>NC_091636.1:50822625-51447625 GCF_027580195.1 Bos mutus | reverse complement strand
ATAATAGTTTACTGTAAAAGTACACGTCATTAATAACATGCTGGGTTTAATTCTAATCTTAATATTAATAAAACTCAAATCCTACTGCAGGCAATCTGGTCAGTTTCTTATTTTACATATACATATGGAAATCCAAAAATTTTACCTGGTTTACCTCAAGGTGATTCCAATAAGTCACAATAGCTGTCATCAGTGACAAGAACACTTTCTCTTGCTCTTGATTTGATTAAAATGTTGAACAATTTCAAAGGACAAAAAAATAAATTTTGTAGTATATTAGTAATAATAATACAGTGAAATTCAGATTCCATGTAACTTTATTCTTAATTACGTCAAATTTCAATTTAACCATTTAAAACAAAAAAAGAAACAAATGATACCAGATTTCATAAAACAACTTTTTGATTATATCAGTAGTTTACTGTAGAGTTAACAGATTTCCTGTTAACACTCACATGTATATTTACCCATTAAAGCAGCTAAAACTAATATTTAGAATCATGAACTGAGAAAGCTCTAAAAAGGCACTTGAAGTTTGATAGTAACCTCTGTCTCTCCCGGTTTGACAAAGGACTCATCATTTACCTTGGCTAATCCAAAATTTCTTCACCCATAGAAAAGTCCTAAAAACCCAATTTATACTGCTTTGAGAATAATTGGAAATTCATAGGCTCTTAAGAAAATAAATAATCCAAAGTTATTACTTTCTTCTGAAGAGTCTAGAGACTCAGAAAATGGCAACTGTACTTCCCATCTCTCTACTTGGCTTTTATTGCTGGTTCTGTGAGCACTAACAAAGTTGTGAGAAAGTTAATTCTTAGTAAGGTTGATAGAGTCCCAGACTCTCGAGGAGAAAGGTGTCCAGAGCTCTTGAGGAGGAGAAAAGGACAAACTTTTTTCTTTTTCTACAATCTTTTGTCTTAGTCACATAGCACTCCTTTGTCTTAGTTACATATTTTCTTTAAGCCCAAAACTAATGATTACACAACAAAACAATTCATTTTGCTCAATTGTATGTTTTTCCTTAAAGTCTGTACTAATAATTATATAATAACAATGTATCTTGCTTGAGGCCATATTTCTCTTTCTTAACAAGAACCTTCTGACTAATCTTGTTATTTTAGTTATCTTAGGGAGCGGGTCTGGTAAGATCTTTCTATTGTTAGTTCTATCTTGTTAATTTAAGATGTATGTTGCTGGAGTGGATCTGATAAAAGTATATAAAGTCTCTATAAGACTAGAGAGAGGGGCTTTCTCTGTCCCCCTTCTGATGTCTATGTCAGAAGCTTTCTCTGTCTTTTTTCACTGCAATAAAACTTCTACCACACAAAAACTCTAAATGATCAAACTCTGGCCCCTGATCCTGAAGCCAAATCTTCAGAGATCACAAATCTGACATCTTTGACCATAAGCTATCAGTTGGTTCATGATTCATTGTGCTCCTGGGGTTACTTTCAGATTTATACTACATAAAACACAGGAAAAAACTTTTTTTCAAATATTCTAACAAAAGTTTTAGAATTGTTTGGCTTTCATCTTGTTCTTACTTTTCATCTTGTTCTTGCTTTTCAACCAATAGTCGTGAAAATGTGATCTCCCCAATTCGGAAAAAGCTGGAAGGCATGGTCATCACTGAGAGGAGACACTGTCAGCAGCCCCTGGGGTCTTCCCAGGTAGGGCAGTGGTACAGAATCCAACTGCCAGCGCAGGAGATGCAAGAGACACATGTGTGATCCCTGGTTTGGGAAGACACCCTGGAGTAGGAAATGGCAACCCACTCCAGTAATTTTGCCTAGAAAACCCCAAGGACAGAGGAGCCATGTGGAGTAGAGTCCATGGGGTTGCAAAAGTTGGGCATGACTAAGTAAACACAGCAACACTTTCAACCAGTGAGTAGAGTGTGGACACAGTAGTCAGAAGCAAGCCTAGAAAATTCTTGAGAAGAAGAAATGAACATGGGGTAAGAAAAGCCACCATACAAAATCTTCAATATTAAACATTTTTTTTGGAAAATATTATGCAAGTAAAGTTATAGAATAGGCTTCCCTGGTAGCTCAGACAGTAAAGAATCTGTGTATAGGTTGGTGTATAGAAAATAGCTATTACTTTTTCAAAATCAATAATTATTTATGTGAGATTACCTTATATGATATATCAAGAACTAAAGCAGATGTACATGTGTGCATCTATATATAAGTGAACCAAAAATAATACCAGGAAACATATTCCAAGTTTGCTTAATAGCAACTAAAATTAAAATATATTATCAATTCTATAAACTAAAATTTAGGCTTAAATCACAAGGCTCCCGTCTATGGGGTCGCACAGAGTCGGACACGACTGATGCGACTTAGCAGCAGTAGCAGCAGTTTTGGTGGACGGAAACGTATGTGTGAGAAGAAGCAATTCTTTATAACCAAATTGATATCAGAAAAAGACAGAGGAAAACTACAAATAATTAATGTTTCTATGTCATATAAAAAATGGCCTATCAAATAAATATGTACATGATATATTTTTTTGTGTTGTAACTACTCACTTTGAATTTAAATTTTGATTTAGAAAATTAAAATATTTAAATTTGTTTTATGTAGGTACTTAAACAAAATTTAGAATTTTAATAAACGTTTCAGTCTCTAATTATTACCTAATGAATCCCTATCATTTCTCCAGATGTACTGATATTTGATTAGATATTTTACTCCTGACTTGCTTTTAAATAAGCTGATTGTGAATAAAGAGAAAAATGTAACCAGTAATTTAGAAATAATTATCAAAGTAACAAAAATAATGGATATCTGTTTATGTATAACTGATTCATTTTGCTGTATAGCAAAAAGTAATACAACATTCTAAATCAACTATACTCCAAAAAAAATTCACTTTAAAAAGATGCTGTATTGACACAATATTTGTTTATAAGATATTAAAATGTATACAATGCTCTAAACTAAATAATTCATAAATATTTTAAAGAGAATAAATGAAAGCTAAGTAATTAGATTATTTTGTGCAAAAATCACTTTTAATCTGCATCAATTGCATTCATTAGCAGTTATATTATATATGTATCAATTCATTTCAGTTCAGTTCAGTCACTCAGTCATGGCTAACTCTTTGCAACCCCATGGACTGCAGCCTGCCAGTCTCCCCTATCCATCACCAGTTCCCAGAGCCTGCTCAAACTCATGTCCATTGAGTTGGTGATGTCATCCAACCATCTCATCCTCTGTTGTCCCTTTCTCCTCCTGCCTTGAATTTTTCCCAGAATTAGGGGCTTTTCCAATGAGTCAGTTCTTTGCATCAGGTGGCCAAAGTATTGGTATTTCAGCTTCAGCATCAGTCATTTCAATGAATGTTCAGGACTGATTTCCTTTAGGATGGACTGGTTGGATCTCCTTGCTGTCCAAGGGGCTCACAAGAGTCTTCTCAAACACCACAGTTAAAAGCATCAATTCTTCGGCACTCAGCTTTCTTTATTGACCAACTCTCACATCCATGCATGACTATTGGGAAAAACATAGCTTTGACTAGATGAACCTTTGTTGGCAAAGTAATGTCTTAGCTTTTTAACATGTTATCTAGGTTGGTCACAATTTTTCTTCCAAGGAGCAAATTTTGTTTAATTTCATGGCTGCAGACACCATCTGCAGTGATTTTGGAACCCAAGAAAATAAAGTCTGTCACTCTTTCCATTGTTTCCCTTTCTATTTGCCATGAAGTGATGGGACTGAATGTCATGATCTTAGGTTTATGAATGTTGAGTTTTAAGCTAAATTTTTCACCTCCTCTTTCACTTTCATCAAGAGGCTCTTTAGTTCCTCTTCACTTTCTGCCATAAGGGTGGTGTCATCTGCATATCTGAGGTTATAGATATTTCTCCTGGCAATCTTGATTCGAGCTTATACTTATCCAGCACAGCGTTTTACATGGTGTACTCTGCATATAAGTTAAATGTACAGCCTTGACATACTCCTTTCCCAATTTGGAACCAGTCTGTTGTTCCAGACCGTGGAGAAACCGCAAAGCAACCAGAGCCCAAAATCCTTGGAAAGGCTATCGCAACTTCTGAGGACAGCAATGGAGGAATGCAATCGAGGCTTCAGGGAACAGCACAAGGGGAACTGAGGTGTGAGGGGACAGCGCCAAAGAAATAGAAGCTTCAGAGGACAGCAATCAGGATGTGGCAACAAAAGTAGCAGATTCCAAAACAAAGGCCAGAAGCAGAGTTTTAATAAAGCATTTGGACAGTAACTTGAAGTAGAAGATTTATCTGGCAAAAGCAGAACTATGTTCACCAACAGGGAACTGAACATTATTTTTCATACAAAGTTAAAAGCACATTGTATTTCCTTCAGGACCATTTGCCCAGTCCCTATCTCTTCAAGAGAGCAAAGCTTCATCTAAATTATTTCATCTGATTGATGATTGTCATTTATAACTTTTTGCTGCTTCTGTCTCTGATATTCCTTTGGAAAATGTGTATGGATTCATTACATATTCTTATGTACTGTCTACAGAATATAAGATAAAATCAAGCATGCATCTGCTGATACTTTTTAAGTTGACCTCTCTTTATACTTAGAAATGTCTGTTAATAGTGGGCTTTCCTGGTGGTTCAGATGATAAGGACTCTCCTGCAGTACAGGATCCCTGGAAATGACAACATACTCCAGTAATCTTTCCTGGAGAATTCCATGGACAGAGGAGCCTGGCAGGCTACAGTCCATGGGGTTGCAGAGTCAGGCATGACTGAGCAGCTATCACTGTTCTTCTGTGTCCGATTCTAACTGTTGCTTCTTGACCTGCATACAGATTTCTCAGGGGGCAAAAAATATGTATAGCCATTGAACTACATATATTTATTTATATAGTATATGTCATTCAAATAATGCATACATTTAGGATCAAAACTCCTACTCATGTCAAATCATGTTATTACCATTTTCTGAAAATCATCATCTATCAATACTTACATGGTAGGTGATTTTATAATTGTCACAATTTATCTAAATGGAAATGCAATTTAAAAATTGAAAACTTACCTGTGGAATTTATTGTTTCTTTGATAAATTATTTTGATTAACTGTGATTTTTTTCTTAACTCTTCAGCTGTTCTTATGTTATCCTAATTTATTATATGGAAATTAACATAAATTTCATAAAATTTTGTGGTAATATTAATAATAAAATATCTCTATACATTTTTCTTGTTTCATAATTTCTTAAACTAATAAGAATTTATTGCACTTCATAAGCTATTACTCTAAGCTCCTTAATATTCTTCTTTCTCTATTTTGTACCTATTTATTGAAAAACTTGCTATATATCACATATTACTCTGCTTTCAAAAATCTTCCCTTTAGGGAACTAAACTAAGACCTAGATAAGCACATCCTAATTGCCATATTTCCTCCTTTTCATCTGCTTTGCCCTTGAATTTTTAGGCAATGATAAATCATATATGTGAATCAGATGGAGTCCATCATATTGAGTTAGTCATAATCTATCACAGAGCTCAGGTAACAGAAAATGTGCAGAAATAATTCTAATCATTAATGTCAGTTTATAAGGTTTTACTTTGTAAACGTGGGGACATAATATAATTTCTACCTCTCTCAGAGTTATCTGAAAGTTATAGTCTAATTAGTTTGTCTGGTCAGGTTATGTAGAGACATATTTTGCATATTTGCTACCATATATATATATGCATGTATGTATACAACTTCTGGGTTTCCCTGGTGACTGAGAAGGTAAAGATTCTGCCTGCATTGCAGGAGTCCGGGGTTTGATTGCTGGGTCGGGAAGATCCCCTGGAGATAGGAATGGCAACCCCCTCCAGTATTCTTGCCTGGAGAATCCCATGGACAGAGGAGCCTGAACACCTACAGTGCATGGGGCCGCAAAGAGTCAGACACGACTGAGCAACAAACAATATCTATATTATGTGTCTTTACATCTGTTTGTATGTGTGTGTCTAACAGGTGAATTAGCAAAATAAACGTATACCATTTTATTCTAAATCTATAAGAAGAGATGATTTGCTCTGCCATCAATCAATTAAGACAAAAGTAAATACATATTAGAGATGAGACTGGAATAAAGTTTGCTCTTTGCTCTTCACATTTACAGATATTGTTGAAGTCACTATTTAAATTTACCTTTAAATTAATATTTTTAATGCTGTTTCAAATTTAACTTTAGTGGTATGCTAATAAGGACTAAAATTTGTATCTCCAGATAGTTCTAGTGGTAAAGAACCTGCCTGCTAATGCAGGAGCCACAGGAGACAAGAGTTCGATCCCTGGGCCAAGGAGATCCCCTGGAGGATACCATGGCAGTGTACTCCAGTATTCTTGCCTGGAGAATCCCCATGGACAGAGGAGCCTGGTGGGTTACAGCCTATAGCATCAAAAAGAGTTCAACATGGCTGAAGCAACTTAGCATGCAAAATTCATATAATGAAGCCCTAACCCCTAGTTTGGCTGTACTTGGAAATGGGACTATGATAAAGTGGGGCTTCCCAGGTTGCTCAGTGGTAAAGACTCTGCCTGCCAATGCAGGGAATGCAATAGATACAGGTTCAATCTCTGGTTGGGAAGATTCCCTGGAGTAGGAAATGACAACCCACTTCAGTATTCTTGCTGGAAAATTCCATGGACAGGGGAGCCTGGCAGACTATAGTCCATGAGTCAGACATGACTGAGCACACACGTGCACACACACACACACTGAGGATGAAGTAATTAAGTTTAAATGAGACCCTGAGGGTGGGACCTGATGTGATGGATTAGACTCCTTATTAGATGACACACCGAGAAACTGCCTTCCTCTATCTCATTTTCTTTCTCTCTCTCCAAACATAGGCACTGAGGAAAGAGTGAGGACCTAGTCAGAGGTACAAGACAGGAAGCAAGCCCTCAACAAAGACTAAATTGGCTAGACTTAATTCTCCAGAGCTGTGTGTGTGTGTGTGTGTGTGTGTTAAGTTTTTTCAGTCTTGTCTGACTCTGTGCAACTCTGTGGACTATGGCCTGCCAGGCTCCTCTGTCCCTGGGATTCTCCAGGCAAGAAAACTAGAGTGGGTTGCCATGCCAGTAAGTACACAGATTTCTTCTGTTTAAGCCACCCTTTTTGTACTACTTTGTTATGGCATGCTGAACAGACTAATACATAGTTTTAATGTCATATGTCGTAGAAATATTTTGTTAATATGATATTAAATCAAATGATAAATTGAAATTTTAACATATGTGCTTTGTCAAGATGTAATGAGACCTTGGATAAAAAGTTACTCTAGAAAGCAGAGGAAGATGCAGATACATTAAGAACATAAATAGCTATACAATCTGTTATTGGATTTTTTAATTTAAATTTATTTATTTTAATTGGAGGCTAATTTCTTTACAATATTGTATTGATTCTGGCATACATTTTGAAATGGAAGGCAACAGATTATAAAATTGTAGACGTTTAGCATTGCTGTCAGAATGCTCCTTGGTATGAAATTGTGTATGACCTACCTCCCAAATGAAAAGACAAAGAAGGATTATAAGACAACATGATTAATTGTGTAAGTGTTCAGGGTTCCTGTGTTAACTTCTCTGGATCCTGTTTAAGGCTAAACCTTCAGCCATGCACAGGACCCATTCTTTGTTACTTGTTCAAAAACTCTACTGCAGAGACTTGCTATTTCAGCCATGGTTAAATAGCTGGTACCAGACTAGCTCTCCTATTCTTACCTACTATAAGCAAGACAAAATATGTGAAATAACTGCTTTCAGATATGGGGGAAAACAGCACTAACCTGTGAAGTATATGTTGGAAACATTCAGTTGCCCATCCACTTCCAATTCTTTGCTACCCCATGAACTGCAGCATGCAGGCTTCCCTGTCCTTCACTATAACCTGGAGTTTGGTCAAACTCACGTCCACTGAGTGGGTGAAGCTCTCTAACCATCTCATCCTCTGCTACCCTCTTCACCATTTTTCAATCTTTCCCAGCATCAGGAGCTTTTATAATGAGTTGGCTCCTACGTACCAGGTGGCCAAAGTATTGGAGCTTCAGCTTCAGTACCAGTCCTTGCAATAAATATTGAGTTGATTCCATTTAGAATTGACTGGTTTGATCTCCTTGCTATGCAAGGAATTCTCAAGAGTATTCTCTCAAGTGGATAGCCTTTCCCTTCTCCAGGGGATCTTCCCAAACCATCCACCCTCATTGAAGGCAGATTCTTTACCAGCTGAGCCACCAGGGAAGCCCAAGAATACTAGAGTGAGTAGCCTATCCCTTCTCCAGCAGATCTTCCTGACCCAGGAATCAAACCAGTTTCTCCTTCATTGCAGCTGGATTCTTCACAAGCTGAGCTACCAGGTAAGCCCAATATTGCAGTTTGACTGTACAGTTCATGGAATTCTCCAGGTGCAAGTACTGGAGTGGGTAGCAGTTCCCCTCTCCTGGGGATCTTCCCAACCCAGGGATTGAACCCAGGTTTCTCACATTGCAGATGGATTCTTTACGAACTGAGCCACCAGGGAAACCTCTCCTCCAGCACCAAGGTTCAAAAGCATCAATTCTTCGGTGCTCAGCTCTCTTTATGATTGAACTCTCACACCCATACATGACTTCTAAAAAAACCATAGATTTGACTAGATGGGCCTTTGTTGTCAACGTGATGTCTCTGCTTTTTAAAATGCTGTCTAGGTTTGTCATTGCTTTTCTTCCGAGGAGCAAGCATCTTTTAATTTCAGGGCTGCAGTCATTGTCCACAGTGATTTCAGAGCCCAAGAAAAGAAAATCTGCCCTTGCTTCCACTTTTTCCCCCCTTGCATATGCCACGAGGTGATGGTACTGGATGCTATGATCTTTGTTTTTTGAATGTTGAGTTTTAAGCCAGCTTTTTCAGTCTCCTCTCTCATCCTCATTAAGACGTTCTTTAGTTTCTCCCCACTTTCTGCCATTAGAGTGGTATTATCTGTATATCTGAAGTTGATATTTCTCCTGGCAATCCTGATTCTTTCTTGTGAGTCATCCAGTTCAGCATTTTTCACGATGTACACTGCATATAAGTTAAATAAATAGGATGCCAATATACACCATTGTCGTATTCCTTTTTCAATTTTGAGTCAGTCCATTCTTCCATGTGACCTTCCCTTGTGGTTCAGATGATAAAGAATTTGCCTTCAATGTGGGAGACCTAAGCTCGATCCCTGGGTTGGGAAGATCCCCTAGAGGAGGGCATGCAACCCAATCCAGTATTCTTGCCTGGAGAATCCCCATGGACAGAGGAGGCTGGTGGGCTACAGTCCACAGGGTCACAAGAGTCAGACACAACTGAGTGACTAAGCACATCACAGATTGTTCCCTGTAAGGTTCTAACTGTTGCTTCTTAACCTGCATAAGGTTTCTCAGGAGACAGATAAGGTGTTCTGGTATTTTTATCTCTTTAAGAATTTTCCACACACTCAAAGGCATTAGTGTAATCAATGAAGTAAAAGTAGAGGTTTTTTTAGAATTCCCTTCCTTTCTCTTTGATCCAATGGACTTTGGCCATTTGGTCTCTGGTTACTCTGCCTTTTTTTCTAAACCTAGCTATACATCTGTAATTTGTTGGTTCATGTACCATTGAAGTCTAGCTTGAAGGATTTTGAGCATAACCTTGCTAGCATGTGAAATAAGCACAGCTGGACAATAGTTGGAACATTCCTTGGCACTGCCCTTTTTAGAGGCTCATAAATAGTACAACTGTATAATTTATGCATAATGATTTTGCTGCACAATGCGTACAATACTTTTTATAGATTCTAAGGAAATATACTATGCACAGGAGCTAACATACAATTGATCAATTAATCCTGAGTGTTAATCATTCAGTCGTGTCCGACTCCTTGTGACCCCATGGATTGTAGCCCACCAGGATCCTCTGTCCATGGAATTCTCCAGGCAAGCATGCTGGAGTGGGCTGCCATTTCCTTCTCCACAACTAATCCTAAGATATAGCATAAACTGGCAATCTTCTTCTCTGAAGACTCCAAATTTAGGAGGTAGCAGTTTTATATATTTATTTGACATATATATAAACATATATATATATTTAATTGTATATTAACATATTTGATTTAATTTCCCAGGAACTAGGGAATGTGAATGTTTTAATGACCTTTATTTCCTCAGTGTGTAGCATGGTTTCTAGACAAAGTAGTTAGCCTATAAATATTTGCCCTGTGATTAAATACACTTTGAATAATAAGGAAAATGATGATGTCACCTCATTTAATATGTTGAGATCTATAAAAATAAAATAATTAAATTGTAACATTATTGTGTTGCTGTAGATCATTTTTAAAACAAACCTGGCATCAGATTAGATAAGCAAGCTCCTCATTTCATACAACTACTGAAAAGTCACTTTGCTGATGCAAATGATAATAATTTACTGTGAATCTCAGAGTAAAATTATTTTTAAATGTTCTAATGACATGTATTAAGTAATCAAGGGATGAGACCCTGATTGTGTGGAAAAAGGAAGAGGATTACATTAAAGCATGCTTTAATGACACATTTTCCCTTTTGTGTTAAGTTAAATAAATAGAACTGAATATATATTAATTATAGAGGTGTTGAGTGATAGTGTGAGTACTTCTAAAACTACAGTCATTTTTTAATTATTTATAATCTATTTGCCCTTGTTCATATAAATCTATATAAAACAGAATATTAGCATAAATTTCTCCCATATAGTTTTTCCATTTCTTCCTTTTTTTTTTAACTGAGTAGTGCAAATGATACACAATTAATACTTCTTGAAATGATAATTGAGTGACAATGAAGGCACCCAATAGAGTAAAATCGTGTGTTTTTATTGCTTAAAGTTACTAGAAAGTCTTGACAACCTGATAATAAGCAAAAGAAAGAAAAAGATAAATAAATCAGTTTGTATGAAGGGAAAGTATTATAAATAGTATAGTAATCTGAAGATTTCATTCTTTGCAGGTTCATCCTTCAAATTCCAAAACATATTTAGGTCACAAATACTTCAGTTCAGTTCAGTTCAGTCACTCAGTCGTATACGATTCTTTGCAAACCCATGAACCGCAGCACGCCAGGCCTCCCTGTCCATCACCAACTCCCGGAATCCACCCAAACTCATGTTCATTATGACAATGGTGCCATCCAACCATCTCATCCTCTGTCATCTCCTTCTCCTCCTTCCCTCAATCTTTCCCAGCATCAGGGTCTTTTCAAATGAGTCAGCCCTCTGCATCAGGTGGCCAAAGTATTGGAGTTTCAGCTTCAGCATCAGTCCCTTCAATGAACATTCAGGACTAATCTCCTTTAGGATGGACTGGTTGGATCTCCGTTCAGTCCAAGGGACTCTCAAGAGTCTTTTCCAACACTAAAGATCAAAGCATTAATCCTTCGGTGCTCAGCTTTCTTTATAGTCCAACTCTCACATCCATACATGACTACTAGAAAAACCATAGCCTTGACTAGATGGACCTTTGTTGGCAAAGTAATCTCTCTGATTTTTAATATGCTATCTAGGGCAGTGGCCAAGAGGAGTTGCCCCACGTCCGAGGTGAGGGGCAGCGGCCGAGAGTGCCAGGCTGTGATGGTGCAGGATCGGCAGAGAGGAGCTACCCAAGTCAGAGGTCAGGGGTGGCGGCTGGGAGGAGCTACCCCGCATCCGAGGTCAGGGGAGGCAGCCAGGAGGAGCTACCCCATGCCCCCACACCTAAGGCCAGGGGCGGCGGCTGTGAGGAGCTACCCCACGTTCAAGGAGCCGTGGCTGCACTGGCACAGGAGGGCCTAGAGGAGCTATCCCATGTTGAAGGTCAGGAAGGGTGGCAGTGAGAAGATACCCCTCATCCAAGGTAAGGAGCAACAGCTGCACTTTGCTGGAGCAGCCT
This sequence comes from Bos mutus, assembly GCF_027580195.1. Taxonomy (NCBI): domain Eukaryota; kingdom Metazoa; phylum Chordata; class Mammalia; order Artiodactyla; family Bovidae; genus Bos; species Bos mutus. The sequence goes on along the minus strand of NC_091636.1, from coordinate 51,435,715 downwards.
TGAAGAGATACCCCACGCCCAAGATAAGAGAAACCCAAGTAAGACGGTAGGTGTTGAAAGAGGGCATCAGAGGGCAGACACACTAAAACCATACTCACAGAAAACTAGTCAATCTAATCACACTAGGACCACAGCCTTGTCTAACTCAATGAAACTAAGCCATGCCCGTGGGGCAACCCAAGACAGGCGGGTCATGGTGGAGAGATCTGACAGAATGTGGTCCACTGGAGAAGGGAATGGCAAACCACTTCAGTATTCTTGCCTTGAGAACCCCATGAACAGTATGAAAAGGCAAAATGATAGGATACTGAAAGAGGAACTCCCCAGGTCAGTAAGTGCCCAATATGCTACTGGAGATCAGTGGAGAAATAACTCCAGAAAGAATGAAGGGATGGAGCCAAAGCAAAAACAATACGCAGCTGTGGATGTTACTGGTGATAGAAGCAAGATCCGATGCTATTAAGAGCAATATTGCATAGGAACCTGGAATGTCAAGTCCATGCATCAAGGCAAATTGGAACTGGTCAAACAGGAGATGGCAAGAGCGAATGTCAACATTCTAGGAATCAGCGAACTAAAATGGACTGGAATGGGTGAATTTAACTCAGATGACCATTATAACTACTACTGTGGGCAGGAATCCCTCAGAAGAAATGGAGTGGCCATCATGGTCAACAAAAGAGTCCGAAATGCAGTACTTGGATGCAATCTCAAAAATGACAGAATGACCTCTGTTTGTTTCTAAGGCAAACCATTCAAAATCACGATGATCCAAGCCTATGCCCCAACCAGTAATGCTGAAGAAGCTGAAGTTGAATGGTTCTATGAAGACCTAAAAGACTTTTTAGAACTAACACCAAAAAAGATGTCATTTTCATTATAGGGGACTGGAATGCAAAAGTAGGAAGTCAAGAAACACCTGGACTAACAGGCAAATTTGGCCTTGGAATACAGAATGAAGCAGGGCAAAGACTAATACAATTTTGCCAAGAAAATGCACTGGTCATAGCAAACACCCTCTTCCAACAACACAAGAGAAGACTCTACACATGGACATCACCAGATGGTCAATATTGAAATCAGATTGATTACACTCTTTGCAGCCAAAGATGGAGAAGCTCTATACAGTCAACAAAAACAAGATCAGGAGCTGACTGTGGCTCAGATCATGAACTCCTTATTGCCAAATTCAGACTTAAATTGAAGAAAGTAGGGAAAACCACTAGACCACTTAGATATGACCTAAATCAAATCCCTTATGATTATACAGTGGAAGTGAGAAATAGATTTAAGGTCCTAGATCTGATAGATAGAGTGTCTGATGAACTATGGAATGAGGTTCATGACACTGTACAGGAGACAGGGATCAAGACCATTCTCATGGAAAAGAAATGCAAAAAAGCAAAATGGCTCTCTGGGGAGGCCTTACATATAGCTGTGAAAAGAAGAGAAGTGAAAAGCAAAGGAGAAAAGGAAAGATATAAGCATCTGAATGCAGAGTTCCAAAGAATAGTAAGAAGAGATAAGAAAGCCTTCCTCAGCGATCAATGCAAGAAATAGAGGAGAACAACAGAATGGAAAAGACTAGAGATCTCTTCAAGAAAATTAGAGATACCAAGGGAACATTTCATGCAAAGATGGGCTCAATAAATGACAGAAATGTTATGGACCTGACAGAAGCAGAAGATATTAAGAAGAGGTGACAAGAATATACAGAAGAACTGTACAAAAAAAAGATCTTCATGACCCAGATAATCACGATGGGGTGATCACTGACCTAGAGCCAGACATCCTGGAATGTGAAGTCAAATGGGCCTTAGAAAGCACCACTACAAACAAAGCTAGTGGAGGTGATGGAATTCCAGTTGAGTTATTTCAAATCCTTAAAGGTGATGCTGTGAAAGTGCTGCACTCAATTGGCCAGCAAATATGGAAGACTCAGCAGTGGCCACAGGACTGGAAAAGATCAGTTTTCATTCTGATCCCAAAGAAAGGCAATGCCAAAGAATGCTCAAACTACTGCACAATTGCTTTCATCTCACATGCTAGTAAAGTAATGCTCAAAATTCTCCAAGCCAGGCTTCAGCAATATGTGAACCATGAATGTCCAGATGTTCAAGCTGGTTTTAGAAAAGGCAGAGGAACCAGAAATCAAACTGTCAACATCCACTGAATCATGGGAAAAGCAAGAGAGTTCCAGACAAACATCTATTTCTGCTTTATTGACTATGCCAAAGCCTTTAACTGTGTGGAAGACAATAAACTGTGTAAAGTGCCAAAAGAGATGGGAATACTAGACCACCTGACCTGCCTCTTGAGAAATCTGTATGCAGGTCAGGAAGCAACAGTTAGAACTGGACATGGAACAACAGACTGTTTCCAAGTAGGAGGAGTACGTCAAGGCTGTATTTTGTCACCCTGCTTATTTAACTTATATGCAGAGTACATCATGAGAAACGCTGGATTGGAAGAAACACAAGCTGGAATCAAGATTGCCAGGAGAAATATCAATAACCTCAGATATGCAGATGACACCACCCTTATGGCAGAAAGTGAAGAGGAACTAAAAAGCCTCTTAATGAGAGTGGAAGTGGAGAGTGAAAAAGTTGGCTTAAAGCTCAACATTCAGAAAACGAAGATCATGACATCCAGTCCCATCACTTCATGGGAAATAGATGGGGAAACAGTGGAAACAGTGTCAGACTTTATTTTTGGGGGCTCCAAAATCACTGCAGATGGTGACTTCAGCCATGAAATTAAAAGACGCTTACTCCTTGGAAGGAAAGTTATGACCAACCTAGATAGCATATTCAAAAGCAGAGACATTACTTTGCCAACAAAGGGCCATCTAGTCAAGGCTATTATTTTTCCTGTGTTCATGTATGGATGCAAGAGGTGGACTGTGAAGAAGGCTGAGCACTGAAAAATTGATACTTTTGAACTGTGGTGTTGGAGAAGACTCTTGAGAGTTCCTTGGACTGCAAGGAGATCCAACCAGTCCATTCTGAAGGAGATCAGCCCTGGGATTTCTTTGGAAGGAATGATGCTAAAGCTGAAACTCCAGTACTTTGGCCACCTCATGCGAAGAGTTGACTCATTGGAAAAGACTCTGATGCTGGGAGGGATTGGGGGCAGGAGCAGAAGGGGACGACAGAGGATGAGATGGCTGGATGGCATCACTGACTCGATGGACTTGAGTCTGGATGAACTCCGGGAGTTGGTGATGGACAGGGAGGCCTGGCGTGCTGCGATTCATGGGGTCGCAAAGAGTTGGACACGACTGAGCGACTGAACTGAACTGAACTGAGGTTGGTCATCATACCTTTCCTTCCAAGGAGTAAGCGTCTTTTACTTTCATGGCTGCAATCACCATCTGCAGTGATTTTGGAGCCCAGAAAAATAAAGTCAGCCACTGTTTCTACGGTTTCACCCATCTAGTTGCCATGAAGTGATAGGACCAGATGCCATGATTTTCATTTTCTGAAGGTTGAGCTTTAAGCCAACTTTTTCACTCTCCATTTTCACTTTAATCAACAGGCTCTTTAGTTCTTCTTCACTTTCTGCCATAAGGGTGGTGTCATCTGCATATCTGAGGTTATTGATATTTCTCCTGGCAATCTTGATTCCAGCTTGTGTTTCTTCCAGTCCAGCGTTTCTCATGATGTACTCTGCATATAAGTTAAATAAGCAGGGTGACAAAATACAGCCTTGATGTACTCCTCCTATTTGGAAACAGTCTGTTGTTCCATGTCCAGTTCTAACTGTTGCTTCCTGACCTGCATACAGATTTCTCAAGAGGCAGGTCAGGTGGTCTGGTATTCCCATCTCTTTCAGAATTTTCCACAGTTTATTGTGATCCACACAGTTAAAGGCTTTGGCATAGTCAATAAAGCAGAAATAGATGTTTGTCTGGAAATCTCTTGCTTTTTCCATGATCCAGCAGATGTTGGCAATTTGATCTCTGCTTCCTCTGCCTTTTCTAAAACCAGCTTGAACATCTGGACATTCATGGTTCACATATTGCTGAAGCCTTGCTTGGGGAATTTTGAGCATGAGATGAGTGCAATAGTGCGGTAGTTTGAGCATTCTTTCCTATTACCTTCCTTTGGGATTGGAATGAAAACTGACCTTTTCCAGTCCTGTGACCACTGCTGAGTTTTCCAAATTTGCTGGCATATTGAGTGCAGCACTTTTACAGCGTCATCTTTTAGAATTTGAAATAACTCAACTGGAATTCCATTATCTCCACTAGCTTTGTTTGTAGTGATGCTTCCTAAGGCCCATGTGACTTCATATTCCAGGATGTCTGGCTCTAGGTGAGTGTGAGTGATTACACCTTTGTGATTATCTGTGTCATGAAGGTCTTTTTTGTACAGTTCTTCTGTATATTCTTGCCACGTCTTCTTAATATTTTCTGCTTCTGTTAGGTCCATACCATTTCTATCCTTTATTGAGCCCATCTTTGCATGAAATGTTCCTTTGGTATCTCTAATTTTCTTGAAGAGATCTCTAGTCTTTCCCATTCTATTGTTTTCCTCTATTTCTTTGCATTGATCACTGAGGAAGGCTTCCTTATCTCTCTTTTCTATTCTTTGGAACAAATACTGTGCTTCAGTAAAGGTGGTATAGAATTGACACTACTGAAAATTGTGTAAATGCTTCTCAAAAGATAAAAGACAAGAGAATAAAAATGGGTGAGAGTTTGTGAAACAAAGATAATAAATAGTTACTCTATAAATAAATTAGCAACAAGGATATATTGTATAGCACAGGGAAATACAGCCATTAGTTTGTAACCACTTCAAATGTAGTGTAATCTATATTGATTACAAAAAATATTGGTTTTTAAATAAAAATATTACAAAAATATTTATTCATTATTTTGTATACCTGAAACAAATGTAATATTGTAAACCAACAGCACTTCAATAAAATAAAATACTCTATAATATTGGAAGCTTGATTTTCTGCTGAGACATTTAGGAGAAAGAGTAATGTGTGGCAGTAATTGGAAATGAATCTAGCAGATAATTTTAAAACAACTTCCATATGAAATGGAAAAAGAAATAGGCTAGAGATAAGCAAAAGATTATCAAGCTTAGGTATGTCAAGGGGAGACAGAAAAATGATATGGAAAGAGCTTAACCAGTGAAGTTCATCTAACAAATGTCCATATCAAAGTTCTGAAAATTATTAGCTTTGAGACCATGGGAAATTATATACCTTCTTAGTGCCTCAGTCTTCACATGAAAAACATTAACATTTCCAATGTTATTTCTAGGAACCTGGTGCAAATGAATTTACTTTTGAGTGAACTCAAGGTGAAACATGTGTGTGTTGCACTAAGGAAACTGTTTACTTTTTCTGTACACTGATTTTCTTTAAGATTAGACTTATTTTGACAGAATGGGGTCCACTTCACAAGCCAAGCATCTTTGACATTGAAACAAAAAGATATAAAATCACATATATTTATTTATAAATAGTTCTCTGTAAGATCTAAAAGTCGGATGAATTTGTAGCTATCATTGTTTCTGTTGCTGCTGTTTTTACTTGGTTTTACCTCTTTCCTGAAAACTGTCAATTAAAGGCAATGTGACTGTAGGAATGTCATTTAATCAGGTTGAGAATACTTTCACAGGGATGGTGTAGATGAAATGAAAGATAGAAAAGCATATACCTTTAACTGAAACATATATTATCATTAAATGCTTATTCAGACCTTCCAGTATTAAAATTGATATGCCTGTGTGTCTGAAAATAGAGGACGAATGCTTAGATGTGCCTTCTTAATTCAACTTTATACTATTGTTTCTATATAAGGTTTCCCTAAGCTTGGTAAGGGCTTACTCCTGATGGCTCAGCAGTAAAGCATCTGCCTGCCAACCAGGAGAAATGGCTTTGATCTCTGGGTCAGGAATGTTCCCTGGAGGAGGAAATGGAAGTCCATTCCAGTTTTCTTGCCTGGGAAATCTATGGACAATGGAGCCTGGTGGGCTATAGTTCATGGTGTTGCACAAGACTCAGACACGACTTAGTGACTAAACAATGACAAGCGTAGAAAGCTACTCATATTATGATACTATTTGAATGTATGCAAGCAATCAGTCTTAAGAGCGAAAATGCTCTGAGCCCAAAAAAGTAACAGCCATGTAAGAACAAGAGACTTAAGTACCTCTGTAATATGCTTTCTGAGTGAGATTTTATCTAGCTAGTTTACACATGCCATAATAAACCTAGATTTTAAGGGTAACTATTTCACATTTCCCTCCATTTCTGTGTCTACAGTGGGAACATTCGTATGCTCAGCACCTAAAGTATTTTTATCATCTGATTTTGCATATGACCTTTTCACAATTTCAAGAATTTAAGGGATGCTATAATAAATGCTCATTATAAACTATAATGAGGAAAGGCTGGAATTTTGCTCTGCTCATTTTTTTGTGTCCATAAGTTAAACTACTTGCTTAAAAAAAAAAAAAAATCACTTTTCTCACATTACCTTCCAACATAGGAACTTGGTGTGCCACAGTGTTCTAGTATTTCTCTAATATTCTCAGAGAAATGTTAGCATGTCTCACTATGATTATATATTTTTTCTTTTCCCTTATATTTCTTTTGATTTTGTTTGAGCTATTTTTGTTTCTTTGTTGTAAAGGTGTCCAGTGATTTATAATGTCCATCTTCTTTGTGAATTGTACCTTTTATCATTAAAAATATTCATCTTTGTTTCATTAAAAAAAGAAAAAAATGTATATTTAGCAGTTATAAAATATCAAATTCTACCCTCGCTTAATAATGTTACTAAATTTAAGAAATGATAGATCCACCACATGCAATATTTTAAATGATATATATATATATGTGTATGCAAATATGTACAGACACATGTAAGGAATCACATTTAGAATTCATAATGAATGAACACTAGAGTGGAATGTTTAATGTATTTCAATCTTTTTATGTAAAGACTTCTATTATATTTTATTATAATTTATTTAGATTAGTGAAAATTTGGTTTCTTATATTAAGTACATATTTTATATGAAGAAAATTATTGCACTGATATATGAGTGCATATATTAGCACAGAATGAGGATTTTCTCACGCAATTCATTTCAAAATTTTTGAAAATAGATTGGTAAACACTGAAGAGAGTAAAGGTAAGGTTTTGTTTTTTTTTTTAAACACTGTAACACTGAAAAAATACTTTCAAAGGTCATACACTTGAGACACAGTCTTACTGATACATTGAGATTTAATGTGAAGATTATAGAATGCTCCCACTTTTCAATATCTTCCCACCACACAGAAGGACTTCTATATAATGTTCTAAAAATATCAATTAAAAGTCAGAAATTATCAGAAAAGATTAAAAACACACAGAATAATATTTTTGTATATAAGTGAAAATGACTTTAAATCATAAAGATGCCATGAGGCATAAAGTATAGGAGTATATAAAGATATTCATGCTAATAATAATCAAAAGAAAGCTAGAGTAACTATATTGAATTTCAGACAAAGCAGACTTCAGAACACAGCAAAAGGAAATTATTAGAGATTTTTAAAAAAGGAATTTATCAGACATAAAGAAGCAATCAACTCTCCAAGAAGATTTATTATCTTAAATATATATGTAAGGCAAAAATGGATAGAAATTAAAGGAGAAATAGAAAAAGCCATTCTCTTTATCGGATGCTTCAACATCTCTTTGTCAGTAGCTGATAGATAAAGGAGGAGAAAAATCAGTAAGACAGACATCTCTGAATGGCTCTATCAGTAACATTTCCTAATGAACATTTATAGAGTATTCCATCCAGAGGTAGTAGAAGAAACATTCTTCTCAAGGTGAAATGGGACAATTATCAAGACAGATCTTTTTCTGTGCTATAAACACACCTTAATAACATTTTAAAATCACACAAAATGTTCTCAGCTCATAACGGAATTAGAGTAGGAATCAGTAACAGAAACAAAACTGAAAAAAAAATTAAATGTTTAGAAATTAAACAACACTTTTTAAATGACACATGGATTTCAGGAGTTTCCAAATAAATTAAAATTATGTTTTGAATTAAACAAAAATGAAAGTGCAACTCTTTAGAATTTGAGAAATGCTGTGAAAATAGTGTGTAGAGGGAAATATATGGCCTTAAGTGTATATATCAGAAAAGAAAAGAGATCTAAAGTAAATAATCTAAGGCTCTATCATGGAGAACTGTGAAAATAACAATTTAAGTTTAAAATTCTTCAAATAAAATACAAAATTAAAACATATATGTATTTATAAATACATACATATAAAATTAGAAAATATACCATATGTACGTATATGCATGCATGTATATACATACAGACCTACATATATACTTCCTCCCTCTGGAACATCCCTCCCCACTCCCATCCCTGTATTTAATTTTCTAATTCTTATTTCCACATATATATATGTAAATTATGATTTATTTGCATTGTTGTACTGCAGAAACAAGCACAACATTGTAAAGCAATTATCCTCCAATTTAAAAAAAAGAAAATTCAATAAAAACAAAGCCTGGTTCTTTGAAAAGATCAATAAAATTGATAAAACTCCTACCAGTCTAACCAGGAAAAAAAAAAAAGTTGAGAAGACACAAATGAATAATGTATGAAATGAAAGAAAGGAGGTCATCATTATAGATCTACAGATCTCAACATGATAATAAATGAACACTGTGAACAAATCTATGCCCGCAAATTTGATAACTTAAAGTGGATTAATTCCTTAATGAAACAAACTCCAGAACGCATACAAAAAGAAATAAATAAACTAGATAATACTGAATCCATTAAATAAATTCATAATTAATAAACATCTAGCAAGAAATGTAATAGGCCTAAATTATGTCTCTGGGTAATTGTACCAAGCGGTTAAATAATAATAATTGTACACAATATTTTCCAGAAAATACACTGAGAAGTAATAATAGTAATAATTCATTTTATGAGATCAACAGTACCCCAATATCAAAACCAGAAATGACTGTAAAAAAAGGGAAAATAAAGACTACTATATTTTAAATGTAATTGGATTTGGTATGCTATTAATTATAGAGAATTTTTATCTCTTTCATTTCTTTTAATGACCTTTCTGGTTTTGATATTCACGTGATATATGTATATGAAAACAAATATGATTCATTCAAAGTTGAGGCTATTTAACCATCATATCAGTTCCCCAGTGGCTCAGTGGTAAAGGATCTACCAGCAATGCAAAAACTTCGGGTTTGATCCCTGAATCAGGAAGATCCCCTAGAAAAGGGAATGACAACCCACTCCAGTATTCTTGCCTAGAGAATCCTATGGACAGAGGAGCCTGATGGGCTACAGTCCATGAGGTTGCAAAAGAGTTGGACATGACTTAGCAATTAAATAACAATGTTCAGTTCAGTTCAGTTCCTCCATCCTGTCTGACTCTTTGCCACCCCATGGACTGCAGCACGCCAGGCTTCCCTGTCTATCACCAACTCCCGGAGTTTACCCAAACTCATGTCCATTGAGTCAGTGATGCCATCCAACCATCTCATCCTCTGTCGTCCCCTTCTCCTCCTGCCTTCAATCTTTCCCACGATCAGGGTCTTTTCAAATGAGTCAGCTCTTCACATCCGGTGGCCAAAGTATTGGAGTTTCAGCTTCAAAATCTGTCCTCCCAGTGAACACTCAGGATTGATCTACTTCAGGATGGACTGGTTGGATCTCCTTGCAATCCAAGGGACTCTCAAGAGTCTTCTCCAACACCACAGTTCAAAAGCATCAATTTTTTGGTGCTCAGCTTTCTTGATAGTCCAACGCTCACATCCATACATGACTACTGAAAAAAACTATAGCCTTGACTAGATGGACCTTTGTTGGCAACATAATGTCTCTGCTTTTTAATATGCTGTCTAGGTTGGTCATAACTTTCCTTCTAAGGAGTAGGCGTCTTTTAATTTCATGGCTGCAGTCACCATCTGCAGTGATTTTGGAGCCCAAAAAAATAAAGTCAGCAAACATATCATTAGGATAACAAAGAAAAATCATTTGATTGTAACATTTAACAGAAAATATTGACAAAATTTAACAGCCATTCATAATTTTAAAGATCTCAGTAAACTAGAAATAAAAAGAAACATTCATACTTGATTTAACAAATTTAAATATATATAATTTATATTTAATATATATTTAATATATTTAAATATATTTAATTTATATATATATATATATATATATATATATATATAGAGAGAGAGAGAGAGATGCAGAAGGACAGTTCCAAACCCAAATAACAACACAAATACTTAACTCTGACAGATTAAGAAATACACTCGTATCCAGTGAATTTGAAGCCAATGAGTTGGCCAGGTATATGTATTCAGAAAGTAGCAAGTGTATATAAGTAAAACTTCCTCATCTTACTTAAAGAGCAAACATATAAATAGAGATTTAACGATTCACTGAATAATATTTGTACAAGGATGAAAAACAAGATTATAACAGGAGATCTTCCAATGTTGACAAAAAGAAATGAGAACAGATGGGAAGACCCTACAGGGTTATTTATGTAGACTGTGTGAGAAGCATTAAAAGAAGAAACAAAAAGTGAATGAGTTGAAAGGTGGAGGTAAAAATTGAAAGTGAGATATGATATGCTTAACTCTAGAGATATTTTGAAAATAGAAAGGAAGGATCATTGGGGTTTTCAGTTACAAATTTGCAAGGGAACCTCAAGCAAGTGTAGTAGGAACACAGAACAGACCTCAGATTGTTAAAAGGTCAGTTATATGTGAGTGAGGTGAAAGTTGGGTATACCACATCTCATGGGATAAGGGCTGAAACGCACATATCATAGTTTTACTAGGGTCCTTTGCCAAGTAAACAAGTTCCTTCACGTGTCTCAGCCTAGTTTATTCCTGTGCAAAAATAAATAAATATATATATATATATAAAACAATAATGCAATTCATAAAAGATTGTGAGCATTAAATTTTTGTAGTATATTTTTGCAAAGTATATATGCAGTGATGACCACCTCTTTATTAATATTATTGCTGTCTCATTTTTTAAAACATTGACAGAGCAGAAGAGGAGAAAAGGAGAATTACTGATTTTCTCAGGTAATTTTCAGTGATGACATACTGGAGTTTTCAATCATGGCAAATATCATGGTCAGTGAATGATGGACTGGGAGAGGTATAAGTTGAATTTAAAAGTTGGAGATTTAAGTGATGGTTAGAACTAAAATGGGTTTCCCTGATGGCTCAGGGGTAAAGAGTCTCCCTGCCAATGCAGGAGATGCGAGTTTGATCCCTGGGTCAGGAAGATCCTCTGGAGAAGAAAATGGCAACCCACTGCAGTATTCTTGCCTGGAAAATCACATGGACAGAGGAGTCTGGTGGGTTACAGCCCATAGGGTTGCAAGAGTCAGTCACAACTTAGTGACTAAACAACAACAACAAAAACAAGAACTAAAGTATATTTATACACATAGGAAAGGAAAATAGAAAAAATTGGATTGAAAATTCAAGAAAGTTAAGGTCAGGATAATATATATATGTGTATATGCATATATATGTATATATAAATATATATATTTATGCATATATATGTACACATGTAAATACATTGTTAATATGAATATTTAAAAGAAAGCGAAAACTGATGTCATATCAGATACACTGATTCTTAATAACATAGAGTTCAGTACTTTCATGTATAATTGATTTCTTAATTGTATTGTGGGCGACTGCTGTGTCTTAACATCCTGGTTACTGAGTAATATTGATTACTCAATAATAATAATTATTGAGTAATATTGATTTCAAATTCAAAGACATTTAAGTTTTTTTTCATTTTCTTAAGAAAATACAATATTATTTTGTAGTATGACCAGGAATTCCCAGGATTTTGTGTTAATAACACTTGCCATTGTGATGTAACATGTAATGGTGTAGAATGTGGAATATAGTGAGGAGAAGCCCAGAATGGAAATTGAAAATAAATGTACTTAAACTCTTCACGATTGAAAGCCTTTGCCATCTATTCATTTATTATTTATTGCTTCTGCGCAAGTTGTTTGAACACACTATTTTCCATTTATTCATCTTAAAGTTGGGCAATAAAAGCAAACAAACAAAAAAAACACATTAAATTCCTCATGAAGTTTAACTCCTTTTTGAGAAATTTAATCACTGACTGATAGCTGTGAAAATCCACTATGCTACTAAATATAAGGGACTTGAATAAAAGGATTAAGAGGCAATCAAAAACATACTGCAAATTGCAATTATCATTTAATTATATATATATGTGCATGTGTGTGTATACTGTTTTATAGCAATGGTTATAAGGGAAAAAATTCTCAGATTCTTGGAAAAATAATTCCAAGTCGTAATTGTGTACTTAGCTAAACTGTACATTAGATGAGAGTCTTCCTTGGTGGCTCACACAATAAAGAATCTGCCTGCAGCACAGGAGACACTAGTTCGATCCTGGGTCAGGAAGATCCCCTGGAGAAGGGAATGGCTGGCTGGTGGTGGTGGTTTAGTTGCTAAGTTGTGTCCAACTCTTTGGGTTCCCACAGACTGCGTGGAAACCCAAAGAGTTGGACATAACTGAGTGACTAACACTTTCACTTTCTTTTTTTCATACAAAAGAGTCAACAGAAATTCTCAAACATGGAGAGAGATTTACAAAATTATCTACTCTCACTCTTTTTCTCTTAGGAGCTAAACTGATGTAATGTGCTGACATTTTATTAGTTCTTTTCAGATCCCTCAATACTTGGAAATTGCCTCAAATATAGTGCTAGCATATTTGCTTTTGTTTTTTAAAATTCTTATTTTGTTTTATTTCATTTTTTTTTTCATGGCCACTCTGCACAGCTTGTGGGGATCTTAGTTCCCCAGCCAGGGACTGAACCCCAGACACAATGATAACACAACATCCTAACCACTGAACTACCATGGAATATCCAGGAATTCTCATTTTAATACAACAGTTACCAAAACTTGTCCAGTGAATTTCATTATTATTTTTATAATTTTATTTATTTATTTTTGGCTGTGCTGGGTCTTTGTTTTTGCACAGGTTCTTGTCTAGTTGAAGTTGGAATGCTCGGACTTCTCATTGTGTTGGCTTCCCTTGTTGCAGAGTACAGGCTCTAGGGTGTGCGGGCTTCAGCAGTCATGGCTCCCAGGCTCTAGAGCACAGGTTCAGTAGTTGTAGAGCATAAAGGTTTAGTTGCTCCATGGCACGTGGGATCTTCCCAGACCAGAGATTGAACTCTTGTCTCCTGAAGTGGCAGCATATTCATCACTGAGCCACCAGGGAAGTCCTGTCCAAGGACTTTTAAAATGTCCTCCTCTTAAAGACAAGGAATAACATACCCTTTCTAATCTTTTCTTCAAAACACTAGTTCTTCCTCTTTGGCTCAAGATTAGGGTTATATTTTAACATTTCTTTCTATGCACACCTCTGCCATTCCATCTTGATGAAGAATTTTAACAGCTGTTACTTAAGAAGTTTATATGGCAAAACCAATACAATACTGTAAAGTTAAAAAATAAAAAATACAAAAAAAAAAAAAGTAGTTGTCTAGCTCTTCTACCATGGAACATGGTGAGTCCATGTACAACCAATCATACCCATAATTCAAAGAAGCTTGTCACTTATGTTTTAAAGATTTCTATGATTCTCATAGTTTTATGTAATAAATACGTAAACTATTTAATGGATTTCATGTAAATGCAACTAGAACTTAAGAGTTAAGAAATTTCAGAGGAATGTAAATAACACCAAGAGCAACAAATTCATTTTGCCAAAGAGGATAGATCACAGGAAGTTTAAGGTTCTGACCCCAAATGACTTTTACAGTTAGTGATAGAATTGGTACAAAATAAAATTTAAATTTTTTTCTAGTGAATCATACCACTGTTTCACTCATGTGTTGATCTAATACTTCTTTGACCACAAAGATTACATTTTTCAAAATATGTAAGTAACATACATATATTACATAGAATATGTACACATACACTTCTGTAAAGGTAAACATGCAATGTAATTATAAAGTTATGCATAATTATTGCCAACCCCTTGCCATGTAAATTTTAAGCACTTTTATATTGTTTAACTCCTGAATGAAGGCCATTTACTGCGATATTATAAATAAAAATGAATCTCCAGATATTTACAAGTATTGAAATATTAGGCCCAGTGCTTTCAGTAGTGTGAATGATGTACCATAATATTCCTAATTTACGAGCACCAAAAGACCTCTGCTCACCTTGTCACATTTGCAGTTTCCCATTGTACATGAACTTATTTCCTTTCGTGATTTTTTTTCCTTTTTTCACTTTAATTTGTATGTCTCTTTGTTGTAAATCAAATATGTTTTTTTATTTTTTTTCCTGTTAACATCTGTATGGTTCTTATGGGCTAAATGCATCCCCATAAAATTCATATTTTGAAGTCCTAACCAACACTGATTTGATGGATGTGAGTCTGAGTGAACTCTGGGAGATAGTGATGGACAGGGAGGCCTGGCATGCTGCGATTCATGGGGTCGCAAAGAGTCGGACATGACTGAGTGACTGAACTGAACTGAACTGAATCATCAGTACCTTAGAATATTACTATATTTGGAGAAAGGACCTTTAATGAGTTAACGAAGATTAAAAAAAAGAAGTCATGTGAGTGGGCTCAGTGTGACTGCTGTTCTTAGAGAAGAGAAATGAGCCCGGTGGGGGTTGGGCGGGGGGGACAAAAAAATGCAGTGAAATGAAGAAAAGACAACTATGGAAAAGCCAAGGAAAGAGACCCTGGGAAGAAAACTCTACAGACCCTTGAGCTTAGACTTCTAACTTCCAGAACTGCAGGGAAAAAGTTGTTCAAGTCACCTAGTCTGCATTGCTTTGTCATGGCAGCCCTAACAAATGAATTCAGTGATTTAGCAAACATAAAAGATAGAGATACTGAGAAAAGGTATTATTTTCTTATTCATTTGGTACAAGTAAGACCCACCAATTTCATGTGCTTGCTTAGTATCTCAGTCACGTGCCTTGAAATGACCTACTTCCCCTGTCTTCTTTGTGTCATCATTGCTTCTGACATATAAATACATGCAGAGGCAGTCAGATTCTCTAGCAAGGTGCAACAAGCATTCATTGTTGACAAGAATCAGCTGGAAGTGATTTGCATAGTAACCTTCTTCAAAGGACCTTGCATCATGGCATAGCCAGTCATGTTGCTGGGGCGGACCCAGAAGTTGACATATTTTTTTCCTTCAGAATAGTTACGGAATCACCAGCTTGGGGCAGACCCAGAAGTTGACATATTTTTTTCCTTCAAAATAGTTATGGAATCATCAGCTTTTTAAAAAAATTACATGAACACTTCCCAAAGCAAAGTATATTGCAAATTATCACACTCCATCAAGACTGAATACAGTTCCCTGCGATGAGACAAAGGTATAGCCATCAAAGTGGGGAAGAACCATTGATCTTGATAAGGAAGGCAAGCAGAGTCTGCAGTTATGAGACACCAAAAGAACAACGGGAAATGCAGATTCAGATGGCCAAATTGGCACAACATAACTATCAGATATTTATTTCTGAAGCAAGCATTTAATAATGAATAGGACTGAATACAATCTGCCTACATGACTTCTATTTCTACCCATTTTCCCCATATGTGAATGTTTCCTTTCACACTTTGCAATACAAATACGTATAAATATTTCAGAAACGCAGCTGGATATAGATGATGTCTTCAGAAAGGGTTCATAAGTAACTTTTATTTTTCCTATATATTGTTTTAATATTTCAGTAGTCACTTGTATAGTTATAATATTAAGAAAATATATTCTTACTTTATAGGTAGTTACCTGTTTTGTTAAGGGCCTTTCTAGATATTGTAAAGTTCACTTAAAAGTGATGTATCAGTATATGAGTGCAGCTTACTTGTCTGCTTATAAAATCTAGTATTTCTGAGAAACTTTATCAAACTAAAAAGTAAGTTGTTTTCTACAAAGGAGAGTCATGATATTGTTTATATTAGAATTGCAGATAATAGGGTAAAGAAGTAACTCTGAGCTCCAATAGAATGATGTTCCAAATTGAAATTCATGTTAATAAAATAAATAAATCAACTGCCAGATCTTGCATTAATGTACATTTAGGTGTTATATTTGGTTTGAATTTTTCAAAGTTCCTGATGTTTCATTTGTTTGGTAATTATTAATATATTTAGAAATTCTATAAATCCATTCTGCATTATTTGATAAATGTTTTATCTTCCTGGCTCATCAAAGAATCACTAGCTTGTAAGAAACTCTGAGAAACTGTATATAAATTTCTCTTCCCTTGTTTAAATCAATGAAATTTTCCCCAAAAATGTTTCATAATAACACAACTTAAATTTTTGGTATGACTGAAGACTGCAATGATCTGAAGATTTGTTAAAACCAACCTTTCACGCATTGGCACAATATTAAAACAAAACCAATATTTATTTTCATCTGAATTTCAGCCTGAGGCTTCTTTTATAAAGAGTTTTTTTTTTTAATTTTCTTTTTAAAAATTTTATTTCTTTGGAAAACAATTGACATTTTCATGAACACTTTTAATAGGAACTAATATTAAGATCAAACATTGCTTTTAAAGTTTGGGACTTACATATTGACTTTGTTATTATCGCATTTATTTCAATTTTCTGAAAGGGTAGGAAAAAACAAATATATATTGGCATACATTTAAAAAAAGAAAAAAGAGCAGTTTAATTATAAGAAGATGGAGTTCAGAAAGTTTTCTTCTTCTTTCCTTAAAAGGAATGAGAAGTCGGCATGTTGCTATTGCTCCTTGACATAAAGACAGTGTCTTTGTTTTATGTCCTCTATGTCTGAATCCTGCAATGCCATCACAGCAGAGAGTAGTCTACACTGCTTTAAATGATAAGTTTCAATAGGCACTTTAGTGGAATTAAGAAAAATCTAACACTCTTCCACCGTGATGCCACATAGCTATCTTCGTTCTAGGTTGTCACGTCAGTAAATTGTATTGAATAGGCCTGAGCTTGTCTCAGTGTGTTTCCAAAAGAACAAAACAAACCAAGCAAGTACACACTAGAGGATTTATCTTGTGTTGGCAGAAAAAACCCAAACTGACAATATGATAAATATAGCAACTTGCTAGAAACCAGATAATCAAAGGAATCTTGTCCTAGAAAGCCCTGTGTGTGTATGTGTGTGTGTGTATGTGTGTGCGTGTGTGTACGCGTGCATGTGCACGCACGTGATTTCTATTTATGTTCCTTTCCCTTAAATTTCTTCTGTTGGCTGTGTTTTAACCTTTGCCTCTCCTCTAAGTGACTTTATCAGGGTTATAACTCTCTTCTTCTCCAAACATGTCTGCCAAGACTTTAAAGCGGGGTCCCCAGTCTGTCAGGTAGTTGTAGTCCTGGTCTGCTTCTGTGGTCAGAGACTCTATGGAGCTAAGAGAGTCGGCTACTGATCCGCTGCCTTCGTAGGCATATGTTGCCAGTGAATCATATGGAGGGGCTGTGGGGTCCACATCATTTTCTTGTAGCCTTTGATTAATGAAATCCCTTATGTCTGTGTTATCTTCCACTGGTGGTCTCTGACGAGGTAAACAGAGAGAGTCTGGTTTTATATCCCTGCGAATTTTGTTATCTTCAATCACTTTTGGGTTTCTCAGAGCACCAATGTCGAAAGCCTGGGTGTCCTCCTCCCCACCTCCTTCATCATCATAATGGATAACGTTGTCTCTGATGTCTTCCTTAGAGGTCATCAAGGTGTCTTTCTTCTTCTGCCTTCTCAGAGCTACATACAGCACAACTATGGCTAGAACAAGACAAAAATGGCAAAGTGAGACTATGTCTGCTCATCTCTCCATAAGAAATTAAATTGATCAGGGCTGGCTGAGTTTTTTAATGACATCCTGTTATTTTCAAAGTACACATATTGTAATCTGTATGGATCCTACCTATGCTGATTTTCATTGTTTAAATTCAGTTTCATTTTTAAATTGTAACTAAAGTGAAAACGTGACAAAACTCACAAATTCTAATAACGGTAGCCTTATATTTGACATATGTTTAAATATCTCAGTGTCAGGTAATTTTTTACAAAATTAAAAAAAGCAGAGAAAGGCAAATAATTCAACATAATTTATATGCTGAATTTTTTTTAAAAATGGCATAAATAGACCTATTTACAAAATAGAAATAGAGTCACAGATGTAGGAAACAAACTTTTGATTACCAAGGGAGAAAGGCAGAAGAGAGAAATTGGGAGATGAAATTGACATATACACACTACTATATATAAAATAGATAATGAATAAGAACCTATGATGTGGCACAGGGGACTGTAGGCAATATCTTGTAATGACCTATATGGAAAAAGAACCTAAAAACAAGTGGATATATGTGTATGAATGCCACTTCACTTTTCTATATACTGAAACTAACATACCACTGTAAATCAACTATACTCTAATAAATAATTAATTTAAAAAAGAAAAAAATAAAGAAAAGAAGAATGGTTTGTCCAGTCATACATAGAACTGTATAGCATTGAAGTAATAAAACTTGGGTCTTCCCTGGTACCTCATCTGGTAAAGAATCAGCCTGCAATTCAAGAGACACCAGTTCGAATCCTGGATCAGGAAGATCTCCGGGAGAAGGGATAGGCTACCCACTCCTGCATTCTTGGGCATCCCTGATGGCTCAGACAGTAAAGAATCTGCCTGCAATGCAGGAGACTTGGGTTCGATCCCTGGGTTGGGAAGATCCCCTGAAGAAGGGCATGGCAACCCACTCCAGTATTCTTGCCTTGAGAATCCTCAGGGACAGAGGAGCCTGGCGAGCTACAGTCCATGGGGTTGCAAAGAGTCAGATTCAATGAGTGACTAAGCACACACAATAAAACTTGGGGGCCTTCCCAGGTGGCTCTAGTGTAAGAGAACCTGCCTGCCAATGCAGGAGACATAAGAGACCCAATTTCAATCCATGGGTTGGGAAGATCCCATAGAGGAGGGCATGGCAAACCTCTCCAGTATTTTTGGCTAGAGAACTCCATGGACAGAAGAGCCTGGAGGGCTACAGTCTATAGGGTGGCAAAGAGTTGGACGTGACTGAAGTGATTTAGCACACAGTAAAACTTGAATTTTGTTGCCCATAACTGACACTTAGATATTATTCATGTCTAGATTTACATTGTGTTAACATTGCTTTATTTCTAATGAAATAAATACAAATCAGAGAAAAGTCACTTTTAAAAGCATTAAACAAGAGAAAAAGAGAAAGAATATACAATATAAGAGTCAGCTTTCCAAATTATGTCAAGCAAGGCTACAAATTATTTAAATTCTGTGTCTTACCATATTGAGATATTCTCCAAACTAAATGCCTAGTAATCAGCTGACCTTCTTTAAACAAGATCATACTTTAAAATACTTAATTTGTAGACTCTTATCATTGAATATCTCTTTTTTTCCCCATCAACTTATGGTCATCATTGTTTCAATATATATATGTTTTATGAGTGAATAAACAGATTCACACCATTAAGTCAGTGCTCAATTTTGCCTGGAATAATTCTCCCCTCTCCTCCATAGCAGTGGCAATAGATTTAAAGCCAAATGTGTTTAACACAACAGTGTTTGGAAGGAAGATCTTGTCACAGGATTAGAAAGTAGGAGACTACATGATGATTAAAGCAAGTTTATTCCCTTTTCTTCCAAAATTAAGGAGGAAGATAGAGGAGATAAAGGTAGAGCTTCTGTACAATGGGTTTTGAAGAGATGTTCAACACTTTTCACTTCTGGGCTTTATGAAGATCTCAGAACTGAAAACACTATGGTTTATTCATCCAAAGTGTATGTGAGAGAGTTTAAATCTCATAGAGAGACCAGCATATGTATAAAATGGCTTTAGAGTTGCCATGACTAAAAAAGACACTGATTAGATGTGCTTGAGAGTCAAATAGAAGTTACCGGGCACCACAAGATTCTCATGCTTTCACTCACCCTAGGAAATATATAAAATGGCTAAGAATAAGATGATCTAAAGGGATCTGAGATTGGCTACAGAGATCAAATAGATGGATTTGTAAGCAGACCCCATGGCAAGACTGAGTGTCAACATTCATAGCTGTGTACCAGCAATTCACACCTAGCTGCAAGGTGGACACTTGCTAAATACTTAGCATGTGTGTGCTAAGTTGCCTCAGTCATGTACAACTCTTCCATGGACTTTAGCCCACCAGCCTCCTCTGTTTATGGGATTTTTCAGGCAAGAATACTGGAGTGGGTTGCCATGCCCTCCTCCAGGAGACCTTCCTGATCAAGGAATCAAAACCGGGCTTCCTCATTGCAGGTGGATTTTTTACCGTCCAAGCCACATATCCTAGTAAGTACTTTAAATTTTTATTTTCTATCCCAGAGATAAAGGTATGTATGTACATTTGTCAGAATATTTTGGTTAAATAATACACATGCATAGATATAAGCTGATTCCACAGAGCCCAACTGTACCTCTGTTGCAATATTCATTTAAAGGAATGACTGGAAAAATAAAAATTTTAAAAAATCTCTTTTTTTGTGTGAATCCAGTAGAGGATGAATAAATGAAACAGAGTCAGCTGAACAAAGTTGATGGAAGAGGGAAGCCCCTGAAGTAGGTTTTCATTCTCACAGAGATGTTACAGAATACATTTTCTTCAATCCTTTCCCTTTGCTGTGCTTCTCGGTATTTTAGTGTATTCTGTTCTGTCCTAGTGGGAATGGTGAGAGTTTTGATGTAAGGAGATCTGAGAAAAGTGGAATAAGAATTGCTTCTGGCCAGCACTTTAGACAGAAAAAAACAAATTCAGAGGTGTCTTTACTTCTTTCCTGGGCTTTCTCTTTTCTTTAATTCTTTATTGAACCAGTATTGGACAACTACTCTTTGTCTAGTGTCATTTTAAAGATTCTACAATACAACAATTACCAGGATGTAAAAACATGAATTTAAAACTGCTGCTGCAAATGGGATAGAAAAGTTCATTGCACCAAGTGCCACAAACTGTTTGTTCATACTTGAAAATTCCCTAGGGCTTGAACATACTTTTGGTGATATTTATTTCTATTGGTATATTTCCATGTGGTAGGAAGTAGAAAATTAATAAAACTATAATTCAGTATAGATAGTCTTCCTTCTATCTATATGCAGCAGCTCAATGAATAAACACTGATTTACATAGTAAAATGAGGAGAGAGATACACAGACAAGGGAGAGAAAGAGAATACGTGATTAATATTGAAACCAACCTAAGAGTATAACAATGCAAAGAAGGATTGCAATCAAAGCCCCAGTGCTAAGTCCTACAGGTAGAAAAATTGCTTCCACGTTACAAGACAGGATGGTACCATCAGAGTCACATCGACAGACTCGAATAGTCATTGTGTTTGTGCTGCTCTGGACAGGATAACTGCTGTCTTCTATTACTATGGGGAGGAAATACAACTCTTGCTGCCTGCGGCTGTATCCATTTCTTCGGGTTTCAATTCCAGCTGTGTTGTCTACAAAACATAACACGTATGGTAAGATGGTTACTATGAGTATCACTTCAAATCTTCAAGTTGGTATCTGTTAAATGGTAGGAAACTCTTCTTGAGTCAGTAAAATACATCCATATTTCAATTCTTTCTTTTATCATTATGAAAGCTGCCTAAATGTAATCAGATGTAATCAAAGAAAATCCTTTGGAAAAGAAGAAACATTAATCTTGTCTGCAGTAAGAATTAAATTTTCTGTTGAGAAAGAATAGAAAATTGTTTACAAGACAAGAAATATGTTGTATCAAAACACTTTTTTTTTTTCTGATGTCAAAATCTCACAGGGAAAACAATCCTCAGTGTATGCTTTCTTACATGATTAGGAGAACAAAGATTATAAAGGATGAATCAGTATATAATATTACCTAAGAATGTAGTCTTTAAAATATGACACATATCAATATACTATTTCTGATTTTTTACTTTTCCCAACTCTATATCTTTGCTACATATATGTATATATGTGTGAATATATGTATACATTTCACTTTTCTAAAACAGCATAAGAAACATGGAAAAGAAAAGAAAATGTGTTAAATCATCAAGATTCATTAAAATTTGTAAGGAGTTTGAATCATAATAACCATCAATTGCCAGATAAAGAAATGTGATATATATGTATAGATAGATAGATAGATAGATATACATATATACACACACAATGGAATATTATTCGGTCATAAAATGGAAGGGAATCCTGCCTTTTATGACAACATGGATGAATCTGGAGGGTATTATGCTAATGAAATAGACCATACAGAGAAAGACAAATACTGCATGATAAAACTTACATGGGGAATCTAAGGAAAAAAAGAAAAGTAGAACACATAGAAATATAAAGTAGAAAAATAGTTGCCAGAGACTAGAAGTGGGGAGAAATGGGATAAAGTTGGTAAGAGGCTTAAAAACTCTCAGTTATAAGATGAATAAAGTCTGAAGATCTATATTATAGTACAATGACTGTAGTTGATAACACTGTACTGTATTAATGAAATTTGCTAAAAGAGTAGAACTTAAATGCTCTCATAAAATAAAGGCAAAAAAGCATCTATCCATTTAAACCAAAAAAACTTCCAATTACACTTAAAATATAACAAGATAAAATGAGGATATAGTAAATGGCATGAGTGGCAAATACATGTTTAGATCATGAGAATATACTATATCATGAGGCAAAGGTGATCTGATTTATGTTATTATGAGTAACCAAATATAGATTCTCCAGCAAATATAAAATGGTAGAAAACAGTCAATACTTTGGTTCCTGAATTATATGACTGTCTACTTAGTTGCCCAAGCCAATGGTCTCAAGTCTTACTAGTTTTATTCCTCATCATTTTTACATGGAGTCTAGGAGATCTAGCATCAAGCTTATGTACTCTATCTCCCAAGTCACTAACCTCCATCCTCACAGCCATGCCTCTAATTCAAGACACTTTCATCCATTTTATGCAATAATATCAAATATAGTCTTGTCTTTGTCTATTGTTTTCTACACTGGATCCATTCTGATCTGCTAAAATGCTCTCGTGTAAACCTTTCAAAGACTTCTCAGGTAATTGGGTTTAAGTTACAAACTCTTTAAATGGCTTATAGACAGGTTAACTAAAGTCAGAACAGCTGATCAGTTTCCAGCCTTAATGTATTTAATCCAGTGTCCTTTGTATTTTTGTAGTGATTTTAATAACAGCAGATGTAATAATATTAGTAACAGTAAAAAGGAAAAAAATAATTAGTAACAGTGATGGTAGTAGCAGTGAAAACTTGTATTATTTTCACTAAAAAGCCTGCACCATACCATGTGTCATACAAATAAAACAATTATTTGTATGCATGAGCAGTACACGTAAAAAAAAATGATATATTTAAAAGATGAAAAGTAATTTCCCGGACAGTATATTAGTTGTCTGACTCATTAAGGGATCACCCCCATTATAAATGCAAGTAACTTGCCTCATTAGATATAGTCTATATAGGTTATTAAACACTGAATTTACTGTTAGTCATAAATTTTGTATTTCTCATATATAGATTTCTATATTTTAAGACGTTGAGTACTTTTAGGAAGAGCATTGATTTATACCTTTGTGTTCTTTTACAAAGTTGCCTGATAAAAGCTAAATTTTTATGTGGTTAAACTTACTTCTGAAGTCACGAACTGTAAAATTTGGTTTGATGGCAGCTTCAGGTGATAATTTAAAGGAGAATTGCTGTCCAGCAGGTGAAAGATCTCGGTCTGCGGCACTGACTATCTGAATTATCTGAAACAAAGTTGAGATCAGACCTGAAATCAGTCATTGATTTCAAAGGGAACTCTACATACCAGGCTAATACATATATTTAATGAAACATGCAAGGAAACCAAAATGACATTTTTAGAATTTATATCATTGGGCCAATCATTTACAAATACTTTTATAAACAGTAAAGTATTTAGAGTTAATAGTGGCAGGTACAATTACAGGGTATGGAATAATTGTAAATCGATGCCCACATAACTAAAAAGAATAACAATGTTGAAAATTCTCACTAATAATCAAAATAAATTAAAATGTACTTGCTTGCATTTTAAATTAGACAAAGTAAATGCTTTCTAGCCTAAATATGAAAATACTTACTGGAAACAAAATCTCTGGTTATTTAAAAGTCCTTTCAAGGAAAAAAAATTAGTATCATTATGTTGGTGAGAATGAGTTTTATCTTCATAAATAAGTAAAATGGTGAGAAAGAAGCAGAAGCTGTACATCTGTTTTTTGTTGTTATGTTCCCCCCACCCCACCAGTGGGTGAGAATATAAATTATGTTTTCTTGGAGTTTTTTTTTTTTTAAAGAAGTAATCGTGGCCAACTTCGTTTCAAAAATTTTCCTAAATTGCTCCCGAAAGTGGTATATCTAAACAGTTAAAATTCTAATACTTCAGTGAGATGCCCTTAGGAATTTGGTGATCAACTTTCAAGAGCCAAGCTATGAAAATGATAATTCACTATATAAATAAACAAATAGAAAAGGCTTTGAGGTATTTATTTATTAATGTATGCAATGTCGTTGCATCAGGAAGAAATTGCAGGACAAGCGTGCAGAAGAGGAAGGCAGTGTGTTGCTCAGGTGACACATTCTTAGACTAATTTTGAATTTGTCAGAGGAAGGACTTAGATAATCCTGTGCACTTAGATTGATGCCACTAAACATGAGAGTTATTTGCCCCTATTTGTTTTTATTCCATGGTTAAAACTCAGACTTATGACTGTTATCTGCCTTCTATATAGCTGTGTGTTTTGTTGGGCACAACAGGACCACACACAAGTACACAACATGTATACTGGGATTTCAAGTTCAGTACTAGGTAATTGTTAATTTGATCATGGGATCTCTAAAGATAATTTCAGTTGCCTATTTTACTGTGGGGGTTTCCAGGTGAGTAAAGTGGGCTTCTCTAGTAACACAGATGGTAAAGCATCCACCTGCAGTGCAGGAGACACGGGTTTGATCTCCGGGTAGGGAAGATTTCCTGGAGAAGGAAATGACAACCCACTCCAGTATTCTTGCCTGGGAAATCCCGTGAACAGAGTAGCCTAGTAGGCTACAGTCCATGAGGTTGCAAAGAGTCAGATATGGGCATGTCTTAGCAACTAAACAGCAACAAGTGTTACTGTGATTCAGCCACACAGGATCTATTTAGCCTTTAGAAGTATCATGGATTCAACACCAAAGGCCAAGTTGTGGAATACAGCAATTTAGTCAAATAATTACCACGCATACCCCGTAAAGCTTCAATTTTCCTCAAATAAAACTATGTACTCAGATCACTATATCTCATCCATAAAATTTCTTTAAATTATTTGGGAATTAATTTGCAAGTTTTGTTTTGCCTTTGCTATCAACTAACATAATTATTTTTTTATAATAAATCAACATCAAAATTTATGAAGAAAATAACTTCACAACAAAAAAATCTTTTAAAATAGCATACAGAGGTGACCTTTTTGGTATAAACTGGCAATGATCTGGAATTGACACTTGGGAGTTATTGCCCTAAGGAACTACTTGGGCCAATACTGCATTGATTCATCATATAAATCACTATTGACTTATGTAGAATCATCTTTTCTCTTCTTTTGATAGGTAGAAACAGGCACAGAGATAGATAGGTAAGGCATATATACATGCATACATGTATATTAAGTTATTATATAATCCAAAAAAGATAGTTCCTATGCATAGTTTCTAGACCCTTAGGATGGCTGGGGTAAAAAGCAGAAAATGCTCATATACTGTATATCTCATATTTCAGGGTTATATTTCATTTGTACATGTGGGCCAAAAGGGCTTCCCTGGTGGCTCAGTCGGTAAAGAATCCGTCTGCAGTGTGGGAGACCTGGGTTCCATCCCTGGGTTGGGAAGATCCCCTAGAGGAGGGCATGGCAACCCACTGTAGCATTTTTGCCCAGAGAATTCCCATGGACACAGGAGCCTGACAGGCTGCAGTCCATGGGATTGCAAAGAGCTGGACACAACTGAGTGACTAAGCACAGTGGCCCAAAAGAATACAAAATGCTTGACATATAATTATTAGGAAAAAGAGCTTTCAGGGATTCCACAGATTTCTTACCACTTTGAGTATACGAAAATAAAGTTATCTCTAATAATTTCTACTATTCCCAATTTTTTAATTTATTCGAGAAACATAGAAACATTAGAGTTCTATTTCCAAAAGTCTTTCAATTGGTGCATTACATGATTCTGATTGCCATGATATAATCAATGTCCCACATTACCTAAAAATAAAGGACTAGCTTTGAGGGGCAGGTGGAATGCTCTGGAAAATAGTCAATATTTCTAAGTTGTCAAATTTTGACAAACTTCTTTTAACTTTTTGTCTGTGTGCTCAGTCGCTCAGTTGTTTCAAACTCTTTTGCCACCCCATGGACCATAGACCCATGGACCAAACTTCCCTGTCCATGGGATTTTCCAGGCAAGAATACTGGAGTGGGTTGCCATTTGCTACTCCAGGAAATCTTCCCAACCCAAGTATCTAACCCATGTCTCTTTTGTCTCTTACATTGGCAGTTGGATTCTTTACTTCTGTATCACCTGGGAAGCCTCTTATAACTTTGCAAATAATGAAATCCAGCAAAAAATTTGCCGTCATTTAAAGGGATAAAGCATTAACTTTATATATATATATATATATATATATATATATATATATGTCTTTTTAAGTTAAAGGTGCAAATTTATCACTTGGGAACATATGATTAAATAAGTCATCCTGTAATAAAGTTAATGAAATTAATGTGTTAGTTGCTCAGTCATACCCAACTCTTTATGACCACATGGACTGTAGCCCATCAGGTTCCTCAGTTCATGGAATTCTCCAGGCAAGAATACTGGAGTGAGTTGCCATTCCCTTCTCCAGAGGATCTTCTCGACCCAGGAATTGAACCCAAGTCTGCAGTGAAGGCACATTCTTTACCATCTGAACTACCAGGGAATTGTCTCCAAATTATCAAAAGAGGTAATAGAGCAACACAATGCCCTAGAAGTTTCTGTACTGATGGGAACACTCTGCATGTACACTGATAAAAATGGTAGCCACTTGGAAACTAGAATTAGCAAATACAATCTAAATATATAACTAATAAGGACCTATTGTTATAGCACAGGGAACTCTATATTCTGTAATAACCAAGATGGGAAAAGAGTCTGAAAAAGAATGGATATGCATCTATGTATAACTGATTCAATTTTCAGTACACCTGAAACTAAATACTGAAAACCAACTATACTCCAATAAAAGTATTTTTAAAAAATTGTAGCGACTCATCTCATACAGCTACCAGGCACTAGGAACAAACAAGTGTGAATGATAACTTTTAAAATGTATTTAATATTAATCAAATATATATAAGGCTAGTGAACATCACGACTAGAGCCATGCGAGAAATATTCTATGAAGCAGTAGAAGACACTCAAATGGGAGCAAGTACTAGATATTAAAGGACATTTTTAATAAAGATATAGTTTCAAATATTAAGATATTTCCTCAGGTAATAATTAAACTTCAAATTTACTTAAATTAGTAGTTAAATAGTTATTATATATAAAAGAAATTAAAATAGACATCAAACCAAAGCATATAGATGGATTTTTCTTTCAGAACCTAGGTGCACAATATTGGATTAATTGTATTCTTATTGCATAACACACTCTTACCATCTGCTCATGCCTGGTTCCTATTGTTAATCATATTACATCATATCATATCATATCTCCATTCATTCATTTACAAAAGTGAAAGTGTTAGTTGCTCAGTCATGTCCTATCTTTGCAA
Organism: Bos mutus; assembly: GCF_027580195.1. Taxonomy (NCBI): domain Eukaryota; kingdom Metazoa; phylum Chordata; class Mammalia; order Artiodactyla; family Bovidae; genus Bos; species Bos mutus. Next base: position 51,407,749 of record NC_091636.1, on the reverse strand, counting down.
CCCCATGAACTGTTGCTCCTTTGCCTATGGAATTCCAGAGGTAAGATTACTAGAGTGGGTAGTCATTCCCTTCTCCAGGGAATCTTCCTGACTCATGGATCGAACCCAGGTCTCTTTCACTGCAGGCAGATTTTTAACCATCTGAGCCACCAGGGAAGTCCTTTATAATAGTGTTTATAGAAAAGCTGGCTACTCACCATTACCTACATAAATGCTAGGATTTTGACAGTAACTTTCATTAACAATGTGGTCCTTCCTCATATGCTCTCCCCACTAGAACCTCCCTCCAGAGTAATACTTAGTAAGAAAATGTAATTCAGATATTTTGAATAACCCAGATGTTCTATTCAAGGCCACCAGAGAAAGTTTTCCATTCTTCATAGACTTAAGAGTATCTATGCACCCCTTCATAAAAGCATGTGAACAAAGTAAGGAACATCATAGAAGACTATAGTCTAAAGTTTTTTGCTTACTGGACTTGCAGGCACAAGTTTTTTGGAAATTTCATAGTCTATAGAAAATAGCAGAATATGCAATCCTAGAACTGTTAGTTATACAGAATATATTCACTAGGCCATCATTTTTATCCCATGTGGTAATAATTCCACATGCAACACATGCCATTAATTCAAAAGAATATACTACCATTTATGGTTTATTTTATGAAGACATGTGATCCATGTCTATATGCATGCATGGTCTCATAACCTAAAACACATGCATATAGCAGGTCTTTATAAAATCTTAAATAACAACATTGATAAGATACCTGTCCTGGTTTGGCATTTTCACACACAGCTGTCTCATATGGCACAGATATTTCTGGAGGAAATTCATTGACATCTAGGACATTAATTAATATGTTGACTCTGCTGGTTAATAATGGGTTACCTGTTTAAAACATACAAGGAGAAAAGATGATTACAAAATCTGATCCATCATTGTTTTTATAGTGAATATCATTAACATTTAAAAATCAGCATTCATATGGAATCCAGATGACCTTTCCTTTATGGGAAACTGAGGCATTGTGTCATGTATAAATGATAAAAAGATGAATATGGGCACTCTCCTTGTCTCACTGTCAGAGAACTAGCAGTGCACTACATAAGAATTTATCCCTGAAAATCATCCCCAAAGTTAAGGACAACCATTTAGCTCATGTTTCATCAAAAGTGCAGCCATCAAACCAGAGTTAACAAGACCAATCTTCACTAAACAGTTATATTTTTCATTGAATAAAACATATGCTTTTATATGTGTGTCTATGACTTTATTCAGTAGTATCATCTACATATTTAAATAACTTTCTCAAACTGATCCCCCCTAAAAAGATGATAAATTACAAGGAATATGAAGGAGAGATGATTTTTTATAGATGAAAATTAAAATAAACTTAGGGAAGTAGAAATAAGAGATTATGGACAGTTAGGATGCACCCTAAAACTATTTGCTGATGATGAGAAAGGACAAAGTAAACAGCATTTCCTTCCTACTGTGTCTAAAAATATTGTTTTGAAAAACTGTCTCTGTCAATATCACATCACGAGTTTTAGTCCCAACCTGCGGTATGGTACCAACTTCTCTGTCCTTTGCTGAAGAAGACCAGGCATAATTCAACAAATAAGGTATAACATAATGGATATGTTTCAATTTATTTATTTTATCTAATGAAACTTTACAGATGGATAAAGTGCCCCAGGTTATTGAAGTATCTTGTCCAAAGTCACACATCTAGAGGAATGGGGAGTTAATATCCAAACTCAGGACTATGGACATCCAAATATTATGTTCACTCCACTTTGTGTTAGATTCTTCATCTGCAATGCCACTGAAGATTCACAGTATTGGCATTGTTTTAGATCTCTGTCTGGATGCTTTTAAAGAATGCATATAAATCTTACCACATGATGGATTCTGACAACCCTACAATATTCTGTTATGCTAAAACTGATTTAAAAAAATAAAAAGCATTGTCAGCAGTAGCTTAAGAAATGCTCACATATTCATATATGACAAAGTGAAATCCATTGTCATATACCAGTTCAGGCACAGATAACATAAAAGCAGGAGAAATGGAATGTTTAATAAGTTACTGTGAGGATGGGACAAGATTCCTCTCCCAATTATATTTACAATACTGACTTGCGTTTATAATGTATAAACATGTTATTAATTTAAACTGATTTTTACCCATGAGAAGATCTGTTTTGGTAGTTTTAAATATTTATCCTCCTGAAATATAGATTTTACATCTGTCCCAATGAGTAATGTGTCTCAAAATATAATCACTATTGTAATATCTTATTATTAAAAGTGTTTCTCAAAGCTGAGTTTTTGGTATTTTAGCTAAAGCCAAATATTTTGTTGTGTGAAATTTTCCTGTGCACTATAAGACTTTTAGAACCACTATATAATAAATGTGACTAGGCGTCACTGTGGCAATTAAAATGTGTGTTAGTCATGTTCAATTTTGTGACCCCATGGATTCTATAACCTGCCAGGCTCCTCTGACCATGGAATTCTCCAGGCAAGAATACTGGAGTGGGTTGCCATGCCCTCCTCCAGGGGATCTTCCTGATCCAGGGATCAAACCCTGGTCTCCTGCATTGCAGGCAGATTCCTTACCATCTGAGCCAACACAGAAGTCCCTAACATAACAGTAGATGCTGGGCTTTATAACATGCACAGTAAAGGAAAACTGAAGAGATACAGTTGCTAGTTGTACTCATTCTTGGGACAGGAGGGTAGAAGTAGAGGAGACTTTTTTGGCCTTTCATGGAAAGGATGCAGAGTAGAAACAACCACAAACCCTTTGAGTACTTCCTTAAAAGGTGCAGAGAGGAAGGTTTCCCTGAGTAGATTTGAACCCCCCAACCTTTTGGTTAGCAACTAAATGCTCCAACAGACTGTGCCAAAGAGGTACATGCAATTACAAAATTAATGCCCAAATAAGAACAGAGGAAAAACTGTAACAACATCAAAGATGGGTTATTCATACTGTCCAAAATGAGTTATGGGTTTATAGTTTTCAATATATAACTCTTCTATTGTATATTTGTAAAACTTCTTACGATTAAAGGTTTAAAAATGTCACCTTCTATTTGTAAATCTGGTTAGGTAAGCAGCAACATTTCTCTTTGACAACTACTGTATTCATGTAAGAATTGACCTTTTCACAAGGGAATATTTTTATTAGAGTAATATAGAAATTTTTTTGATTTATGTATGTAATTCACTAAACGCTATGGTAAAGTAATGACATTTCTTTTCTGACTCATCTCATCTTTGAAACAACAATGATGACATTTCTTTAAACTTGATTTGGCGTAAACATTATTATCCAAAACCCTTCCATATTAGAAACTGGTTATCAATGAGCAATTATAAAGTCAATTCAAATATGAACTTAGTAAATATTAAATACTCAAAACCTTACACAATTAATTGCTGTGTTCCCAGTAGTCAAGCCATTCAAACTCCCATTATCATTGATTCATATTGCTTATATTGAATAACCAACTTATTAATAGTTTTGTGGTCAATTAAGATAATAATTAACTCATTCTATTTTGTCCCTCAGGCCTTCAAGAATGTTTTCCTAAATCTTTCTTTATTCTTCATGATATCTTGATCAAATCCAATAACTTTTTGAGCCAATTTGAATTAGAACTGTCTTAACATTTTAAAGTGCAACTTAAACCAAGAAAAAAAGATTAAGGCCAAATTATAAAAATCGAGAATAAAGGAGAAGTAAAATACCATAAGTGAAATTCATATTATAAAATAATATTTTAAATTTATTCCAAAAGTTCAGTCAACATAGATAAACTGGACAAATTCCTAGAAAGACATATATTGTCACATATGTGCGTGCTAAGTCACTTCAGTCATGTTTGACTCTGACACCTTATGCACTGTAGCCCTCCAGGCTCCTCTGTCCTTGATATTCTCCAGGCAAGAATACTGGAGTGAGTTTCCATGCCCTCCTCCAGGGAATCTTCCCGACCCAGGAATTAAACCCACATCTCTTATGTCTTCTCCATTGCCTGGCAAGTTCTTTGTCACTAGCCTCAAAATGAACTAGAAAATCTTAATAGATCTAAGGCAAGTGGGAAAAATTAAGCATTAATAAAAAATCTCCAAACCAAGAAAAAGTCATGGCCACAAGGCTTCACTGGGAAAGTGTAGAACTATTTATAGACTGCTGCTGCTGCTGCTGCTGCTGCTAAGTCGCTTCAGTCATGTCCAACTCTGTGCGATCCTATAGACAGCAGCCCACTAGGCTCCTCTGTCCCTGGGATTCTCCAGGCAAGAATACTAGAGTGGGTTGCCATTTCCTTCTCCAATGCATGAAAGTGAAAGTGAAGTTCCTTAGTCGAGCCTGACTCTTAGCGACCCCATGGACTGCAGCCTACCAGGCTCCACTGTCCATGAGATTTTCCAGCCAAGAGTACTGGAGTGGGTTGCCATTGCCTTCGCCAATTTATAACAATAACAAACACCCTCTTCCAACAACACAAGACTCTATACATGGACATCACCAGATGGTCAACACTGAAATCAGATTGATTATATTCTTTGCAGCCAAAGATGGAGAAGCTCTATACAGTCAGCAAAAACAAGACCGGGAGCTAACTGTGGTTCAGACCATGAACTCCTTATTGCCAAATTCAGACTTAAATTGAAGAAAGTAGGGAAAACCACTAGACCATTCAGGAATGACCTAAATCAAATCCCTTATGGTTATACAGTGGAAGTGAGAAATAGATTTAAGGGCCTAGATCTGATAGATAGAGTGCCTGATGAACTATGGAATGAGGTTCATGACATTGTACAGGAGACAGGGATCAAGACCATTCCCACAGAAAAGAAATGCAAAAAAGCAAACTGGCTGTCTGGGGAGGCCTTACAAATAGCTGTGCAAAGAAGAGAAGAGAAAAGCAAAGGAGAAAAGGAAAGATATAAACATCTGAATGCAGAGTTCCAAAGAATAGCAAGAAGAGATAAGAAAGCCTTCTTCAGTGATCAATGCAAAGAAATAGAGGAAAACAACAGAGTGGGAGAGACTAGGGATCTCTTCAAGAAAATCAGAGATACCAAAAGAACATTTCATGCAAAGATGGGCTCGATAAAGGACAGAAATGGTATGGACCTAACAGAAGCAGAAGATATTAAGAAGAGATGGCAAGAATACACAGAAGAACTGTACAAAAAAGATCTTCACGACCCAGGTAATCATGATGCTGTGATCACTGACCTAGAGCCAGACATCCTGGAATGTGAAGTCAAGTGGGCCTTAGAAAGCATCACTACGAACAAAGCTAGTGGAGGTGATGGAATTCCAGTTGAGCTATTCCAAATCCTGAAAGATGATGCTGTGAAAGTGCTGCACTCAATATGCCAGCAAATTTGGAAAACTCAGCAGTAGCCACAGGACTGGAAAAGGTCAGTTTTCATTCCAATCCCAAGGAAAGGCAACTCCAAAGAATGTTCAAACTACTGCACAATTGCACTCATCTCACAAGCTAGTAAAGTAATGCTCAAAATTCTCCAAGCCAGGTTTCAGCAATATGTGAACCATGAACTTCCTGATGTTCAAGCTGGTTTTAGAAAAGGCAGAGGAATCAGAGATCAAATTGCCAACATCCACTGGATCAAAGAAAAAGCAATATCAGATCAGATCAGATCAGTCGCTCAGTCGTGTCTGACTCTTTGTGACCCCATGAATCGCAGCATGCCATGCCTCCCTGTCCATCACCAACTCCCGGAGTTCACTCAGACTCACGTCCATCGAGTCAGCGATGCCATCCAGCCATCTCATTCTCTGTCATCCCCTTCTCCTTCTGCCCCCAATCTCTCCCAGCATCAGAGTCTTTTCCAATGAGTCAACTCTTCGCATGAGGTGGCCAAAGTACTGGAATTTCAGCTTTAGCATCATTCCTTCCAAAGAAATCCCAGGGCTGATCTCCTTCAGAATGGACTGGTTGTATCTCCTTGCTTTGGCATAGTCAATAAAACAGAAATAGATATTTTTCTGGAATTCTCTTGCTTTTTCTATGATCCAGCGGATGTTGGCAATTTGATCTCTGGTTCCTCTGCCTTTCTAAAACCAGCTTGAACATCAGGAAGTTCACGGTTCACATATTGCTGAAACCTGGCTTGGAGAATTTTGAGCATTACTTACTAGCTTGTGAGATGAGAGCAATTGTGCAGTAGTTTGAACATTCTTTGGAATTGCCTTTAATTGGGATTGGAATGAAAATGACCTTTTCCAGTCCTGTGGCCACTGCTGAGTTTTCCAAATTTGCTGGCATATTGAGTGCAGCACTTTCACAGCATCATCTTTCAGAATTTGGAATAGCTCAACTGGAATTCCATCACCTCCACTAGCTTTGTTCATAGTGATGCTTTCTAAGGCCCACTTGACTTCATATTCCAGGATGTCTGGCTCTAGGTCAGTGATCACAGCATCATGATTACCTGGGTCGTGAAGATCTTTTTTGTACAGTTCTTCTGTGTATTCTTGCCATCTCTTCTTAATATCTTCTGCTTCTGTTAGGTCCATACCATTTCTGTCCTTTATCGAGCCCATCTTTGCATGAAATGTTCTTTTGGTATCTCTGATTTTCTTGAAGAGATCCCTAGTCTCTCCCACTCTGTTGTTTTCCTCTATTTCTTTGCATTGATCACTGAAGAAGGCTTTCTTATCTCTTCTTGCTATTCTTTGGAACTCTGCATTCAGATGTTTATATCTTTCCTTTTCTCCTTTGCTTTTCTCTCTTCTCTTCTTTGCACAGCTATTTGTAAGGCCTCCCCAGACAGCCAGTTTGCTTTTTTGCATTTCTTTTCTGTGGGAATGGTCTTGATCCCTGTCTCCTGTACAATGTCATGAACCTCATTCCATAGTTCATCAGGCACTCTATCTATCAGATCTAGGCCCTTAAATCTATTTCTCACTTCCACTGTATAATCATAAGGGATTTAAGTTCCAGAAAAACATCTATTTCTGCTTTATTGACTATGCCAAAGCCTTTGACTGTGTGGATCACAATAAACTGTGGAAAATTCTGAAAGAGATGGGAACACCAGACCACTTGATCTGCCTCTTAAGAAATTTGTATGCAGGTCAGGAAGCAACAGTTAGAACTGGACATGGAACAACAGACTGGTTCCAAATAGGAAAAGGAGTTTGTCAAGGCTGTATATTGTCACCCTGTTTATTTAACTTATATGCAGAGTACATCATGAGAAACGCTGGACTGGAAGAAACACAAACTGGAATCAAGATTGCCAGGAGAAATATCAATAACCTCAGATATGCAGATGACACCACCCTTATGGCAGAAAGTGAAGAGGAACTCAAAAGCCTCTTGATGAAAGTGAAAGTAGAGAGTGGAAAAGTTGGCTTAAAGCTCAACATTCAGAAAATGAAGAGCATGGCATCCGGTCCCACCACTTCATGGGAAATAGATGGGGAAACAGTGGAAACAGTGTCAGACTTTATTTTTCTGGGCTCCAAAATCACTACAGATGGTGACTGCAGCCATGAAATTAAAAGACGCTTACTCCTTGGAAGGAAAGTTATGACCAGCCTAGATAGCATATTCAAAAGCAGAGACATTACTTTGCTCACAAAGGTTCGTCTAGTCAAGGCTATGGTTTTTCCTGTTGTCATGTATGGATGTGAGAGTTGGACTGTGAAGAAGGCTGAGCACCGAAGAATTGATGGGTTTGAACTGGGGTGTTGGAGAAGACTCTTGAGAGTCCCTTGGACTGCAAGGAGGTCCAACCAGTCCTTTCTGAAGGAGATCAGCCCTGGGATTTCTTTGGAAGGAATGATGCTAAAGCTGAAACTCCAGTACTTTGGCCACCTCATGCGAAGAGTTGACTCATTGGAAAAGACTCTGATGCTGGGAGGGATTGGGGGCAGGAGGAGAAGGGGACGACAGAGGATGAGATGGCTGGATGGCATCGCTGACTCGATGGACGTGAGTCTCAGTGAACTCCGGGAGTTGGTGATGGACAGAGAGGCCTGGCGTGCTGGGATTCATGGGGTCGTTAAGAGTCAGACACAACTGAGCGACTGATCTGATCTGATCTCCAATGTATAGACTACATAATATCAATTCTTCATAAACTCCTTCAGAAAATAGAGGAGAAAACACTTTCCAGTTTATTCTTTGTACCAAAAGTCAATCAAAATATCCGGAAAAAAAAAAATGGATTAACCTCATAAACACAGATACAAAAATTGCTTAAAAATATATTAGCAGTCAAATCCAGAAGTATATTATAAAGCTAATATATAATGACCAAATATCATTTATCCTAGGGATGTAAGGTTAGTTTAACATCTAATAGTATTATAATCACGGAGAAGGCAATAGCACCCCACCCAGTACTCTTGCCTATAAAATCCCATGGGTGGAGGAGCCTGGTAGGCTGCAGTCTGTGGGGTCACTAAGAGTCAGTCATGCCTGAGCGACTTCACTTTCATTTTTCACTTTTCACTTTCATGCATTGGAGAAGTAAATGGCAACCCACTCCAGTGTTCTTGCCTGGAGAATCCCAGGGATGGGGAGCCTGGTGGGCTGCCGTCTGGGGTCGTCGCACAGAGTCGGACAGGACTGAAGTGACTTAGCAGCAGTATTATAATCAATGTGATATATCATATTAATAGAAGAAAGCATTGCATAAGCATTTTGATAGACTCAGCATTAGCATTTGACAAAATCTCATCCATTCATGATTAAAAAAAAAGAAAAAGGCCCTCAATGAATAATGAATAGAAGGCAACATCCTCAATTTGACGTAGCCTATCTATGCTAAAGAAGCCCATAGCCAGCGTTATATTCAATCGTGAGAGACCACATATTTTCTTTCTAATATTGAGCTTATGGCAAGAGTGTATGTTCTTACCACATATTAACCATTGCACTTGAGGATTTATTTAGTGCAACCAAGTAAAAATAAAATTAGGGTTCAGGATGGGAACACATGTACACCCGTGGCAGATGCATGTTGATGTATGGCAAAACAAATACAATATTGTAAATTTAAAAAGAAATAAATAAATAAAAATAAAGAACATACAAAAAAATTTTTTTAATTTAAAAGTATTCAGATTGAAAAAAAAAAAAAATTTATCAAAAAATGTCAAGACCCTGTAGGTTGGAAACCCTAAAATATCCACAAAGAAAATTATAGGTATAATCAGGGGAGTACATCAAGAACAAAATTAAAAATGACTATTGTATATCTAATATATTAGAAAAAAAAACAGAAAAAAAAGAACTGACAAAAAATTCAAGTCACAATAGAGTCAAAGATAGTAAAATATTTAGGAATAAACTTATCAAAATAAAGGTAGGAATTATAAACAGAAATTGACAAATCATTTCTCAGAGAAATAAAAGGATTCCTGATAGAAAGGACTGCTGGTAGAAATATAAAGCTGTAAAGTCACTTTAGAAAATAGGTTGCTAAATGCTCCAACAGACTGTGCCAAAGAGGTACATGCAATTACAAAATTAATGCCCAAATAAGAACAGAGGAAAAACTGTAACAACATCAAAGATGGGTTATTCATACTGTCCAAAATGAGTTATGGGTTTATAGTTTTCAATATATAACTCTTCTATTGTATATTTGTAAAACTTCTTACGATTAAAGGTTTAAAAATGTCACCTTCTATTTGTAAATCTGGTTAGGTAAGCAGCAACATTTCTCTTTGACAACTACTGTATTCATGTAAGAATTGACCTTTTCACAAGGGAATATTTTTATTAGAGTAATATAGAAATTTTTTGATTTATGTATGTAATTCACTAAACGCTATGGTAAAGTAATGACATTTCTTTTCTGACTCATCTCATCTTTGAAACAACAATGATGACATTTCTTTAAACTTGATTTGGCGTAAACATTATTATCCAAAACCCTTCCATATTAGAAACTGGTTATCAATGAGCAATTATAAAGTCAATTCAAATATGAACTTAGTAAATATTAAATACTCAAAACCTTACACAATTAATTGCTGTGTTCCCAGTAGTCAAGCCATTCAAACTCCCATTATCATTGATTCATATTGCTTATATTGAATAACCAACTTATTAATAGTTTTGTGGTCAATTAAGATAATAATTAACTCATTCTATTTTGTCCCTCAGGCCTTCAAGAATGTTTTCCTAAATCTTTCTTTATTCTTCATGATATCTTGATCAAATCCGATAACTTTTTGAGCCAATTTGAATTAGAACTGTCTTAACATTTTAAAGTGCAACTTAAACCAAGAAAAAAAGATTAAGGCCAAATTATAAAAATCGAGAATAAAGGAGAAGTAAAATACCATAAGTGAAATTCATATTATAAAATAATATTTTAAATTTATTCCAAAAGTTCAGTCAACATAGATAAACTGGACAAATTCCTAGAAAGACATATATTGTCACATATGTGCGTGCTAAGTCACTTCAGTCATGTTTGACTCTGACACCTTATGCACTGTAGCCCTCCAGGCTCCTCTGTCCTTGATATTCTCCAGGCAAGAATACTGGAGTGAGTTTCCATGCCCTCCTCCAGGGAATCTTCCCGACCCAGGAATTAAACCCACATCTCTTATGTCTTCTCCATTGCCTGGCAAGTTCTTTGTCACTAGCCTCAAAATGAACTAGAAAATCTTAATAGATCTAAGGCAAGTGGGAAAAATTAAGCATTAATAAAAAATCTCCAAACCAAGAAAAAGTCATGGCCACAAGGCTTCACTGGGAAAGTGTAGAACTATTTATAGACTGCTGCTGCTGCTGCTGCTGCTGCTGCTGCTAAGTCGCTTCAGTCATGTCCAACTCTGTGCGATCCTATAGACAGCAGCCCACTAGGCTCCTCTGTCCCTGGGATTCTCCAGGCAAGAATACTAGAGTGGGTTGCCATTTCCTTCTCCAATGCATGAAAGTGAAAGTGAAGTTCCTTAGTCGAGCCTGACTCTTAGCGACCCCATGGACTGCAGCCTACCAGGCTCCACTGTCCATGAGATTTTCCAGCCAAGAGTACTGGAGTGGGTTGCCATTGCCTTCGCCAATTTATAACAATAACAAACACCCTCTTCCAACAACACAAGACTCTATACATGGACATCACCAGATGGTCAACACTGAAATCAGATTGATTATATTCTTTGCAGCCAAAGATGGAGAAGCTCTATACAGTCAGCAAAAACAAGACCGGGAGCTAACTGTGGTTCAGACCATGAACTCCTTATTGCCAAATTCAGACTTAAATTGAAGAAAGTAGGGAAAACCACTAGACCATTCAGGAATGACCTAAATCAAATCCCTTATGGTTATACAGTGGAAGTGAGAAATAGATTTAAGGGCCTAGATCTGATAGATAGAGTGCCTGATGAACTATGGAATGAGGTTCATGACATTGTACAGGAGACAGGGATCAAGACCATTCCCACAGAAAAGAAATGCAAAAAAAGCAAACTGGCTGTCTGGGAGGCCTTACAAATAGCTGTGCAAAGAAGAAGAGAGAAAAAGCAAAGGAGAAAAGGAAAGATATAAACATCTGAATGCAGAGTTCCAAAGAATAGCAAGAAGAGATAAGAAAGCCTTCTTCAGTGATCAATGCAAAGAAATAGAGAAAACAACAGAGTGGGAGAGACTAGGGATCTCTTCAAGAAAATCAGAGATACCAAAAGAACATTTCATGTAAAGATGGGCTCGATAAAGGACAGAAATGGTATGGACCTAACAGAAGCAGAAGATATTAAGAAGAGATGGCAAGAATACACAGAAGAACTGTACAAAAAAGATCTTCACGACCCAGGTAATCATGATGCTGTGATCACTGACCTAGAGCCAGACATCCTGGAATGTGAAAGTCAAGTGGGCCTTAGAAAGCATCACTACGAACAAAGCTAGTGGAGGTGATGGAATTCCAGTTGAGCTATTCCAAATCCTGAAAGATGATGCTGTGAAAGTGCTGCACTCAATATGCCAGCAAATTTGGAAAACTCAGCAGTAGCCACAGGACTGGAAAAGGTCAGTTTTCATTCCAATCCCAAGGAAAGGCAACTCCAAAGAATGTTCAAACTACTGCACAATTGCACTCATCTCACAAGCTAGTAAAGTAATGCTCAAAATTCTCCAAGCCAGGTTTCAGCAATATGTGAACCATGAACTTCCTGATGTTCAAGCTGGTTTTAGAAAAGGCAGAGGAATCAGAGATCAAATTGCCAACATCCACTGGATCAAAGAAAAAGCAATATCAGATCAGATCAGATCAGTCGCTCAGTCGTGTCTGACTCTTTGTGACCCCATGAATCGCAGCATGCCATGCCTCCCTGTCCATCACCAACTCCCGGAGTTCACTCAGACTCACGTCCATCGAGTCAGCGATGCCATCCAGCCATCTCATTCTCTGTCATCCCCTTCTCCTTCTGCCCCCAATCCCTCCCAGCATCAGAGTCTTTTCCAATGAGTCAACTCTTCGCATGAGGTGGCCAAAGTACTGGAATTTCAGCTTTAGCATCATTCCTTCCAAAGAAATCCCAGGGCTGATCTCCTTCAGAATGGACTGGTTGTATCTCCTTGCTTTGGCATAGTCAATAAAACAGAAATAGATATTTTTCTGGAATTCTCTTGCTTTTTCTATGATCCAGCGGATGTTGGCAATTTGATCTCTGGTTCCTCTGCCTTTTCTAAAACCAGCTTGAACATCAGGAAGTTCACGGTTCACATATTGCTGAAACCTGGCTTGGAGAATTTTGAGCATTACTTTACTAGCTTGTGAGATGAGAGCAATTGTGCAGTAGTTTGAACATTCTTTGGAATTGCCTTTAATTGGGATTGGAATGAAAATGACCTTTTCCAGTCCTGTGGCCACTGCTGAGTTTTCCAAATTTGCTGGCATATTGAGTGCAGCACTTTCACAGCATCATCTTTCAGAATTTGGAATAGCTCAACTGGAATTCCATCAACTCCACTAGCTTTGTTCATAGTGATGCTTTCTAAGGCCCACTTGACTTCATATTCCAGGATGTCTGGCTCTAGGTCAGTGATCACAGCATCATGATTACCTGGGTCGTGAAGATCTTTTTTGTACAGTTCTTCTGTGTATTCTTGCCATCTCTTCTTAATATCTTCTGCTTCTGTTAGGTCCATACCATTTCTGTCCTTTATCGAGCCCATCTTTGCATGAAATGTTCTTTTTTGGTATCTCTGATTTTCTTGAAGAGATCCCTAGTCTCTCCCACTCTGTTGTTTTCCTCTATTTCTTTGCATTGATCACTGAAGAAGGCTTTCTTATCTCTTCTTGCTATTCTTTGGAACTCTGCATTCAGATGTTTATATCTTTCCTTTTCTCCTTTGCTTTTCTCTTCTCTTCTTTGCACAGCTATTTGTAAGGCCTCCCCAGACAGCCAGTTTGCTTTTTTGCATTTCTTTTCTGTGGGAATGGTCTTGATCCCTGTCTCCTGTACAATGTCATGAACCTCATTCCATAGTTCATCAGGCACTCTATCTATCAGATCTAGGCCCTTAAATCTATTTCTCACTTCCACTGTATAATCATAAGGGATTTAAGTTCCAGAAAAACATCTATTTCTGCTTTATTGACTATGCCAAAGCCTTTGACTGTGTGGATCACAATAAACTGTGGAAAATTCTGAAAGAGATGGGAATACCAGACCACTTGATCTGCCTCTTAAGAAATTTGTATGCAGGTCAGGAAGCAACAGTTAGAACTGGACATGGAACAACAGACTGGTTCCAAATAGGAAAAGGAGTTTGTCAAGGCTGTATATTGTCACCCTGTTTATTTAACTTATATGCAGAGTACATCATGAGAAACGCTGGACTGGAAGAAACACAAACTGGAATCAAGATTGCCAGGAGAAATATCAATAACGTCAGATATGCAGATGACACTACCCTTATGGCAGAAAGTGAAGAGGAACTCAAAAGCCTCTTGATGAAAGTGAAAGTAGAGAGTGGAAAAGTTGGCTTAAAGCTCAACATTCAGAAAATGAAGAGCATGGCATCCGGTCCCACCACTTCATGGGAAATAGATGGGGAAACAGTGGAAACAGTGTCAGACTTTATTTTTCTGGGCTCCAAAATCACTGCAGATGGTGACTGCAGCCATGAAATTAAAAGACGCTTACTCCTTGGAAGAAAAGTTATGACCAGCCTAGATAGCATATTCAAAAGCAGAGACATTACTTTGCTCACAAAGGTTCGTCTAGTCAAGGCTATGGTTTTTCCTGTTGTCATGTATGGATGTGAGAGTTGGACTGTGAAGAAGGCTGAGCACCAAGAATTGATGGGTTTGAACTGGGGTGTTGGAGAAGACTCTTGAGAGTCCTTGGACTGCAAGGAGGTCCAACCAGTCCTTTCTGAAGGAGATCAGCCCTGGGATTTCTTTGGAAGGAATGATGCTAAAGCTGAAACTCCAGTACTTTGGCCACCTCATGCGAAGAGTTGACTCATTGGAAAAGACTCTGATGCTGGGAGGGATTGGGGGCAGGAGGAGAAGGGGACGACAGAGGATGAGATGGCTGGATGGCATCACTGACTCGATGGACGTGAGTCTCAGTGAACTCCGGGAGTTGGTGATGGACAGAGAGGCCTGGCGTGCTGGGATTCATGGGGTCGTTAAGAGTCAGACACAACTGAGCGACTGATCTGATCTGATCTCCAATGTATAGACTACATAATATCAATTCTTCATAAACTCCTTCAGAAAATAGAGGAGAAAACACTTTCCAGTTTATTCTTTGTACCAAAAGTCAATCAAAAATATCCGGGAAAAAAAAAAGCATGGATTAACCTCATAAACACAGATACAAAAATTGCTTAAAAATATATTAGCAGTCAAATCCAGAAGTATATTATAAAGCTAATATATAATGACCAAATATCATTTATCCTAGGGATGTAAGGTTAGTTTAACATCTAATAGTATTATAATCACGGAGAAGGCAATAGCACCCCACTCCAGTACTCTTGCCTATAAAATCCCATGGGTGGAGGAGCCTGGTAGGCTGCAGTCTGTGGGGTCACTAAGAGTCAGTCATGCCTGAGCGACTTCACTTTCATTTTTCACTTTTCACTTTCATGCATTGGAGAAGTAAATGGCAACCCACTCCAGTGTTCTTGCCTGGAGAATCCCAGGGATGGGGGAGCCTGGTGGGCTGCCGTCTATGGGGTCGCACAGAGTCGGACAGGACTGAAGTGACTTAGCAGCAGTATTATAATCAATGTGATATATCATATTAATAGAAGAAAGCATTGCATAAGCATTTTGATAGACTCAGCATTAGCATTTGACAAAATCTCATCCATTCATGATTAAAAAAAAAGAAAAAGGCCCTCAATGAATAATGAATAGAAGGCAACATCCTCAATTTGACGTAGCCTATCTATGCTAAAGAAGCCCATAGCCAGCGTTATATTCAATCGTGAGAGACCACATATTTTCTTTCTAATATTGAGCTTATGGCAAGAGTGTATGTTCTTACCACATATTAACCATTGCACTTGAGGATTTATTTAGTGCAACCAAGTAAAAATAAAATTAGGGTTCAGGATGGGGAACACATGTACACCCGTGGCAGATGCATGTTGATGTATGGCAAAACAAATACAATATTGTAAATTTAAAAAGAAATAAATAAATAAAAATAAAGAACATACAAAAAATTTTTTTAATTTAAAAGTATTCAGATTGAAAAGAAAAAAAATTTATCAAAAAATGTCAAGACCCTGTAGGTTGGAAACCTAAAATATCCACAAAGAAAATTATAGGTATAATCAGGGAGTACATCAAGAACAAAATTAAAAATGACTATTGTATATCTAATATATTAGAAAAAAAAAACAGAAAAAAAGAACTGACAAAAAATTCAAGTCACAATAGAGTCAAAGATAGTAAAATATTTAGGAATAAACTTATCAAAATAAAGGTAGGAATTATAAACAGAAATTGACAAATCATTTCTCAGAGAAATAAAAGGGATTCCTGATAGAAAGGACTGCTGGTAGAAATATAAAGCTGTAAAGTCACTTTAGAAAATAGGTTGGAACTTTCTTTAAACACTGACATGTGAAGTAAGATTCTCTCAGTTGTGACTCTTTGTGACCCCCATGGTCTATACAGTCCATGGAATTCTCCAGGCCAGAATACTAGAGTGGGTAGCCTTTCCCTTCACCAGGGGATCTTCCCAACCCAGGCATTGAACCCAGGTCTCCCGCATTGCAGGCAGATTCTTTACCATCTGAGCCACAAAGGAAGCTCAAGAATTAAACACTGAATGTGAATTTATAAGCCAACAATTCCACTACCAGATGTCTACCTAAGAGAATGAAAGAAACATCCACAGAAAACCTGTATGCATATGTTCATGGAGGTATTATGCATACGGCCTCAAACTGGGAACAATTCAAATGTCTATCTTTTGGTGAATAGATTAACAGTAGCCTATTCATACTATAAAATTATATAATAAAAACAGGAAACAAAACAGTGATATGTGCTTAAACAACATGAATGAACCTCCAACATTTATGCTTTATTGATAAGACTAACAGCACTTACTGTTTTTGTTTTAGTCTCTAAGTTGTGTCCAACTCTTTTGCAACATGATGGACTATAGCCCTTCAGGCTCCTCTGTTCATGGAATTTTCCAGGCAAGAGTCCTGGAGTGGGTTGTTATTTCCTTCTCAAGGGGATCTTTCTGACCCAGGGATTGAACGGGCATCTCCTGCATTGGTGGCAGTTTCTTTACCACTGAGCATCCGGGGAAGATCAATACCACTCCTTGAAATTGTGAATCACTCAGTCATGTCTAACTCTTTGTGACCCTATGATCTGTAGTCTGCCAGGGTCCTCTGTCCATAGGATTTTCCAGGCAAGAATCCTGGAGTGGGTTGCCATGCTCTTCTCCATGGGGTGGGAACCTTCCTGATGCAGGGATAGAACCCAGGTTTCCTGCATTGCAGGCAGATTCATTACCATCTGGACCACCAGGGATTCCCCTCTTACTTGGAGCTTATTTAGCTGCAGAAAGCAAAAAGTTTCAGAGACTTTGGGCTTCTGACACATAAGAGCTTCCCAGAGATTCCAGCCCTCAGCTGTCAAGTCTTCTAAACTTCCTGGGGGCAGATATTAAGACATACTCTTTTAGAATTCATTAAGGGCTTCCCTGGTAGCTCAGATGGGTAAAGACTTTATCTGCCTGCAAATCAGGAGACCTGTGTTTGATCCCTGAGTTAGGAAGACCCCCTGGAGAAGGAAATGGCAACCCACTCCAATATTAATGCCTGAAGAATTCCATGGACAGAGAAGCCTGACAGGCCACAGTTCATGGGTGGCAAAAAGGCGGACACTTCTAGGAGACTTTCACGTTTTAGAATTCCTGACCCCAAAATGTTCTATCATGATCTATTATGCAGCCATAGGTGACCAATTCCAATGATAAGAAATATCAAAAGGCATATTAAAAGGAAATAAGCTTTTCAACTAGGGTTACTAGGCCTAGGGTTACTAGGCCACTGCAGGGCACAGTGGCCATGGTGTTGGAAATGGTATTCATTTCCAGAAGTCTTGTAGGAGCTTTCCTCCAGAGTGTTGTTTTTGGGTGGGGGGAGCTCCCACTTGGTCCCAGGTCTGCAGACACATCAAGCAAGGCTTCTGCTTCCATGGAGTTGGATGCAGTTATCAGTTTCCACACTCACCAGGCCTCCTGGAGTGGATTCACCATCCTTCAGAGCCATATGTCACTCTGTCCTGACTCACAGGGGCTCTAAGCCCACCAACTTTAGTCAGGCTGGGCGAGCCCCTGCTGGGATATGGAGCCTGGCCTGGGCGATTGGCCAGCAAGGCTAAGGAAGTTGGTGAGAGTTTCTGAAGGTCTCTTTCCCCATCATCTGCTGCGGGAGATCACAGCTACTCTCAGGACTCTCAGGTCAAGTCAGCGTCTGGCATCACTTCAAAACCCAGACTTTGAGAGCAAGCAGGACAGTAGAGGCATCATATGTGACATCAGTATGGACAAGGTGTGGTCAAGCCAGAGGCCACGCAGATCATCGACTTCCTGTCCATCTATACACTCGCCTACTTCTTGGGGTGCTGGTGTCTATAGCAGGCAACCTGTCAGGTCTTCCCTCTGAATTTCATTATGCCTGTTCCCAGCGTCTGATACATTCCAGCTAAATCACACCCCACATATTCTATGTGAACACAGAGGCTGAGAAGGAGCAACTCATCAGGAGATCCAAGGCCCAGATCAGCAGGACGGGATGCCAATAAAGCTTGTTTTGTTGGGGTATTGGTTAGTCACTATGTCTGACTCTTTGTGACCCCATGGACTGTAGCCCACCAGGCTCCTCTGTCCATGGGATTTTCCAAGGCAAGAACACTGGAGTGGGTTGCCATTTCCTCCTCCAGGGGATCTTCCTGACCCAGGGATTGAACTCACATCTCAAGCTACTCACAAATTATTCATTAATTGTGTATATATTCAAATGTTCTAGAGGGTATGGTAAGCCATATATATCAAAGATGTATAAGATAAAGTCCTGGCTACTAAGAAGTTCACATCTGAGAGGATCCCTATGCAAATAGGTGAAATACAATATAGTTCATAATGCCAATAAAGTAACATTGACAATGCAAAAATATTTTCAATGTAAAAATACTATTTTTGAATTCCAATTTTGATAGGTGAAGTTAAAACTTTTCTGTACATATCTAAAATATCATTTTATTCAAATTTCGACCTTTAGGTGACAAGCTCATTATGTAATTTTAGTTTCCAGAGAAAAATCAGATGCTAATTAAGGAAACAAAAGCCTGACACAGTTGTGTATGTGATTCTGATAGAGCAGTTTTACTGGTTTAAACTACTCCTAAGTTAGCTTGATTACAGTAGGGTACTCATAAGCAGTTGAAAACTTACAATAAAATATAAATTATCACAACAAATTTGGATTCTATTTTATTTACACATCATACAATTGTGAGAAAATTGGTATTATTTCTAAACTAAATGCATGAGTATATTGGCATTAATAATTATTATCATCGTGTATACAACACATTGGAGGCTTTATGAAATGGTTGAATATTTATAAGTAATTTATTAAATTATGTATTATTTGTCTGTATTACACATACTACAGAAATGTTGTCAATACTGGTATAAATCAAAGTTACCTTTCTTCGAGAATACAAAATATTGATAGTTTCATATGCTGCTTAGGGAAAAAGGAAAATGTTAAATGGTAGATAAACTACCTAGACTCATAAATGTAAAGTAAGGCTCTCATGGAGAGTAAAAGAAAGGCAATTAGAGGAAAAAAGCTATAGCTTCAAGCCAGAACTGAAACCAATGGTTTTATTCAGCCTTCAAACGTCAGCTAGGCTCTCTGAGTAAGTACATGTCTTCATAACAGTACATGTCTTCATAGCAACATTAAGCTGCTTTATTTCCCAAGTCCGTGTTAATATTTAAAACACTAGAGAATTTGGCATTTGGTTTCAACATCAGTATCCATCCAGTGACCTGGGTATTATTTTTAAGGTGGAGATTTCTTGGCAATAATCCCAGAAATTCTGATTCAGTATGTCTTGAACGGGGTCCAGGAACACTCTAACAGTTGACTCTGATGCAGGTGAGAGTTGAGAAGTTGAAGAACAGTTGTAGAAATGAAAGGGCCAACCTGCACATTTACTCTCAATAAACGTACGCATGACGTCAACACTCACAACAAAAGACTAACCAAATTAGAAAGAAATGTCTCCTGCTCAAACACTGCAGAGAATCCAGTCACCCCTGTTGCTTGATTCTTGTGACATAAACCTCAGTTGATACACTATAACCCATACAGTGCTGATTTATAGAAAATGCGGGGACCTTGGGGAATTTGGAGAAGTGAAATATGCCTCTCCGGATATATGCTGAGCTAGAAACATAGTTTTGATGGAAACAACAGAAAATAGGATGGACTCAAAACACACCTAAAAACTTCTCAGTTTCTCTATGTGCATTTAAGGCTCTGTTTGACAAGGCCTCTGACTTTCTTTTCTTTCTTTTTCTAAAAAATGGAGATATTAATAACTGACATATGGTGGTGGTAGTTTAGTTACTAAGTCATGTCTCTGTGACCCAATGGACTGTAGCCTGCCAGGCTCCTTTTTCCATGGAATTCTCCAGCAAGAATACTGGAAAGGATTGCCCTTTCCTTCTCTGGGGGATCTTCCTGACCCAGCGATTAAACCCACATCTCCAGCTTGGCAGGAAGATTCTTTGAGCCACCTGGGGAGCCCATAAATGGCATATAACATTATATTAATTTAGTTGTACAACACAATGATCTGATATTTGTATTGATTTTGAAATGGTTGCTTAAAGCAAAAGCACAGGTGTGCATAATGATGAATGTGATCAAAACATACAGACTTCCAGTTATAAATAAATCAGTCCTAGGGATGGAATGCACAGCATGGTGACTGCAGCTGACAATAGAATACTCTATATGATAAAGTCTTTCAGAGAGGAGAGCTCAGGCTTCCTTTCTGAATGTATTTTCTTTACCCTCCTGTCCACACTCTGGACACCCACTGTACTACCCTACTTGTAATTTTTTATCCAAACATGAGATTTGATACCATTCTGTCTTTGCTAAAGATGTTTTCTCCACCTAGAACTCCCTCCTCTCCACCTTTTTCATATCTTCTCCATCTTTTAAAGACTTAGCTCAAATGATAATTCCTATGATGTGACATACTATGCTTATGCTTTTAAGTTTTTTATTTTAAAAAAATAAAACATTATTTTTAATAATACAAATAATTAAATAATTATTTTTTCTTACAGCACTTTGTATTTTGCTTGTATTCTTAATGAATTCAACCAGATCATTGTCTTTCTCACAAAATTTTCAGGCCTAGTGATTAAGTAATGGGGTTCCCAAGTGGCACTAATGGTAAAGAACCCATCTGCCAACGCAGAAAACTTAGAGATGTGAGCTCAATCCCTGGGTCAGGAAGATCCCCTGGAGGAGGAAATGGCAACCCACTCCAGTATTCTTGCCTGGATAATCACATGGACAGAGGAACCTGGTAGACTAAAGTCCATAGGTGTGGCAAAGAGTCGGACACAATTGAAGTGACTTAGCAGCAGTGATTAATACAGCCTCTAAACTCTCTTCACTTTTAGAGACACTTGTCTTTGTGTGTGTGTGCTTAGTCACTCAGTCATGTCTGACTCTGCAACCCCATGGACTGTAGCCCGCCAGGCTCCTCTGTCCACGGGGATTCTCCAAGACAGAATACTGCAGTGGGTTGCCATGTCCTTCTCCAGGGGATCTTCCCAACCAAGGGATCAAATCCAGGTATCCCGCATTGCAGGTGGATTCTTTACCAACTGAGCCACAAGACTTGTTTAGTTGCTGATAAAACACATATGGTAGGCAACCTTCTAAAATGGGTCCCAAGGATCCCCACTTCTTGGTACCCACATAAGTTGTGTGTGTGCTAAGTGACTTCAGTCATGTCCGACTCTGTGTGACCCTATGGACTGTCGCCTGTCAGACTCCTCAGTCCATGGGATTCTCCAGGCAAGAATACTGGAATGGGCTGCCATGCCCTCCTCCAAAGAATCTCTAAAACCCAGGGATCAAACCCACATCTTTTAGGTCTCCTAGATTAGCAAGCGAGTTCTTTGCTGCTAGCACCACCAGGGAGGCCCACCCATATAAGTTACCTCCATGTAATTTTCTGTCCTTAAGTGTGGTCTGGATCTAATGATTTGCTTCTATTTAGTATGCATGTGTTAGTCATTCAGTTGTGTCCAACTCTTTGTGACCCCATGTACACAGGGTCCTCTGTCCATGGGATTCTCCAGGCAAGAATACTGGAGTAGGTAGCATTCCCTTCTCCCTTGGATCTTCCCGACCCAGGGATCAAACCCTAGCTTCCTGCTTTGCTGAGGCAAAAGTGATAGCACTGATAAGAAACGGGATGGCATCACTTTTGCAGGGGAGTAGAACTCTATTTGAAGAAGACAAAATCCATGGAGTCATCTGACTCCTCCACCTCCTCCTTCTTCCTCTCTCTTTTCTCTGCTGATGCCTGGGCTGAAGCATCAGCAGGAGTTTCAGAGTCACGCCCTGGAGGCAGATGTGCTGGCCAGCTCGTTGATACCCTGGACAGTGACTGATATCTTCAGTGTTGTTTTCCTTTTGGCTCACTGGTGACCTTGTGGAGCCAGGTCATCATCTACCTCATCGGTCCTTGCTCTGTCCAGGATCTTCTTCATATCTTTGGCACTGGAAAAGGCACCGCCATTAAAGGCAGTGAGCAGGTAGGAGGTGGCATAGTACAGGTAGACAGGATTTTCTAAATATAGGGAAATTATCACAATGAAATCATTAGGAACTGCTGTAGGGTTTTTTTGAGTGTAATCTAGTGATGAATACTTATTGGATAGAGATCGAAATCTACCCACTTACAACACGGCCACACACATACCATTGCATATATATTTCCCTAGTCTCATATTTTGAGACTTTGTAGATCAGGCAGGGAAGTATCTGCCTGCAATGTGAGTGTCCCAGGTTCAATCCCTGGATGGGGAAGATCCCCTAGAGAAGGGAATGACTGCCCATTCTAGTATTCTCACCTGAAGAATGCCATGGACAGAGGAGCCTGGTGGATTACAGTCCATGGGATCGCAGAATCAGACATGATTGAAGGACTAACAATTTCACATTCACATATTATTTTTAAAATGCAAATTAACTATAGAACTCTAATAGGTAAGTAATCTAATGAGCTTAAATATAGATGGATAGATAGATAATAGATCGATGCTGAGATATAACACTAATTTCAATTCAATTATTTGTACAATGGAAATGTACATATAATTACTATGTTGTTTTTCAGTTGCTAAGTCATGTCCAACTCTACGACCATATGGACTGCAGACCACCAGGCTCCTCTGTTCATTTAATTTTTCAGGCAAAAATACTGGAGTGGGTTGCCATTTCCTCCTCCAGGGGATCTTCCTGGTCCAGGAGTCGAACCTGTATCTTATTATGTTTCCTGCATTGGCAAGTGGATTCTTTACCATCAGTGCCACCAGGGAAGCCCTGGCTCCAGTCTTGTTTTGGTTAGTCATTCACTGTGTGATAAATGGAATATATCTTAGCTTACAGTTTCTTCACTCTTGCAATGTGGATAGCAATAAATTGAGTAAGTATATATAAAGTTACTATAATACTTTGGTTTACTAGCTTAAAACATTTCTTACAATTTTTATAGAGAAATTAGGTACTTTTTCTCATTTGGCCTGAGAACACTATTCCATGTCTATTTGGCACACGGGCAGAAGGAAACCCTTTAAAATTTTTTATCAAAAAAGTTTCTTTTGTTTAAATTTTTTATTTCTTAATGACCTGTTTGGTCAGTATAAATCTTTTGCAACTTTCCCCTGAAGGCTATCTGGGAATACATTTAAGTCCATTGAATTCAGCGTAAGTTGCATAGTTTTAACTAAATTAATTTGGGGGATCAACTTCTAACTATTCCCAAACTCTCCTTAGGAACAGACTTCAATCTTAGTTTTAACCCACAATGAATAATGCTTTGAATATAAATAATGTTCTATAGAAGTTTATAAAAAATTAGATGAAATTTTGTTGAGCCTATTACAGATAATAATCTCAGGTTGATTTTTCTCTACTAAAGATGACATTATTTGCATTACGTTGAAGTAAGAGACATTAATGCAAAGTAGTTCTAATGCTAAATAACCTTAAAAATTAATTACCTTACAGTTTAATCCCAGCTTATAATGGTGCACTTACATACAACATATTCCCAAAGTATAGCACTTAGTAAGTCTACCACTGATTTCCGATCTGTTCCACAATGAATGGGAACAATGTATCACCATCTGGATAACTAACACAATCAAGAAAAGAAGAATCGTCTCTGGTATCATCCATTTATTTTATAATTTTGTAAATTTTCTAAGGCTTTAATGTAGTTATTTATAATTATCTTTGTATAGTAATATATGTGATAGTCAATACTTCCCCCCCTCAAAAAAAAAACACAAAAAATTAGAAACATTTGCTGTTGAAAGTTTCTGATAATTTGAATGAAGTGAATTTTTGAGACTTCCACTTTTTTTTTTTTCAATTTGCAAGATTAGTATCATAAAAACAGCAAAGCAGTAATGCATTAAAGAATTATTAGGGTCTAATAAAATTATTTGGACTGCCAACTGTTGTAACACTGATTAATGATTGCTTTTTAATTAATTGGAAGTTGTTCAATCAGTGTACCATTTCATTTCATCTGAGAGTTTTTATAGAAGGGTCAAGGCCAAAGCATATGCTAGTATAATCTGCAATAAGGTACATTTACACAATTTTTTTCCACTTGGCAGGGCAAATGTGGGCTATTTATTTCATAGTCATTCACCATGACAATAATTTCCTGCTCAGGCTGGCTAGTTTGAGCAGAGAAAGCAACCTTATATATTAAAATTTAAATAAAGTTGACTTTTAAACTCTGTGAGTGCAAATAAAACTCACAATAACCTATTCTTATTGCAGAATCATTAATTACCACATGGTATGTGCTTAGCCTCTTTCTTTTCCATGGAGTTGTAAGGTGCATAGCATTTGTCTCACCAGACTTCTTTGAAGATGCTAAATTCCTCATAGTAGTCTTTGAATAGACAGACAGTGGAGTGGATAGAAGTAGATAATTTAGAAATATTAGCCAGCCGCCCTCTTATAAGGTGTGCATATGTATGGGTTGTGAGTGTAAGTCCCAGTTCTGCATGTGTCCAGGTGAGTGCCAACGTAACTGATGAGACTCCATACTGTGGGGTTTCCTAAGTTTCATTTAGGTAAAAACTACATAGGATGTGATTGCAGCCATAAAATTAAAAGATGCTTGCTCCTTGGAAGAAAAGCTGTGACCAACCTAGACAGCACATTAAAAAGCAGAGACATTACTTTGCAAACAAAGGTCCATCTAGTCAAGACTATGGTTTTTTCCAGTAGTCATGTATGGATGTGAGAGTTGGATCATAAAGAAAGCTGGGCACCAAAGAATTGATGCTTTTGAACTGTGATATTGGAGAAGACTCTTAAGATTCCCCTGGACTGCAAGATCAAACCAGTCAATCCTAAAGAAGATCGGTCTTGAATATTCATTGGAAGAACTGATGCTGAACCTGAAACACCAAAACTTTGGTCACCTGATGCAAAGAGCTTACTCCTTAGAAAGACCTTGATGCTGTGAAAGATTGAAGGTAGAAGGAGAAGGTGACAACAGAGAATGATATGGTTGCATGGCATCATAAACTCAATGGGCATGAGTTTGAGCAAGCTCTGGGACTTGGCGATGGACAGGAAAGCATGGAGTGCTGCAGTCCATGGGGTTGCAAAGAGCTGGACATGACTGAGCTGAACTAACCTGACATAGAAGGTAGAGATTGGAGTGGAGTCAGTGTGTGCTCTAATTATACTGATTATTAACAAAATATGGCCTGAAAATAGCACAATATTGTTAATCAACTATGCTCCAACATAAAATAATTTTTTAAAAAATCTGGTTTTCTAAGTTTGAAAAATGACAAATTTAGAAACAATGATGCTTGCATTGTAAAGTGCATACTCCTCTTATATTCTCCAAATGGTCAAAGCCCAGGCTCTGACCTGCTACTACAGGTGCCCTCACACCACAATGATGGTTTTTGGTGGCTTTCGTACCCCATGGGGAGAAGGAGAACTTTTAGAGCTACAGTACAGTTGAGTGAAGAACTAGAGGCAGACTTTCATCTTGAGTTAGGGTACTGGATCTAATATCTGCCTTTAAAAAAAATACACATTTTCCATGTGTATTAACAGAAAGGTTAGGTGACACAGAATAGTTTTAATGAAAACTATTTTATTATAGACATTATGTCTTAAATAGTAGAAATTATTTGAATAGGCTACTTCTGGTCAGTTATCACCTAATACATCCAAATCATCAGAGTGAATATAATGTAGTTCATAGAGGTCTTCTACCCCATAACTTAGATATCTCATTTTCACTCTATTTGTCAAAGATCTAAGAAAACTAAAGTTTATTTCCTAACTATTTTATGGTTAAACTGCCATCAGTATTATGGATAAAGGAAATAATTCAGAGTTAAAATAATTGAAAGTGTGAAAAAGATGATGAATAACATATGTAACAATAATAGGAGGTGATATGGGAAGGAAGAAAGATACCTAGCAGGAGAGTGAAAGTGAAGTCGCTCAGTCCTGTCTGACTTTTTGCAGCCCCATGGACTGTAGCCCACCTGGCTCCTCCATCCGTAGAATTTTCCAGGCAAGAGTACTGGAATGGGTAGCCATTTCCTTCTCCAGGGGATCTTCCTGACCCAGGGATTAAACCCAGATCTCCTGCATTGCGGGCAGACGCTTTATTGTCTGAGCCACCAGGGAAGCGCCCATGTGGCTGGAAGTTCAGTTACTTCAGTTCAGTTGCTCAGTCGTGTCCGAATCTTTGCGACCACATGAATGGGAGCACGCCAGGCCTCCCTGTCCATCACCAACTCCCAGAGTTCACTCAGACTCATGTCCATCGAGTCAGTGATGCCATCTAGCCATCTCATCCTCTATCATCCCCTTCTCCTCCTGCCCTCATTCCCTCCCAGCATCAGAGTCTTTTCCAATGAGTCAACTCTTTGCATGAGATGGCCAAAGAACTGGAGTTTCAGCTTTAGCATCATTCCTTCCAAAGAACACCCAGGGCTGATCTCCTTTAGAATGGACTGGTTGGATCTCCTTGCAATCCAAGGGATTCTCAGGAGTCTTCTCCAACACCACAGTTCAAAAGCATCAAATCTTCAGCACTCTGCTTTCTTCACAGTCCAACTCTCACATCCATACATGACCACTGGAAAAACCATAGCCTTGCCTAGATGGACCTTTGTTGGCAAAGTAATGTCTCTGCTTTTCAATATGCTATCTAGGTTGGTCATAACTTTCCTTCCAAGGAGTAAGCATATTTTAATTTCATGCTGCAGTCACCATCTGCAATGATTTTGGAGCCCCAAAAAATAAAGTCAGCCACTGTTTCCACTGTTTCCCCATCTATTTCCCATGAAGTGATGGGACCAGATGCCATGATCTTTATTTTCTGAATGTTGAGCTTTAAGCCAACTTTTTCACTCTCCTCTTTCACTTTCATCAAGAGGCTTTTGAGTTCCTCTTCACTTTCTGCCATGAGGCTAGTGTCATCTGCATATCTGAGGTTATTGATATTTCTCCCGGCAAACTTGATTCCAGCTTGTGCTTCTGCTAAATATGCAGTGTAACAGTATACAGCCTTGATGTACTCCTTTTCCTATTTGGAACCAGTCTGTTGTTCCATGTCCAGTTCTAACTGTTGCTTCCTGACCTGCATATAGGTTTCTCAAGAGGCAGGTCAGGTGGTCTGGTATTCCCATCTCTTTAAGAATTTTCCACAGTTTATTGTGATCCACACAATCAAAGGCTTTGGAATAGTCAATAAAGCAGAAGTAGATGTTTTTCTGGAACTCTTTTGCTTTTTTGATGAACCAGTGGATGTTGGTAATTTGATCTCTGGTTCCTCTGCCTTTTCTAAAAGCATCTTGAACATCTGAAGTTCACAGTTCACTTATTGCTGAAGCCTGGCTTGGAGAATTTTGAGCATTACTTTACTAGCGTGTGAGATGAGTGCGACTTCACTTTCACTTTTCACTTTGCACTGGAGAAGGAAATGGCAACCCACTCCAGTGCTCTTGCCTGGAGAATCCCAGGGATGTTGGAGCCTGGTGGGCTGCTGTCTATGGGGTCCCACAGAGTTGGACGTGACTGAAGTGACATAGCAGCAGCAGCAGAGATGAGTGCAATTGTGCGGTAGTTTGAGCATTCTTTGGCATTGCCTTTCTTTGGGATTGGAATGAAAACTCAGTCCTGTGGCCACTGCTGAGCTTTCCAAATTTGCTGGCATATTGAGTGCAGCACTTTCACAGCATCATCTTTCAGGATTTGGAATAGCTCAACTGGAATTCCATCACCTCCTCTAGTTTTGTTCATAATGATGCTTTCTAAGGACCACTTGACTTCACATTCCAGGATGTATGGCTCTAGGTGAATGATCACACCATCGTGATTATCTTGGTCATGAAGATCTTTTTTGTACAGTTCTGTGTATTCTTGCCATCTCTTCTTAATATCTTCTGCTTCTGTTAGGTCCATACCATTTCTGTCCTTTATTGAGCCCATCTTTGCATGAAATGTTCCTTTGGTATCTCTGATTTTCTTGAAGAGATCCCTAGTCTTTCCCATTCTGTTGTTTTCCTCTATTTCTTTGCATTGATCGCTAAGGTAGGCTTTCTTATATCTTCTTGCTATTCTTTAGAACTGTGCATTCAGATGCTTATATCTTTCCTTTCCTCCTTTGCTTTTTAGCTTCTCTTCTTTTCACAGCTATTTGTAAGGCCTGCCCAGACAGCCATTTTGCTTTTTTGCATTTCTTTTCCTTGGGCATGGTCTTGATCCCTGTCTCCTGTACAATGTCACGAACCTCAGTCCATAGTTCATCAGGCATTCTATCTATCAGATCTAGGCTCTTGAATCTATTTCTCACTTCCACTGTATAATCATAAGGAATTTGATATTTGACAGCAGGAAAGGAAACTTTAAATCAGAAAAGCATTTAAAGAGAATGGGCAAGGCTAACGTTCCATACTGTTCTCTGGATAGTGTGTCTATTCAGGCAGCTGACTGGATTATCTACTCTGAGAGGCTAACTGAGCAAGGAAGGCAGATTTGAAAGGAGACAGCAGAACAGAGAAAGCATACAGTAGAGGAGCAGCCTTCAGTGTGCCTGTTTAGCATGGCAGGGATGTGTGTGTTTCCTCAGGATCCAGTGGACACAATAGAAAGCTGGAATTGAGAAACCATGCTGTGAACTCTCCCAAGAAAACCATCTGTGGCACAAGGGGCCTTGGACCTGAAATTAAGAAGCTGTAGGGTCTACCACTGGGTGCTCATAACAAGTTCATGGGCAGATGGGATGCTCAGAACGCCAACACCAAATAACTCAAAAATTACATGAAGAGAGTTAGTATTTGGGCATTCCACTTAGCCAGTCTGCTTTAATCCTAGAAGTAGTGGCAAAAAGGGGAGTGCTCTCTCATCAACCGGGGGTATATGAGAGAGATTTATGTGAAATAATAACATTTGCAGCAACATGGATGGATCTAGAGATTATTAAGCTAAATGAAGTAAAGCCAAAGATAAATATATGATATCACTTTTATGTGGAATCTAAGAAAATAATAAAAGCAAATTTATTTGCAAAACAGAAATAAACTCACAGACTTAGAAAACAAACTTATGGTTAGCAAAGGGGAAAATCAGAGAAGGGATAAGTTAGGAGTTTTGTTGGGGGCCAGAGTGAGGTACTCCGCCCGTGACAAAGGTCATGAGGAAGGAGGCTCGACATACGAAAAGGCAGGATCGAGCCTCAGGAGTCCCACTGGAACTCCTCGAGCATCTACCCCCATAACCAGAGCCTGCCTACTTTACTACTTTGTGCTCACCTACACCTCTGACTTTACGGGGGGCTGTCCCCCACCACCTCTTTTGGAGAAGGAGTTAACTTAGAGCTCCAGTTTATAATAATTCCTGGGCGTGATAAGAGTGTTTTAACCTACAAACTCCTCTGAAGGTTCTCTAGCCTGCCTGACAGGCTTGTCCGGTGATGTGAGAGGCACAAGATGCTTTAAACCTTCTAAAAACAGGTTCCTTAGAAAAGTAAAAACTATTAATAAATAATGGGCTAATTAGAAATTGTGTTGGTGAAGGGTTTTTCATTTGTTGAGCCAATGTTTGTTGCTAAGTCTCCATATCCCCTGCCCTTACACACATTAATAATATATAGAAGGAATAAGTATTAACCTCTGATATTAATCATGTTAGACCTTAGGCTAAGTAAATTCTTTCCTTAACTAAAACCCACTACACCCTCACCCTATAGGAATGTAACTTTATTTGGGTGGCATCTGTTTTGAGAATAATTAGCCCTGGAGAAATAAGTGTCCTGATTGAACATTTGCAGCAACCCTGGCCAGAAGATGATGTAACACCCCTAAGACCTCTGTATACATTTGTGAAGCACCTGACTTTAATAAAAGTCAGGACTGCTGTCCCCACGTGACTTTTGTATAACATCTCAGTGTATAAAAACAGACTAAAAATAAAGAATTGGGATCAGTTTCTAAATACTGGTCTCCCCATGTCGCTCTCTCTCTCTCACTCTGGCTGAGTCTCCATCTGGGCGCTGAAAATGCTTACTAAAAAGATCAAATTTCATTTCCAAAAAGGGAGAAATAAACTTCTTGTCTTGAGTTTTACTGGTCTCCCGCGTAAAAAGCAAAGCCTCTTTTCTCCACTGAATTTTCCTACTGAGCTAAGGGGAAAAATATTTAAATAAATAGGGATAAGTTATACCCCTGGATCAGCCGGGGCTGGTCCCCGGCAGAGTTTGGTATTAACATACCAACTAGAATAACTAGAATATATAAAATGGGCTTCCCCAGTGGTTCAGTCGTAAAGAACCAGGCTGCCAACCCAGGTTTGATCCCTGGGTCAGAAAGATCTCCTGGAAAAGAAAATAGCAGCCCACTCCAGCATTCTTGCCTGGGAAATCCTGTGGACAGAAGAGCCTGGTGGGCTACAGTCCATGAAGCTTCAAACAGTCAGACGCAACTGAATGTGACTAACTGAGTGTGACTGTTACTTTCCTATCTATACCCACTGAGTTGAGACTGATCAAAAACCTCTCAATAGACATGTTTGGTTAGCTCCTCCCTGCACTGAAAGGTGACATTAGCTGCCAGAACATTGTACCAGATGCACAAAAGGAAATAGGAAAGCAATATACAAGATACTTGGGATTTCCTCAAATCTTTCAATAGACCTTATGCAGAAGAACTGTTATGATGCACTTCCATTATAGACAACTATGTTGATAGCCAATGTCTTCACTCCTAGCCTGATCTGTTGCCTTAGGAAGCTTGTTACCTTGGTAATATCCTCCATTGTCCAGCCAAACACACATGACCTACCATCACTCTCAGTCTAGAGGATTCTGGACCAAGCAGAAGCCAACACAAGGATTGCCTAACAATCCTATAGATTCCAAATGACTCGTTGAAGAATTGTACTTAAAAGTCCTGTATATTCCACAATGGTGTTCATAAAAACATATATGCTAATGAAAGAAGAGAGAAAGAAGAAGGGCGACTTTATAAATGGTCTCTTAAGGACTTCACTCGGAGGGCCAGTGGTTAAGACTCTGTGTATCCAGGGGGCACAGGTTCAATCCCTAGAATGGAGATCCCATATGCTACATGACACAGTAAAAATAAATAAATAAATAAAATCATGCTCTCTTTAACTTCAAAAGCTATTTCAGAACAGGTGATTTTATGTGATGATGATTCCCTTCCTGCCTGGCCTGTGAAACTCTGCATAATATATACAGGGGTGCAATGTGGAAAGACATTGGAACTATGGCCGATTTTTAAGGTTATAAGGTGGAAAGAAGTGAGCTCACACCATGAAAAGCACTGCTAGATATTCCTGCCGTCCTGCAAACAAAGTGCAGTGGCAGCTGTCACAATTTTTCTGGACTTAGGCTATGAGGAAAAGGAGCAGGTTTCTGAGTTTCCCCAGGAGACCACTCAGCTGTCAGTCCAAAACTGAAAAACAGCTCAGCAGGGACTCGTTTAAGAGTGTGAAATTCAAAGAACTGCAGTATAACATTGATTCCATCCATACCATACTTACTAACTTTACTCGCAATTATGGAGAAATTATACTGCGCGGTGCTTTCTCTGTCTAGTAATTCATTAGTGGCGATGGTTCCTTCAGTCGCATCTATTGTAAAGTAGCTGTCCCCATCACTCTTCCAATCTATGAGGTACCTGTGTACAAAAAGAGGAGATGCAAATGTGCAATGATTACACATTCATCATAATGGCAGTCAGGCTAACTTGACACAGTTCCTTATTTTTCTCCCTGTAGCTATTACCCACCTTGCAATAAAGAAGAGTGTAAGTGACAGCTTCTTTATTGCAAAGTCAGTATGCTCAAGGGGAAACTGGGAATAATGAAAGATTTAGTACTCCTGCTGTTCATATTATTTTAGGGTCTTGACACCTTGAAAGCTCAGCAGAGACTAAAATTCTAAAGCTGACCATGGGTTTCCTTAACCTGCTGAATATTAAAACTTTTTCAAGCAGTAAAAGATTCCTTAATGGTGGCTGTGGGAAGAGCTGGGGGTGGGGTAGGCATCTGGAAACAGCTACAAAGAACTTAGGTCAGTACAGAGGTAGCATCTTTGTTTCCAAGGACAGAAAAAAAAAAAATCATGTTAGGGAAACTAAGGGGAAATTTTTAAACTGGCAGGTGCTATAATTGCACAGAAATATTTTCCTCAAATACACAAAAAATGACCATGGTTGTTTTATTACTCTTAAGTATCAGAACAAGTTTCTTATAAAAAGTGACCTTGGCTGTACTGTCTCTTTACGTTCTTTATTAGCCAAACTCCTTGATAGTAAATGATCTGCTTTCTTTATGTGAAACAGTCGGAATAAGAAATCCAAGAATATGAATTTTTTAAAAAAATATGCATTTGTATAAATCTTTATGTAGCAGTGAACATATAGAGTGATATATGTAAAATTATTTTAAAGATATATTTTCAAACATCATATTAACAGACATTTTGAACTCTTTCCATGTGCCAGGTATTGTTCTAAACATTCATCACCATTTTTGTGATTAGAGAATCAAAGTGAGGTCCTTACAAACAGTGGCTGAAGACAGATGACATCATTGTAGTCAGCCCCTCTAAATCCCCGGTCATCAGGAAATGTTAATTAAGGCTTGTGTTTCAAAATAGCAAGTTTTAATCTTGACAAACAGGTTATTTAAAATCAGGACAGTGTGCATAACATTTTAGAACTAGGTCAAAACTAGTTCGTCTTTATAGGTGGAGATTTATAACTTGTCAGTATTCATTAGTAACTGATAGGATCAGAGTAGGAACCAAGCTTTTTATCTGCCTTTGACATTTCCATTGTTGATTTCTGAAATGCACTGATGCTTTATGAATTCAGCTTGGCATCCTGTCTCATAGAAATGATCTCAAAAATTATAAATGAACTTAAAAGCCAGAGACTACAGCATATAATGAGCTTCATTCTTTCTATTGCAAGATGCCCTTTTTGGAACAAAAAAGCATCTTCTCACAGTACCCATTTTTAGCACCTTTATTCAACTTGGTAACATGCCTAATTTGAGGCAGATTATTACTGAACTTCCTTGGTGACCATAGCATTTCTGAAGAATTACTGGTGTAGACTAACAGTGGCTGGTGTTTAATGGTAGAATTCACTAAATATTTGCTGAGTGCCCACTATGCTGCAGACATTGTAGTAAGGTTGAAGCACAAAGGAAATTATAAAGTATAATGCTCACTAATAGTGAGTCTAGTTGGAGGAATGTATATAAAGAGGATTATTATGTTTGATAGAAGGACAGAAAAGACAAGACACGAGTACAAAGAAGATCCCTGGTTCAACACCTGTTGGTTCAGGCAAACCTTCCTGCACATGATGTTTGACTGGCACTAGAAGGCTATAAGGAGAAGGCAATGGCACCCCACTCGGGTACTCCTGCCTGGAGAATCCCATGGATGGAGGAGCCTGGAAGGCTGCAGTCCATGGGGTAGCTGAGGGTCGGACATGACTGAGTGAATTTACTTTCACTTTTCACTTTCATGCATTGGAGAAGGAAATGGCAACCCACTCCAGTACTCTTGCCTGGAGAATCCCAGGGACGGGGGAGCCTGGTGGGCTGCCGTCTATGGGGTCACACAGAGTCGGACACGACTGAAGTGACTAGCGGCAGCAGCAGCAGAAGGCTATAAAGGAATTATTTATGAGAAGAGAGAGGCACACAAAGTAAGGAGAGGAGGAAAAATATTTTAGGAACATCAACAGCAGCAGCAAAACCATAGACTGCAAAACCAAGCCCACCAGGTTCCTCTGTCCTTGGAATTCTGCAAGCAAGAATACTGGAGTGGGTAGCCCTTTCCTTCTCTAAGGGATCTTCCTGAGCCAGGGATCGAACCCAGGTCTCCTGAATTGCAAGCAGATTCTTTACTATCTGAGACACCAGGGAAGCCCCCTTTCACTTTCAGAAGGCTATAAAGGAATTATTTATGAGAAGAATGAGGCAGACAAAGGAAGAGGAAAGGTATTTTAGGAACATCAACACCAGTAGGAAAATCATAGTGATTTTGTGGGAAACTATAAGCTGTTAGGAATTTCAGTAAAATATTTGAAAGAAATAATAACCTGAAAAAAAGATGAGCTATTTAGGTCAAGGAGGATAATGTAAATTATATTAAGGAGATAAAACATGATCTTATAGTTAATGAACAATTCAAAGGGTATAATTAGGGTATGGGATAACTGTTAATCACTTTTAAGGCAGAAGGTGAATGTATTTGAAGGGGACAAGACTGTAAGCATTTCCCGTAAACCAGAATCTTTCCAACAGACAAAGAGAGTCACCAGAGCTGGGAAGAGATTTAATTCAATGGGTTGTGAGTGGTTGAAATAACTAGGGCTATGCAGGCTGGGCTTCCCTGGTGGTGCTAGTGGTAAAGAATCTGCCTGCTAATGCAGGAGACATAAGAGATGTGGGTTCGATCCCTGGGCCCGGGAAGATCCCCTAGAGGAGGGCATGGCAACCCTCTCCAGTATTCTTGCCTGGACAATCCCATAGACAGAGGAGCCTGGTGGGTTACAGTCCTTGGGGTTGCAAAGAGTGAAACACGACTGAAATGATTTAGAACGCATTCACATGCAGGCTGAAGGAAAGAAGACCCGAAACATGCTGGTGTCCTTTACTTTGACTAGGATACTCATGTGAAGTGGGTGTCAGATTTACTTGTCATTTCAGTGTGATGGAGCTAGGACAGGAAAATGGAATCTATAGAAATTATTATTTTGGATAAATAGAATGAAGACTTTGATGTCAGAGCTGCACAAGGTCATAATGGGTTTCCTCAGAAAACCATAAGCACCAAGAGTAATCAAATATTGATGTCAAAATATTCATGTTTGGTGCAGATATGGTAGAGCATTAAATCTAAGCATGACTGGAAAGCCTGAATATAACTTGAAGTGCTGAATTTCTACTACGAATATCCATATACAATGGATGGAATTCCCATACACTTTTCATGGATGGAATATTTTTTTAATTATTGTTTCCTGTGATCGTTCTGTTCTGATCTTAACAAACATATTTTGCTCTGAGCACTACAATAAAGTCTCACTTTTCAAACGTATGCTTCCTTTTTTCCTAAGCCCTATTTTAAATAATAGCTTTATCCACATACTATTGGAGAAGGGAATGGCATCCCATTCCAGCATTGTTGCCTGGAGAATTTCATGAACAGAAGAGCCTGGTGGGCTGCAGTCCACGGAGTTACAAAGAGTCAGACATGACAGAGCGACTAGCACTTCACATACAATACAATTTCCCAAATTAAATTGAACAATTCAATCATTTTCATATATGCAAGTTGTGGGATAGGTGGTAAGTTTTAAGATGTTTTAAACTTATTAACTCATTTTTTTTTCATTTAATTCATTACTTGGGGTAAGCTCCAATTACCTGGAAACTTCACTTCTATAGATTGAAGATTGTGAAGACGTGGTGTTTCTGGATTTCTCCTCTGCTACTTCCTTTTGCATTGAGTGCATATTATTCCAATGGAATATTAATTATTTTATTAAATAATAATGTTATACTCTGCTGCTGCTAAGTCACTTCAGTCAGGTCCAACTCTGGGTGACCCATAGACGACAGCCCACCAGGCTCCCCTGTCCCTGGGATTCTCCAGGCAAGAACACTGGAGTGGATTGCCATTTCCTTCTCCAATGCATGAAAGTGAAAAGTGAAAGTGAAGTTGCTCAGTCGTGTCTGACTCCCAGCGACCCTATGGACTACAGCCCACCAGGCTCCTCCATCCAAGGGATTTTCCAGGCTATATTTTTAGTTATTTTCTTTTTATCTGCTTCAGGCTTGACTGTATACTGCTTAACGTAGATTGAAATTTATGCTAACTTAATTCTAATAAAATATAGAAATTTTACTCCTATGTAGCCATGTGCTATTATATATATGAAAAGTGAAAGTTAAGTCACTCAGTCCTGTCCAATTCTTTGAGACCCATGGACTGTAGCCTGCCAGGCTCCTCCATCCATGGGATTTTCCAGGCAAGAATACTGGAATGGGTTGCCATTTCCTTCTCCAGGGAATCTTCCTGACCAAGGGATTCAACCCAGGTCTCCCATATTTTGGGTGGATTCTTTATCAGCTGAGCCACAAGGGAAGCCCCTACACACATATACATATATGTTAACATATTTTTTTCCTTGTGGTGTCTCAGTGGTAAAGAACCCACCTGTCATTGAGGAGACACAAGTTTGACCCCTGGGTCTGGAAGATCCCCTGGAAAAGGAAATGGCAACCCACTCCAGTATTCTTGCCTGGGAAATCTCATGGACAGAGGAATCTAGCAGGTTACCACCCATGGGGTCACAAGAGAGTCAGACACGACTTAGAAACTAAACAGCAACAATCTATAGTATATTGATATCGCAAAAAAAGTAGTAAAACATTTTTATAATTAGTAACTTTATAATCTTATGTCTATTAAAGCTGGAAAATAAAGGGAAGCAAATATTTTGGGAAGAGCTAAAGAATTGATGCTTTTGAACTGTGTTGTTGGAGAAGACTCTTGAGAGTCCCTTGGACTGCAATGGACTCCAACTAGTCCATTCTAAAGGAGATCAGTCCTGGTGTTCATTGGAAGGACTGATGCTAAAGCTGAAACTCCAATACTTTGGCTACCTGATGCGAAGAGCTGACTCATTGGAAAAGCCTCTGATGCTGGGAGGGATTGGGGGCAGGAGAAGAAGGGGATGACAGAGGATAAGATGGTGGATGGCATCACTGACTTGATGGACATGAGTTTGAGTGAACTCCGGGAGTTGATGATGGACAGGGAGGCCTGGAGTGCTG
This sequence comes from Bos mutus, assembly GCF_027580195.1. Classification (NCBI taxonomy): domain Eukaryota; kingdom Metazoa; phylum Chordata; class Mammalia; order Artiodactyla; family Bovidae; genus Bos; species Bos mutus. Next base: position 51,370,520 of record NC_091636.1, on the reverse strand, counting down.
CGATTCATGGCGTTGCAAAGAGTCGGACATGACTGAGCGACTGAACTGAACTGAACTGAACTGAAAGTTGTCTAGACGTACAGACTCTTTTACCCTGGGAAATTCTCTAACTTCTACAGGTCCTGGATGGAGGCAGGATGGTCTTTTCATTTCATTCTCATTTCGACTCTCCAGGAATGAAACAAACAACATTAAGTGAGGGTGACTAGACTCCAAATTTTCAGCCTACCTGGAAGAGGACTTCTCCCTGTAAGTGAGGTTGAGTGAAGGAAGCAAGCGGCCAATGGCTCAACTAGGAATTTCACTCCTGAGAACTCAGAGGTGTAGATTGGAAACACTGGCATCCTGCCCCTCCCAGCAAGACGATATATCCCATGATTGAGAGCTGAGGACAGAGGAGCCATCTTTTCTCAACCATTCTGTCCAGGGTCCAAAGAGAATTCTCTATGCGGCTTAGCTGGTAGATGAGTATGGAAGTGAGAGAGCAGGTCCTGGGTCAAGTTCCATAGCCTCTTTCTGTTCTAAAGTTTTACTCCGTCTTCTTGAGTAAATGTTTCGTCATTTTCTATATGCTTTTAGTAAATCTTCCAAAGAGAGCAAATGGTTTTTAGTAAGCTTTAACAAATAATTTTCACCATTTATGCTTGATTCACTGGAAGAACTTCTCATGCTGCCATTCCTTAAGTAGAATCTCCATTAGTTTCAGGAATTCCTTTCTTCTTTTCTCGTTTACTCCAGTTAAACTGCATGATATTATTTAGAGCTCTTCTGTATTTAAACCATTGTAGAACAATGCAATGAATAGGTCCTTCTTTGCTGTCCTTAAAATTCAATTGTTTTGCAGATTTTGGCAAACATAAGACAGATTATACACATTTTGTGCCTGTGTTTGTCTCTCTTACCCAAGGCCCTCTAAATTACTTGTGGCCCCTTTATCTCTGTGTTGCCAAGGATCTGAGGTGTTATCTGCACATAGCATCTGCAATTTAAACCTTACCTGGAGTTAATGCACAGATCCTACTACCTACAGAATAGTTAAATATTTCTACTTCAAGGAAATGTCTTACTTAGGACAATCCACTATTTCAGGTTTGCTGAGTGAAGACTTACTCAGTACTAGTACTGAGTGTCCTTGGTCCCAGAAAAAAAAATGGAAAAACTGATCAGCTTACTTCTAGTTAACACTTACAATTTATAAAGCTGATTTAAACAGAATATGTGTACAGTGAATAACTATAGACTCACAGGTCATTTTTTAAATATAACTTTTACAAATATTTTATTTGTTTGTTTTGGCTGTTCTGGGTCTCTGTTGCTGCATGGGCTTTTCTCTAGCTGGGGAGAGTGGGAACTACTCTCTAGATGTGGTGCATGGGCTTCTCTTCTCCGTTTGGTGGCTTCCCTGGTTGCAGAGCATGAGCTCAGCGTTTCTGGGCTCTAGAGCACACGTTCAACAATTGTAGCCCACAGACTTAGTTGTATTGTTGCATATAGGATCTTCCCAGACCAGGAATCAAACCCATGTCTCCTACACTGGCAGGTAGATTCTTTACCACTGTGCTGGAATTCCCACAGGTCATTTTTAACTGTAGTTTTAACTTTTTCCGGTAATGAGTTTAAAAATTCAAGAACTTAAATATTGCATCCATAAAATATGTGCCTATCTCTGTTGATACATACACATATATTCATATATGTGTATATATCAAACCAAAATTCAATATATTGGAAAGTGAACAGTCAAATTCCATTTATTTAGTTATTTCAGTCTAACACTGAGATAAAGTTTGTATTCCATAAATTAGCCGCTACTGAGAGGCAAAGAAATATAGAATATTTCTTTGTATAGAATGAAGTATAGAATGAAGAACATGAACTTTTTGGAGAGATAACTAGGGAAATATACCAGTTCCTTCACTTACCTTGTGCAACTATATTAGGAATCTTTCTCCCTATTATCTGTTCTCCTAGTCTCTTACAAAATTTGGAAAATAATACCGATCTAGCCATGTAAGGGAAAGTGTGGTACAGATGAAATGAAATAAGATATATGTATCCAGTTATAGAATCATACGTGTGGGATGTTTACACGCATGTACATGTGTGTGTATCTATCCTTTCCTCCCACTCTCTTTCCACATTATCCATTATTTTGTATTATTTTTCATTTAAAAACAATATGCTTTGTTGTAGCACCAAATTGTAACATATATATCTTTCAATTTTAAAACATCTGAGGGTCTTCCCTTGAAATCCAGTGGTTAAGATTTCACCCTCCCGATTCAGGGGATTCTGATTGGATCCCTCATCAGGCAACTAGAGTTAGATCCTGTGTGCCACAACTAAGACCCACTGCAGCAAAAAGAAAAGGAAAAAAAAACCTTCCTGAAATACAAACCCCCCACAAACCCTAGAAGCACAAACCACTGGAACAATGTCAGGCTTTATTTCTTACAATAGTGCTTTTGCTTGGTCCTCATTCACGGTTTTCTGGCATCTAGTTTTTATCTCCATCATCTTGTGAAGTTGGTACCCTTTTTGTTTCTATGTTATCCTCTCAGAAAGCTTGGTGGTGGGTTAGTTGCTAAGAAATGTCTGGCTGGCTCTTGGAACACCATGGACTGTAGCCCTCCAGGCTCTTCTGTCCATGGGATTTCCCAGGAAGGCATACTGGAATGGTTGCCATTCCCTTCTCCAGGGGATCTTCTCACCCCAGGGATCAAACCTGAGTCTCTGGCATTGCAGGCAGATACTTTACCAACTGAGCCATCAGGGAAGCTTCAGAAAGCTTACTGCCTTCTGAATATTTTCTACTTAGTGAAATGTCTTCAGCATCCTCCTGGAACTGGTCAAACTCTTAATACTAGGTCCTGGCATTTTCCTAAGGTCCTGTCTTAGTGTGACTGGCTAATCTCTATGCCTGACTGAATAATAAACTTGAGACAATGACCATCTTCTATTGTGATATTTTGCCCAGTATAACACTTAGGGGATATTGGTAAGAACTGATCATCAGTGAACTGACAATGAAAACATTCCTACATTTCCTGGATATTTTCAGAGAAGACATGACCCAGTTCTAAAATGCCTTTGATCAGTTTCTGGAAAACACCATCCCAGTGTGAGCCATCAGTAGTTTACTTTGCTACAGCCACATCCAATCTAAGGGTAGATTGATATCTTAATTGCAACTAATCACAACAGTATAATATGAAATATCTAGCTTGGCCCAGCTCACCAGTTTAAATGAGTAAAACCTTCAGATACTGTGTGTTTGACTAATCTTATACTTATTAAGTGAGAAGATGATATTCAAATGAAAAGGTATTTATGATCTAGATGATACAAATCTGTAGTTCCTAGTATGCATGGTGACTGTTGCTAAGAAATTTGTTTTAATAATTGAATGGAAATCAAAAATTAATGCATTAACTTAATCTGCACAAAACACTTGACAGAGAGCAATTTTATTACTTTTTTGTAAATGAGTTTTCAGAAATGTCTCAAAGTTTTGTTCTCTTCATTAGGTATGCATTTCCCTTAAAGTTGTTTCTTTTAATTTGCCTAATAACTTTCTCACAGTTAATGGAAAAGCTAACTTTGACCCTGTCCTAATTCTCAAACACATTTTATACAAAAGTACTTGATGACACAGAGTTATGTTAAAAGTATTACATTTCATTCTTTAAGCAATAAAATGTAGAAGTAATGGCTCAAGTCCAGATAGGAAATATTATTTTGTTAAATTACTAAAAATAGATCAAAATATTTTCACTATTCTCTTATGTTTGTTTACCTTTTAAAAATTATGTCTGGTTGCAGATAACTAAATGAAAATAAATTCAGTTCAATTTATTTCCATAAACATCTTACAGAGAACTTAGGCCACACACAACACTTAGAATGTAATTGCTTCATCAACTTCACAATTACATTGTTTCGTGGGAATCCCTATATGTTTCTCTCAAACTTTCAAACTTTGTTAAATAGTAGTTCTAATTTCCTGCTAGTTTTTTTTTTTTTTCTTTTCTAATCCTCCTCTTCATTCTTAGTTTCCTCTCAGCAGAATTAAGTCATATATCAGTTAAGATAGATCCCCTTGTTTATTTGAAATGTCTGATGAAAAGATAAACACATTATCAAATTATTAAATTAATAAAGGTACAGTTCATCTACCTTTAAATTCCATCTCGAGACATGTAATAAGTGGAAAATAAGTCTCTAATGATAAAGGAATATACCCTAATCTACATAGTATTGAGATCATAGCTGTTATACATTTTTATTTTCTTCAATGTAGCTTAAGCTCTCCTCATTATGGGGATTTTTTTTTTTAGTCATTTTTTAATAGTCACACATGGTTTTCTGCCTGTGTATGGCCTTACATAACTAGATGTCAACTCTCCTCTGCCCCCAAGGTTTTAAACCTGGTTTTTTATTTATTCTGCAGGAACCTCAAAGCAGCTTCCTCTAGTGGAAAGAAAATTAAGTTTAGGCAAATATTGATTAAATATGGGTTCTACACTTAAGAACTTAGATAGCAAACATGTAGTAAAAGTTTTTTTCAGTATTAAAAATATAAACAGTAATACCTGGCTAAGTGAGTAAATTATGTGATCATACCTTTGCTCATGGTCTTCCCATGAAGCCTTGCCAAAACCCTCTAGAAAATATTTGTTGCTTCCTTAAAAAAATTGGGGGGCTTCCCTGATGGCTCAACAGGTAAAGAATCTACCTGCAATGCAGGAGACACAGGAGATATGGGTTTGATCCCTGGATCAGGGAGATCCCTTGGAGGAGGAAATGACAACCCACTCCAGTATTCTTGCCTAGAGAATCCCATGGACAGAGGAGCCTGGCTGGCTATAGTCGAAAGGGTTGCAAAGAGCTGGACATGACTGAGAGACTGAGCAGCAGTATTACAAAATTCTATATTCTTACTTCTTTTATCTTATTTACATATTTGAATTTTTGTTAACAGTCTTTCTCAAATGAGAAGGATAAAATAATTATATTTTATTTTAGTGATTATACAGAAAGTTTGTTTAGAGTAGGGCTGAATTTATTGTTCCATCCATAATATCTTGTACTTGCATGTATGCATTGAATTATTTTATAAAGATATCTGACTGTTCCTCTTAATAATAACCTGATCACATTTCAAGCATGGAAATATGTTTTATACCTTTGAGTATACAGACATACTTATTCTGAAGTCTTTTTATGTAGCCATATCACAACTATTCCCTTGAACTGAATCAAATGCCAGTTGTTGCAAATTAAGTTGGATCTATTTACTCTCACTGAACACCGTGGCCAATGTCTCTGAAGAAAGATGTCATTGTAACTAGAGTCATTTACCATTTGCTACACAAATATGGGCATCACATTTGAAAAAAAGCTTTTATTTTCTGTTTTTTTTTTTTTTCTTTCTGATAACTGATCTTCCATTTCTTCTATATGATTTGTCAACTGTTTAGCTCCTTTTCTCTGAAATTTACTCACTTTCTCTTAACTCAAAAATAATCTTGGACAGCTTATGAATTGGATTCTGACTATTATAATTTTCATGGTGAAAGATTTATATCAGTTTAGGATATATTTGAAGTAACAATCTTTAAAAAAAATCAAAAATATAAAAATTCTAAATAACTGATTTTTTAAAAAGTTATTCTCTAAAAGTATGTAAATTATAGAGAGGAGGGAAAGAGCTATGAAATTTACACTTATATAGAGCACTCAACCCTTTGAGAGAAAGCAAAGAAACTGAAACTCTAGCAGACAAAATGCAAACTGCAAACTTTAGGTAAGTAATAAAGAACATAGACTTAGGGACTTCACTAACCATTCAGTGGTTAAGAATCAGCAATTCCAATGTGGGGGCATGGGTTCAATCCCTGGTAAGGGAATTAAGATCCCACATTCCATGTGGTGTGACCAAAAACAAAGAAAATACAACAACAAGACAAAAAACATAGACTTGGACATTGCTTCACTCTGAGGAGGTACGTGAAGCACATAAAGATAGCTTCAAGACATTCACCATCATAATTATTATCTGGACATTCAGCCATCATATCATTACAAAAATGCAAAATTCATTTTAAAATAAAAGCAAATACATCATTGGATATCAAGACCCAATCCTTATAAAATTAGAGCTATAAATCAGTATCATAAATCCACTGAATTTTGTCAATAAATTCTTAGCTATATCTAAATCTTGTAAGAACTTTGTAGTTGTCTAGAAAAATAAGAGATACTGAACCACAAGTAATAACCATTTTTTCCATATGTACAAGAATGTCAGCAAAAGAACTGTATTTTTTTTAATTTTATATTTCTAGCCTGACCAATGTCAATGTTCACGTACCTGAATACAACACTTTTCAGGTTTAAGTAAAGTTATTGTAAGTTTTAAACAAGGTGAACCTATGTAAAGTGTTTAGAATGCTTGCAGGCATATAATAAGGTCCATGGTTATCACATATTAAAGAATCAAATATTGTACATTTTTTACTGACAAGTTTTGGCATTCTATTTTAACAAGTTACTGAAAATTATTAAATTTTACTTGTATTTCCCCAAATTCTGGAATTACAAAGCAATGCAAAAAACTAGATAAATGCCTCAATAAATCTTTATTAGCAGAACAATTAGAATCTAGCTAACAGACTGGTTCGAAGTAGAAAAAGGAGTACATCAAGGCTGTATATTGTCACCCTGCTTATTTAACTTATATGCAGAGTACATCATGAGAAACGCTGGGCTGGAAGAAGCACAAGCTGGAATCAAGATTGCCGGGTGGAATATCAATAACCTCACATATGCAGATGACACCATCCTTATGGCAGAAAGTGAAAAGGAACTAAAAAGCCTCTTGATGAAAGTGAAAGAGGAGAGTGAAAAAGTTGGCTTAAAGCTCAACATTCAGAAAGCAAAGATCATGGCATCTGGTCCTATCACTTCAAGGCAAATAGATGGGGAAACAGTGGAAACAGTGTCAGACTATTTTTTTGGACCTCAAAATCACTGCAGATGGTGATTGCAGCCATGAAATTAAAAGACGTTTACTCCTTGGAAGGAAAATTATGACCAACCTAGATAGCATATTAAAAAGCAGAGATATTACTTTGCCAACAAAAATCCATCTGGTCAAGGCTATGGTTTTTCCAGTGGTCATGTATGGATGAGAGAATTGAACTGTGAAGAAAGCTGAGCGCCAAAGAATTGATGCTTTTGAACTGTGGTGCTGGATAAGACTCTTGCAAGTCCCTTGGACTACAAAGAGATCCAACCAGTCCATCCTAAAAGAGACCAGTCCTAGGTGTTCATTGGAAGCACTGATGCTGAGGCTGAAACTCCAATACTTTGGTCACCTCATGCAAAGAGTTGACTCATTGGGAAAGACCCTGATGCTGGGAGGGATTGGGGGCAGGAGTAGAAGGGGACGACAGAGGATGAGATGGCTGGATGGCATCACCGACTCAATGCACATGAATTTGGGTGAACTCTGGGTGTTGGCGATGGACATGGAGGCCTGGCGTGCTCCGATTCATGGGGTCACAAAGAGTTGGACACAACTGAGTGACTGAACTGAACTGAAATGAATTATGTTCATATTAGTCACTCAGTCATGTCCGACTCTTTGTTACCTCATAGACTGTAGCCCAGCAGGCTGTTCTGTCCATGGAATTCTCCAGGCAAGAATACTGGAGGGGGTTAATCTTCTTCAGGAGATCTTCCCAAACCAGGGATCAAACCTGGGTCTCCTGCATTGCAGGAAGATTCTTTACCATCTGAACCATAAGGAGGTCCTTCCCATTTTACTGAAGTCATAATTGAGTTTTCCTGGGCCTCAGATTCTCTTGCTATAAAATAATCACTGTGATGCTTAAAAAATTCTGGCCAAAGAATAAGCTATGATGACATCGCTATTTGCTGTTAGCTAATTGCCACTGAGTATGACTAAAATCATGGCATCCAGTCCCATCACTTCATGGTGAATAGAAGTGGGGATCCTGGGCTCCAAAATTACTGCGAATGATGACTGTAGCCATAAAATTAAAACAAAACAAAACAAAACAAAAACTTGCTTCTTGGAAAGAAAGCTGAGACAAACCTAGATGGTGTATTGAAAAGCAGAGACATGACTGCTGACACAGGTCCATATAGTCAAAGCTATGGTTTTTCCAGTAGTCATATAGGGATGTGACAGTTCGATGATAAAGAAGGCTGAGCACCAAAGAATTGATGTTTTTGAATTGTGGTGTTGGAGAAGACTCTTGAGAGTCCCTTGGAGTGCAAGGAAATCAAACCAGTCAACCCTAAAGGAAATCAACTCTGAATATTCATTGGAAGGACGGATGCTGACACCGAATCTCCAATACTATGGCCACCTGGTACAAAGAGCTGACTCACTGGAAAAGACCCTGATATTGGGAAAGATTGAAGGCAAATGGAGAAGGGACTGGCAAAGGATGAAAGAGTTAGGTAGCATCACTGACTCAATGGATGAGTTTGAGCAAACTCTGGGAGACAGTGAAGGACAGGGAAGCCTGGTGTGCTGCATCCATGGAGTGGCAAAGAGTTAGACAGGATCTAAGGACTGAACAACAAGAAGAAGACAAAGAACAGAAATGTAAAGGAAACAATAGCTAGAAATTAAGCTCATGGCAAGAGGGGACAGGACATGGATTATTTGTGAGGGCATTACACCTAACTGAACCTTTCTTCTAAAGTTGTGTAGTCCCGGTTAATGCCATTGCTTTCTGGCTCTTGCTATGCTCAGTGATGATGAAGTAATAATATTAATAAAATACTCAGTGATGTGGAATACCCTAGTCTTAATGCCAGGCACAATAATCCTATGAAAAGGGTAATGCAAACCAGTAAAGCAAAGGAAAACAAACAGAACATACCTACACATGCCAAGTAATTTGTCGTTTTGATGTTACTTTTTTATAACCTTTTTACTATCATTTTTGTGTGAGCAAACATGTTTTAGGCTTAGAAGTGATTCATACTCCACATTCGATTCAAGTCTACTGTTTCCTCCAAGGACATGAAAGTAAGACAACTTTTATGTTGATTCTAAACCACCTCTATCTTTTGACAACTCCTCATGGGGATCAATTAGATCCATCTGTGTCTGCAGCTTCAGTGAATCAGACTGTCACCCATTAGAAATAAGACTAAGGATGCTCCCTTATTTCAAAGTAGCACTTGTCAAAGTAGCTTCTGTGACATGAAAAACAAAGAAGATAGGCTTGTAACTGGAGAATTTCTCTACAGTGTAGCTTTCCTTTATTCCACACACTTGTATCTAATTATTTCCTTTTGCTTAGAAGTTTGTAATTCTCACCTTTACCTTTACAGGGTGATATTTTTTAGTTGCAAATGCTCTGATTTTTTTAAGTATTTCATTAAAATAATATTTTATTCTTATCTTGACCCTATCATGCTATGATCAGTATTCAAAAATAGAACATATAGCAAATTAAATAACTTACCATGTCCCCTAAGATATCATGTCCCATTATATGCCACAATTCTCATCTATTGAAGTGTAGAGAGTTTAAATCCATATTTATTTACATGTTGTACTGCTTTCTTTATAACCTTCAGTATTTCTTCCATTCTGTTTATATTCTTGAAATTACCTGTAAATCTACTCAGCAGGCATTTTCTACTTTCACAATGACTGGCAGCACACACAGGGTGTTCAGGAACAAGACTGATGAATGATGACAGATTAATGTATAACAACTACTAACGCAGATTCTTGAGGATGCCCCTGTGAACACTGATAATAAACAGACTTTTTTGGACTTTAACTGAAGTGAACCATGCAATAATTTGAGCATTGATAACAAGTTGAACCCAATGAGGAAATAAGCCAGGATTCAACCTGATAGGTAAGGGTGCTAAATAATGGCACTTTTTCTTCCCTTTCTCAAGACAAATGTGCTTTTAGAATTCTCTCTTGATCACAGAGGTACTTCAAGAAGGAAGGCATCCATGCCACATTGAGGGATAGATTTGACACATACAAAGAGCAGAGCTTCCATGCTTTCAGGCCATTGCCTGAGAATTTTTTCTATGCTATGAATGTGTTGCGGCTACTGCTGAAAGGTTGATCCTTTTTTTTTTTTTTATCACTAATTACCCCATGACTTAAAATCTTATATGTATCTATGTATTTTTCCAATGCAACAGAGTACTGTTTTGCTTTAAAAGTCTGTTTAATGTATTCTTTGGTTTTGATTTTGTATACTAAGCTTCACCCCTTTAACGTTAGAAGATTCAGAACAAACCCCATTTTTTTCTCTGTCTCTTTTTTAGTTTGCATCTGGTAATCCCAAACTCCCGATCCTTCCCTTCCTTACCACACCTGCCCTTGGCGACCACAATGTCTGTGAGTCTGTTTCTGTTTTGTAGATACGTGTTCTTTTTTTTTTTTTTCTTGTATTCCCCACCCCTCCTGCCCTTTTTGTAGGTGCATCACCACATGGCACAGATTAAGTATCCAGAAGAAGCAAAGCTGAATCAGAACAAATCTCAGAATATCTTACAGAATCAATTTATAAGTGACGGACAAGGAATACTACCACGTTTGAGCAATATAAGTGGCATGTATGGGTGGGGAAAGAGTGAGTGTTTTCTTTCACTTTCTTATACTTTCTTACAATTGTCTTACTGATTGCTTTGTCGGACTCACTACTCAACAGCCGTATGCCAATAAGGAGCTCCTTGCCAAGTTTGGACTTTGACCAACTCCACAATGCATCTTACCTTAAATATGACTGAAATTGTGCTTCTATCAGGAGATACAATTGCCACATTAAAAAAATAAACTGCAAATTACGAATGGTTGAACAATCTTTTTGCAAACACCAAATTTGGGTAGGGGACAGAGATTTTAGAATAATTGAAAAATGTATTTTATATATGAGTAATATTTCAGGCACTGTGAATGTATCTTAATATCGTTATTTGTGAGACTCATCCTTTTAGGCTGACTACTAAATCCCTTTTGTGGATAAAAAATTGAGGTTGATCAGCTTGAGTGACAAGTCCGATATCCAGTCACTACTAAACCCCCTTACAGGGATTGCTATCAGATGTTTTTGCTCGGACCCTATGAAGTGAAAATTGCTCATTCGTGTCCGACTCTTTGTGATCCCATGGACTATACAGTCCATGCAATTCTCCAGGCCAGAATACTGAAGTGGGTAGCCGTTCCCTTCTCCAGGGGATCTTCCCAACCCAGGGATTGAACCCAGGTCTCCCACATTGCAGGTGGATTCCTTACCAGCTGGGCTATTAAGGAAGCCCAATGGCGCTTCCTTTATTCTACTTACCATGAAAAGCCATTACATTTTCAAGCATTGCATTCTATAACTAAATCATTCATACTAGCATGGTGAGTCTTCTTTTCCTTCTCCTCCTGACACATAGAACAGAAAGCACTGCTTTTCCTTACCTAACGGCACTGCTGCCCACGTCCAGGTCTTGTGCAGTGACAGCACCAATGATGGTCCCCACGGGAGTGTCTTCATAAACCTCCATGGTGTAGAGTGGCTTGCTGAACACCGGCGGCTCGTCCACGTCCAGCACACTGATCTTCACCGTGGCAGTGTCCTTGAAAGGGCCCGCGGAGTGAAACCGGTGGTCCAGGTGAACGTTGGAGGCCTCTACTTTAAAAGTGTAAGCTTTCTTTGTTTCAAAATCTAATGGCTATAGGGAGGACAAAACAAAAGTGAGAGATACTTTCATATAGGATGTGGCCAGGATGACCAACCTTGCTGCAGAGTAACTTGCAAGTTAGTAGCAAATTGTAATTTTCCTTTAAAGATCAGTGGGTAAGGGAAGTACAAGTTAAACATTTTAAGAAAAAAAGCTACCACTTGTAAATTTGCCTGGGTTGGACTGTGAAGAAAGCTGAGCGCTGAAGAATTGATGCTTTTGAACTGTGGAGAAAACTTTTGAGAGTCCCTTGGACTGCAAGGAGATCCAACCAGTCCATTCTGAAAGAGATCAGTCCTGGGTGTTCTTTGGAAGGAATGATGCTAAAGCTGAAACTCTAGTACTTTGGCCACCTCGTGGGAAGAGTTGACTCTGGAAAAGACTCTGATGCTGGGAGGGATTGGGAGCAGGGGGAGAAGGGGACAACAGAGGATGAGATGGCTGGATGGCATCACTGACTCGATGGACATGAATCTGAGTGAACTCCGGGAGTGGGTGATAGACAGGGAGGCCTGGCGTGCTGTGATTCATGGGGTCGCAAAGAGTCGGACACAACTGAGCGACTGAACTGACTGAACTGAACTTGTAAAGATAATCAGTTGCATACATTAAAATGACATATGCACACGCATAATGCTAGGAAGGGCTTATTCCTTTCCTGTAACTAGTTACAGGAAAGGAGAAGGTGATGGCACCCCGCTCCAGTACTCTTGCCTGGAAAATCCCATGGACAGAGGAGCCTGGTAGGCTGCAGTCCATGGGGTCGCTAAGAGTCAGACACGACAAAGCGACTTCACTTTCACTTTTTACTTTCATGCATTGGAGAAGGAAATGGCAACCCACTCCAGTGTTCTTGTCTGGAGAATCCCAGGGATGCGGGAGCCTGGTGGGCTGCCTTCTATGGGGTCGCACAGAGTCCGACACGACTGAAGCCACTTAGCAGCAACTAGTTACAATAGCAGATCAAGTAGCTATGAAATATTTTCTGTTCTTATCCAATCCTGACATCTGGTGGATCTAAGCAGTAATTACAAATACCACAAAATTGAAATTAATGCCTTTCCCCCCCCCCCCCCATTTCAGCTGAGAATTTGGTGTAGCAAAATGTATTTTGTTGTTGGATGATTTTTATTATTTTTACGATAATACCCTTTTCTATTAAATACTTTTGAATATCTAAGTGTTTTTGCTGTAAAAGGTCTATGTGTGTTGCTGAGGTCTGTTTCTAAGTCCTGTCTGTGTCTTTGTGACCCCATGGACTACAGCACGCCAGGCTTCCCTGTCCTTCACTATCTCCCAGAGTTAGCTCAAACTCATGTGCATTGAGTTGGTTATGCTATCCAACCATCTCATCCCCTATTGTCCTCTTCTCCTTGTGCCTTCAGTCTTTCCCAGCAGCAAGGTCTAGTTTTGGCCTTTGTGCTGTCAGCTTTATACATATAATTGGTAGGTACTATAATGCATTATCAGGGTATTTGACCAAGCACTGAGGCTTTGAGCATATATAATTAAAGAACAACATTAGACAGAATATTTGGATGTAATTTGTCCCTGGAGTCATTGATCCTTGATTTTTCCCTTTGCTTACATTTACACTTTTTCTGAATATTAGTTTTATGTTCTCAATAACTAGAAATATTACATTATAGAAATATGCTGCTGCTGCACTGCTTAATTAAAATGAAAACTTTAAGGTCACTGGCTCTGACTTCTAATCACCTATGACAAACTAAGAAAACATGAAATTAACATGAATATAATTAATTAACACGGTGATTTTCTGGGACCTTTAGAAGTTTCTGCTTTCTCAATTAATTCCCTCTAGTATGACTCCAATGTTGTGTTGACATGTCCCTTTTGGGCCTTAGTACACCTGGGGGAAATAGAGTGGGTACCTTTCACTCTTTTAAGAACAAGATTGCTCTTTTATGCATTTCCTGAGAAGAAGGGAAAAGAAAAGGAAGAAAAATTGCTATGAAATAAAAAAATCACAAATTAATCAAGTTTATTATAGCAAACAGTAACACTTCTCAAACTTGAAATAAAGTCTCTTTTACAGTAATTTTCACTCAGGGGGAATCTATCTTTATTTTCCCTGTAATTATTCCCTTTACTTCGTTTAATTTTGTCCAATTTTTACTCATATATTTATTTGCCTTGGATTCAATGCTTTATTTTAGTTTTTATATTTTCATTTATTCAGCTCATAAGTTTTTACATATAGTACTGATTTTCTTCAACTTTCATCTCCTTCTTTCTAAGACTTTTCATTTGTCTTAAAACTAATATAAATATAAGTTGAGTTATTGCATAATATTCTATGGTTGATATTGTGGCTATTGGTTACACAGATAGAAACACAGTATCTCAATAAAGAGATGATCCCATAATGCTACTGGTTTGATCAGCCTACAGCTTAAAGTACTGTGTTTTGTTAAAGGAATTGGGCTCAAGAAAAGACAACCGATTGCCAGAATAGGATAGCAAATATCATTCAAACCAAAAACACAAAACTGTTACAATTACTGAGAATTTTTACCTGGAATGAAGAAGATCAAGACAAAAAAAAAAAAAAGACAAAGCTTTTCAAATATTGAAGGGCTCTCATGTTGAACATCAGTTTGGTATACTCTGTAAGTCTTTCAATGGGGAGGTAACAATAATTTAGTTTACTAAATATGTCAATTTTAAGTTCAAAAGGAAGAAGTTTCTAACAAATGAAACCATGAAAAATTAAATTAACGTTAAAAGATATTGATCGCCTACAATCAATAAGACCTTGAAAACATTCCAGGAGGACAGAAGAGACAAAGATAATAAGGTTTTCCATCTTGCTTACTGACTGAGTTGTTTGTAGAAGTACTAAGTCTCCCATCTTTTGATGTATTCAAGGGGAATTGGATGCCAAAGAGATATCTGAGTTATGTGTAATTTATAAGCTGTACAAACATAAAATATAGCTTGTTTTTGCAAACTCCAAATGCTCCATAAATGTTAAACAATATAATTTTTATCATAGTCATCCGTAACTTCTGGTGTAAGACAATTTTGACTTCGTCTTTGGTCCGTTTGTGTAGAAAGCTATTTGATCTGCCTTGGCTGACACTTACACCCTTCTCTGTACCAGAATTAACTCCCTTAAAATGAAAAAGTTGGTACCAGCTATTCTTCCTTTCTCTCTCTACTTCTCCTAGATATTGGAAGGCTTCTGATTGTAGGATTAGGCAAATTATTTCTTGACAACATCTCAATTTTATTTACCTACTTAACAAACATGCCACTGTTATGGACTTGCTGCTGATGGACTTGTCTCCCCACTTTGAAAGTCATTTCAAGTCCAGAAATGAAGGGAAAATTAAAAAAAAAAAAAAAAAACATTTTTTTCTCAATTTCATTTTAGGAGATCAGACATAATTTCTGTCTTTTAAGAACTCCTGACCTGTCACTGCAGGCAAATATTTAGTGGTTGTGGAGATAAAGAGTGAGATGAAATAAACTTTCTGTACATACAGATATTCTTTTATGACTGAAAACTTACATCCTGCAGTGATCAAATAACTGAAGAAAATTGTAGGAGAAATGTCACAGTAATATCTTAGATGGCCTTACTTCTTCATGATCCTGGCCCTTAGGTAATGCCATTTTATAAAACTGGATAACTCAGAAAGAGAGGGGAAAAAAAAATCAATACCAGTCTTTCTTTAGTTGACTTTATCCAGCTGATCTGACAGGCTGTCTTCCACTTTTTGTGGCTGCAGGGTAAGATGGGGTGGTGCTGAGGAATGAATTTCATCTAACTTTGCAATCAACAAAAGTCTTATTATTTGAAATAAGTATAGAAAAAAACAGAATTTTTTGTTATTGTTAGGAAATGAATCATATTCTATAACAGAAATCCATTATGATGAAGTTAATTTAGTTCTGCCACATTAAATAGAAAATTTTGTGGTACTGCTTGGGGCACATTTAATTTATGAACCTTTCTAGAAAAGTAAGGAAATGATTGAAGAGAATTCAATTGAGTAGCTCCTTCTCCTAGGGATGTTTCAATAAAGGGAGGTTAGCAAAGCCAGAGTTTTCAAGAGGTAATTCACATTGTAGGGTGTAGTATGGTAAGAAAACAACTGTGGAGAAATGAAATAAGATAGTATATAAAGGGAGAATTTAATCAAGATATTATCTTTTGCTTCTATCTTTTAATCCACTTTCTCTGCTTTTACTTTGCTGAGGTCCAGGTCAATTAAGTGCCAAATGATTTTCTCATTTCAAAGAGGGAAGAACAATTTTTGTCATAAAATACAAGAGAATAATTCCTTGGGTTCTTCCAGGCCTTGTCACTTTTCCAGAAAATGTTGAGCAAAAATGGGTAGCTAGAGTTATATTTTGAGGAATCTGAGAAGCAGCTTTGGTAGACCAAATTCCAGCCTCTCCCGAAGATTCTTGCCCCCAGGACAATATAATCTCTTGTATAATTTTATGCCCTTGAGTGTGTGAGGGCTCTCTGAACTGAAATCATGGAATGCAGTATTATACTATGAATTTGCTAAGTTTTATGGAAACATAAATAATGCAAATATAATCAAGGTCTTCAATCACTTAACATTGAGTTAATTACAAGGGAAATTTTTATTTAAAGGGGCTGATGTAATCATGTGAGGTTTAGCAGAAGCTACTAATTGCTCCTGACCTTGAAGAAGTACATTTGTGATGTAAGAGCCTACCTGCCTGGGGTGCATATGGTAACTGAGACTGGACCTTGACCAACAGCCTGAAAAGTAAGTAGGGCCAGCAGTCGTAAAGCCATAAAGAAATGACTTCTGCCCAAACTAGTACACTTAGGGAGAAAAAAAACCAAAAAAACAAAAAAAACTCTAAGCCTCAGATCAGTTGTATCCCTGGTCTACACCTTGATTTCAGCCTGGAAGACCCTAAGCATAAGACTCAGTTATACTCTACTCTGACCCACAATAGCTTGTGCTTTCATCACTCTTTACTTTCTACTCTTCTATATAGCTTCTATATAGTCAAGGCTATGGTTTTTCCAGTAGTCATGTATGGATGTGAGAGTTGGACTATAAAGAAAACTGAGCACTGAAGAATTGACGCTTTTGAACTGCGGTGTTGGAGAAGACTCTTGAGAGTCCCTTTGACTGAAAGGAGATCCAACCAGTCCATCCTAAAGGAAATCAGTCCTGAATGTTCATTGGAAGAACTTATGTTGAAGTTGAAACTCCAATAATTTGGCCACCTGATGCAAAGAACTGACTCAATTTGAAAAGACCCTGATGCTGGGAAAGACTGAAGGCAAGAGGAGAAGGGGATGACAGAGGATGAAATGGTTGGATGGCATGACCGACTCAATGGACATGAGTTTGAGTAAACCCGGGGAGTTGATGATGGACAGGGAGGCCTGGCGTACTGCAGCCCATGGGGTCACAAAGAGTCGGACATGACTGAGCAACTGAACTGAACTGATATAGCTTCAGTTTTTATGATGAACACATATATCTTTCACCA
Source organism: Bos mutus (assembly GCF_027580195.1). Lineage (NCBI taxonomy): Eukaryota > Metazoa > Chordata > Mammalia > Artiodactyla > Bovidae > Bos > Bos mutus. Next base: position 51,353,255 of record NC_091636.1, on the reverse strand, counting down.
TAATAGTAGAGTCCTCCCTCTGAACAAAATGCATCCTTTAGAAACAATTCTATTCTTTTAATCATATTATAGATCTTAATGGTTAATGGAAAGAAAATTCTCAATGAACTCAAATAACTGAAGGCTGTTATGTATCTGAAAAAGAAGATGCTTTTCAAGCAGGCAACTAGAAAACAGATTTATACTAGACTGAACAAGGTTAAAAAGACACTAGGAACAAGCTCTTGTAAAATAGGTTTATGACACCAATGTGTGTGTATGGATGTGCTAAGTCACTTCAGTCATGTCAGACTCTTTGCAACCCTATGGGCCACACCCCACCAACTCCTCTGTCCATGTGGATCCTCCAGGCAAGAATACTCGAGTGGGTTGCTATGCCCTCCTCCAGTAGGTCTTCCTGACCCAGGGATCAAACCCATGTCTCTTATGTCTCCTGCATCTGCAGGCAGGTTCTTTACCACTAGAGCCACCTGGGAAGCCATTATAATACCAGTCTGAACTCTCTGACTTTCAGAGCAAGCATCATTTTTTAGGGAAAGTCAAGTTCCCTGATTAATTAAATAGTTTTGATAATTACAGCAATCAATTCATTTATTTGTTCCTAGCACTTTCTTATTCTACAAGAAATCACTCTAAAACTCTACCAGTACTCAAGTTACATATTAAATCATCCATAGGTGATGTCTGTACCTACTTCTTTAATTGATTTATTCAAATTAATTTAAATCTACATAATTTGAATCAAATATTTGATTAGATTTTATTACAGTAGGAACTGAGGATCTCTTGGTTCGTGAGTTAAATTAAATCCTTTTATTTTTTTTCTTTTTATAGAAGAGGGGTAGACAGAACAAATAATAAATAAATAATTCTTTTCAGTTAGTGGTAAGATTTATGAGGAAAACAGTTCTAATGGGACAGAAAAACAGCTGGGGAGACATTACATAGAGCAGATAGGGTGCACTTGTCTGAGGATGTAATGTTGGAAGAGGGAAGCAAAGAACCAGGTATGAGGAAATCATAACCTTAGAGAGGAAATTAAGGGCAATATTACTGTATATTTTATTCCTCTTTTCCACACATATTGCTTGAATATCCAACTGTGTGGGCTTCCCTTGTGGCTCAGTGGTAAAGAATCTGCCTGCAATGCAGGAGATGCAGGAGGTGTTGGTTCAGTCCCTGGATCTGGAAAGTCCCCTGGAGAAGCACGTGGCAACCCACTCCAGTATTCTTCCCTGGAGAATCCCATGGACAGAGAAGCCTGTGAGTCTCCAGTCCATGGGTCACACAGTTGGACATGACTGAAGCGACTGAGCACATGCACACACACATTCTACAGTGTGCTAGATATCATGATAGATGTTGGAAATGGACAAAAATCCCCCATGGAGTTTACTCTCTTCTGGGATTTGATGGACAACAGTAAGATAAATAAGCAAACTGTAGCATCCAAAGTGACCATAAGTGCTACGGAAAAATCCAAAATTTGAAAGACATGTGTATAGTGTATCGGGGATTATATGAGGAAGAGTATGTGTGTGTGTATACATGAGAGAGAGCTATGGGAGGGCCTGGTATCATCTACACTGAGGAAGAAATTCAACGCAGTGTTTCACACAAAAAAATAGCCAAACGTTATTTTGTTTGACTTTTAAAAGTGGTCACATTTTCAGATGAGAATGCTCCTTTAGTAAGAGGGAAAAACAATGAAATCTGGCCATTTTTAAAACAGATTTTCACTTTAATAAATTTAAACAATATTTCAGTTCTAAAATTAAAAAAAAAAAAAAACTCTGAAAGAACAGTAAAATTACAGGACAAAAAGTGTCTGTCAAAAAAATATTAAACTGAAGGAATATACACTTAATACAATGTATCTCTATAAACATTGTTACAGTACTAGTCATTAGAAATGAATTTCATTTTTCTATGGGCAAGTTATCAAGGATTTTGTGCAGGACTGCAAATTTTTGATAATGTATTAAGAGTCATAGCATCATATCTAAGCCTATATTTCAGTGACAATAATTTTTGGAACAAATTCACTAAGAAAAAATATAATACAAAAGAGAATTAGAAGAACATCTAGTGTTTTATCTGAGGGCTTATGGTGATATTTTCCCTAAGAAAGAGAAGATTTCATCAACTGTTATAAATGTCTAAGCAAAATATGCATTTTATAGGCATATGCAGTATAAATCATGACCATCTGGAGGGACAATTATATTTTTCACTTCTTGTATGACCACTGTCACATTCTACTTCCAACTTATATTGTTCTTCACAATAGTTAAAACTATGTGCTTTAAAACATATACTATAAATTGACTGCAACTTGTGTAGTCTTGAAGTTACTTTTCTCCAATGAGTTTCATATTTCCCATTTGCATAATCAGTGAAACAATATATTTCTAAATATCTTAAAAATATGTTGAACTCTGCATGGTATGTGAGGATTAAGAACAATATTGCATCTGAAATTAAAGCAATAAACCAACATGAGACATTTTTTTAAACAGAAATTTAAAAACCCTACATATTTCAAGCATTTCCTTTATCATGGTGACACAGATATAGTAATGGCAAAGTGTCTTTAGGGGATTAAACTATAGTAGAAAGATCAGATGCGTTTAAAATTTGAGCCATCATAAAGTCTCATATGTGCTTGGCCAGAAATGGTAACTTTTGGGGAAGAGAGTAAGATGGGATCAGTATTGCCTGGGGGACACAAGGAAGTCTTTGGTGAGAGACATGGGTGAGATCCATGTTAAAAAACAGGAAAAAATGAACAGAAATGCTCAGGAAGGGTGCTACCTTCTATGTAGATGGAAAAATAGCACAGCAGCTTCAGTAGAAATTGCAATGAGTTTGGTGTGGTTGGCATGTAGTGAGTGAATGTGTGCATATATGTGTGTGTGTATGCAGGGGATGGTAATAGAAAACATGCTATCTGTTCTTTATCGTGATGGAACCCAGAAACACACGAAGGGCAAGAGTGAAATTCACTCACAAAGGAAATGGATGAACATTAGGTTTATGGCTCAGAGAATAGCCTTTGTAATAGAAGAAAGAAGCAAGGATGGTTGTAAGTCAACCCATGAGGAGGAAATTTTAATTCAGGTTTGGGAGGGGATCAGTGGGTGGGAGTCCCATGCTATTCGGTAAGGGGAATTCAGTGTAATAGAAGTGGCATAAAAATAAGCCTAGATTTCTGCTTTAAGGAACTGGAGAGGAAGTAGGGTGTTATCCAGGAAAGAGAAAATGGGAGCAGGCACGCTACTGTTGGGAGAAGTAAAGGAATTCAGCTTTAGACACTTTGAGCATGAGAAGACTATCACACACAGACGTTAGAAATGTTTACAAGGCAGAAAACAGTCTTCAATGGTTATGTTAACTTGGGGGAGGGTTAAGAGTTGAGACTGGGCAAGTTAGGTGAAAGAAAGTGAAAGTAAAAGTCGCTGATTTGCTTCGGACTCTTTGTGACCCCATGGTCTATACTGCCCATGGAATTCTCCAGGCCAGAATACTGGAGTGGGTAGCCTATCCCTTCTCCAGGGGATATTCCCAACACAGGAATCGAACTGGGGTCTCCTGCATTGCAGGCAGATTCTTTACCAACTGAGCTATCAGGAAAGTTAGGTGAGATTCTTAAAAACAGAAAACCCTAAAGACTCCACCAGAAAATTACTAGAACTAATCAATGACTATAGTAAAGTTGCAGGATATAAAATCAACACACAGAAATCCCTTGCATTCCTATACACTAATAATGAGAAAACAGAAAGAGAAATTAAGGAAACAATTCCATTCACCATTGCAACAGAAAGAATAAAATACTTAGGAATATATCTACCTAAAGAAACTAAAGACCTATATATAGAAAACTATAAACACTGGTGAAAGAAATCAAAGAGGACACTAATAGATGGAGAAATATACCATGTTCATGGATTGGAAGAATCAATATAGTGAAAATGAGTATACTACCCAAAGCACTTTATAGATTCAATGCAATCCCTATCAAGCTACCAACAGTATTCTTCACAGAGCTAGAACAAATAATTTCACAATTTGTATGGAAATACAAAAAACCTCGAATAGCCAAAGCGATCTTGAGAAAGAAGAATGGAACTGGAGGAATCAACCTACCGGACTTCAGGCTCTACTACAAAGCCACAGTTATCAAGACAGTATGGTACTGGCACAAAGACAGAAATATAGATCAATGGGACAAAATAGAAAGCCCAGAGATAAATCCACGCACATATGGACACCTTATCTTTGACAAAGGAGGCAAGAATATACAATGGATTAAAGACAATCTCTTTAACAAGTGGTGCTGGGAAATCTGGTCAACCGCTTGTAAAAGAATGAAACTAGAATACTTTCTAACACCATACACAAAAACAAACTCAAAATGGATTAAAGATCTAAACATAAGACCAGAAACTATAAAACTCCTAGAGGAGAACATAGGCAAAACACTCTCTGACATACATCATAGCAGGATCCTCTATGATCCACCTCCCAGAATATTGGAAATAAAAGCAAAAATAAACAAATGGGACCTAATTAACCTTAAAAGCTTCTGCACATCAAAGGAAACTATTAGCAAGGTGAAAAGACAGCCTTCAGAATGGGAGAAAATAATAGCAAATGAAGCAACTGACAAACAACTAATCTCAAAAATATACAAGCAACTCCTACAGCTCAACTCCAGAAAAATAAATGACCCAATCAAAAAATGGGCCAAAGAACTGAATAGACATATCTCCAAAGAAGACATATGGATGGCTAACAAACACATGAAAAGATGCTCAACATCACTCATTATCAGAGAAATGCAAATCAAAACCACTATGAGGTACCATTTCACACCAGTCAGAATGGCTGCGATCCAAAAGTCTACAAGTAATAAATGCTGGAGAGGGTGTGGAGAAAAGGGAACCCTCTTACACTGTTGGTGGGAATGCAAACTAGTACAGCCACTATGGAGAACAGTGTGTAGATTCCTTAAAAAACTGGAAATAGAACTGCCTTATGATCCAGCAATCCCACTGCTGGGCATACACACTGAGGAAACCAGAAGGGAAAGATACACGTGTACCCCAATGTTCATCGCAGCACTGTTTATAATAGCCAGGGCATGGAAGCAACCTAGATGTCCATCAGCAGATGAATGGATAAGAAAGCTGTGGTACATATACACAATGGAGTATTACTCAGCCATTAAAAAGAATACATTTGAATCAGTTCTAATGAGGTGGATGAAACTGGAGCCTATTATACATAGTGAAGTAAGCCAGAAGGAAAAACACCAATATACTAACGCATATATATGGAATTTAGAAAGATGGTAACAATAACCCTGTGTACGAGACAGCAAAAGAGACACTGATGTATAGAACAGTCTTATAGACTCTGCGGGAGAGGGAGAGGGTGGGAAGATTTGGGAGAATGGCATTGAAACATGTAAAATATCATGTATGAAACGAGATGCCAGTCCAGGTTCGATGCACGACACTGGATGCTTGGGGCTGGTGCACTGGGAGGACCCAGGGGGAGGGTATGGGGAGGGAGGAAGGAGGAGGGTTCAGGATGGGGAGCATGTGTACCTGTGGCGGATTCATTTTGATTTTTGACAAAACTAATACAATTATGTAAAGTTTAAAAATAAAATAAAATTAAAAATTAGAATAACTGTCAAAAAATAAAAAAAAAAACAGGAAATGGCAAATACAAAAATAATATATTTACAGAAACAAAGAACACCTTGTATTTTTCTCTGAAATTTTCATGTTTGGCAAAAAACAATAAATCGAGGTGTATGCTTGGCTATGTACAACAGTTGAGTGCCCGCCCAGTCGTGTTGGACTGTCTGTGACCCCATGAACTGTATGTAGCCCGCCAGACTCCTCTGTCCATGGAATTTTCCAAGCAAGAATACTGGAGTGGGTTGCCATTTCTTTCTACCCAGGGATAAAACCCGGTTTTCCTGTGTCTTCTGCTTTGTAGGCGGATTCTTTACCGCTGTGCCACCCAGGAAGCCCAATCAAGTATTCCTAATTGTTCTTTTTTTCTGTTTTTCTAAGAGTTTTTCCAAAATCAACCACGTGGTGGTGCTGTGCTACCAAATCATTTGATGTCAATTCACTCCCTTGCCACTGAAGCCAGCAAAAAGGAGTTTAGTGACAACAGGGCATAAGTAAAATGTCCAGTGGAATCAGTAGAGAGTTTAGCCTATTTATTTAAAACCCCGAGAAAGAATAAAATACTTTATCTCTTACGTTTTTAAGGAAAAACTAAATAATTCTCCTGTGGATTTACTGTGATCACATTTATGGTTATTTGAAATGAAATATTATTATTATGTAATTGCAAAATAGTAAGGATTTATTTTTTAGTTCCAAAGAAGTTTTACTTATTTTAAAATAAATAGGAAATTATTTTACCATTCTTTATTTTAAATAGATGCTATCATTACTTATGTAAAAATAGTACAGAGCTGTTTTAGAAATTAGTCAAATTATTAAAATTGCTCTTTTGCACAATATAAGTATTCATCTCAGTATTTAACTGCTTAAATCTCTTAAACAGTAACAAGAAAACCACAGTGTGCATGTACATAAATATGTAGTTTCAGTTCTTGAATATTTATAACTCATGTTAACTTTACATTTATATTTATATCCAGTAAATATATATTTATTCTCACTTACAGGCTTCTCAGGTGGTGCTAGTGGTAAAGAACCCAGCTGCCAGTACAGGAGGCATAAGAGACTTGAGTTCTATCCCTGGATAGGAAAGATCCCCTAGAGGACGGCATGGCAGCCCTCTCCAGAATTTTTGCCTGGAGAATCCCTTGGACAGGCATGCTATGGTTCATAGGGTCACACAGAGTCATACACAACTGAAGCAACTTAGCATGCACATTCTCACTTATCCAGTAAGATATAAAAACTGTGGACTAAAAACATATATTTAATTTAGCTTTTCTTCTAAGAATGAAGTGGCTGAATTTAAAATGACTTTTTCTCTCATTTTAAATGCAACCCATGGCCTAATTATTAGATGTGACCCCAAAAAAATTTAAGTTATATTATCCTGACTTTGTTATTGTTTCTATTGTTATAATACTTAGCCATATATAGGGCACGTTTTATTTATTCATACTTTCCTTAGTGCAATAGGACATAAGTATAAAATAAGAATAGTTTCTTTAAAAAAAAAAAAGCAGTGTCTTGTGCCTTGGAGAGAGATATAAAGTTGCATAATGTTATTCTGAATTCAGAATGACACAGTGAAATGGCATTGTCACAGTGCTCATAAACTGAACCTAAGTTGAGGTTTAAAAAATAAAAATGCCTTTTTCATTCTGAGAAGCTCATGTAAACTTGACCATCATTTTTAATCCACTTATACCTTCCATGCATGGAGAAAGAGGAGAGAGGGAAAAATAGTAAAAGGAAACTGGATAAAGATTTTGGAAATGCAATTATAACAAGAATGTGTGTTTTAGAGAATTTTAAGCATTTTAATTTATTCTTTAGTGAGATAAAAAAGAAAACCACTCCAAAAACAAAAACCAGATGATATTTAAAAACAGATATATTCAAATGGAGAATATGTATTTTTAGACTTTTCATATGCATGTAATATACTTAAGAATATAATTTCTATATGAATTTGATTTCATATCAAAAATTTTCATTGCAATTCTATACTGAGCTATTGAGAGAAAAGTTTCCAAAAGTAATTTTAAGGTCATTATGGAACCTAAACACTGCTGTTGATATTTACATACATATTTATTATTGTACATCTACTTTTCCTGGGACTGAATAAGTTGAAGATACAATTTTCTGAGAACTCTATGTATATATCCATAAATAGTCTTTTAATAAAGCTTTCCCTAAAAAAAATCTATTTAAAGAACTATAGGCCAAACTAGAAAAGATGCTTAACATCACTAATCACCAGGGAAATGTTAACAGCATAATGAGATACCACCTCATATATACTAGATTGGTTATTATCAAAAAGACAAAAAAAATAGTGTTGGAGAGAATATGAGGAAAAAAGAGTCTTTGTACACTATTGGTGCACATACAAATTGGTGTAGCCATTATGGAAACCAGTATGTAGGTTGCTCACAAAGTGGGCTTCCCTGGTGCTCAGATGGTAAAGCGTCTGCCTGCAATGTGGGAGACCTGGGTTCAATCCCTGGATTGGGAAGATCCCCTGGAGAAGGAAATGGCAAGCCACTCCAGTACTCTTGCCTGGAAAATTCCATGGATGGAGGAGCCTGGTGGACTATGATCCATGGGGTCACAAAGAGTCGGGCACTAACTTAAAAAGACATATGCAAACCAATTTTCACTGCAGCATTATTTTGTTATTGTTATTTAGTTGCTAAGTCACGCCCAACACTTTACGACCCCACGGACTGGTGGACTGCCGTCTATGGGGTTGCACAGAGTCGGACAGGACTGAAGAGACTTAGCAGCAGCAGCAGCAGGCTCCTCTGTCCTCCACTATCTCCTGGAGCTTGCTTAGGCCTTCCCCAGTGGCTCAATGGTAAAGAACCTGCCTGCCAGTGCAGAAGGAGTGGGTTCAATTCCTGGGTTGGGAAGATCCCATGGAGAAGAAAATAGACACCCCACTTCAGCAATCTTGCCTGGGAAATCCCTTGGACAGAGGAGCCTGGAGAGTTGCAGTCCATGGGGTTACAAAAGAGTCAGACATGATTTAGTGACTAAACAAAAACAGACATCATTATTGACAATAACAAAAATATGGAAGCATCTCAAATGCCCACTGAGAAGTGAACGGATAAAGAAAACATGGTATATACAGCCTTCCCTTGGTATCCACAGGGCATTGACTCCAAGACCCCTTGGAGATACCAAAATCCAAGGATGCTCAGATCCCTTGTATAAAATGATAGTATTTGCATATAACCTTTGCATATTTTCTGTACACTGTAAATATTTTTATATCACTTATAATATCTAATATAAGTAAATGCTATGTAAATAGTTGCCTGTATGCAGCAACTTCAAGTTTTGTCTTTCAGAATTTTATATGGAACTTGTCCCCCAAATACTTTGGCAGTTGATTGAATTATTGGATATGAAATCTGCAGTTACAGAGATACAGAATAAAATGTTACTCTTTATGACAACATGGAAGAACTTTGAGGGCATTATGTTAATTTAAGTGAAATAAGTCAAAGAAAGACAAATATCATATAATTTCATTTATCTATGAAATCGAAAACAAACAAACAAGCTGATACAGAGAACTGATTGGTGTTGCCAGAAGTAGAGGTTGGGTAGTGGGTGAAATGGGTGGTGTGGGGTGTGGCTCGTGTGCCCAGTCGTATCCGACTCTTTGCAATCCCATGGACAGTAGGCTACCAGGCACCTCTGTTCATGGTATTTCCCAGACAAGATTACTGGAGGGGGTTGCCATTTCTTCTTCCAGGGGATCTTCCCAACCCAGGGATTGAACCCATATCTCCTACATTTCTTGCATTGGTAGGCAGATTCTTCACCACTGAGCCACCTGGGAAGACCCCAGTGAAATGGATAAAGGGAGTCAAAACATTTTTTCTCTTTCTCACATTTACATATTTCTTAATGCCCCTCCCTGACAAAAGACAAACTACATATCCTGAGATAATGACATATTTCTAATATTTTGAATTTTACTCTTCTTCTATACAAATCAAGTTAACTAGAGGGCTTCCCATCATATTATACCTTCTTGTCTTCTCCCTCCTGGTTAATTTTTCTGTTTACTTACCACATCATAGCACCCTCAAGCCCAGCTTTATCCTTTCTCATTTCTTCCATTCACCTGTAGCAGAGCTTGCCCATGTCAGAATTCATCCACCCTGAGGTCTAGGCTTATGAACAAGTGTATGTTAGATATTGATATTCTCTTAAAAGTAGTAAATAGGGCGGGGCCAAACCTGGTATACTTAGTGTTTACTTCTATTATCTTATTTTTAAATTAACCTTTTCATCTAAGCTGATAACAATAACAAATTAAAACAAAATTAAACTCTGGTAAGAATTTTTTAATGACTTAAGCGAATTAATAGGCCTAGTTGTTTCAACATAAAATATACATGTGTGTGTGAGTGCTAAGTTCCTTCAGTAGTGTCTGACTCTTTGCGACCCTATTGTTGCCCTCCTCTGTCCATCATGTTCTCCAGGCAAGAATACTGGAGTGGGTTTCCATGCCCTCCTCCAGGGGATCTTCCAGGGATCGAACCAGCATCTCTTATATCTGGTGCATTGGCAGGCACATTCTTTACCCCTAGCACCACTTGGGAAGTCCAACATAAAATATATATCTGCTGAATCACAAAATAAAAGTTGGGAATGAATCTTTCCTAGTTACCCAGATATTTTTTTAATTTAAAATATTCCTAATTGAAAGGAAATAAAGATGTCTCTCATTTCCTTTGTGTTGTTTAATTTTTATTGGGTAATCTACTATTCAAAAATATGTCCACATACCTTTTTCAATTTGATAACTCCTTCTTGCGTGTCCTCATCTGTGACGATGTCAAACAAATTTCCCCCATCTCCTGGAACAATATTGTATTCAATTTCTGCATTTTGTCCAAAATCAGGATCCACTGCTCTTATTCTTCCAATAGCTGAGCCAACAGGAGAAGATTCGGGAACTTTCAGATGGAAAATGCCTGATGAGATATATTTATATTTTTTGTTTACAGTGAAGTTAGTCAAATATATAAGATTACTTGGCTTGAAAATACAGTCTACAGAAAATAAACCAACTGTAAGACATAATAGTGCAAAACCAAAAGGCAGTTTGTTCTCCAGTTAAAGGTTATAATTAGGTGTAGTATTTTCACTTTTCATTTCAAAGGATTTTGTTGTAGAATTTCAATCATTAAAAACAGAAAGTGTTGAAATTACTATGAACAAGTATTTTACATACTAACACCATCTAATACTTGCACCTAGTATCAAATGTGAAGGTGAAGATATCCATGAAATAAATTGGTACTAATGTGAAAGAATCCAGGACATAAGACATAGATTAGAAACATGCCTCCATGGGATTCTCCAGGCAAGAGGACTGGAGTGGGTTGCCATTTCCTTCTCCAGGGGATCTTCCTGACACAGGGATCAAACCCAGGTCTCTTGCATTCCAGGCAGACGCTTTAACCTCTGAGCCACCAGGGAAGCCCAATGTAAAAGAATCCAGGATATAAGACATAGATTAAAAAGATGTATAGAGAGATGATAGATGAATAGATAGATGAGCACACAGAAAATAGAAGAAAAATATTTAGATACTTAGAAAAACAAGGTTTTGTATCCTGATGTTTATTAAAAATAAAATATTTATCTTAATATTTATATTATCCTAATATTTATGTATCCTATATTTATAAAATATATAATATAAATATAATAAAATGAAATATTTACTCAATGAGTATACTCACTAAACTAAAAATGACCTTGAAATAAGTATATGAGTATATATGTATTAAATATATGTACATATATTTAATCTATAATGGATTTAAGTATATTGTGCTATAGTCTAATATTAAACTTTTACTTAATCAATTTTTCCTGCATTTCCTTCTAGGTATTTTTACACACTTTTAAAATCAGGACATAATTTTCTCTCTCTCAATATTTTATCTTTAAAGAAAAAAGTAAAATGCTTGCTTTGTGCCACCAGGGGGAGCACCAACATTACTATAAATTTGATACTGAGTCAAGCCTAAAGAAAAAGCTCTACAAAAATTACAACAGAATCAAAAAATTATAATATCCCACAAAATTAAAACATACGTTGTTTACAAGAATTTTAAAAATTTTATAAGGCATGAGATGAAGAAAAAGATGTAGGCTATTGTATTGATGCTATGCTTGCTATGCTGTCGCTTCAGTCGTATCCGACTCTGTGCGACCCCATAGACGGCAGCCCACCAGGCTCCCCCATCCCTGGGATTTTATTGATATCTCACCAATAAAAATATGAATTGATTAAACAGTAGTCTGTTTAAGTCAAAATAAGGAAAGAAAGAAAGCAGGAGGAAAATCAAAACTAAACACAAAAATACAAAGTTTCAATATATAATGACTTTGATTAAAACTTCTATTAGTTGATTTTGGATTGTAATTTCCTATAAGTAAAGCAACCAGGAAAATTAATTTGATTTGCACTTCTAGTTATATTTATAGCAATTAAATTAGGAAGTAAATATGTTTTTGGATAGTGAGGTTCATTCAACATGCTATATTACATTATTACAATAATTTCCTTTAAGAGATATAAGAAAAAATAATAAATACATTAGGGAGATTCTGCCAAATAATTTATTCTTTACTCCCAACTGTTTGTATGGGTTTTATTGTTCTTTCACAATCAGCTTCAAAATTTTATAAATGAATTAGCCCTAGTAGCTCTTAAATTTTGCCATCTCCCTTTCTACCACTCCCCCAAAAAGATTTATACCATTTGCCCTTATTTATATTAGCCTTGCTGCTAAGTCACTTCAGTCATGTCCAACTCTGTGCGACCCCATAGACGGCCTCCTACCAGGCTCCCCCGTCCCTGGGATTCTCCAGGCAAGAACACTGGAGTGGTTTGCCATTTCCTTCTCCAATGCATGAAAGTGAAAAGTGAAAATGAAGTTGCTCAGTCGTGTCCGACTCTTAGAGACTTCATGGACTGCAGTCTACCAGGCTCCTCCATCCATGGGATTTTCCAGGCAAGAGTACTGGAGTGGGGTGCCATTGCCTTCTCCGATATTAGCCTTATTTATATCCATTTAATGGACATTGCCTCAATGGGACATATATTTAGTCTCAAGAGAGTTAAATATTCACCTAAATCTTTCATTTGCATGTAATAGAAAATATACAGTGGTATAAAATTCTTGTTTAATCAGTTAATTTAATAGTTAACTGACTGTATGTTGTTGTAATTATTTAGTTGCTAAGTTGTAGCTGATTCTTTGTGACTGCATGGACTGCAGCATACCAGGCTTCCTTGTCCTTCACTATCACACTGAGTTTGCTCAAATTTATGTCCATTGAGTCAGTGACTTTATCCAACCATCTCATCCTCTGCCAGCCCCCTCTCCTTTGGCCTTCAATCTTTCCCAGCATGAGGGCCTTCTCCAGTGAGTCATCTCTTTGTATCAGGGGGCCAAAGTATTGGAGTATCAGCTGAAGTCCTTCCAATGAACATTCAGGGTTGATTTCCTTTAAGATTGACTGGTTTGATCTCCTTGCAGCTCAGGGGACTTTCAAGAGTCTTCTCCAGCACCACAATTCAAAAGCGTCAAAAGTGGCTTAGTTGTAAAGAATCTGCCTGCCAATGCAGGAGGCACAGGAGACATGGGTTCTATCCTTGGGTCGGGAAGATCCCCTGGAGGAGAAAATGAAAAAGCATTCTTGCCTGAGAAATCTTCTAGACAGAGAAGCTTGGTGGGCTATAGGCCATGGGGTCACAAAGAATTGAACACGACTGAGCACACAGGCTTTCCAGGTGGTGCTAGTGATAAAGAACCTGCCTGACAAAGAAGGAGACATAAGAGACGTGGGTTCAATCCCTGGGCTGGGAAGATCCCCTGGAGAAGGAAATGGCAACCCACTCCAGTGTTCTTGCCTGGAGAATCCCATGGACAGAGGAGGCTGGGGGCTACAGTCCATGGGGTCTCAAAGAATCAGACATGAGTGAAACCACTTAGCACACACATGAGCATGCACGCACTAACAATAGAGCGGCCTTCAAAAGAGATATGAGAAACCTCTCTAAAAGACAAAAGGTTATATAAATAAATAAATAGACATAGACCAAATAAGAACACTTCAAGTGGCAATAATGGAGCATTATGACCAACCTAGATAGCATATTCAAAAGCAGAGACATTACTTTGCCAACAAAGGTCCGTCTAATCAAGGCTATGGTTTTTCCTGTGGTCATGTATGGATGTGAGAGTTGGACTGTGAAGAAAGCTGAGCACCAAAGAATTGATGCTTTTGAACTGTGGTGTTGGAGAAGACTCTTGAGAGTCCCTTGGACTGCAAGGAGATCCAACCAGTTCCTTCTGAAGGAGATCTGCCCTGGGATTTCTTTGGAAGGAATGATGCTAAAGCTGAAATTCCAGTACTTTGGCCACCTCATGTGAAGAGTTGACTCATTGGAAAAGGCTCTGATGCTGGGAGGGATTGGGGGCAGGAGCAGAAGGGGACGACAGAGGATGAGATGGCTGGATGGCATCACTAACTCAATGGATGTGAGTCTCAGTGAACTCCGGGAGTTGGTGATGGACAGGGAGGCCTGGCTTGCTGCGATTCATGGCGTCGCAAAGAGTTGGACACGACTGAGTGACTGAACTGAACTGAACTGAGGTAGACATTATAATATAATTTGGGTTGAAAAACTCATATTTGTCTATCAAACCAGCAATTTTTCACAGACTATAATTATGATTCATTAGGTTTCATTCCTTAAACTCTTAATAGAGAGGCTAGCCTTTAGAGTTGCTCAATGTTTGTGGTCTTAAAGTAGTGTTTGAATTTGAGGTAACGAGAACAAAGAAAAAGAATAAAATCATAGGTAACATTTTATATAATGTTCACCTACAGAAAAGGTAAAGACAGATATCAAGGGAAATTTGTATGAGTTCAAATAGCCATGATTATATAATCAGAACATGATGCAGTTTTTTCAACCTAGTTTCTTTGGAGCATAAGTGTCTCACAATAACCATATTAAACTCTGACCCTATTGAAGCTCTCCTGAGATGTAAGCAAGCATACAGATGCCTGAATTCCTGTTTAACGCAGCAAGAAAGCATGTGACACAGTTATTAAAGTTGTACTAAACTTCTCAGCCACAAACTCCAAATAAAAATGAAAAGGCAAAGTACATGTGAGATATTATTCCTTTTATTCTTTTTTTCTTAATGCCTATGGTTTATCAGAAACGTGTCTGCATTCTTTGCATCTCACTGTGCGCTTGTGATATTGAATAGAAGAAATACCAAAAACCTTGAATCTATGGTGTTATCTGTCATGGTCTACTCTCATGGTACATCAATAAGTGTTAGAAAGTTCTTGAGGTTTTCCAAAGAGAGTGTTGGAGGTATAGGTTGAAAAATAAATGCTGCTTTAACAGGGTGTTTAGTTAAGAAACAAGACTTTGTGTGCTCAGTCAATCCTTCTTGTCTCTCTGTTTGCAACCCCAGGGACTGTAGCCCACCAGGCTCCTCTGTCCGGGGGATTTCCCAGGCAAGAATACTGGAGTGGGTTGCCATTTCCTTTTCTGGGGGATTTTCCTGACCCAAAGATGGAACCCGCGTCTCCTGTGTCTCCTGCATTGGCAGGTGGTAGTCAAGTGTAAGTGAAAGTGAAGTCACTCAGTCGTGTCCAACTCTTTGCGACCCGTGGACTGTAGCCCACCAAACTCCTCCATCCATGGGATTCTCCAGGCAAGAATACTGGAGTGAGTTGCCAAGTGTAGTGGATTTCAAATTAAAAACATGAACAGCTGTACATGGCAGTGATAGTGATGCATCATTGGAGCAAAGGGAGTATTGAATGAAATCTTTAGGAAAATATGTGTCTAACTTATAATCTTGGAATATTTCTTACTCTATCCTATCTATTTAAGGGAAGCAAATAAGTTACATGTTAGGCGTTTAGGTTTGCTTCTCATTTGAATATTTAAAAATAAAAATAATAGAATAAAAAAATCAAGGAAAATAATCTAGTCTGGAATCATCACTTAGGGATTATGATTCGTGAAGGCAAAATATTTAGCCAGAATTGAGACCATTCAATGTTAGAAAAAAAGTTGAAACTCAGGAAGGTTATCTAAAGGACATCAGATAATACAGAGCATAGATGAAAAAGTTCTCCTTTTCAAGACAATATGCTGAGATACGAGTTCTATGTTTTATAAAAGAACATTTTATGAAGCTAATAACAATAAATGTGAAGATAGCTATTATTTGTATTATGCTATCAATATATGTTAAGTAGCAGCTTTAAAAAAAAAAAAAAACTGTCAGCATACAGTAAGCCTGCAAAACTCATAATTATCTAATGGCATTGGAAAATCTGTGATTAAAATGAAATACTATCCCTGTCCACAAAAGATCTACTCAATAACATTCCATTAACATGCCCTACCCAAATTAATATATAATAGAAGTAAAACAGTGGTTTCCCATTTATATAATTTTTGTACACTGAGGTTTTAGTGTACATAAAACAAACACATACAGAGCACTGAATTTTCTGTTGTTTACATAAGAGGTATACATATTAGTAAGGTGGAAGATGCATTTAAGACAAGCATTTCTCAGTAGAACATCACAGTTGGTAATAAAGCCTGCAGAATACGGAACAAGTCAAAAAAAACCGTGCCTTAGTCTTGTCAGATTGCTTACACTCTGTCGTTTTATTTTCAATGACTTGACATTTTATCGCTTCTAGAAACTCAACAGCAATAAAGCTAGGGTCATTCAGATTAATTCAAAGCTGAAGTAAATCTTCAACTGTGCCAACTTGGATGGCTTTTGATGTACTATGTAATTACACTGCCATCATTTTCTGGGCATCCTACATTTGACGCATATGAAACATCTTAATGGCTCTACCTGTCCAACACAGAGTAAGATATAAAACAGGTGACAAGAAATTATTCACAGTGTCAATACTAATATATACTTACATATTTATCAATATGAATGCTATGTTTAACTATTAGAACTAACAAATGAATTCAGTGAAGATGTAGGATCCCAAATTAATTTGCAGAAATATGTTGCATTTCAATACACTAGTAATGAAATATGGAAGAAAAATTAAGGAAACAATTCCCTGTTCAGTTCCATAAAGAATAAAATACCTATAAATAAATATAACCAAGGAGGTGAAAACCTCTACTCTGAAAAATAAAAGACATTGATAAAACTACAATCTAAAGATTTAATGCAATCCTAAAAAAATACAAATAATATGTTTCACAGAACTGGAAAAAAAAATCTTAAAATTTGTATGAAACCCCAAAAACCATTAATAGCCAAAGAAATCTTGAGAAAAAAGAGTAAAGCTAGAAGTAGCGTGCTCCCTAATTTCAAGCTATAGTACAAAATCAGTCATAAAAAAGAATGAAATCTTGCCATTTGTTGCAATGTGGATGGATTTAGAAGGCATTACGCTAAGTAAAATACAAAAATACAGAAAAGGACAAATATCATATGATCTCACTTACATTTGATATTTGAGAAACAAAACTTGACCTGCATTGTTGTATGGCAGAAACCAACACAACATCATAAGGATTTTTTTTTTAATATTTTTAAAAACTGACAAAACAAAAACAGACTCAGAGATAAGGAGAATGGGGCCTCCCAGGCAGCACAGCGGTAAAGAATCCACCTGCCAATACAGGAGACAAGAGACGTGGGTTCAATCCCTGGGTCGGGAAGATCCTCTGGAGGAGGGAATGGCAACCCACTCCAGTATTCTTGCCTGGAGAAGCCCATGGACAGAGGAGCCTGGAGGGCTACAGTCCATAGGATTGCAAAGAGTCAGACGTGACTGAGAGACTGAGCATGCACACATACGCACACAGACACAGAGAACAAACAATGGGTGATTTCCAGAGGGGAGGGAAGTGTAGGAGATGGGCAAAATAGGTAAAGGGAACTAAGAGGTGTATATACTTGCAGTTATGAAATAAATAATCACAGTGTTACATGGTACAAAGTAATGAATGTCATCAATGGTATTGTAATAGCTTTCTACGGGCATAGATGGTCATTAGATCTACCGTACTGATCTTTTAGTGATGAACTTAAATGTCCAATCACTATGTTGTACACCTGAAACTAACATGATATGGTATATCAACTATGTGTCAATTTTTAAATTATTGATACTTGCTACAAAATGGATTAACTTTTAAACATGTTATTTTAAGTAAAACATATGATATAAAGGATTAACTATTGTATGAATTCATTATATGGAGTATACAGATAGGCAAATCTATAAAATAAAGTAGATAAAATTATGCCTGGGAGTTGGGGAGGCAAAGGAGAGGGATGGGGGACCTATTCTAATAGGCATGCAGTTTCGTTGAGGATGATAAAAATAGTCTATAATTAGATCACAGTGATGGTTACACAACTGTGTATGTATAATAAAAAGCACTGAATTGTATACTTTTAAAAAAAAAAAAACAAAAAAAAGTAAAAAAAAATTTAAAGTTTTTAAAAAATAAAATTTAGAAAATAAATGTGTATTATTATAAAACTGTTGATTCAGTGACTGAAGTCAAACATTAGTGATCTGTATATATGATTTCCCACCTAATTACAGAGAAGTGAAATGTTGCTTTATAAACATTTTAGTGTTTTAATTACTTGAGTGTGTCTGTGTGTGTTAGTAGCTCCATCATGTTTGACTCTTTGTGACCCAATGCACTGTAGCCACAGTCGCCTCTGTCCATGGAATTCTGCAGGCAAGAATACTGGACATGACTGAACGACTAACACACACACACACATCCTGGAGTGGTTTGCCATTCCCTTTTCCAGGGATCTTCGCAATGCAGGGATCAAACCCAGGTCTCCTCCCTTGCAGGCAGATTCTTTACCATCTGAACCACAAGAGAAGTCCTATGCACACAAAATGATCTTTCTTTATCTATAGAAAATAAAAAGGAAATGAAAGCAAACATCATATCGCATATGATGTTTTCTCATATTTTACAGAAAAGATAATATCATATGGAGGATAGATCAGCTTCCTGAACTTTCAGACTATGACACATCATATTACCAATAGTCTAAAAAAGTACAATGTGTAAGATGCAATAAAACCCTTTTCCTTTGTCTCCCACTGTTCCTATAGAGTTTCTTCATTTGCCTTTTCTGCTCATCTTTAAATAGGCAGTCCTATGTTGACTTTAATTACCAAAATCTGAATTTGGAAATCAGACATTTCTAGTATATCATATTTATTAATGTTCTCATCCTTAAGCAAAATGAAGACTTATCTCGTCTGCCACTCCACCTCCAAGCCAAACTGGACCAGGGCAGATGGGGCTTCAGTTTAGAAGTGGACATCTTTACAGGGTTTCCCTCTGTCTTATCATTTACCAGTAAAACTCCCATCCTGGCTTACTTCAACACAACATCACTGAATACAGATTTGAGAGGAGATGTGCATAAGTGACTGTGAGGATGTGGTAGAGCCAGCTCCACCATACAGATGAAGAAATTGAGGTACAAACATGTAGCTACTTACAGTCAGTAAGTTGAACCAATCAAGTGTTATCTCTGCTCTAAACTACAGCCCCTTATTTGGTCTGACTATTTCACTTTACTTGTTTTTTCTGCCTTAGTGTCAGTCAAGTGGAGGCAATTGTTGAGTTATCAAATAACCCCTTTACAAATACAAATAATTCAAGTTCTTCTTAATTTCAGCTGTATTGATGAATGCAGACTCCAATTAAGGGTGGATTGATTCTGTTGGATAGACTTGGGCAACGTTTCTCTTTTCAGTGTTTATAAAATAAATATCAATGAAGATGTAGAGAAGAGAGCATTAAGGGATGTAAGAGGTTTCCAAGGAAAGGGATGTGACTCTAAAGATAAAATGTCTTCTGCACCCAAGAAAGGAAGGATATTTATCACATCTCTTTCTATCCTTCCAATTCTCTCTTTCTTTTTACATAGCTCCAACATTTCAAGTACAATTTTTTTATATTTTATACCAAAGTTCTACTGATTTGTATGGAGAAGGCAATGGCACCCCACTCCAGTACTCCTGCCTGGAAAATCCCATGGGCGGAGGATCCTGGTAGGCTGCAGTCCATGGGGTCGCTAGGAGTCGGACAGGACTGAGCAACTTCACTTTCACTTTTCACTTTTATGCATTGGAGAAGGAAATGGCAACCCACTCCAGTGTTCTTGCCTGGAGAATCCCAGGGACGGGGGAGCCTGGTGGGCTGTCATCTCTGGGGTCGCACAGAGTCGGACATGACTGAAGCGACTTAGCAGCAACTGATTTGTAGATTCAGTAAACATGTGGCTACATTTCCGAGCAAAACAAATTGCTTTTTATAATATTATTCTTTTTCAAGACTTTATAGTGAAAATTTCAACAAAAAAATTCCAAATGAATTATGAAACAAAAACCCATTTATATTGTCAGGAGATTTCCTGGTAGCTGGGGGCTTCCCTGGTGGGTCAGTGGTAAAGAATCTGTCTGCCAACGTAGGAGATGTGGTTTCGATCCCTGAGTTGAGAAGATCTCCTGCAGAAGGAAATTGCAACCCACTCCAGTAATCTTGCCAGGGAAATTCGATGGACAGAGGAGCCTGGCAGGCTATAGTCCATGGGGTTGCAAAAAAGTCAGATAAAACTTAGCAACTAAAAAGTAACAACAATGATTGTCAGAAAAACAACTGTTCCTGATTTTAAAATATATATATATATGTATTAATATATGTGATTTATATAACCACTCCTCCCATTACATAATAGTAAGCATGATGGAGAGCTTGGCAGGAGCACACACCATTTCAAGTGCATCAATAACCTTCCACTGTACATTCATTTTCTGGAGTACATTTACTATTCCCTTAAAACCTCCATTAAATGTGTAAAACTATCTTTCATCCTTGTCTATTTAATTTCTGATTTACCTAACAAAACACAATAGGTGAATAATTCTCATTGATATTTTCCAATAATTTCACAAAAATAGGCCACATCAAAGATTTTACTATAAATTATAAATATATTCAGCATCTTACAAATTAGGGTCTTGAAAAGTGTTTGAAATTCAAATTCACCTGGGAATACTTATTTAGCCAAAAGTTTGACTTTTCAAACATTTTTTGAAATATTCTGATGCTTAGTCTAGAATAGTGATATTTGTTAATAGTCACTTCCCACATGATATTTTAGTTTCTTTTAAGCAAAACTAATTTTTTCAATAGCAACAAGTTCATTGATCTACAAATTTTATTTCTGAATATTCATCACATATTAATGCATTATGTGCACATGCAGTAGTTTAAATTTTCTGTAATTGTCTATATTTTATTAGTTGACTAGTCCATATCTCTTCCCTATTTTGTTACTTATACCTAAAATGTTTCACTTGCCTACTACTCCTCATTGCCCTTTGCATAAATTCTATTTTTCATTCTTTCAAGGACAGCGTCAAGTCATTTTTGATGAAACTTGTTCTTGTGTCTTTGCATTTCCAATTTTTTCACAGCTCTTTAAATTATGCATTATGTTTTTCCAGTGTTTTAGCATATTTTGGTACACATTTGCTGTTCCACTGATTAACTCTTATTAGATATTTCAGAGATAGCACTGAGAATCTTTCCTTCAACATCCTCTCAGATATACTCTCTAATGATTTGGGTGCCCATCTTACACATTTGTATATCACTTTATGCGTAAGTCCATCATTTACTTTACTTCAAGTAGTATAATTGTCCATTAATTTAATCTTCCTATTATACACAGAGATGCTTGAGGGAAGAGATTAATTTTTTATCTCCTATATATAGTACAAAAATGAGATAGCCATTTATTCCTCAATAAAACTAGCAATCCATGAAACATTATTCACTAAAGGACACAATTTATTGTGTCCAATATTTGGTAATAAAATGTTTCTTATGTACAAAATATTTTGTTTTTATGATTTTTAGTATTGTTTATACATGTTTAACTCATAAATATTGTAGAAGTCCAATGTCTTTGCCTATTTATGCTTAGACTAATAGTAAGGCAAATATGAAATATATTTAAATTGTGAAGTAAATGGAAATTTAGGATGCTTTCATAACTGTGATTAAAAATGTACACCATTGTCAGAAATATGTTTAAATGTTTGAGGTAATAATTTCTAAAGTTCTCCTTATACTTTCGTCATCCCCCTTCCTGAACTTATACTCAAAATTAAAGATTTATATCCTCTTTATTCTGATTAAATTCATCCATGCCTCAAGTTTCCTTTATCACTTCTATCTTTATGTCAGAAAAGCTTTTTTTTTTTTTTGACTTTGATTTTTCTTTGAAACATTCTGTATTTTCATCTATTTTTTCTTGATTTTCACTAATTTCAGCATATCAACAGAAAAACTATCCCTTAGTTTAAATAATTTCTTTGCCAGCTCTTTATTTTACTTATCTCTGAATCCAGCAGATCACAAAGCCCTTCCTGTCCTGCTACTTCCGATCTCTCAGTTCTGCATCTGTCTATTCCAAACAGCTCCCCTAGGTCTGTGCCACATCTTCTCTCTGCTTCAGTGTTTTCCAAATTATTGTTCTAACTTATTGATTTATGACATTCCCACTCTAATCAAAAGCACACATATATACATAAATATATGTGTCTGTTTCAGGCTCATGGCACTCTGCAACCAACCTTCTCTCTTTCAGTCTGTTAAATTTTTAACTATACACACATTTCTTCTTAAATTCTATATCCTTCATAAATATTTTGTAACAATTCTAGCTTGATCAAATAGTTGTATCCTCCTTATACGAATAATTATTCTTATCATATTACAATTTTGGAATTTTATAGTGGTTGTTATTTATTTACACATATAGATATTTGTCTTATAGAGTGCACTGTAGGGTGAGAAGAATAAAGAGAGTAGTATTCAATTCACATCTCTTAAGAATCAAGAACAAGTATCATACATACACATATTTGATTATATAAAAGTGGCAGGAATTTTTGACAATGCAATTTTCAAAGGCTACAGTAATAATAAAATAAACTTAAAGCATTTTAAGACAACTGGGGAAATGACATTAACAATCAGAGCATATATTCTTTACTCTGAGTAAAACTTTGATAGTATTAATATTATTGTTATAATTGCCATCTCAGTGACATCACTTGCTATCCATCTCATATGCTCAGCTTCTCTGAGAATCTGCTAATAGGGCAATGGAGCAACCAGGTTCCAATCTTCTATACCTTGCAACATTGGGAACAGGACCAAGTAGATCATAAAAAAGTGTCAGCACTATTTTAAAAAGATTCATATACTCATCCACAAAGCACAATATGATATTCACAGGGGCAATAATAAGAAAGGAGAGAGGTGGTTTTAAAGTTCTGTTGTTTTTCATTTAGTTACATCTGCTTATACAGACTACTGAAATTCAGTAGACCTGTCTCACTAGAGAATTGGGAGTGCAAAGTTTTTCACTGAGCTTGCATTCAGATTGTATTCACTTTGATAAAATTTGAATTCAGCCTTAAAGCATCAGTATCTGACATGCATAAACTCTTTGGAAGATGTCTAAGCAAGATATAAAAATGTATATGAGTGCTTAATTGTTAAAAAAAAAAAAAACTTTCAAAATACTTAATTTAAAATGACTGTAGTTTAGTATGCAGTCTCCACCCATATAGGTGGAATTTTATAGGAATAGAATTTTGTGCAAATTAAAAAATTCTCATGAGATGCAAAATAATTAACTTATTACCTCTAGTTAATGAATAATGAAAAAGCCATCTCAGAGAATCAACACTTGCCCCTTCATCACAGTAAACTGGTGGATTTCAAATTGTGCCCTGCAGACTACCTATACCAGAGTCTATTGGAATGCTTATTTACAATTCAGATTTCTGGGTCTAAGCTCTGTCAACTGAAGCACTGCTTTTATCCCTACAACATAGGATCCCAAAGGATTCCTAAGGCAAACATGATTTGAGAACCACTGGGAGGCCACTGGTGAGTAAGTTCCAGATTATCAATTGTATGTCTTATCTTCAGGAGATAGTTATTTCTTATTTGTTTTTATTGAAATAGACAAAGACCCATTTGGGAATTAAACTGAAAGCATTTATTCCACTTAGTGAAAAGCTGGTTTTATAATGTGTCTTGGCTTATTTTTCAAGAATAGAAATAGAATCATCAACTATTATGACCCATGCCTACATTCTGTGTGAGAACTGAAAAATTATTGAGTATAAACTCTTTGTGTACTTTTTTAATCCCTAAAATTTATAATTTTTAATGCTTTTTTAGGGCTTCCCAGTTGGCACTAGTGGTAAAGAATCATCCTGCCAATGCAGGCGATGTAAGAGACCCTGGTCTAATCCCTGAGTTGGGAAGATCCCTGCAGGAGGGCACGACAACCACACTCCAGTATTCTTGCCTTGAGACTACCATAGACAGAGGAGGAGTCTGGTGGGCTATGGTCCATGGGGTCACAAAGAGTTGGACATGACTGAAGCAGCTTAGTGTGCAGGCACACAATGCTTTTTAAACATTTCCTCCTAAAATGAAGAGAATATCTAATTGTCAAATATCATAGATACATATAATATTAAAGATCAACTTATATAATTTTTTTGTCTTAGTCATGTTTTTGGGAGGTATTGAGCAGCTGAGCACACACACACACACACACACACACACACACACACCCCGTAGAAGCCACAGATTAGAATAAATTGTCAGAGAATGCTAGAAAAATCCTATATGTTTGAAATTTCTTAAATAAAATTTTAACTATGGGAATTAAACTGTGTATTAAAGTTGATGTTAAATTGGCACTAATATTAAATTTGAGAAACATACACAAACATGAGTTTATATCATTAACCCCTTCACATATTATTTTTTTCTTACCACTTAAAACCAACACCCAGTTCCAATTAAGGAAAGCCTTAACTTGCATTTGATCTAAACTGTTAAATTTGCATACAACTGATCTATGCCACTCTTCCAATCTAAAATATTTGAGTGAAGTTGAAGTAGGCTTTCTCACTTAAATAGTAGTAGAACTTACATAAGACCAATTATTTTAGTCATGTTTCTTCTGGTATTTCATTCAGAGTAATTGCTACCATCTCTTTTGAATTCTTTCACCTAAAATAACATATTGGAGACAGCGATAAGAACAGAAATACCACCTTTGCCTCAGAGGCATCTTTAGAATCATGCTGGAGTTTTTAACAGTTTATTTGTGCTTGACCAGCAGGTAGGAAGCAAGCCCTTGGCCAGAGTCTCCAGATAAACTAAGAGGTAAGATTTGTACATATTTCATTCCCTAACAGGCCCCGAAGGAGACTGTGAAAAGAACTGAAGTGATTCTCAGTATGTACATATTAAGCTGCTTCAGTCCTATCTGACTCTGAGACCCCATGGACTGTAGCCCACCAGGCTCCTCTATCCATGGGATTCTCCAGGCCAGAATACTGGAGTGGGTTGCTATGCCTTCCTCCAGGGCACATAATTACATATTCAGCTGTATCCTGGGTGCTCAAAATTCAGGAAGTATTTTTTCCTATGATGTTATTTAAATAAATATATAAATCTATATTTTAAAATTTCAAATTGCCTATTAAAATCAAATATAAAATATATAAATATGCAAATATATCTAAAATAAATTTAAATCTTGAGTATGTATCTTTAGTGGGTGATCTCAGTCATCCTTGTAACAATAAAACTTTGGGCACCTGGGAGAATGTGAAAGTACATTTTCGAAGGCTAGATCTGAGTAGCGGTTTTTAGTTCTTTATTCAGAATAACTTATTACATGGTTTTACCAAGAAAATTTCAGTGTCAAAACTCACCATTTTCCATTTACCAAATGGTGAACAAAGAGAATACGACTTTGTAACCCCTCTGGGTGTAACTGGGTTCATACTGATTCTAATAAAAATCTTTATTAATTACATATTATAATGACTACTTCCTTAAACATAAACAAAATACTATAAACTTTAAACTATTAAAAGAGCCTATCTCAACCTGGATGCCAAAAATTAATGATAGAATGAAATGAAGAGATATGTTTTAATTAAACAGATCAATATTTTTCAATAAGTAAAAATATTTTTATCACCATTTACTTAATAATTCAATAATTAATCTGGGCATCTTGTCACCTTTCTATATCATACATTTACAATTTAAGAAAAAATATATAGTTGAATATAAGTATGTATATATTTGGGCTTCCCTGGTGACACAGACAGTAAAGAATCTGCTTGCAATGCAAGAGACACAAATTTGATCCCTGGGTCAGGAAGATCCCCTGGAGAAGGGAATGGCTACCCACGCCAGTATTCTTGCCTGGAGAATTCCATGGACAAAGTAGCCTGGCGGGTTACAGTCCATGGGGTTGCAAAGAATCAGACACAGCTGAATGACTAACAGTTTCACTTTCATGTGTATATTTATGCATAATTCTGTAGTTTTTGATAGTTTGTGCAAAAAAGATCAGATATTGCTCATTGTGCAGTAGGAATTTTGGCTGATGCATTTAATTCTTTAATTTTAGATTGTTTTTATATTAACTGAAGGGCAATAACATTGTTCTCTGAGGTGAATTTTAATATTTGTAAATGTTTTATTTGTTAAATTAACAAATGGTAACATGGATACAATGATATATTTTATAAAGTAACTAATGTACTAATATTATTGACATAATTGAATCAAAATTTCTATAATGAGAAACAGTCAATATAAACAAATATGTTAGTTATTAGATGAAAACAGACCTATTTTTATTTGTTTATTTTTTGGCCACACCACACCAAACCACTTATGGGATCTTAGTTTCCTGACCAGGGATTGAACTTGGGCCACCACAGGGAAATCACTGAGTCCTAACCAGTGGGTTGCCAGGGAATTTTCCAAAAAACAGACTTACTTTAAAATATTGCTTATGACTAAGAAATTGTCTTCAAACAAACACTAATGACCTATGTTCTACATTCAAATTTGTTTACTGTACAAACAGTTCTTACATGCTTATACTGAAAAAAAAAAGCAAACTTCTTTACATTTCCTATAAATTACCTCTTTTCATCTAAAATATGAAGGGCTTTATTTCACCTAAGTTGCTTTCTTATTCATTACAAAATTATTATTACAGAAGAGATAAGTGAGAGAAGTATTTTGCCTAATGTGAATTAACCACACCACTTAATTGATTTGATCTCATAGTGTATAATTTAGATAAGCTTGTTAGATGGTTTTGTCATTTAGAATTCAAGTAATGGAAACCACCAGTGTTTTGCTGGTAGCTTGTTTTGACGGATGGAGATCCTCTATGGATGTACTTGATTATAGTAGATGGAAGTTATATGACTATATGTAAAAGATTTTATACAGAAAACTTTTAATCTTCATTTGACTGCTGGTAGAGCTCTTTTAACATACTGGCATTATTTCTATTTCTAAAACAGTATTCCCTCCTTTTTTTGTGAACAATACTCTATATTATCTTATAGAGTAATATAAGGGACTTATGGTGCAAAACATGGATATCAAAGGTAAATTGCCTTTTAAGAGGGAAAATGATAAAAAGTTAGAGTTTGAAGTCCCTTCATAAGATGAGGTCTTCAGTTCTCCTACCAAGGGGTTGTGTGATCTCGGACAAGTTTCTTAACTTTTAATAATAATACAACCTTGCTATTTTATGTCTAAAATTGAGAAACTACTAGACAGTCATTGTAATTGGAATACATATGCAAATCACTTTGCATAATGCATGACACATGGAAACTTATTAGTAAATATCATTGTCACCATCATTGAATTAAATTGGTAGGAAATTTTGATGCCTCAGGAACCATCTATTTTGCAACAATAAAACAGTAAACTATTTACAGTTGCATCATACAAATGGCTATGCCATTTAAATTTATTTTCATTTCTAACAGATTTATAGAAGGAAATGGATGGAAATGGGTGCTTAACACTGTTACACATGCATATGTACACACACAAAGTCAAAACAAATTATGATTAGTAAATTTTAAGAAATAATCTTGTGCATTCTTAAGCAACAATAAAATGTAGCTCCATGAAGTTTATCTGAAGGAGAAACTTTTTCCAGCATAAATGATTAATAGATAAGAACAAATATAGCTGGTTATGGGAAATTCTCTTTTTAAGTTACAATATGTATGAAATATATGCTGTCTTGACTTTTATATTCAAAAGGTTAGTATTTCAGTTTGTCATTTTATGTAATATTTTCAGTTTAATTGATCCATGTAAGACTACTCAGGCACAAAAAGCATTGTCTTCTATAGAGGTGGTTTTTCTGTTTTTAAATGTATTCTGTATTTTCCTCTGAAGGATGTAATTCAAAATGACAGTACATTAAAAAGAGCTTGATACAAGTCATGTAAAGTTTCAAGGGGATTAATATTTTATTCATGCAAAATGTGAAAAACCCTCTTCTTTCTCATGATTTAAAAATATCTCTCACCCTATTATATTTTCAGGCTATAGTTCAAATGTGCATGTAACACTTGCATACTTGAAGAAAGAAAATAATTAGATCACAGTGATCCGTTTGATATATTTATTCTACCTTTCATTTCTGTTTACAGTGACAATTCAACATATGTCATGTGACTTTTTGCAGATGTGTCTTAAAAGTATGGTTTTAGAGTTTCAGGTAAAAGAAAACAATAGATTTTCATTTTCATATTATGTTGCATTGGAAGAAATTTGAACTGCAAAGTCAGAAAAAAGTTTGCCAGTTTTGATGATCTTGGGCAAGTTAATCTCTCTAAGCCTCAGTTTTCTTAACAGCAAAACATGGAATATAAAGACCTCAAAGTATTTCCAAAGAAAATGATAAAGTTCCTGACACAGCATGTAAATGCTCTAAAAGTTCAAATACCCTTACCTCCCAATCCGTCTTTCTGGGTCTCATCTAGTTACTCTTAGACCTACAGATTCAACTTGGAATAAATTCCAAACAGGCCTGCTGCTTTATCCAGATTCTTTTCCCTAGCAAAGACCTGGAGTTGATTTTCCTGTTGCCCTGGGACCTGAGTGCACCATCTTGGTTCCCTGCCTATACTCTAGTTTCTCTCCCACTGAGACATTTTCATTTCCTTGTTGTATGTCAGTCTATTTGTCTGATAGCTGCACAAACTTTTGTGAACTACCCTTCATTCATATTCAGAAGCTGTTTCTTTCCAATGGTTGAGTTTTGTACTCGTGAAAAACTTTACCATCATCCTTGTGAATAAGAGTATTGACACCACCTAAGATCATTTCTGTTGTCTCCTGTACCCTAGACTGAACCTATTTTATATGCACAAAATCCAAAACAGGATTTTAAATCACAATACCACTTTTTATGTAAAAGTATACTAATCTTTCAAATTAGTCTCCTCAATTAGCTATTACAAATTACCACAAATACATAGTAAAAATGTTAAAAATCGGTATTTTTCAGGTGGGAGTATGTTCTTTGTTAATGCCATATGATAGAGAATCAAATACTTTATTTTTTCCATTTACATATTTATTTATACTTTTTCTGTTTCCCTTAAGAGAAGAGAAAGAGAAAGGGATGCTCTAGGGCTCTGTTTTTAGTCATAACATATTATTTGCTAGCTATTTGTCATATACATCCCATTTGCTAAAGTAGGGTGATTTCTAATTGCCAGTCTTATAACATTTGTTCAGTACACTGACTTTCTGATCACTAACTAAACATATTTTCACAAAAAATATGTTGGTAGTTTTAAGAAAAAAATGACCAAGTATTAAAGTATGTAAAACCATACAGCTAAAGGAATAAAATATCCATTTAGCTAAATGTCCTCAGTGTTATATACTTTGGTAGATAAACTCACTTGGAATTAGATGAGGAAAATCATTTTGCTTTGTTTTATAAAACTGTTCATGCAAAACAGTGACTTTATCACGTTCCTTATAGAAACAATGATAGAAATATTCACTTTCTGTATTCTAAGTTCTAGGAATACTGAACTACAATCCTAGAAAAGTACCAAAAATCAAACAGGTACTTATTGGTGTTAAATGTAATACTGCAAAGGAAAACTAGATATAACACAAGTGAGAGGTATTCATTTTCAACAAGAAACATAGAATTACAGAGAAGAGATAAGTGTGAATTATTCTATTATCATAGAAACTGTAGCAATTTTCACCTACTGCAAACTTAAATAAAATGCAACCAAAGTAATGAAATAGCATCACTATATCATATGATATCTCTAGGGAATTATACAGAAACAATTTAACATAATATAATTGATAAAGTGAAGACAGAAAATTTTATGTTAGTTATATAAGAAATAGTACAGTGGGATGTGCATCATAAGTCAAATTATACATCAATTTTCATGTTTGTATTACTTTTTCAATTAGTAAGAAATCATACAAGATCCCAATCTACTATGCATATTTCATTTTCATATGAATTGATAACATAAGTTGTATAATTATTGACTCATTTATGTTATTTTATATTAAAATCACACTATGTATGACTCTTATGGAAAAATGTAATTCTGAGGACATTTAATTTTTAGCTTCTGCTTCCTAAAGAACAAAAGTGTCTGGAAAATCATTACAAGTCCTGTAAAATTCAGTGAAATGTAAGACATTTTTTAAAAAGCTGTACTGATTTAGACTTAACAGGAAAGAACATACTTTTGGGGAATCGAGGTGGATTGTCATTGACATCCGTGAGGGTGATGTTGACTATTGTCGTTCCGGCTAACCCTCCCAGTTGTCCGCCCATATCCTTGGCTTGGATGAGAACTTGGTATTGTTCTTTGACTTCCCTGTCCATGTTTGGCAAAGCTGTTCTAATAACACCTTAAGGGGAAAAAATAGAAAAGAAATATCACAAATGTTCAGTTTTCCAAAATAGTCCACAAGAAAATGATTCTATATAAATTCTTTAGCAAAGACATGCTAACAAAATTTATGTGTTTTTTAAATTGATTTAGTTTAATTGGAGGCTAATTACTTTATAATATTGTAGTGGTTTTTGCCATACATTGACATGGATCAGCCACAAGTGCGTGTGTCCCCCCCATCCTGAATCCCCCTCCCACGTCCCTTCTTACGTGCCCTGCTTCATTTTTTGAACTTGCACTGGTCATCTATTTTACATATGGTAATATACATGTTTCAATGATATTCTCTGAAATCATCCCACCTTTACCTTTGCCCACATACTCCAAAAGCCTGTTGTTTACATCTGTGTCTCTTTTGCTGCTCTGCATATAGGATCATCGTTACGATCTTTCTAAGTTCCAAATATATGCATTAATATACTGAATTGGTGTTTCTCTTTCTGACTTACTTCACTCTGTATAATAGACTCCAGTTTCATCCACATCATTAGAATTGACTCAAACACATTCATGTTTTTAGCTGAGTAATATTCCATTGTATATATGTACCACAACTTCCTTATCCATTCATCTGCTGATGGGCATCTAGGTTGCTTCCATGTCCTGGCTATTGTAAACAGTGCTGCAATGAACACTGGGGTACATGTGTCTCTCAATTCTGGTTTCCTCGGTGTGTATGCCCATCAGTGGGATTGCTGGGCCATATGACAGTTCTATTTCTAGTTTTTTTAAGGAATCTCCACACTGTTCTCCACTGTACCAGTTTGCATTCCCACCAGCAGTGTAAGAGGGTTCCCTTTTCTCCACACCCTCTCCAGCATTTATTGTTTGTAGACTTTTTGATGGTGGCCATTCTGACCAGCATGAAATGATACCTCATTATGGTATTGATTTGCATTCTCTACTAATGAACGATGTTGAGCATATTTTCATGTGTTTATTAGTCACCTATATGTCTTCTTTGGAGAAATGTCTGTTTAGTTCTTTGACCCATTTTTTTATTGGGTTGTATGTTTTTCTGGTATTGCGTTGCATAAGCTGCTTGCATATTTTGGAATTTAATTCTTTGTCAGTGGTTCCATTTGCTTTATTCCCCTCCCCCCACCATTAAATTATATGTGGTTTTAAAAGTGAAACACCCACAATGTCCAATAGTTTGGATGTAATTTAATGATTGTGGTAATAGCCATTTACTGACATTTGTGCAGCATTGTGGAATATGGTTAAGGATCTCACTAAGTCAGCCCCAGTTAGACATAATTTACACAGAATCATCTTACCTTTAAAAAATAAATTGTTAAAAATATATATTTTATATGTACATGCTCAGTCACTAAGTCGTGTCCAATTCTTTGCAACCCCATGGACTATAGCCTGCCAGACTCCTCTGTCCATGGGATTTTCTAGGCAAGGATACTGGAGCTTGTTGCCATTTCCTAAGTTGTTACAGTGAGCAGATTTCTAAAAAAATGCCACATTCTTCTTCATTCTTATTTTTTTAGGATACATATATTAACTTTTTTAAACACTTGAAATATTTTATTTGTATATTTTATTTTGTTTCTCAGGATTCCTGACATTAATTTTAGTCACAGAATTTTTTTTTTTAACTTAGATTTCATTAAGCTTTGCCATTGTAGGGAGTTTTGTTTCTTTTATCACCAAGTTACTCCAGCCTCTAATGGAGTGCTTATCATGCAGAGAAAAACTCAATAAGATTGTGTTGACCATCTGACTAGTGGAATGACTAGCTGAATAAAGGAAGGAATCTATAAATAATTTATAATCATGAATCATTTGATATATATGGATATTTATATAGCCTACTCATTTTCTGCCCTTATGTCCAAGTGTAGAACTCTGTTTATATGTTTTCATAGTGAAAAAATTAAAACCTTCTGGGTTTATTAAATGAATTTTATAACAAACACTAATATATACCCAATAATTTTAAGGGGGGATTGCAGATAATTTGTCTTAAATGCATGTGTGTTTAGTATTGCTATTTCTTAAATAATAAAGCTTATATGAATAATAAATTTAAGTTGTCAACACAAAATATAGAATCCAAATCATAAACTGAATACATATCCCTAATTCTTCTGTACTTATCTAATGCTGTTCTTTTGCTAATTTAGATTTAACTACAATCTGAGTGTTCTTCTAGCCCTTGGCAGGAAAAAGTTGCAAAAAAAGGCAAATTCCATTTTTCCTCCTGCTGTTTCATTTATGCTCTGCTATTCACTTACTATTATTTCAATCTGTTTGTCCATTCTTCAGCTTGGATTTCTGATGTTTCATTTCCAATGGTCTTAACTAAGATCCTTCATCTCTACATCTTGGCTTGGTCCTGCAAGCCTTTAAGCTATATGACTTCTGTCTGCCTTGCAATACTTATATTTTCTAAATAACTGCCTGACTTTAATTCACATTCATGCTATAGTTTCCTCTTGATGATAAGCTTTGTGTTTACTCAATTTGTTTCAAGTAAGAACATACGTATATTTTTAAATTTTTCTCACGTCATTTCTAGTATGACAATTTCCAATATCACAATGGACTTCCCTTCCCTAGTCGCTCAATGGTAAAGAATCCAACTGCCAATGCAGGAGACACAGATTTGATACCTGGGTTAGGAAGATTCCTAGGAGAAAGAAATAGCAACCCACTCCAGTATTCTTGCCTAGAGATATCCATGGACAGAGAAGCCTGGCAGGCTACAGTCCATGGGGTTGCAAAGAGTGGGACATGACTTAGTGACTAAGCAAAAACAACAATAAATACTCCATATAAACTCCACAGTAATGATACCACATATTGTAATTAATTTAAGAATAAAAAATTAATTTAAATAATAAATAAATAAATTCATTAATTTATAATCAATCCCTACTTTTTAGGCACATGTACATTGAATCCTAGTATGAGTGTCTTGTACCTGATGAACTTTCCAACATATACAATCACGATAATTAGGGTAATAGCAAGAATGAAAAAATTGATTTATTTCTGCCAATATAAATGGAAATACATGGTTG
The DNA here is from genome assembly GCF_027580195.1 of Bos mutus. NCBI lineage: Eukaryota > Metazoa > Chordata > Mammalia > Artiodactyla > Bovidae > Bos > Bos mutus. The sequence continues at coordinate 51,319,480 of NC_091636.1, read as the reverse complement.
AGAGTGTTATACCCTTAAATTTATATATTAAATAATATTAGCCTATCAGGGGATATATTCTCCCTTTACAATCACCCTCCTGTTGTATTCAAGCCTCTCAATTTTGGTGAATCTGGGTGTATTTCATAAAATTGGGTTAGATAAAATTGGATTTGATAACTCTGATGTTATCAAAATTGATGCTTTTGAATTGTGGTATTAGAGAAGACTCTTGAGAGTCCCTTGGACTGCAAGGAGATTAAACCAAATCCTCAAGGAAATCAGTCCTGAATATTCATTGGAAGGACTGATGCTGAAGCTGAAACTCCAATACTTTGGCCACCTGATGCGAAGAATTGACTCATTTGAAAAGACCCTGATGCTGGGAAATACTGAAGGCAAGAGAAGAAGGAGAGAACAGAGGATGAGAGGGTTGGATGTCATCACTGACTTGACGGACATGAGTTTGAGCAAGCTCTGGGAGTTTGTGATGGACAGGGAAGCCTGGCGTGCTGCAGTTCATGGGGTCGCAAAGAGTCGGACATGACTGAGTGGCTGAACTGACTGACTGACTCTGATGTCAACTTTTTGAGGTGAAAATAATGTTCTACTATATTTGAAAAAATCATAAAATATTGGGTATTTGGTTTGATCTGAGTTATTTCTTGAAGTGGCTGTTGAACTATAGGATTTAAACATGGGACCATAGAGTTAGTAAACACATTTACTAAAATATACATTTCATTCAGGCACTGTTACTAGATTTAAGGGTACAGTGGCAAACATGTTTCCATCTGCTTCTCCAAATTTGTATACTTTTCTAGACTTCTTTCTCCTCTCTGGCTTCTGGTTGCCTTAGCCAATATGCAAGATTGGTTAGTAGACAGATGATGAATTTGGGCTTTTCTTTCCATAAATTCCCCACATTCCACACTCTCTCCTGCCATGGTTTGCCTGTCTCTATCCCCATCCCCTCATTTCTCTACTCCAGTGTGGAAACTGAAGCCCCTTCTTATGTCTTCTCCAGATACTGCCTTATCTTTTATGGTTTCCTTACAATCTGCTCACACGTCCCATAAAGAGTCCTTTTATTAAACTAATTTCAAATTGCCCAACTGGGTATCATCTTTTTTCATCTGGGAAAATAATTGATAGAGTCTCTTACAAGGTCCCTTCATGAACTGTGCATTTAATGGGTATGTGTTCCTGTGGAGTGGTGCAAAGCCCATAAAGAAGCTATTAAATGATTAAGCTAATTTCAGATGATGATTGGTGTTATGAGGAAAGTGAACGCAAGTGCTTTTGAAGGTAGTATCAAAAATGTCCTCTGTGAGGAAAGAGTTTAGAGCTGCAATTCTAGAGAAATGGAAGAGGTAGACTTAGAAAGAACACAGGGAGGAGTATCCTAGTGATGGAAAGGAGAGCATTACTTCCTCAAAGCTTACAAGAAAAGCACTTGGAGGTCAATGTGACTGCAGCATACCACTGTTGAGAGAGATGGCATAAAATAAGACCACAGATAGGGAGATAAATGAGATAATAGTTTTCAAAGATAAATAAACCCTCTGGGAAAGCATCTTGAAAATCAACAAGTAGGACTACATTAAACTAAAAAGCTTCTGCATAGCAAAAGGAGTAATCAACAAAAATGAAAAGGCAGTCTATGGTATGGGAAAAGCTGCCTGTAAACCATATATCTGATAAGGACTTAATACCCATAATAGAAAAGAACTTATGCAACTCATTAACAAACAAACCAAAAATCTAGTTTAAAAAATGCACAAAGAAACGGAATAGAAATTTTTCCATAGAAGTAATACAAGTGTCCAATAGTTACATGAAAAGGTGCTTGACATCAGTATTCATCAGGGAAATGTACAATTATCAAAACCACAATGAGACATAACCTTAGGATTTTAGAATGGCTGTTAACAATAAGTCAAGAAGAAGAAATAACAAGTATTGGCAATAATGTTGAGTAAAGAGGACCCTGTGCACTGTTGGTAGGGATGTAGCATCCAGTTCCATCACTTTGTTGCATATAGATGGGGGAAAAGTGGAAATAGTGACATATTTTATTTTATTTTATTGGGCTTCAAAATGACTGTGGATAGTGACTTCAGCCACAAAATTAAAAGACACTTGCTCCTTGGAAGAAAAGCTATAACAAACCTAGACAGTGTATTAGAAAGCAGAGACATCAGTTTGCCCACAAAGGTCCGTCTAGTTAAAGCTATGGTTTTTCCAGTAGTCATGTATGGATGTGAGAGTTGGACCTTAAAGAAGCCTGAGCACCGAAGACTTGATGCTTTTGAACTGTGGTGTTAGAGAAGACTCTTGAGAGTCCCTTGGACAGCATGACGCTCAAACCAGTCAGTCCTAAAGGAAATCAATCCTGAATATTCACTGGAAGGATTGATGCTAAAGCTGAAGCTCTAATACTTGGCCACCTGATGTGAAGAGCCAACTTATTGGAAAAGACCCTGATGCTGGGAAAGATTAAGGGCAAGAGGAGAAGGCGGTGACAGAGGATGAGATGGCTGGATGGAATCACTTGCTCAATGGACATGATTATGAGCAATTTCTGGAAGACAGAGGAACTAAAAAGCCTCTTGATGAAAGTGAAAGTGGAAAGCAAAGAAGTTGGCTTAAAGCTCAACATTCAGAAAACGAAGATCATGACATCCAGTCCCATCACTTCATGGGAAATAGATGGGGAAACAGTGGAAACAGTGTCAGACTTTATTTTGGGGGGGCTCCAAAATCACTGCAGATGGTGACTGCAGCCATGAAATTAAAAGACGCTTACTCCTTGGAAGGAAAGTTATGACCAACCTAGATAGCATATTGAAAAGCAGAGATATTACTTTGCCAACAAAGGTCCGTCTAGTCAAGGCTATGGTTTTTCCTGTGGTCATGGATGGATGTGAGAGTTGGACTGTGAAGAAGGCTGAGCACCGAAGAATTGATGCTTTTGAACTGTGGTGTTGGAGAAGACTCTTGAGAGTCCCTTGGACTGCAATGAGATCCAACCAGACTATTATGAAGGAGATCAGCCCTGGGATTTCTTTGGAGGGAATGATGCTAAAGCTGAAACTCCAGTACTTTGGCCACCTCATGTGAAGAGTTAACTCATTGGAAAAGACTCTGATGCTGGGAGGGATTGGGGGCAGGAAGAGAAGGGGACGACAGAGGATGAGATGGCTTGATGGCATGACTGACTCGATGAATGTGAGTCTAAGTGAACTCCGAGAGTTGGCGATGGACAGGGAGGCCTGGCATGCTGCGATTCATGGGGTCGCAAAGAGTCGGACACGACTGAGCGACTGAACTGAACTGAACTGAACAGTCCATAGGGTCACAGAGTCATACATGACTTAGCAACTAAGGAACAAGAACAACACTAGGAAATAGTATGGAGTTTCCTTAAAAAAAATTTTTTTTTAAATAGAGCTACTATATGTTCAACAATTCTTCACATCTAAGTATATATTAAGAGGAAGTGAAAATAAAATCTCTCACCCCATGTTCATTGCTGTATTATCCATAATAGCCAAGATATGAAAACAACAGAAGTGTCCATCAACAGATCACTGAATAAATAAGATGTGATAAAATGGAATATAATTCAATAATTCAGTCATGAGAATGAAAAAGAAAATCCTGCCATTTGCAACAACATAGGAGAAACTTACATTATGTTATGTGAAATTAGTCAGACAGAGAAAGATAAATATGCTACAATATAATTTATACCTAGACTCTAAAAAGCTAAACTTACAGAAACAGAGAGTAGGACAGTGGTTACCAAGGGCTGTGAGGTGAAGGAAATTGGGAGATTCTGGTCAAATGGCACAAGCTTACAGTTATAAAATGGATAAGTTCTTGGAATATAATATATATCATGGTGCTTTCAGTTAGTATTACTACATCATATACTGAACACTTGCTAAGATAGCTCTTATAAATTCTCATCACATAAAGAAAAAGGTAACTTGTGACATGATGGAGGTGTGGCTAACACAATGGTGGTGATCATTTTCCAATATACAAATGTATCAAATCAATACATTGTAGACCTAATATTTACACAACATTATATGCTAATTCAGTTCATTTCAGTCGCTCATTCATGTCCGACTCTTTGTGACCCCGTGAACCACAGCATGCCAGGCCTCCCTGTCCATCACCAACTCCTGGAGTCCTCAGATAGATTATGTGGATTGATGGATGGATAAATAGATATAGATAGATAAAAAAGACAGAATGAACAATAGATGAAAGGCTGCATTCTCCATTCTCTGGGGATTAGAGTCCAGAGGAGACCTGGATCACCACTCTGTTCTTAAAAGTGCAGCCAGGGAGGCGGTCCTAAGATGGCAGAGGAATAGGATGGGGAGATCACTTTCTCCCCCACAAATTCATCAAAAGAACATTTGAACACTGAGAAAATTCCACAAAACAACTTCTGAATGTCAGCAGAGGACATCAGGCACCCAGAAAAGCAGCCCATTGTCTTCAAAAGGAAGTAGGAAAAAATATAAAAGATAAAAAGAGAGACAAAAGAGGTAGGGACGGAGCTCCATCCCCAGAGGGGAGTCTTAAAAAAGAGAGAAGTTTCCAAACACCAGGAAACGCTCTCACTGCCCAGTCTGTGGCGAGCCTTGGAACCACAGAGGGCAACATAACCAGGAGGAAAAATAAATAAATAATTAAAACCCACAGATTATGTGCCCAACAGTAACTCCCCCAGCCAAGAAGCAGCGCAGATGCCTGCATTCACCACTAGCAAGTCTGGGCTGGGCAGAGAGGCAAGGGCTGCATTGCTTACTTAGAGTAAAGACTGGGCCTCAATGCCCCGAGGGCAATCTGAGGGAACTAACATGGTTTAGCAAACCAGACTGTTGGATAACTACCACGCAAAAAGCCCTACCTAAGACACAGCCAGGCCCACTCACAGTACAAAGGACTGACTAGAGCTACTTGAAAAGCCCTAACCTAAGGCACAGTCAGGCCAGCTCACAGAACAAAAGACTGAGGAGAGCTAGCTGGCTACAGACCACCCATCCCCCTCCAGTGACAGGCAGGCGAAGGCAGCCAGAGCCGGAAGGGGGCAATCGTGGCCCCAGAGAGGCATCATCTACCAAACTGCAAGCAGGCTTTGTTGCTAACCAAGACTTCTTGGGATTCTGGACAGTCAACATTTGCCTGAGAAGGTGCGCCGGTTGTACACCAAGAAAACCGAGCTGCAGGGATGGGGGAAGCGATAAGTTGCAGCCACCGTGCTCGCCAAACACCTGGTCACCTGAGCTGCTCGGACCTGGGAAGAGCACAAAATGCAGGCCCACCCAAGTCTGTGCCTCTGAGGACTACCTGAATATCTGAACCTGAGAGGCTTAGACCTGGGAAGTGCATACAACCCAGGCCCTGCCTCAGACAGTTCCCAGCAGAACAACCTAGAGCCTAAGCAGTGTAGACAGGGAAAGCACACACGCCGTGAGCAGGGGCAAACCAGTGTGGCTGAGACACTGCGGGTACATGCCAGTGTTATTTGTTTGCAGCTTCCCTCCCTCCCCAAAGCACAACTGAACAAGTGAGTCGAAAAAAGTGTCCATCACCGCCCCCTTGTGCCAGGGAGGAAATTAGACACTGAAGAGACCAGCAAACAGAAGCTAAAACAGAGGGACCCTCCTTGGAAGTGACAGGTGCAATACATTAAAACCCTGTAGATAGTACTGACTACATAGGAAGGGGCCTACAGATTTTGAGAAATATAAGCTGCATCAAGGAACTATCCAAAAATGAACTGATACCACACTGCCCACAACAACACCAGAGAAAGTCCTAGATATATTTTTACTATTTTTACTATCATTCTTTAAATTAAATGTTTTTTTTTTTTTTTAAGTCCTCTGTTACTCCTTTTTCATTTTTATAACCTACTATTACTTTGCAAAAAAAAAAAAAAAAGATCCTATTTTTTAAAGCAAACTTCATATATATATTATAATCATTTTTATTTTCTCTTTTTCTTTAATAATATAATTTTGAAATCCAACCTCTAGATTTTTAATCTTTGCTTTTTGGTATTTAGTATCAATTTTGTACCTTTAAGAAACCAATCTTCAAATCTTCAGTACCCATTTTTACTTGGGAGTGAGATTACTGACTTGACTACTCTCCCCCCCCGCCCCCCTTTGGCCTCTCCTTTTTCTCCACCAGGTCGCTCCTATCTCCTCCCTCCCCCTTCTCTTCTCTACACATATCTTCTTCTCTGTAAATCTCTTTGTGTGTTCTGGACGGTGGATAACACTTAGGGAACTGATTACTGGCTGGATCTGTCGCTCCTTTTGATTCCCCCCCTTTATCCTCCTGGCCACCTCTGCCTCCTTCCTCCCTCTTCTCTTCCCTGTATAACTCCATAAACATCTCTGAGCAGTCCAGACTGTGGAGCACACATAAGGAAGTGATCACTGGCTAGCTTGCTCTCTCCTCTTTTGATTCCACCTCGTCTCATCCTAGTCACCTCTATCTCCCTCCTCCTCCTTCTCTTCTCCATGTAACTCTGTGAACCTCTCTGGGTGTCCCTCACTGTGGAGAAACTTTTCATCTTTAACCTAGATGTTTTATCAACGGTGCTGTATAGATGGAGAAGTCTTGAGGCTACTGTAAAAATAAGACTGAAAACCAGAAGCAGGAGACTTAAGTCCAAATCCTGAGAACACCAGAGAACTCCTGACTCCAGGGAACATTAATCGACAGGAGCTCATCAAACGCCTCCATACCTACACTGAAACCAAGCACCACCCAAGAGCCAACAAGTTCCAGAGCAAGACATACCACACAAATTCTCCAGCAACACAGGAACATAGCCCTGACCTTCAATATACAGGCTGCTCAAAGTCACTCCAAACCCACTGACATCTCATAACTCATTACTGGACACTTCATTGCACTCCAGAGAGAAGAAATCTAGCCCCACCCACTAGAACACGGACACAAGCTTCCCTAACCAGGAAACCTTGATAAGCCAACCATACAACCCCACCCACAGCAAGGAAACTCCACAATAAAGAGAACTCCACAAACTGCCAGAATACAGAAAGGACACCCCAAACACAGAAATAGAAACAAGATGAAGAGACAGAGGCATACCCAGCAGGTAAAGGAACAGGATAAATCCCCATCAAACTAAACAAATGAGGAAGAGATAGAGAATCTACCTGATAAAGAATTACAAATAATGATAGTGAAAATGATCCAAAATCTTGAAAACAAAATGGAATCACAGATAAATAGCCTGGAGACAAGGGTTGAGAAGATCCAAGAAAGGTTTAATAAGGACCTAGAAGAAATAAAAAAAACTCAATATATAATGAATAATGCAATAAATGATATCAAAAACACTCTGGAGGGAAAAAAATACTAGAATAACAAAGGCATAAGATAGGATTAGTGAGGTAGAAGATATAATGGTAGAAACAAATGAATCAGAGAGGAAAAAAGAAAAACGAATTGAAATGAGGACAATCTCAGAGACCTCTGGGACAATGTTAAACACCCCAACATTCGAATCAAAGGAGTCCCAGAAGAAGAAGACAAAAAGAAAGACCATGAGAAAATACTTGAGATAATAGTTGAAAACTTCCCTAAAATGGGGAAGGAAATTATCACCCAAGTCCAAGAAATTCAGAGAGTCCCAAATAGGATAAACCCAAGGCGAAACATCCCAAGACACATATTAATCAAATTAACAAAGATCAAACACAAAGAACAAATATTAAAAGCAGCAAGGGAAAAACAACAAATAATACCCAAGGGGATTCCCATAAGGATAACAGCTGATCTTTCAACAGAAACTCTTCAGACCAGGAGGGAATGGCAAGACATACTTCAAGTGATGAAAGAAAATAACCTACAGCCCAGATTACTGTACACAGCAAGGATCTCATTCAAATACGAAGGAGAAATAAAAAGCTTTACAGACAAGCAAAAGCTGAGAGAATTCAGCACCACTAAACCAACTCTCCAACAAATGCTAAAGGATCTTCTCTAGATAAGAAACACAAAAAGGGTGTATAAACTCAAACCCAAAATAATAAAGTAAATGGCAACAGGATCATACTTATCAATAATTACCTTAAACATAAATGGGTTGAATGCCCCAACCAAAAGACAAAGACTGTATGAATGGATACAAAAATAAGACTCCTATATATGTTGTCTACAAGAGACTCACCTCAAAACAAGGGACACATACAGACTGAAAGTAAAGGGCTGGAAAAAGACACTCCACACAAATACAGACCAAAAGAAAGCAGGAGTAGCAATATTCATATCAGATAAAATACAGTTTAAAACAAAGGCTGTGGAAAGAGACAAAGAAGGATACTACATAATGATCAAAGGATCAATCCAAGAAGAAGATGAAACAATTATAAATATATATGCACGTGACATAGGAGCACTGTAATATGTAGGACAAATGCTAACAAGTATGAAAGGGGAAATTAACAATAACACAATAATAGTGGGAGACTTTAATATCCCACTCATACCTATGGATAGATCAACTAAACAGAAAATTAACTAGGAAACACAAACTTTAAATGCTACAATAGACCAGTTAGACCTAATTCATATCTATAGGACATTTCACCCCAAAACAATGAATTTCACCTTTTTCTCAAGAGCACACGGAACCTTCTCTAGGACAGATCACATCCAGGGACATAAATCTAGCCTTGGTAAATTCAAAAAAATTGAAATCATTCCAAGCATCTTTTCTGACCACAATGCAGTAAGATTAGATCTCAATTAAAGGAGAAAAACTATTAAAAATTCCAACATATGGAGGCTGAACATCATGCTGCTGAATAACCAACAAATCACAGAAGAAATCAAAAAAGAAATTAAAATATGCATAGAAACAAATGAAATGAAAACACAACAACCCAAAACCTGTGGGACACTGTAAAAGCAGTGCTAAGGGGAAGGTTTATAGCAATACAGGCATACCTCAAGAAACAAGAAAAAAGTCAAATAAATAACCTAACTCTACACCTAAAGCAACTAGACAAGGAAGAAATGAAGAACCCCAGGGTTAGTAGAAGGAAAGAAATCTTAAAAATTAGGGCAGAAATAAATGCAAAAGAAACAAAAGAGACCATAGCAAAAATCAACGAACTCAAAAGCTGGTTCTTTGAAAGGATCAATAAAATTGACAAACCATTAGCCAGACTCATCAAGAAACAAAGGGAGAAAAATCAAATCAGTAAAATTAGAAATGAAAATGGAGAGATCACAAAAGACAATCACAGAAATACAAAGGATCATAAGAGACTATTATCAGCAATTGTATGCCAATAAAATGGACAACATGGAATAAGTGGACAAATTATTACAAAAGTACAACTTTCCAAAACCAAACCAGGAAGAAATAGAAAATCTTAACAGACCCATCACAAGCACAGAAATTGAAACTGTAATCAGAAATATTCCAGCAAACAAAAGCCCAGGTCCAGACGGCTTCATAGCTGAATTCTACCAAAAATTTAGAGAAGAGCTAACACCTATCCTACCCAAACTCTTACAGAAAATTGCACAGGAAGGTAAACTTCCAAACTCATTCTATGAGGCCACCATCACCCTAATACCAAAACCTGATAAAGATGCCACAAAAAAAAGAAAACTACAGGCCAATATCACTGATGAACATAGATGCAAAAATCCTTAATAAAATTCTAGCAATCAGAATCCAACAACATATTAAAAAATCATACATCATGACCAAGTGAACTTTATCCCAGGGATGCAAAGATTCTTCAATATCCACAAATCAATCAATGTAATACACCACATTAACAAATTGAAAAATAAAAGCCGTATGATTATCTCAATAGATGGAGAGAAAGCCTTTGACAAAATTCAACATCCATTTATGATTAAAAAAACTCTCCAGAAAGCAGGAATAGGAGGAACATACCTCAACATAATAAAAGTTATATATGACAAACCCACAGCAAACATTATCCTCAATGGTGAAAAATTGAAAGCATTTCCCCTAAAGTCAGGAACAAGACAAGGGTGCCCACTTTTGCCACTACTATTCAACATAGTTTTGGAAGTTTTGACCACAGCAATCAGAGAATAAAAAGAAATAAAAGGAATCCAGATTGGAAAAGAAGTAAAACTCTCACTGTTTGCAGAGGACATGGTCCTCTATATAGAAAACCCTAAAGACTCCATCAGAAAATTACTAGAGCTAATCAGTGAATATAGTAAAGTTGCAGGATATAAAATCAACACACAGAAATCCCTTGCATTACTATACACTAATAATGAGAAAATCGAAAGAGAAATTAAGGAAGCAATTCCATTCACCATTGCAATGAAAAGAATAAAATACTTAGGAATATATCTACCTAAAGAAACAAAAGACCTGCATATAGAAAACTATAAAAACTGGTGAAAGAAATCAAAGAGGAAACTAATAGATGGAGAAATAGATCATGTTCATGATCAGAAGAATCAATATAGTGAAAATGAGTATACTACCCAAAGCAATCTATAGATTCAGTGCAATCCCTATCAAGCTACCAACGGTATTTTTCACAGAACTAGAACAAATAATTTCACAATTTTTTATGGAAATACAAAAAACATCAAATAGCCAAAGCAATCTTGAGAAAGAAGAATGGAACTGAAAGAATCAAGCTGCCGAACTTCAGGCTCTACTACAAAGCCACAGTCTTCAAGACTGTATGGTACTGGCACAAAGACAGAAATATAGATCAATGGAACAAAATAGAAAGCCCAGAGATAAACTCACCCACCTATGGAAACCTTATCTTTGACAAAGGAGGCAAGAATATATAATGGATTAAAGACAATCTCTTTAACAAGTGGTGCTGGGAAAACTGGTCAACCACTTGTAAAAGAATGAAACTAGAACATTTTCAAACACCATACACAAAAATAAATGCAAAATTGATTAAAGATCTAAACTTAAGACCAGAAACTATAAAACTCCTAGAGGAAAACATAGGTAAAACACTCTCCGACATAAATCACAACAGGATCCTCTATGACCCACCTCCCAGAATATTGGAAATAAAAGCATAAATAAACAAATGGGACCTAATTAAAATAGAAAACTTCTGCACAACAACAACAACAAAAAAAACTATAAGCAAGGTGAAAAGACAGCCTTCAGAATGGGAGACAATAATAGCAAATGAAGCAACTGACAAACAACTAATCTCAAAAATATACAAGCAACTCCTCCAGCTCAATTCCAGAAAAATAAATGACCCAATCAAAAAATGGGCCAAAGAACTAAAAAGACATTTCTCCAAAGAAGACATACACACATGAAAAGATGCTCAAATTAAATCATTATCAGAGAAATGCAAATCACAATCACAATGAGGTACCATTTCACACCAGTCAGAATGGCTGCTGTCCAAAAGTCTACAAACAATAAATGCTGGAGGGTGTGGAGAAAAGGGAACCCTCTTACACTGTTGGTGGGAATGCAAACTAGTACAGCCACTATGGAGAACAGTGTGGAGATTCCTTAAAAAACTGGAAATAGAACTGCCATACATCCCAGCAATCCCACTGCTAGGCATACACACCGAGGAAATCAGAATTGGAGGGACACGTGTATCCCAATGTTCATCGTAGCACTGTTTATAATAGCCAGGACATGGAAGCAACCTAGATGTCCATCAGCAGACGAATGGATAAGAAAGCTGTAGTACATATACACAGTGGAGTATTCAGTTCAGTTCAGTCACTCAGTCGTGTCTGACTCTGTGACCCCATGAATCGCAGCATGCCAGGCCTCCCTGTTCATCACCAACTCCCGGAGTTCACTCAGACTCACGTCCATCGAGTCAGTGATGCCATCCAGCCATCTCATCCTCTGTCGTCCCCTTCTCCTCCTGCCCCTAATCCCTCCCAGCATCAGAGTCTTTTCCAATGAGTCAACTCTTCACATGAGGTGGCCAAAGTGCTGGAGTTTCAGCTTTAGCATCATTCCTTCCAAAGAACACCCAGAACTGATCTCCTTTAGGATGAACCGGTTGGATCTCATTGCAGTCCAAGGAACTCTCAAGAGTCTTCTCCAACACCACAGTTCAAAAGCATCAATTCTTCGGCACTCAGCTTTCTTCACAGTCCAACTCTCACATCCATATATGACTACTGGAAAAACCATAGCCTTGACTAGACGGACCTTTGTTGGCAAAGTAATGTCTCTGCTTTTCAATATGCTATCTAGGTTGGTCATAACTTTCCTTCCAAGGAATAAGTGTCTTTTAATTTCATGGCTGAAACCACTATCTGCAGTGAGTTTAGAGCCCACAAAAATAAAGTCTGACACTGTATTCACTGTTTCCCAATCTATTTCCCATGAAGTGATGGGACCAGATGCCATGATCTTAGTTTTCTGAATATTGAGCTTTAAGCCAACTTTTTCACTCTCCTCTTTCACTTTCATCAAGAGACTTTTTAGTTCCTCTTCACTTTCTGACATAAGGGTGGTGTCATCTGCATATCTGAGGTTATTGATATTTCTCCTGGCAATCTTGATTCCAGCTTGTGTTTCTTCCAGCCCAGCGTTTCTCATGATGTACTCTGCATATAAGTTAAATAAGCAGGGTGACAATACACAGCCTTGACGTACTCCTTTTCCTCTTTGGAACCAGTCTGTTTTTCCATGTCCAGTTCTAACTGTTGCTTCCCGACCTGCATATAGATTTCTCAAGAGGCAAGTCAGGTGTCTGGTATTACTCAGCCATTAAAAAGAAGACATTTGAATCAGGTCTAATGAGGTGGATGAAACTGGAGCCTATTATACAGAGTGAAGTAAGCCAGAAAGAAAAACACCAATACAGTTTACTAACACATATATATGGAATTTAGAAAGATGGTAATGATAACCCTGTATGTGAGACAGCAAAAAAGACACAGATGTATAGAACAGTCTTATGGACTCTGTGGGAGAGGGTGAGAGTGGGATGATTTGGGAGAATGTCATTGAAACATGTATAATATCATATGTGAAAGGAAATACAGGTCTAGGTTCGATGCATGATACAGGATGCTCGGGGCTGGTGCACTGGGATTACCCAGAGGGATGGTATGGGGAGGGAGATGGGAGGGGGTTCAGGATGGGGAACATGTGTACACGCATGGTGGATTCATGTTGATGTATGGCAAAATCAATAAAAAATTGTAAAGTAATTAGCCTCCAATTAAAATAAACAAATTTAATTAAAATAAAATAAAAAACCTAAGATCATGGCAAAAAAAAAAAAAAGCTGCCAGGAAGGTGAGGTCTGAGTGTGAAGGAGTGTGAAGTGTAGAACCCTTCCTACAGGAGATGCTCAGAGACAGTGCAGGTCACTCAGATTGAAGATCTCAGATAATCTTCACTTTCTCACTTAACTCTCTGATCTTATCTTTTACAACTCCCTCTTTTGTTCAGAAGAGCTTACAACATCCTTTCCCTCTGGTGGAAATTTCTTTCCAAGATGAATAGGGCTTCCCAGGTAACTTCAGTTCAGTTCAGTTCAGACACTCAGTCGTGTCTGACTCTTTGCGACCCCATGAACTGCAGCACGCCAGGCCTCCCTGTCCATCACCAACTCCCGGAGTTCACTCAAACTCATGTGCATCAAGTCAGTGATGTCATCCAACCATCTCATCCTCTGTCATCCCCTTCTCCTGCCCTCAATCTTTCCACCATCAGGGTCTTTTCAAATGAGTCAGCGCTTCGCATCACGGGGCCAAAGTATTTGAGTTTCAGCTTCGACATCAGTCCTACCAATGAACACCCAGGATTCATCCCCCTTAGGATGGACTCATTGGATCTCCTTGCAGTCCAAGGGATGCTCAAAAATGTTCTCCAACACCACAGTTCAAAAGCATCAATTCTTCTGCACTCAGCTTTCTTTATAGTCCAACTCTCACATCCATACGTCACTACTGGAAAAAACATAGCCTTGACTACATGGACATTTGTTGACAAAGTAGTCTCTGCTTTTTAATATGCTGTCTAGGTTGGTCATAACTCTCCTTCCAAGGAGTAAGCATCTTTTAATTTCATGGCTGCAGTCACCATCTGCAGTGATTTTGGAGCCCAGTAAAATAAAGTCAGCCACTGTTTCCACTGTTTCCCCATCTATTTCCCATGAAGTGATGGGACCAGATGACATGATCTTTGTTTTCTGAATGTTGAGCTTTAAGCCCACTTTTTCACTCTCCTCTTTCACTTTCATCAAGAGGCTCTTTAGTTCTTCTTCATTTTCTGCCATAAAGGTGGTGTCATCTGCATATCTGAGGTTATTGATATTTTTCCTGGCAATCTTGATTCCAGCTTGTGCTTCCTCCATCCTAGTGTTTCTCATGATGCAGTCTGCATATAAGTTAAATAAGCAGGGTGAATATGTACAGCCCTGACGTACTCCTTTTCCTCTTTGGAACCAGTCTGTTGTTCCATGTCCAGTTCTAACTCTTGCTTCCTGAATTGCATACGGGTTTCTCAAGAGGCAGGTCAGGTGGTCTGGTATTCCCATCTCTTTCAGAATTTTCCACAGTTTATTGTGATCCACACAGTCAAAGGCTTTGGCATAGTCAATAAGCAGAAATAGATGTTTTTCTGGAACTCTCTTGCTTTCTCTATGATCCAGCGGATTATAGCAAGTTGATCTCTAGTTCCTGTGCCTTTTGTAAAACCAGCTTGAACATACAATATAATGGGAAAGACTAGAGGTCTCTTCAAGAAAATTAGAGATACCAAGGGAAACTTTCATGCAAAGATGGGCTCAATAAAGGACAGAAATGGTATAGACCTAACAGAAGCTGAAGATATTAAGAAGAGGTGGCAAGAATACACAGAAGAACTATACAAAAAAGATCTTCATGACCTAGATAATTATGATGGTGTGATCATTCACCTAGAGCCAGACATCGTGGAATGTGAAGCCAAGTGGGCCTTAGGAAGCATCACTATGAATAAAGCTAATGGAGGTGATGGAATTCCGGTTGAGCTATTTCAAATCCTAAAAGATGATGCTGTGAAAGTGCTGCACTCCATATGCCAGCAAATTTGGCAAACTCAGCAGTGGCCACAGGACTGGAAAAGGTCAGTTTTTATTCCAATCCCAAAGCAAGGCAATGCCAAAGAATGCTAAAGTACCACACAATTGCACTCATCTCACACACTGGTAAAGTAATGCTCAAAATTCTCCAAGCCAGGCTTCAGCAATATGTGAATCATGAACTTCCAGATGTTCAAGCTGGTTTTAGAAAAGGCAGAAGAACCAGAGATCAAATTATGAACATCTGCTGGATCATCAAATAAACAATAGAGTTCCAGATAAACATCTGTTTCTGCTTTATTGACCAGGTACCTTAGTGGTAAAGAATCTGCCTGTCAATGCAGGAGACACAGGTTTGAGTTCTGGGTCCGGGAGATCCCCTGGAGAAGGAAATGGCAACACGCTCCAGTATTCTTGCCTGGGAAATCCCATGGACAGAGGAGCCTGGCAGGCTAGAGTCCATGGGGTTGCAAAAGTGTTGGGTTCAACTTGGTAACTAAATAACAACAAACCATGAATTAGCTATTCTACTTTTTTCATATCTGTCATCAAAGTCATCTTCAGAGGACTGTATTGGTCATTCTATCCAAAATTCTACACTGAATTAGTTTTCTATTGCTTCTGCAATGAATTTTTTTAAAAGCTAGCTTATTCTTCAACTTTATTATAAATGTGGTGTCCATGACCACACAGATAAGGTGTATAATTAAAAAAAAAATGTTGCCAATAATGTATTTTGAGGATAAGAAGAGTTATCAGCTTATATTGAGGAGAAAATTTGAAGTTTGTATGGTCCAACTTTGCATCTATAACATGCCTTAACTATTCTTTAAGATTTAGAAGTCACTTCCCAAAAAGTTTTTTTTTTTTTTTTTTTTCACAAGGAAATTTCCCCTCTTATCAGCCTATATCTAGTGCCCAGGAGTCACACTATGTATCATAGAATTGTATCCTAGGAAACCCAAATGTAATTTTCTGAGGACGTGATGACCTCCTTCAGATAGATGGGGATCTATTTGAGGATCGACTTGATTCATCTCAGAATCCTGGCACACAGAACCTGCTAGGCCATTGGTTATAGATAAATATGTATCAAGGAATTAATACTAAAATCTAGCACCTTATCACTCATTACCTGCTTTAACACTTCCAGTAATGTGAAGTTCACCATCTCTTGAGGTGTTTGTCCCTCTTATTTATGGACAAGTATTAACATCTTTTTTTTTTTTTGTTAATGAAACCAAAATCCTTTTTCCTGTAATGCCTGCCAGCCACTGATAGTCCTTTTACTCTTGTGCAGCACAGAATACAGCTAGTTCCTCTTCTATACAACAGCTCCACAACTTCCTAAAGACATACCCCTGGAGTATTTTCCTTTCAAGGCCAAACAGTCTTATTTCTATCTGCTGATTTGTGCATTCCATGGTTTCTAAAATAGGGCAAATAGAGTTCACACAGAGTTCTCATAAAGTGTGACAAGGCAGAATACAAGGAAACCATTATCTGCAGTATATTTTTAATCATGTGATTTACTGTACATATGCAAATTATTACAAAACAGGTAACACCATATGCTGGTTAATCTTAATAATTGTCTATTTCCAATTTCACTCTTGTAAAAAAAAAAAAAATCTGTTTTTCACAAGCACTGACTGAAATGTCTGAATCCTGTAAGACTTTTCTCTGATTTAAAATCAAAGGCATGTTCAAGTCATGAAACAGTGTAAATATGTATATTGTAGTTTATATAAAGAATTAATTCAAAATAAAGTCTGACACATGCTTTAATTTTAGTATGAGGCTTTAAAACACTAATGCATTTTTTAAGACTGAAAAACATAAATATCAGTCAGGGTGGAGGAGGATTTATTTAGGAAGTAGGCTTAAAGAGAATAATCTCTCAACAAAATGTGCGAATGGAACTGAAAGAGGAAAAGTCTTGAGAAAGTGTCAGTTCTCTCAGTATTTTATCAAATTTCCCAAACAGAAGCAAGGACAGAAACACAGAGCATGAAATCTTTGGATAGTGGGTATAAGAAAAAACAAAATAACTCAGGCTTGCAACCCCATTCTCACTCAGTTGTTTTCATGTGGTTTCTCAAAATGCACATTAAATACATAGCAAAGTCTTACAAAGACACTTTCTGACAGTGCACATAAACAAAAAGACATTGATAACAAATTCCTAAAGATGGCTGGTGGTGATGTTTACACAGTGTGAACATTCATAATGTCACTGAATAGTACACTTAAATGGTTAAAATAGTAAATTTTCTGTTAATGTATATGTTACCATGATAAACAATTTAAAGTTGATGAATTTTAGAATATGTTGAGCTAAAATAGTCTTATAATGCTTTCTCAGGTAGACCTGAGATTATTTAGAAAAATCAACATTTCACCACATGATACACAAAATAGCAATATCTAGTTATCCAACTCAGACTAGATTTTGAAATCATTTAGAGAAAAATTCAAATACTTCAGAAGAATTATAAATGCAAATTGTCATGAGATCAATTATTTATAATAACATTTGTTTTCCTAAATAAAATAATTTATCCATACTATGGAAACATTTAACCTGTCAAATTCATGCATCAAATAAAATATTACAATGCCTCTCATTTACTGTTTTATAGATTATACATATTTTCTAATATATAATAAATATTAAGCCTATAGTGTATATAATATAAAAGTGTATCAATATGACAAATATTTTAGTGTTTAATATATGCTAAATATAACAAGGATCAATATTATTTGATGTTTATAAATCCATATACCTTTTAGATTTTTAAAAATATTTAATAATCATTTGAGGTATATACATGAATGCATGCAAATGTTAATCACAGTGAACAATCTCTTAGGTAAGCCATGCTGCTGCTACTGCTGCTAAGTCGCTTCAGTCGTGTCCAACTCTGTGCGACCCCATAGAAAGCAGCCCACCAGGCTTCCACGTCCCTGGGATTTTCCAGGCAAGAACACTAGAGTGGGTTGCCATTTCCTTCTCCAATGCATGAAAGTGAAAAGTGAAAGTGAAGTCGCTCAGTCGTGTCCGACTCTTAGCGACCCCATGGACTGCAGCCTACCAGGCTCCTCTGTCCACGGGATTTTCCAGGCAAAAGTACTGGAGTCGGATAAGCCATAGAATTACCAAATTAGCCAATTTTAAAAAGAACTATCATTTGGGGACTTATTTCATAGAATGCATCAATTTATATCATTTATAAATAAACTGGCCTTATTTGTATATTGGATAGAGATGCAAAAGATGTTTGTCAAACAGCAATATCAATGAGAATGTAAAACTTTTATCATTCCAAATGAATAGTAAATGATTATATTTATCTGTTCATAAATATTTAGGTACCAGAATTTTTGATGAGGCTCTTTACTTAGAAATTATTTTAAACAGTTTTCTATAGTCAAATGTGTAAATTTTTAGATAGTATTAGTTTTTCATGCATTTTATTACACAACAGCAAAAGGAATCATAAAAGGAAGCTATATGGCTGGAACAAATGGAGGCTATTTCTGAGAAATTGCAATTACCCTTGATTTTTGATTTATTCTGATCTACCACAAGGTGATAAATTTGACAAAAAGTCTCCTTAATGGTTTCTGTGCATGAAGAACTAGTTATCATTCTATTAATGAAGTGCTTCACCATCCACCCTTTTCCTGTCTAGTGGTCTGGGGCATTGTTAGTATCAAGCCTTCTGTCTCCAGTGAAAATCAATGCTTCAAAAAATCTATTCCATAGTTCACGCCAGAATTGTTTCACCTTCAGTTCTAAATAAAAGGCCTCATATAAAAATATAAATACACAATTAGAAAAGCCTTATGATGAATATATATATATATATATATATATATATATATATATACTCTTCTGTAAAATGATGCTTTCAGAAGACATTAGAATTTATCTAAATTTGATATTGAACAAGTCAAGAGGAGGCAACTATTTGATTCATATAACTGTCTGTTCAGTATTAATTTGACCAGAGCAATTATACTCTGCACCCATGATTTATGCTTCAATTCATCTTCATATTTTGTGTTTTTTTCATGGGACATTACCTCCATCTATAGTTATTTTGCCAATATTAAATATTTAATTTTTCTCCTGCCACATTTATTCTGAGTATATAAACTCATCTTCTCTATAATCATACAACTCAGTAAGTTTAGCCTAATACTAAAAACTTTCCTTCTCACCATGTCTATACACCTTCTTTTCTCTATCTCTCATGCTCTCTGTCTGTGAGAAATGCTTCTCAAAGGTTGAAGTGATCTAAGGGACGTGATGTTCTTAATTCTATTTCTGTTAGATTTTTCCGAACATAATTGTATCAGAAAAAAATAACCCATAATGTTTCAATCTCAAAAAAGGATGGATAGTATCTTTGATAATCTCATTATTTGTCTATACATTTGACGTATTGTACAAACCTTCTTAATTCCTATGGAGCATCATAACATCATAAACAACTTTCTTAAACTTTTTATCAGCAATTTTTCCTTTTTTTTCTACAAATATACAAACTTTCCAAAGGTAAACAACAATAAACACCACAAAGTTTCCTCAGTACCTATACTGAAAATATTTCTTCTTTGAAAACTGGAATTTCAACAGTTTGACTTAAAAATGAGACTGAATTAAAAAACACAGAGCAGAAAAAATAGTGATCTTGGGGTTTCCAGTTTGGCAGCCCTCTCCTTTCCCCTAGTAGAAGCATAAATCTATATTTATCCAAAGTCACCATCCATAACCCTTGATAAAGAGAATAGAAATTTCATAATCTTGAGTTGATTTGGCCCCCAAATTGAATATAATTGAACTCAACCAATAAAAACTGAAATAAAAAAAGCTATTTTAGCTAGAAGAAGCAAACAAACAAAAAATATTCCTAGCCTTTTGAAAATTTAAAGTAAATTAAGAGAGAATTCCTAACAAATTTGGACTTGGCATATATGTGTAAAAAGATTTATTTTTATATCAGTTTCTATTTGAAGGAAATAGCTCTGTAGCAGCAAGGTAAGATCTGATCTTCTTTGCTTGATAGTCAGCACACTGAATCTTTATTGAGGTGTTAGAAGAGGCAAGTTCCCATGCCAAGATTTAATTAAAGTTTAAATATTTGAAAGGGCAGTGATAATGTTGTCTCTAATAAAAATTTTACCTGTCTTGGGATCAATAGAGAAATAAGGTTGTCCCTGAAGAATGCTGTAAACGACTCTGGCACTGTTTCCATAGGTTGGGTCATCAGCATCCGTGGCCTTGACTTGGAGAACATATGCACCTGGAAAATAAGACAATATGACTCTAGCAACTTTGTTGTAGAGAGCTCAAGGGTATGTCTTTTATCATCTGGACTCCTTTTTCCTTTGGACTTTGGCATTCTTTTAATCTGTGAGTGTAAGAAGACACTGAGAGTAACTCAACTATTATAACTATTATATAAAATGTTGAGCAACAATATTAGCTATTACTGGAAATGAGGAGTATGTCAAGGCTGTATATTGTCACCCTACTTATTTAATTTATATGCAGAGTACATCATGAGAAACGCTGGGATGGAGGAAGCACAAGCTGGAATCAAGATTGCCAGGAAATATATCAATAACCTCAGATATGCAGATGACACCACCCTTATGGCAGAAAGTGAAGAAGAACTAAAGAGCCTTCTCTTAGTGAAAGAGGAGAGTGAAAAAGTTGGCTTAAAGCTCAACATTCAGAAAATAAAGATCATGGCATCTGGTCCCATCACTTCATGGCAAATAGATGGGGAAACAGGGGAAACAGTGGTTGACTTTATTTTTCTGGGCTTCAAAATCACTGCAGATGGTGATTGCAGCCATGAAATTAAAAGACACTTACTCCTTGAAAGGAAAGTTATGACCAACCTAGACAGCATATTAAAAAGCAGAGACAGTACTTTGCCAACAAAGGTCCGAGTAGTCAAGGCTATGGTTTTTCCAGTGGTCGTGTATGGATGTGAGAGTTGGACTATAAAGAAAGCTGAGTGCAGAAGAATTGATGCTTTTGAACTGTGGTGTTGGAGAAGACCCTTGAGAGTCCCTTGGACCTCAAGGAGCTCCAACCAGTCCATCCTAAAGGAGATCAGTCCTGAGTGTTCATTGGAAGGACTGATGTTAAAGCTGAAACTCCAATACTTTGGCCACCTGATGAGAAGAGCTGACTCATTGGAAAAGACCCTGATGCTGGGAAAGATTGAGAGCAGGAGGAGAAGGGGACAACAGAGGATGAGATGGTTGGATGGCATCACCGACTTGATGGACATGGGTTTGGGTGGACTCCAGGAGTTGGTGATGGACAGGGAGGCCTGGTCTGCTGTGGTTCATTGGGTCACAAAGTGTCGGACATGACTGAGCAACTGAACTGAACTCAGTGCAAATAATAACTCTTTTAAATAGGTATCATTTCCAGTAGTGCCATCACAGACCTGAAAGTCACTGCAGTAGCTTTATTGATTTGTACACCAAAGAAAACATGACTATGCTTACATTAGCTCATCTGCTTACTGTAGGTGTTTAATTGCATGATTAGGATATCAAAGAAGAGCTAAAAGGTTTAAGGCTTCTTGAACTTTAGAGGGTATAAGTAATTTGCAATTGCAATTTAAAAATCAACATTTACACACTTGTTTAGGAAGCCTTTAATTAGGAGAGAATATTTGAGAAAGCGAGGAACCAGAAATAATTGCAATAGTATCTAGAGAAGCACCTTTATGCCTCAAGGTTTAATTACTCTAAGTGATCGCTGATATTGGGAAACTTTAAGAAAACCTAACGCCAAAGAATGATTGTAATCCAATTGCCCAAAGAAAGGCAATGCCAAAGAATGCTCAAACTATCTCACAATTGCATTTATCTCACATGCTAGTAAAGTAATGCTCAAAAGTCTCCAAGCCAGGCTTCAACAATATGTGAACTGTGAACTTCCAGATGTTTAAGTGGGATTTAGAAAAGGCAGAAGAACCATAGATCAAATTGCCAACATCCACTGGATCATGGAAAAGGCAAGAGAGTTCCAGAAAAAACATCTATTTCTGCTTTATTGACTATGCCAAAGTCTTTGACTGTGTGTATCAAAATGAACTCTGGAAAATTCTGAGAGATGGGAATACCAGACCACCTGACCTGCCTCTTAAGAAACATGTATGCAGGTCAGGAAGCAACAGTTAGAACTGGACCTGGAACAACAGACTGGGTCCAAATAGGGAAAAGAGTACTTCAAGGCTGTATATTGTCACCCTGCCTATAAATTTATATGCAGATTGCATCATGAGAAACACTGGGCTGGATGAAGTACAAGCTGGAATCAAGATTGCCAAGAAAAATATCAATAGCAGAAAGCAAAGAGGAACTAAAGATCATATTGATGAAAGTGAAAGAGGAGAGTTAAAAAGTTGGCTTAAAGCTCAACATTCAGAAAACTAAGATCATGAAATCTGGTCCCATCACTTCATGACAAATAGATGGGGAAACAGTGGAAACAGTGACAGACCTTATTTTCTTGGGCTCAAAAATCACTGCAGATGGTAACTGCAGCCATGAAATTAAAAGATGCTTTGCTCCTTGGAAGAAAATTTATGACCAAGCTAGACATCAATTAAAAAGCAGAGACATTTCTTTGCCAACAAAGGTCCTTCTAGTCAAAGCTATAGTTTTTCCAGTGGTTATGTATGGATGTGAGAGTTGGACTATAAAGAAAGTGGAGCGCCGAAGAATTGATGCTTTTGAACTGTGGTGTTGCAGAAGACTCTTGAGATTCCCTTGGACCTCAAGGAGAGCCAAACAATCCATACTAAAGGAAGTCAGTCTTAAATACTCATTGGAAGGGCTGATGCTGAAGATGAAACTCCAATACTCTGGTTACCTGATGCAAATAATTGACTCATTTGAAAAGAACCTAATGCTGGGAAAGACTGAAGGTGACAGGAGAATGGGATGACAGTGGATGAGATGGTTGGATAGCATCAATGACTCAATGGACATGAGTTTGAGCAAATCCGGGAGTTGGTGATGGACACGGAAGCCTCGTGTGTGGCAGTCAATGGGGTCACAAAGCATCAGACACAACTGAACTGAACTATATTGAAGAGAAGTTTATGGGAGTTTTAGTAATTTTGCTTCATATATTCATAGTCACAGTTAAATCCTTCTCTGAGAACTAAGTGAGCATCTCTACTTAATGTCCATTCATTTCAATGTTACTATTTAGAATTGAAAATAAAGTAAAATCAAAATTATCAAACGTGGTGTTAATAAAATAATATGTTGCTGATGAGGAAGGAAATATCTCTTGAGCATAAAAAGAGTGATATATACATCCAGAGTTATACAGTGTACTTTTTATACAGTGGACAGAGTTATACAGCACTTTTCCTCTCTTAGTGACACTCAGTGTAACTGTCAGTTTGGAGAATGCAAGATTGCTTCATTTACTCATTCAGGCTTTTCCTTTAAGACAGTGAGAACCAGAAACAAACTCAGTCTTAAGTGTTTGCTCTAAAAGCTAAGATAATGAGCCATCTCTTCACCTCCTGTTTTGGTTATATGAAGGGTTAGAATGCTAAAAAATAAGAATAAGAAATAACACTCCGTGGACATGTGTGCTTATGGTTAGTCACTCAGTCATGTTGGACTCTTTGTGACCTTGTGGACTGTAGCAATGCCAAATGTCTTAAGATATTTTGGTGAATTCTAGTTATATCAACAGATGAAGCATATGTGTTATTACAACAGCCTTTCGCAGGAAAGGAAACAACTAGAAGGAAAGTAGGCAAATATTTCTAAGCTTTAAAGAATGAGAACTATTGTTCTTCATCATCCATTATCTTTATCACCAACAACAATATCTGCTTCATCATTAATAATTATTTGACAACTAAGTATTGATAGGTAGGCATTGGCATCTTGTATTAAAGCTTATCAAAGCTATGTCCTTCATAATGCTGTAGGAATGAACAGTTGCAAGAGTAAATTCCCTTCCCTCTTCTGAATAGAGATTCTTTTCCTCAGAAAAATCAGTCATCTGGATCTCCATTATCGTTTAATGACATAGTGCTATATAGGTAAAGCATACACATACTAAATAATGACCAGTTCTAGATATAAATATTATAATTCTAGGCATAAATACATGCATTTAGTTTGAATAAAAAATATTAAATCTTCTAGAAAATATGTAGTAACAAATTTAATAAACTTTTACCTAACAGTCACCATATACCCAATGCAGAATTCAAGGACAAATAAGATAGTATCTTCCCTTTTACATTTCTGTTGTTAATATTAACATGAATATTCACTAAGTATGTAGACAAGTATATGCCAAATATATACTAAATTCTTTACGTTAACAATTTTAACCTCAAATATTAAAGGAGTTAAGAAGTATTCGCATAAGTTATAGAAGCACCAAATTCAATTCCATTTTGCCCACCTCAAAAGGATCACTGAATAGCAAGAATAATGACACTTGTTTCATCAACGCTATTGCTCAGAGTACTGAAAAATGATTATCCCCTCAATTTCAATAGAGCTTAAGTCTGGCTTAGTGAAAAGGCAGTTTCTGATGTAAGTTATTCAAGAATTCTTAGAGCTACCTCTATGTTTACAAGACAATTAAGCAGCATTGTATCAGCTTCTTTTGCTGACTGCTCCATGACTTTCACTAAACTAATGCAAAGGAAGACTTGATACTCCCTTCATTAAGGAGACACAACTAATTATCTGGAGTACATACTTCTCCAAATACTACCTTGGTCAGTGCTTGAATAGCATCTCAGTTTCTGACACTAACAAAACACTAAATACTCAAGAGGTAGCAGGTGGTTGGGGGCCTGCTTAGTGTGAAACAAGGAAACAATATGATCAGTGACATCCACAAAAACTGGAGTCATCTTCTTGTATGTAGCCATCATCTTAGAGTTTATTCTCCCATCACTCAAATGTAACCACCCTAAATGTTGAGGCTCAGAGAGTTTTAGTTATCTCTTCTCCCTAAGTTCTATTCAGTGATCATGTTGTGGGTTCTGGAACCTAGCGTAAGCAAATCAGCATTTTTTTCATAACACAGCTATACTTCTTAAGCTTACTTCTGTTTGCTCGTGTAAAATGTGATAGTCACACTGTATTTAATTTTCTTAAAGATAGTATTATCAAGGGAGATACATTTTAGAAATAATCTGATACAATGTCTACATTTCACAAATAATTAATTTAAGCCCTATGATATCAAAACCATTCTTGTTGATACTAAAAGTCATTCTCATACAAAATGGTAGAGAGGTAGAAGTAGAACTGAGCCCTACTATCTCATGATTTCAGCCTGAGTGGGAATGGATCTGTTGATTCATTCACTTCTTCTTTCAATCAAGAAATGCTCAGGGATCCATACCATGTACCAAGTACTACTCTCATAAAAAATAATACATTACATAATTATTTATTCTGTCAAACACCACTTCCAGCATGACAGGTCTATGCTTCTGTGTTCAGTCCTCAGGTCAGTTTAGTTTAGTCACTCAGTCGTGTCCAACTCTTTGCGACCCCATGAATCCCAGCACGCCAGGCCTCCCTGTCCATCACCAACTCCCAGAGCTCACTGAGACTCAAGTCCATCGAGTCAGTGATGCCATCCAGCCATCTCATCCTCTGTCGTCCCCTTCTCCTCCTGCTCCCAATCCCTCCCAGCATCAGAGTCTTTTCCAATGAGTCAACTCTTCACATGAGGTGGCCAAAGTGCTGGAGTTTCAGCTTCAGCATCATTCCCTCCAAATAAATCCCAGGGCTGATCTCCTTCAGAAAGGACTGGTTGGATCTCCTTGCAATCCAAGAGACTCTCAAGAGTCTTCTCCAACACCACAGTTCAAAAGCATCAATTCTTTGGCGCTCAGCCTTCTTCACAGTCCTACTCTCACATCCATACATGACCACTGGAAAAACCATAGCCTTGACTAGATGGACTTTTGTTGGCAAAGTAATGTCTCTGCTTTTGAATATGCTATCTAGGTTGGTCATAACTTTCCTTCCAAGGAGTAAGCGTCTTTTAATTTCATGGCTGCAGTCACCATCTTCAGTGATTTTGGAGCCCATAAAAATAAAGTCTGACACTGTTTCCACTGTTTCCCCCCAGCTTTAACTCTTTGCGAGCCCATGGACTGTACCTCTCCAGGCTCTTGTGTCCATGGGATTTTACAGGCAAGAATACTAGAGTGGGTTGCCGATTCCTACTCCAGGGGATCTTCCTGATCCAGGGATTAAACCCTCATCTCCTATGTCTCTTGCTTTGCAGGCAGGTTGTTTACCCCCTGAGACACTTGGGAAGACAGATTTATACTCTACGTAGTTTGCCTTTTTTTTTTTTTTTTTGCATTTGGGATAGTAAATAAACAAATTTTCTAGAGATACATTGAAAATGTAAATGGATTATATTGAATTTATGACTTCTTGTTTAATTTCCCATATATATAAGGTCATTCTAAAAATTGAATATATTCTTTGCTTTGAGTCACCCTGCCACTATCTGGTTTGAATCTTCACTCTCAAGTCACAAGGCTCCAGAACATTCTAATTGCTTCCCCTTCCAACTCCTATTACACAGGAGAATCACTTTCCCATAACACAAGATTGATCAAGTTACTTTCATTCATTAAAAAGAAAAAGTTTTGATTGAAAAAAAGAAAAGAAAAACTTTTAATGGATTTCTATTCCCAATGAAAGACAATTATCTAAATTCATTGACATGCTATGAATAGCATGACATGAATCGGTTTCACTCTCCCTCCCAGATTAACTTCCAATTTGGGACCCTTGCAGTGATTATACATACTTATTTACTGTTTATTCGAGACATTTTCACCCATGTTCTTGCTCAAGTGACCTTGCTGCCTGGAAGATATTGGTTTCCACCATCTGGAGCTATCCCATACACTATTGATGTCCCAAATCTACTGTCTCTTCTGTGAGTCTGTGTTTTTCTGCTCCCAAGCAGAGATAATTTGTCCACTCCTCTGTACTTCCAGTAGCCTTAGTATATTTTGATTTTTAAAACTCTACACATCATGTGTTCTTTTCATGGACCACATAGTTTTTTACATCAGCAGCCCCTCCATATTCATTTTTTGTACATCTACTGTCGGTCATGAATTACATCCTAAATAAATGTTTATTGGTGAATGCTTATCATATCAGAGAAGGCAATGGCACCCCACTCCAGTAGTCTTGCCTGGAAAATCCCATGGACGGAGGAGCCTGGTGGGCTGCAGTCCATGGGGTCGCTACAAGTCGGACAAGACTGAGCAACTTCACTTTCACTTTTCACTTTCATGCATTGGAGGAGGAAATGGCAACCCACTCCAGAATTCTTGCCTGGAGAATCCCAGGGACAGGGAAGCCTGGTGGGCTGCCATCTATGGGGTCACACAGAGTCGGACATGACTGAAGTGACTTAGCAGCAGCAGCAGCGGCAGTAGTAGCTTATCGTATTCACATGTACAAAAAAGACAAAAATAAAACGCATAACACTCTAAGTGGCCAACCTGGCAGCTAGTTACGACCTTCAGGCAGTCAGTTCAGTCGCTCAGTCGCTCAGTCATGTCCAACTCTTTGCGACCCCATGAATTGCAGCACGCCAGGCCTCCCTGTCCATTACTAACTCCCGGAGTTCACTCAGACTCACGTCCATCGAATCAGTGATGCCATCCAGCCATCTCATCCTCTGTCGTCCCCTTCTCCTCCTGCCCCCAATCCCTCCCAGCAACAGAGTCTTTTCCAATGAGAGTCTCTTTTAACACTAAATTGGGAGTTTAACTTGTCTTGAATTTCTAACGCACATCACTGTTCTCATTTAAGAAAGCAGAACCCAAAATGAGTGACGTTGTATTGAAAAAGATCACATAAGTAAGGTTTAGCCACAAATTGGAACACAGACCTGAGGAAAGTCAATATACGTTTATTCACTGAATAATGTTAACTCTCTCACCGATGCATAAACAGGAAAGGAAATAACCGTGCAATGCAGTGTATCATTTTATCTTTATCATTTTATCATTTGTTTGCCCTTTGTATACACTACATTATAATCAAGAAATAATAGAGTTTAAAAGGTACATAATGATAAATATAATACACTTTCTTTTCAAATTGAATTGGAAAATAAATGTACATTTTATCATATAAATAAGACACTAAACAGCAGAGAGAGCTTCAGAACCAGGTCAGATAGAGGGAGCAAATGAGGGCATGTACACATGGGACTTTTTTAAGGGAATAAAATACTATATGACATTGAACCTTGAGTTCTGCTAAAGCAGACTTTAATTATACAGTAAAATTAAACATAAATGCATAGCGGTTGAGCCTAGTCTTTAAAGGAACTGGGTATTTTTCAATTTTACATTATATTTATCTGAGCTGCTAGTGAATACTTGGCTCTTAGATTCCTTGGGCGGATTCTCTTCCTCTGCTGCTATACTGCCCTCCTGCTCAGTCATGTCTGACTCTTTGTGATCCCACGGACTGCAGCCCATCAGGCTCCTCTGTCCATAGGATTCTCTTCCTATATTTGCCCCTTAAAGTTGTAAATGGCTTCTCTGCCGCCTTTATCTTCAACCAGGGCTGCATATAAGACATTTGTAAGGGTTATTAAGAATACCACTTCCTGGGCCCTCATCAGAAAGTCTGATTTAATTGTTCCTGGGTGGGCCAGATATCAGACATGATTAAAAATCTCTGTAGATGAGTCCGATGAGTAACCATCACTAAGAAGTACCATTACACACATATTGCTGAGGATATTTGTTTAATTAGAAGAGATGGCACAGCTTGCCATTGAACTTAGCACTTTCGCCTCTGAAATCTTAACGCCTAAGTTTGAATCCTAGATGTACCACTAATAAAGTGTGTGACCTCAAGCAAATCACTTAACTTCTCTGTTTTAGTTTCTGCATATGCAAAAAAGTGAAAAAAGAGTACTCATTTTATAGAAGTATTAAATGAGCTAATGTTTATAGAGAAAAGAGTTTTCCATATAGTATGTGCAATTTAAAATAAACACATACATAAATAAAATAAATACATACTTTTTGTTCTCCTGCATCACATAGAGGGTCACAACACCCAGATATATAACTGATATGATTCCTGTCTCCAAATCCATACTTTAATATTTGAATATTATTTGAATATTGAATACTAATCTAGATTTTATGTCCCATATGTTAGAAAAATGTGACTTTGAGATGTGTGTTTAAGATGTATTAAAATGCAAAAAGTAGACTATGACGATATTGGGCCACTTTATTAGAGACACATGAATGATGAATTTGCATACTTATTAAACCTGCTTGAAGTAATCACAATTTTTAAGGATCAGAAAATATATATGCAATAAAAATACTCCAGAGTAGAAGTTATGCTCCCTTGAACTGTACTTTGAGGATCAGAGAAGGTGATTTGTTTTTTTCCTGCCTCCAACTTCAACATTGCTCAGCCTGGCTTCAAAGTATCCCCTGGCACATGTAATGCTGTGACATCAGCTTGTGATTTGTCATTCAGTCCAATATGTCCAAAAGCACTCTAAGGTTATAAAACTCTCCTTCCAGATATGTCCTAAATATTTTAGACTATACATATTTACACCTTGTGATCCAAATGTATTTTGATGGATAAGTGAATCCATTTTTATGAGCACTTTATCTCTCTGTTGTGTGCCAAGAATTCTACATGAGGAACACTAACACAAATTCTAATGTGTGCTCCCAGGAACACATACTGGATGAACTTTGACATCTAGTGATGTGCAATGCTGTCTCCTTTGTACAAGTACAAAGTGTACACTACAATTAGTGTAATTTAGATATTATTTTCACAGAAGTCATTGTTGGGAAATTCCTTAGAAATAATGATAAAAATATTTCCAAGGTAGTGCAGTGGTAAATGAATCTGCCTGCCAATGCAGGAGATGAAAGAGACTTGGGTTTGATCCATGGGTCTGGAAGATCCTCTCACGGAGGAAATGGCAACCCACTCCAGTATTCTTGCCTGGAAAATCCCATGGACAAAGAAGCCTGGTGGGCTACAGTCCATGGGGCCCCAAAGAGTCAGAATGACTCAGCGACTGAGCAACCATGATAAAATATGAGTTTGGAATTCATTCACTCAGTGGCTCCCAGCTGTAATTCAGGAAGATCTGTATTTTGGCTGCATAGCCAAATACATAAAGAAATCACTTCTAATCCAAATGTACTTAGCCAAGGTATTGCTGCTGCTGCTGCTGCTAAGTTGCTTCAGCTGTGTCCAACTCTGTGAGACCCCATAGATGGCAGGCCACCAGGCTCCCCCGTCCCTGGGATTCTCCAGGCAAGAACACTGGAGTGGGTTGCCATTTCCTTCTCCGAGCCAAGGTATTAAGGACCAGTTAATTAGAGTTTATTTAAAAGACATTCAACACACCTGAAATTATTTGTTTTTATTTGATTGGATGATTCTGCCATAGTAAGAGCTTCCCAGGTGGTGCCAGTGGTAAAGAACCTGCCTGCCAACGCAGGAGATGTAAGAGATACAGGTTCAGTCCCTGGGTCAGAGAGATCCACTGGAGGAAAAAATGGCAACCCACTCCAGTATTCTTGCCTGGAGAATCCCATGGACAGGATAGCCTGGGGGCTACTGTCCATAAGGTCTCAAAGAGTCAGACACGACAGAAGTGACTTGACATGCACACACGCATGTCATTAAGTATAAGAGAAACCTATCTATCTACCCACCTAATATCTATATCTATCTTCCTATCCATTTATCACTTCATCTAGTTTTAGTAAAAAGAAAATTACAAGCTGTCTATGTATGTATGTACGTGTGTATGTGTGTGTGTATACACCAGAAGCCAAAAGTACTGTATCCTAGAACAAGTTCTGTAATTAAATAGATGATAAATGATCTTTTGCAAATCTTTTCAACTCTGTAAGGATAATAGTGTAATTTTAGTGGATAATGCAGTAATCCCCTCCAAAAAAGTTAATCCCCCTAATTGTAGGAACTGTGCATACTATGTTCATGTATCACTATCTCTTTAACTCTTCAACGTTTGTTAGAAGGAACTTGACTCCCATGGGGGCATTTGATTCCATTCTAAACTTCCTGGCTAATAATTATTGGTTAAGGAATGTAAATATAATCTATTTCAAGCCAATAAAACCAGAGGAGATATTTGATGGGATCTTCTAGGGAATGCTCTCTTTTTCTTTTTCTCTGGACTCTGGTGTGCAGCATCTTGGGGGAAACATGACTTGAGACAGTCACATACAAGAGGTCAAACACACTTGAGAATCCCAGGGAAGGTAATGAGGAGTCTTGATTCCCCCTGCCTGAAGCTCAACCTCTAAGCATTTTGATGATTTGAGACCACACAGCCCTTTTTGTATGAGATTTTATACTTGAAGATAGGTGGAGGGTTTTCTATTACTTTCAATTTAACAAAATTTTGGCAAGTCACTTAAACACTCTAAACCTCTGTGATTTCAAATAACAAAGTGAGTGAAAGTGAAGTCTCTCAGTCGTGTCCGACTCTTTGAGAGCCTGTGGACATGGACGGTAGCCAACCAGGCTCCTCCGTCCATAGAATTTTCCAGGCAAGAATACTGGAGTGGGTTGCCATTTCAAATAACAAGTGGGAATGTAAATAGTACAGCTCTCCTGTAACTCACTTATGCATTAATGTAGTGGTGCCCAACCTTTTTGGCTCCGGGAACTACTTCTGTGGAAGACAGTTTTTACACAGACAATGGCAGGTGGGTGGGTGGTGGTTTGGGGATGATCATCATAAAGCACAACCTAGTTCCCTGGAATGTGGTTCACAGTGTTTCACAGTAGGGTTCATGCTCCTATGAAGATCTCATGCCTCCAGTGATCTGACAGAAGGTGGAGCTCGGGCAGCAATATGAGTGATGGAGAGCAGCTGTAAATACATATGAAGCTTTGCTCACTCACCTGACAATCATCTCCTGCTGTGCAGCCCGAATTCCTAACAGGTGCCAGTCTGTCTGAGGCCCAGGAGTTTGGACTCCTGCATCAACACACATAAATTGTGTTGTGTAATAATTGGCACACAAGGTGCCCACATCAAAATGGTTGCTAAAATTCTTCAACTTTATAATGATGGGCTAAGATTTTCTTATTTCCTTCCAATTTCAGTAATTTGTTTGACTAATGGAAACATAATGCAGACTTGCCTTTTTTTATAATAGTTTTTCCATTGCTACAGATTGGTCTTTTGGTTCCAAGATTTTGACTATACCTTGACTCTGTCCAAATCCTTTGATGTTATGTTATGAATTACTATACAGCCTGAACACTTTTAAGACCATTCATAGTCTGATATTCATCTCTTTTTTTCCATTCTAAACCTTAACTCCGCAATTTTCTAAATCTTCCCTCCAGGAAATATGTTTTATCCACTTTTCAACAAAAATGAAAGCTCTGCCAATTTGATTTTGGGTAACAACTCTGAACCTCTCATCCAATAATTGGAAATAGATATCTGAATTTCATAAAGAGTTTGCAAAGTATACATTCAGCAATATATGTATATCACTTCCTCCGGTTTCTTCCACTATTGCCCATTGCTGAGAGTAATACAGACCAATTCATTCACTGTTACACTTGCATAGGATGGTTCCACTGATTCCTTCCTTTAGTTGAAATCCTGCTTTCTTCTGAGCTTAGTACGGCTCATTAGCACATTTTAGGCCCACATTTTGGGAAGCTGCCTTCCTTCAGCTTTCCAATACTGTTTCTGAGTAATTGATCTTTTCTACTACCAGTAAAAGGGGCTCCTCATGTTTACCTGATTTCTTTAGGGATATTTCGGAGAAGGCAATGGCACCCCACTCCAGTACTCTTGCCTGGAAAATTCCATGGACAGAGGAGCCTGGTAGGCTATAGATCATGGGGTTGCTAAGAGTCGGACATGACTGAGCGACTTCACTTTCACTTTTCACTTCCCTGCATTGGAGAAGGAAATGGCAACCCACTCCAGTGTTCTTGCCTGGAGAATCCCAGGGACGGGGGAGCCTGGTAGGCTGTCGTCTACAGGATTGCACATAGTCAGACACGACTGAAGTGACTTAGCAGCAGCAGCAGTTAGGGATATTTACCTGATTGATGCACATCTCTTTGTTCAGGTTGCTTCCAACTATGGTTGGTTTCCTCAGTGTCATTTATTCTTGGCTCTCTCCTTTCTTCCTTGATCACAGTTTCTTAGTTTTCTCTATGCACCCTTTGCCTTTCCCTGCCCTTAAAAGATTCATGTATCCCAGGCTTCTCTCTCTCACTATATGCCTAAATCTAAAATCTTAATCATATTTTCCCCTAGGTTTTAGTGACTGGACTATCATTTATATATTCCAGTTGCTTAAATTAAAAAATTTCCAGTTGGCTTGGCCAAGATACACTGAATTTTTTAGTTGCAGTCTAAACATTTTTTAAAATCTTTTTTTTTTTTTTTTTTTACTCCAGTCCGGTATATTTTATTTGACTAAAATTTGCTAAAATATGTGTGTCTTTTTCATTCTGACACTAATTTTCTTCAAAATTCTACTGCTTTTTGGATTCCCTGGTGGTCCAATGGTTAAGAACTTCCCTGCCAGTGCAGGAGACATAGGTTTGATCCCTGGGCCAGGAGGATTCCACACGCTAAGGGGCAACTAAGCCCATGTGCCATAACTACTGAAGCCCATGCACCTAGAGTCCAGGCTCCACAAGAAGAGAAGTCACTGCAATGAGAAGCCAAACTAGACTGGCCCCTGCTTGCCACAATTAGAGAAAGCCCCCACATAGCAATGGAGACCCAATCCAGCCAAAATAAATAAAATTTAAAAAGAAATCACTGCTTCTTACCTGGATTATGGCCTTATAAAATTTAATAATCACTCAATTATCTGCCATAACCACTTATCTTTCACCCTGTGTACTTAAAACCATATTTGTACTTCAAAAAATCAAATTTGATTTTGTCTTCAGCATCATCTCTAATGCCCTTTGTGACTTTGCCTCTACCTACATTTCCAGGTTTATCTCTCGTGACTCTCTCTACTTCATGTTGCCTCGATACAATATTACTTCTCTAAGACATGGTACTATTTCATATCCTGCTGTTTATAGATTGGGTTTTGATTATCAGAAAAGTCTCATTTCACCCAGGTGAACTTTAGCCTACATTGAAAACTGGACCCAATAACTCCTCTTCCAGAAATTCATTTCCATATGTTCACAGAGCATCAGGTCATGTCTCTCATGCTACCACTAGGCAGCAAGCATGCCCTACCTTAAAGACTGCTTACAGTTCTTTTTTTAACTCAGTACTTACTGTGGAGCTTGGTACATAATAGGTACATAATAAATTTCTCTTGAATATGTTAATAAAAAATAAATGAGTTTCTCTTAGAATTAATCTTGATCGGCCCATGTTAGCAGTTTCCAGTGAAGCCTTTGTTCTGTCTCTTGACTCAGGTCCAAAACCCAAGGTCCCCTCATCTCAGCCTTTGCAGCAGTGATGCTGTTTTGCTGTCTGTTACAGATATCAAATGAGCAGCTTCAAATCAAAAGTGACGTGAGAACTCTTAATGCAAGTGGCAAAAGAACACAAGAAATCAATCAGTAGCCTGTTAGTGATCTCGACGTATCAGGCCCTGCTCACTCTATCAACAAGTATATGACTCTACTCCCAGTTTCAAAGAAGAGGATGAACTTTTGTAAAAGCAAGGACTCTGCTGAGGTCAATAACTATGGAAATTTCATTATAAGAAAGTCCAGAACTAGTTCTCTCAGTTTACATAACCTGGAATTCAGTGATCTTAATTATTGATTATTTCACAACTCAAAGACAAGATGATGCCGTTTTCAAAAGTGCTCACAGATAGATTTGTCCACTGATGGAAAGCATGTTCAGCTATGAAGTAGCATTGATTTTTGGCATTATTGCTTAAATAATCTTAGCTAATAGAGAAAGCTGTGTTATTTTTGTACAAGTGCTATGATTTCATATTAAGGTTTTGTTCCTTTTATGTTGCTGTGGTTAAATCTTACAGTGATTTAGGATGAGGTTTAGTTGCTAAAGAAATAAAAGACTTCCATGTGTCAGCTGGTGTTCTGTGATGACCTAGAGGAGTGGGAAGGAGGGAAGGGTGGAGAGAGAGTGGTTCAGAGGGAAGGAACACATGTATACTTATGGCTGATTCACAATATTGTAAATCAATTGTCCTCCAGTCAAACATAATTTTTTAAAAATATTCTATAAAAGGAAATAAAAAACTTAAACACAGTACAGTTGACCCTTGAACAACACAACTTTGAACTGCATGTGTGTGTGTGTGTGTGTGTGTGCACGCCTGGCAAGCTTGTTGTTCAGTCATGTCCTACTCTTTGCGACCCCATGGACTGTAGTCTGCCAGGCTCCTCTGTCCACAGGATTCTCCTGGTCAGAATAATGGAGTGGGTTTGCCATTCCCTCCACCAGGGTATCTTCCTGACCCAGGAATTGAACCAGGATCTCCTTGTGGCTCTGCTGGTAAAGAATCCACCTTCAATGCAGGAGGCCTGGGTTCAACCCCTGGGTTGGGAAGTTCCCCTGGAGAAGGGAAAGGCTACTCACTCCAGCATTCTGGCCAGGAGAATTCCATGAACTGTATAGCCCGTGGGGTAGAACAGAGTCAGACATGACTGAGTGACTTTCACTTTCACTCCTTCATTGCAGGAGCATTCTTTACCAGCTGAGCTACCCAGGAGCTGTATGAGTCTACTTATACACAATTTTTTTCAATAGTAAATACTATTATAAGTTACCACAGGATCCGAGGTTGGTATCCATGGGACTTGGAATTGGATAAGGAGAAAACCATGAATATGAAGAACCAACTATAAATTAAACCCAGGTTTTAAATTTCAAAGAGGTTAGCAGCCCCTAGCCCCTGTGTCGGAGAAGGCAATGGCAACCCACTCCAGTACTCTTGCCTGGAAAATCCTATGGATGGAGGAGCCTGGTAGGCTGCAGTCCATGAAGTTGCTAAGAGTGGGACACGACTGAGTGATTTCCATTTCACTTTTCACTTTTATGCATTGGAGAAGGAAATAGCAACCCACTCCAGTGTTCTAGCCTGGAGAATCCCAGGGATGGGGGAGCTTGGTGGGCTGCCGTCTATGGGGTCTCAGAGTCAGACACGACTGAAGCGACTTAGCAGCAGCAGCCCCTTTGTTATTTTTGGGGGCTCCAAAATCACTGCAGTGGTGACTGGAGCCATGAAATTAAAAGACACTTACTTCTTGGAAGAAAAGTTATGACCAACCTACATATTCAACATGTATACCTGTGGCGGATTCATTTTGATATTTGGCAAAACTAATACAATTATGTAAAGTTTAAAAATAAAATAAAATTAAAAAAAACAAAACAAAACAAAAAAAAGCAGAGACATTACTTTGCCAACAAAGGTTCATCTAGTCAAGGCCATGTTTTTTCCAGTGGTCATGTATGGATGTGAGAGTTGGACTGTGAAGAAGGCTGAGTGCCGAAGAATTGATGCTTTTGAACTGTGGTGTTGGAGAAGACTCTTGAGAGTCCCTTGGACTGCAAGGAGATCCAACCAGTCCATTCTAAAGGAGATCAGCCCTGCGTGTTTTTTGGAAGGAATGATGCTAAAGCTGAAACTCCAGTACTTTAGCCACCTAATGCGAAGAGTTGACTCATTGCAAAAGACTCTAATGCTGGGAGGGATTGAGGGCAGGAGAAAAAGGGGACAACAGAGGATGAGATGGATGAATGGCATCACCGACTCAATTGACGTGAGTGTGAGTAAACTCCGGGAGTTGGTGATGGACAGGGAGGCCTGGCGTGCTGCAATTCATGGGGTCGAAAAGAGTCAGACATGACTGAGCTACTGAACTTAACTGACCCCCAATGTTGTTCAATGGCAAGCTGCATTTGTTCTGCTATATCCGCTGTAATCCAATTCATCAGATAGAAACATCCTGCAGCTAAACAAAATTCAAACTTTACTATATTTCATAGGACTTCTAGTCCAAATTCTCTCGATGAACAAATAACAATGGACAATACAAATCACTTGATCTCAGTTTATTCATCTATGTAATGGAAGGTTTGGAATAGATGTCTATAGATTCCAGGATACAAACACATGTTGTAATTCTAGACCAAAAAAAAAAAAAAAAAAACTGATTAAATTGATAGTCAGTGAGATTAAACTGTGATGGGTCTATCAACTTTATTTCACCTAAGTTTATATCAAATAAGTTTCTCTCCTGAGAATGGAACCTAAGATTTTAATTTGAAAAGTTATATTTCTCTTTCTCATGGTGATGTATGTTTTCATTTAGAAAAAAAATCTTCAGAAGTTAGACATGAGTTTTAAAACTCACCAAAATAGAAAAATAACATATGCATTATCACTGCTTTATAGAATAATGATCTGCTTGTTAACCACTTTGAACTTTTCAGAGTAATACATAGAAAGATAAAAAAAAAATTTATCACTAAACCATAATTTTAATGCATACTATATGAAACATTGAACTTAAGTTAGTTATTGGAGGCATTCCTGTTACTTAAATTGACACAATTTGATGTTACCTTACAATACATGCTTGATGACAAAACTATAACTTTGCCATTATTTCCAAATAAAAGCTATATCTCTTAATTTACTTATAATTCTATTATTTTTTTGTGAGATTTCTATTATGTTAAATTATTCCTTTGGAATATTTTGGTGAAAATATTACTATATGGAGTTGTTCATATATAGTATATTTTTAAAAAGCTTTCAAGTTGTAAGCCAGCCATAAAATATATGGCAGATTAAAAGATAAAAAGGGATTAAAAGTCTAAGAGAAAGTGAGTTATAGCTATATGGGGTTACTCATGAATTTATTTTATGATCTAGCTGAGGAGACAGAAAAGAGACCAAATGAAAAGTGGGCAGACAGCATGAGACGGTGCTCCAGAAGGACAAGAATATTCAGAATATTATAGTCATGAATTTGACTCATATTTGATTTAAAAGGAAGATTGAAAACTTGGTGAAGGGCAATTTTGCTTGGTACAATTACAAATTATGGGTTCCTGGTATTATAAAAGAAGTTGTGAGAAGATAAATTTCAGGAAGGGGTTTGATGTCCTTGCTTGGAAAGATTTAGCAGCTGGCCAGAAAGTCCACTGGCAAACCACAGTTCTTAATGCATGAAGGGGTGAGATTCAGATCCAAGTTCTCCTCTTCCTCCTTTAGAACACTAAGCCTGGTGCCAAACTCAGTAGAAGTTTACATGCCTTTGAAGGTTTGGATAGCAGTTATGTCCACTCTCTAAATCTACCTAACCGAGGAGTGATGAGTCAAAGGAAAGTATATATCTTGCTGCTGTGGTCTCTCCCTTATTGTCTTGTCTATAGGTATTGACAGGTTCCCCCCCTCCACCCCCGCCCCGCCACTGGAGTCAGGCCCAGGAGCATGGGTTTTTTGTAATCTGTGACTTTAGGTCTGGGTTTGTCTATTTATTAGGCTCATTCTCCAGTTGGGTTGTTCTACATATATTGCTTTTTGTTATATTTTTTCTCTTTTGCCCTTATTTTTCTTGATTCCCAGGAATCCACTTCCTGTAAAATCCAAGTAATAGAATGCAGGGTCCTAGTAGACCCCATTTTTAGAATTTTCCATCTAAGAGAGAAAGCTTCAACATCTCACAACCTCTGTTTCTCTCAAATATGCTCTAGGGAAAAAAAAATTTTTTTTTCACCAGTTTTTCATTTATTGAGCAATCAGTTAGATAATCATTTTTGTGGCAGCTAATACTACACTAGATACTGAGAATATAAGAAATTTTAAAAAGCAAAATCAAAAGAAAACCTTGTTCTTAAAAAATAGTTTAAAAAAATAGTTTTCAAAGAACTTAAGCTTACTTTATATGATTTCTTTTATGGAACTTAGAAAATTATACTCATCTGCAGCTCCCTCTTCTTTCTGAGAAAAAAGGTTCAAGTACAACAAATATATATTGGACAGGCACAGTGCATCAAATACTGACCAAAATATTTTATGTGCTTATTTCGCTTAAGGCTTGAAACCATCCTACCTCCTATAATTAACTCCATTTTTACAAATGATAAAATACTGCTTGGGCTTCCCTGATGGCTTAGATAGTAAAGAATCTGCCTGTAAAGTGAGAGATATGGATTCAATCCCTGGGTCAGGAAGATCCCCTGGTGAAGGGCATGGCAACCCACTCTGATATTCTTGCCTGAAAAATACCATGGTCAGAGAAGTCTGGCAGGCTACAGTACATGGGGTTGCAAAAAGTCGAACATGACTGAGTGACTAGGCACAAAGTACTGGTTTCTCCTTGGAAGAAAAGCTATGACAAACCTAGTGAGCATATTAAAAAGCAGAGACATTACTTTTCCAACAGAGGTCCGCATAGTCAAAGTTATGGTTTTTCCAGTAGTCATGTATGGATGTGAGAGTTGGACCATAAAGAAGGCTGAGCACTGAAGAATTGATGCTTTGGAACTGTGGTGTCGGAGAAGACTCTTGAGATCCCCTTGGGCAGCATGGAGATCAAACCATTAATCCTAAAGGAAATCAACCCTGAATATTCATTGAAAGGACTGATGCTGAAGCTGAAGCTCTAGTACTTTGGCCACGTGATGCAAAGAACCAACTCGTTGGAAAAGACCGAAGCTGAGAGAGATTGAGGGCAGGAGGAGAAGGGGGTGACAGAGGATGAAATATTTGCATGGCATCATTGACTCAATGAACATGAGTTTGAGCAAACTCTGGGAGAGTGTGAAGGGCAGAGATGCCTGATGTGCGGCAGTCCATAGGCTCGCAAAAAATTCGGACATATTGAGTGACTGAACAACTTAAAAGTACTCTTGGTATTCCGTGGAGCTGGGAAAACTTTGGCTGTTGACAAAGACTTTGCCCTTAGCCACTCCCCTGCATCACCTCCAGGACACAGGAATGTTGTAAAGTGACTGAGCTTTTCCATTTTCCTTGGCTTTACTTGATACAACTTTCTTTTCTAATCTGGAATTGAGATATTAGCAATACATTACTTGTTTTAATGTTTGTACTTTTCTAAGATATTTTAAATTCAAGAAGTGTGATATCTTCAGCTTTGTTATTCTTTCTTAAGATTGCTTTGGCTATACTGATTTATTTATTTGCAGTTCTAAATGAATTTTAGAATTGTTTTTGTCTATTTCTGTAAAAACTACTATTGGGATTTTGATAAAAATTACAATGAATCTGTAGATCACTTTGGGTAGTATGGCTAGTTTAACAATATTAAATCTTCCATTCCTTGAACGTGGATGTCTTTTCATTTATCGGCGTCTACTTCTTTCATCAATGTTTTATAGTTTTCAAGATACAAGTCTTTTATCTACATTGTTATTACCAAGTATTTTACTCTTTTTGATAATATTGTAAATGCAATTATTTTCTTAATTTCTTTTTTTTATAGTTTGCTGTTAGTGATAGAAATGAAACTAATTTTTGTATATTGATTTTGTTTCCTGCTGTTTTACTGAATTCGCTCATTAAGTTTAATAATTTTGAGGGACATCTTTAGGGTTCTCTACAAACAAAATTATGCCATCTGAAAACAGAAATGATTTTACTTTTCCCTTTCAGCTTTGAATGTCTTTTTTTCCCTTCTTTTTGTTTTCCCTTTCTTCTTTTCCTTTTTGTTCAGGCTAGAATTTCTAATACGATGTTGAATAGAATTTTTCAAAAGTGGATATCATTGCCTTCATCCCAATCTTAAAAAAAAAAAAGCTTTCAGTTTTTCACCATTGAGTATGATGTTAGCTATAAGCTTCATTCTTTAATTTCAAAAATAACAGTATAGGTCACTGGAACAGAAAAGAGAGCCCAGAAATAAATCTATGCATATAAGGTCAACTGGTCTATGATAAGGGATACAAGAATACACAATGGAAAAAGGACAATCTCTTCAACAAATGATATTGGGGAAACTGGATATTCACAGGAAAATAAAATAAAATTGGACTCAACTTATTACATACACAATAATTAATTCAAAATGGATTAAAG
Source organism: Bos mutus (assembly GCF_027580195.1). NCBI lineage: Eukaryota > Metazoa > Chordata > Mammalia > Artiodactyla > Bovidae > Bos > Bos mutus. The sequence continues at coordinate 51,278,226 of NC_091636.1, read as the reverse complement.
GCTTAAGTGTTAAAACTTGAAACTGTAATAAAAACATAGGGAAAATCTTCATGACATAAGTGTAAGCAAAGGTTTTTTGAATATGACCCTAAAAACACAAGCAATGGAAGGGAAAATAGACAAATGAGACAATATTAAGCAAGAAATCTTCTGTACAGGAAAGTAAACAATCGACAGAGTGAAAAGGCAACCTACAGAATAGAAAAAAAAAATTGCAAACTATGTATCGGATAAAAGGTTATTATCCAACATACTTAAAAAAAAAAAAAAAAACCTCTTACAACTCAACAGCACACACAAAAAAGAAAATAGGCCAACAGGCAATTTGATGTTAAAAATGGGCAAAGGATTTGAACAGACATTTTTCCAAAGAGTACATACAAATGTCCAAGAGTTATACGAAAAGATACTCAATATCATTTATCAACTTGGACATGAAAATCAGAACCAAAATGAGATAATGACTTCATACCTATTAGAATGGTGATTACTTTTTTTTTTTTTTAAGTGTAGGTAGTTGATGATGTGCAGAAATTGTAATCCTTATCCCTTGTTCATGTTTGTGGGAATGCAATATGATGGAAATGTAAAATGGTGCTATAGAAATACCATGGAAATTTCTCAAAACAATAAAAACAGAACTACTACATTATAGACCAAGGCCACTTTGGGGTATACATCCAAAAGAACTGAAATTGAGTTCTCAAAGGGATATCCACACTTCCATGTTCACTGTAGCATTATTCACAATAGGAAAGATATAGAAACAACTTAAATGTCCATTGACAGATGACTGGATGAAGGAAACATGAAATATACACACAACGAAATATTATTCAGACTTTAAAAAAAGAAAATCTTTACATATTCAACACCACTGAGGAATCTGGAGAACATTGTATACTAAGTGAAATAAGACAGGCACAGGACAAATACTGCATGATTCCACTTATGTGAGGTACAAAAATAGTCAAACTGAAAAACAGAGTAGTATATTGGTTGCCAGTAGTGATGTATGGATGTGAGAGTTGGACTATAAAGAAAGCTGAGCAGAAGAATTGATGCTTTTGAACTGTGGTGTTGGAGAAGACTCCTGAGAGTCCCTTGGACTGCAAGGAGACCAACCAATCCATCCTAAAGGAAACCAGTCCTGGGTGTTCATTGGAAGGACTGGTGTTGAAGTTGAAGCTTCAGTACTTTGGCCCACTGATGTGAACAGCTGACTCATTTGAAAAGATCCTGATGCTGGGAAAGATTGAGGGCAGGAGGAGAAGGGGACGACAGAGGATGAGATGGCTGGATGGCATCACTGACTCAATGGACATGAGTTTGGGTAAACTCCGGGAGTTGGTAACGGACGGGGAGGCCTGGTGTGCTGCAATTCATGGGGTCGCAAAGAGTCAGACACGACTGAGCGAATGAACTGAACTGAACTGATATTGGTTGCCAGGGGCTGGGGGAAGGGAGAATGGGGTGTTGCTGTCCAACAATTTACAAAGTTTCAGTTTTACCAGAGAACTTCTAGAGAACTGCTGTACCATATTCTGCCTATAGTTACTATCCACTTAAAATTGTTGTGTTCTCATTATAATAAAATAAAAAAGATTATATTATACTTTTTAAAATTCAAGTAGTCAATAGTCTATTTTGTTAAACTTAGCATTATTTTTTAAGTTTCAGTCTGTCTGATATTAACCCACTCCAGTATTCTTGCCTGGAGAATCCCATGGACAGAGGAGCCTGGTGGGCTACAGTCCATGGAGTTGCAAAGAGTCTACATGACTGAATGAGTAACACTTCCACTTCCACTAATGGATCTGTAAATATGAAGAAAATACAAATTTCAAAGAACTGAAGGCTAAGTTCACAAGAACTAAGGTAGCTACACACTGGGTCTCCTGTGTCTCCTGCGTTGGTGGCTCAGATGGTAAAGAATCTGCCTGCAGTGCAAGAAGCCCTGATTCAATCCCTAAGTTGGAAAGATCCCCTGGAGAAAGGAATGACTACTCACTCCAGTAGTCTTGCCTGGAGAATTCTACGGACACACAAGTCTGGTGGGCTATGTTCTACAGAGTCCCAAAGAAATGGACTAGACTGAGTAACACTTTTTCAAGAATAAGTAGGAAAAAAAAAAAGAATAAATAGGAGATATGTCCATTGAGGCTTAGATTTATTTATTTTAATCTTATTATTTAAAAGTCTAGTACCATTGAATCCCATGTGTTCACGTTCAGGAAAACTGGAAATTAATCTTGTATATAAGCCTTGATTATAGATGCAGTTTGATACTTCATGATTTATTGATTTGAAAACTGAAGATGAATAGTAGTTGTCTTACTGAAACTGAAAATAGATTACAAAGCAACATTTGTAAGATTATAGCAAACAATATCACCAATATTTAATTAAGAAGCAATGTCTGGATTTCAGCATTACATTTTTAGTACCAGAGAGTTATTTTCAGTGGATTTTTTTTGTTCATGTCATTATAATTTAGACACTGATACATTATGCTGATTCTGCCATTACTGGAAATCACATTTTATCAGTATTTATTCTTAAGTCAAGATGTTTGTATTATCCATGCAATTTGCTCTGGAAAGAAGTGAAAGTCACTCAGTCGTGTGTGACTCTTTGCGACCCCACGGACTGTATAGTCCTGAAATTCTCCAAGCCAGTATACTGGAGTGGGTAGCCATTCCCTTCTCCAGGGGATCTTTCCAACTCAGGGATCAAACCTAGGTCTCCCGCATTGCTGGCAGATTCTTTACCAGCTGAGCCACAAGGGAAGCCCGAGAATACTGGAGGGGGTAGCTTAACCCTTCTCAAGCAGACCTTCCCCACCCAGGAATCGAACTGGGATCTCATTCATTGCAGGTGATTCTTTACCAACTGAGCTATCAGGGGAAGCCCTGCATTTACAGAGGCATATACAAAGAACATGTGGAGCAATTTTGGAAAAAATAAAAATGATGCATTATTATGATTACTTTATCAATGTTTTCAATTAATTTTTTAATCAAGAAGTCATAAGTCATTTGAACCAGAAATAGATGGCCTGCATTGCTTTCACATTTTGGCAGGTCTTTCCATTATACTTCAACTACTATACTAAATTGCTAACCTTTCTATAGAGCTATATATTTGATAATATTTTGTTTTCATTAAAATATAGTGAAGTTGCTCAGTCATGTCTGATGCTTTGTGACCCCGTGGACTGTAGCCTACCAGGCTCCTCAATCCTTGGAATTTTTCAGGCGAGAGTACTGGAGTGGTTTGCCATTTTCTTCTCCAGGGGATCTTTTTGACCCAGGAATTGAACCCAGGTCTCCTGCATTGCAGGCAGATGCTTTACCGTCTGAGCCGCCAGGGAAGCCCTTATTTAAATATAGTTTCACCTAATTTTTGCAACTACCCTATAAGGTAACAATAATTATAATGAGCTTTGTTCTAAGCACTTCTCTTATATTAGTGCATTTAATCCGCACAACAATACTGTGAGAAAGAAACTATCATCTGCTTTTTACAGGTGATGAAACTAAGGCAACAAGAGTTTATGTCATTTGCCCATCAGATCAGATCAGATCAGTCGCTCAGTCGTATCCAACTCTGCGACCCCATGAACTGCAGCACGCCAGGCCTCCCCGTCCATCACCAACTCCTGCAGTTCACTCAGATGCATGTACATCGAGTCAGTGATGCCATCCAGCCATCTCATCCTCTGTCATCCCCTTCTCCTCCTGCCCCCAATCCCTTCCAGCATCAGGGTCTTTTCCAATGAGTCAACTCTTCTCATGAGGTGGCCAAAGTGCTGGAGTTTCAGTTTTAGCATCATTCCTTCCAAAGAAATCCCAGGGCTAATCTCCTTCAGAATGGACTGGTTGGATCTCCTTGCAGTCCAAGGGACTCTCAACAGTCTTCTCCAACACCACAGTTCAAAAGCATCAATTCTTCGGTGCTCAGCCTTCTTCACAGTCCAACTCTCACATCCGTACATGACCACAGGAAAAACCATAGCCTTGACTAGACGGACCTTTGTTGGCAAAGTAATGTCTCTGCTTTTCAATATGCTATCTAGGTTGGTCATAACTTTCCTTCCAAGGAGTAAGCATGTTTTAATTTCATGGCTGCAGTCACCATCTGTAGTGATTTTGGAGCCCAGAAAAATAGTCTGATACTGTTTTCACTGTTTCCCCATCTATTTCCCATGAAGTGATGGGACTGGATGCCATGATCTTCATTTTTCTGAATGTTGAGCTTTAAGCCAACTTTTTCACTCTCCACTTTCACTTTCATCAAGAGGCTTTTTAGTTTCTCTTCACTTTCTGCCATAAGTGTGGTGTCATCTGCATATCTGAGGTTATTGATATTTTTCCCCGCAGGTGAACACATTTAGAGCTAGCTCATGATTCAGTCTGTCTGATTCCTCAGCTGCTGTTTGAATACCCTGTTAGGTCTCATCAAAACAGTTATATGCAGATGAATTGGGATGGTTAGCTAGAAACATAATGATTAGTTTCAGAATGGTTCACTCTTGTAACAGAAGATTCATGCAAGCTCCCCAATATGTGTTCAGACACAATTGTGGGTAGCAAATTTGAACCCATGGCCTAGATATAATTTCATGTTTCATCACTCTGAATTACAGTTGCATCTCAATATGTCTTGTGCATTGATTTATATGGCTGCCCCTGGTCGCTCAGTGGTAAAGAGTCCACCTGTCAAGCAGGAGACATGGGTTCAATCTCTGAATCTAGAAGATTCCCTGACGGAGGAAGTCGCAACCCACTCTAGTATTCTTGCCTAGGAAATCCCATGGACAAAGGATCCTGGCCCATACAGTCCATGGGGCTGCAAGAATCAAACACGACTGAGCAATTGCACAGTCACAGCAATTAATTTAAATGTGTAAATTATAAACATAGCTTAGTTTACCAAAAAATAACTTAATATGGCTAAAAGTAATAATCCCTAGCCCGTTTGTTACATTTTCTTTATATGAATGATCAGCCCTGGGATTTCTTTGGAAGGAATGATGCTAAAGCTGAAACTCCAGTACTTTGGCCACCTCATGCGAATAGTTGACTCATTGGAAAAGACTCTGATGCTGGGAGGGATTGGGGGCAGGAGGAGAAGGGGACGACAGAGGATGAGATGGCTGGATGGCATCACTGACTCGATGGACGTGAGTCTGAGTGAACTCGGGGAGTTGGTGACGGACAGGGAGGCCTGGCGTGCTGCGATTCATGGGGTCGCAAAGAGTCGGACACGACTGAGCGACTGATCTGATCTGATCTGAAATGTATTTTTTCTTTACACTATTTTCCTTTACTATACCATCAGGACTTTCCAAATATCTCAAAGTTGCATCAGTATGTTATTAAATTCTTATTTTGTTAATTGATTCTTCCCACCATCTTCCCATCCACCTGCTTGACCGGATGGATAGCTCTGAAGTCTCCATGTCATGTTTAATTCTTTCTTAGATTAGTCCCTTATTTTTGGAGAAGGAGATTCTAGTATGACTTTCAAACATGTATTGGGAATGTTTATTGTACATATACTTCCTTGAATTTAACTTTGAAGTATATGTGACTATTTACATTGGTCATTCTTGGTTGGAAATCACCTTTCTTTATAACACAAAATCCATTGCTTCATTAACTCCTTAACATCCATCCTGTTTTCATGCTGCTCCTAAGAAAGACTAATGGAATTCTAATTATCCACTTAAAGTGAATTATTTGCTCATTCTCTTATTTTTGTTTTCATTTTTGTGTCTGCATGTATGTTTCATTTCCTCTTTTGAAATTTTGGGATTTTCTCTTAATCATTGTCATTCTAATATTTTTGTCTCTTTTTCTTATTCTTTATTCGGGGTGTTCAAATGGGTGAAAAATTTCAACTTCCTGCTCATATCTGTAGATTGTATACCTCTTTATATACTATTTCTTTCATAATTGTCTAAATTTCTCTATCTTATCTTTCTAGAACTGTTATTCTTAGATCCTCTGCATTGATGATTTTCCATATTTCTTTCTCACATTAAAAAAATAGATGTTTTGCTGTATTTCCTTGGACAATATCTCAGTTTTTTTCATTAAGTGTGTCTCCAAATAACTTATAAGACAAAATCTTCTTTCTTCTGCTTTTAAGAGTTTTGTGTTGCAGTTTTCTTAAAATGTATGTTGATCTTTGATTCTGGCTCATCTTTGAAGATGGAACAGTAAAATCATTTTGACGGCTCTCGGTGTGTGGTCAGAATATATTTATTTAGGGCAGAGCCTTCTAACCCATGCACCAGGGGCTAACAGTGTGCTATAAAGGTATGAAAGTTTAGCCTGGATTTGCCTCTACCCATGAAGCAGCAAGACACAAGTATGTGGTCACCTTTGCCATGGAGCCAATGATTTCCTCCAATGTTCAGTGGAAATGTTCTTGTTATCTATATTTGTTTTCACATGGAAATATTTTATTAATATCAGTATTTATGTAATAAAATGTGATAGGAAAAGTGTGTGTGTGCTAAGTTATTTCAGTGGTGTCTGGACTCTGTGTGACCATACTTATTGTAGTCCACCAGGCTCCTTTGTGCATGGGATTCTCCAGGCAAGAATACTGGAGTGGGTTGCCATGCCCTCCTCCTGGGGATCTTCCCAACCCAGAGGCCAAACCCACTTCTCTTATTTCTCTTGCATGGCAGGCAGTTTCTTTACCACTAGCACCTCTTGGAAAGCTCATTTAAATCTTAAGCAACAAATATTAATACCACTGAAACATTTAGGTTTTCATAATTAGTCATACAAAGTAACTGATGAAATAAAGGATGTTCTATGTCTATGTTCATGTATGTAAGTTTTTAAAGAAATCTATCCACCTATGTATCTATCCATGTATCCATCCATCTATAATTCACGAAATATCCTAACATCTCTAAGATCTGTTTTCTTATCCTAAAAATATTAATAATTAAAAGCATGTATCTCCAGAAGTTATCTTCAATTAAAAATGAAAATCTAAGGAAGAGAGAAGCTAAGATGTCTTTCAGTGCTCATACATCAAATAACAGGAAAGCTGAGTTATTATTTATTTATATTTTAAATATAGACTTTTTTACTCAATCACTGGAGATTCTGGGATCCATATTATATTTTTAGATCCATTTTATATCTCCCTATTACATTTTCGATGATTTAGGAACTTGATGTACCCCCCAAAAATAGTGACGTTTATTCCATTTTATGTATGTTATATTCTCTGACTTTAAGAAGTTTGCAATCAAAGTGTAAGATTCACAAAGCAGTTAGAACAATAGACCAGACAGAACATAACTTTATGACAATCATAAGTTTATGATTGTTATAAACTTTATGAAAAATAGTTTGAAGAGATTGATCTACATCTTTAGAGTAGTTGAGAGAAATGTTTGTGGTGCATACGTGACTGAACTTTGAGTCTGAATAATGGGTTTAGAGGAAAAAAGTATTGGAAGGAAGCTATCCAAGTGATAAAAGTGGTGTAAAAGAATACCAGAAAGCAGAAATGAGCATGCCCCTCAAATCCACAAGGTAATTGTTCAGCAATAGGATGAGCTGTATTATGAAGAAAAAATGAAAACAAAATGAGTAAGGTCAGAATGTGGGCTATAATCTCCCTCAAGGCCCTCATCAACACATTTAACAAAAGTTTCTTGGGAGCGCCCCATAACCCTCAAACTGTTCACGGTACTTTTGTTCATGTTAAAGACAAAATAGCTTTTAAGATTTGCAGAAGGCAATGTTAAAAGGATTTCTTCTATCACATTACAAAATATTTAGCTATCAACAATGAAATTTTCTAACTACTTAGAATATTATTATCACAAAGTTGTTGTTCAGTTGCTAAGTTCTGTCTGACTCTTTGTGACAGCATGGATTGCAGCATACCAGGTTTCCCTGTCCTTCACTATCTCCCAGAGTTTGCTCAAACTCATGTCCATTGTGTTGGTGATGCCATCCAAACTATCACATCATCTCATTAAGAATTTCAACTATTTTATTTCTCTATTTTTTTAATTCCTGATTTACTGGCTCTAGACAACCAGCATTTAAGAAGTAGGCAGGCCAATTATTAAAAAGATGGCTGACAGACCATCACCTTTCTCTGTGTGATTATCAGTGATAACACGAGACACTGCTGGTATTTGAAAGATCTTCAACTGGCCTCCTGTGATATTCATCAAGTTATCCCCATTGTGCTCTCTGGAGACTCTGAGGATCTGTAGCTTACATGTGAGTGTGTGAAGTGAAAGTTCTCAGTCATGTCCAAATCTGTGTGACCCCATGGACTATACAGTCCGTAGAATTCTCCAGGCCAGAATACTGGAATGGGTAGCCTTTCCTTTCTCCAGGGGATCTTCCCAACCCAGGGATGGAACCCAGGTCTCCCGCATTGCAGGTGGATTCTTTACCAGCTGAGCCACAAAGGAAGCCCATAGCTCACATGATGACCTTCACACATTGGAAGCTAGCTGTCATGTTGCTCCATATTGCTTCTACTTTTCTTCCAGCTGAATACTCTACACCATCCAGTTATTTCTTATAGAGCATGGCTTTTCACTGTGTCCTTCTTGTTTTTCTTCTCCTGGTCTCTCCAGAACTGCTAATTGTCATTCCTGGCACTCAGAAATGAATTTTTGAGCTGTAGAAAAATCAGTACCAGGCTCCCCTGGTGGTTTATGATTAAAAAAAAAAATCTGCCTGCCAATACAGGAGATACAGGTTTGACCCCTGACCCAGGAAGATCCCACATGTCACAGAGCAACTAATGAGCCTGTACTCTAGAGCCCGGGCACTGCAACTACTAAAACCCACACACCCTAGAGTCTGTGTTCTGCAACAAGAGAAGCCACAGCAAGGAGAAGTCTGAGCACCACAAATAGAGAGTAGCCCCTGCTTGCTGCAACCAGAGAAAAGCCAAAGAAGACCAGCACAACAAAAAATAAATAAATGCATAAAATTATATTAAAAAAAAAAAAAAAAAAGTCAGTGCTTAGCTGTGTGAGACTGTAGTTTGTATTAATTTAATCAGAACATGCATTAACTATATTAGGTAACTAATTGTATTGTTGGGTACAGGAACTAGGAATAAAATTTAGCTTGGCTCCATGCTGGGAGTAGATGGCATAAGCCGGAACTGCTAAGAATTCAGTCTTTCTTCTTTTAGCCCCAGGTTATCTTTCAACTATTTTCTATTAGCATTAAATCATTTAATTGAGCACTCCCTCTACATAAAATGCCTGAGGGTGCAAGATTAAAAAAAAAAAAACCAGATACTTTCAAGAGAGTCTTATAAGAGGTCTAGATTAGCCAAGTTTAGGAAATGTCAACCCACTCCAGTATTATTGCCTGAAAAATTCCACAGACTGAGCAGCCTGGCAGGCTACAGTGCAAGGGGTCACAAAGAGTCAGGACTGAGCGACTGAGCACGCATGCACAGGGCCATAATGTACAGGCAAATATTTGGTTACAATATATGCAAAGCTTAAGTTCTAAACTGATGTTAACCTATTTGCATAGAGGATCTGAAAAAGAGAGGACCTGCTTTCCTTTCTTTTTTCTGCTATAATTTAGTTTAATGTAAATTCAGATTATTAAATATTTATTTCTTTAAATGAAACATGGAGAGTTCTTTGCGTTCAAGCTTTAAGGAGCTAGTTATTAGTTAATTGAGAACACCTGATGGTTAGCTCAACGCTAACATAATTTACGAACACCAGGAGACAGCACTTCCATTTAGAAAATAATGTACATTGTTTTATCTAAATACAGAACACATCTTTATAGAAATTAAATTCAGCTATAATCCCAATAGCTAGGAGCCATTTCTGATAATACTTTAAGTTTTATTGTCATTTCCCCACAGATTTAAGTGAATTGATAAATACTAAAACTGTGGTATATGTTTGCTAAGTTGCTTCAGTTGTGTCCAACTCTGCGCAACCCCATGGAATATAGCCTGCCTTACTCCTCTGTCCTTGAGATTCTCCAGGCAAGAATACTAGAGTGAGGTGCCGTTTCCTTCTCCAGGGGATCTTCCCAACATGAGGGATGGAACCCACGTCTCTTACGTCTCCTGAGTTGCCAGGAAGGTTCTTTACCACTAGAGCCACCTGGGAAACCCATATACTACTCATAATATATTATGATCTACTTTTTTAAATTTAATAATATATAGTGCAAACCATTCAGTTTTTAAATATCACTGACATACTATTAATAAATATACAGTATTTCATCAAATTAGTTATCTCACTATTTTTAAAAAACTAATCCATCATTAACGTCATCTAGTTTATTTCTTGCTTTTACCATTATAAGGGCACAATGTACATCCTTGCATATATAAATGAGTGCATATTGGAGAATTAATTTATTCTTAAATAAGTATTTAAAATAGAAAAGAATATCTCATTATATCCGTGTATCTTATCCATATCTGATCTAATAAGAAATGGAATATATTTAAGATGCTACTCATGTATTTAATTAGGAAGATCAACATGCCTCATTGTATGTAATATTTTTCATAAGTATTTTATATTTTTAATGATTAAAATTTTTATAAATGATTTTTTATAAAACCATTATTTTTCACTTTGTTATTAAAGAACTATTTGAAATAAAGATTTTATTAAAAAATAGTATTATATCAACAAAAGTACTTAATTTTAAAAAAGTACTACTTTCTGAACCCCAAAGTGTACAGGAGACATTTTTCTTTAAGCAGTAATGTAACTGAGCTTAACAAAGTGGGCATGGGGAGGTCTGGCTTCTGGCTCACAGCAGAGGAGCATTGCAATTTCATCAGGAGGCCCCGAGGCTCTGAGCATATTCCCCTCCCTGTCACAGCAGGTTTTAGCAAAGCTGTAGTTGCTGCACCTCTAACCAGACAGGTCAACATCACAGTTCTGGGGCTTATCTTTAGAAAGAAAAATATTACCAGTAATATGCTGTGAAGCCAAACTCTTGAAACTACTTTTACACAGTCAAGTGAAACAAAATATTTTACCCAAAGAAGCCTCTTCCTTGTCTAGGTATTCAACATGTGTGCAGCCTTGATAACACACATCATCACTGTTGAATGTTGAACAAAATCAGGAAGGAATATTTTTCTGCTCTTTTGCATTCAAGACATCGCAAAATACACATTTTTTTTTTTCAGTTTTATCCTTCTGATGTAAGAAGTAACCAAATCCATAAATGTAATACCACTGGTTTTCTAGACAGATGATGAAAAACAGCTGCCTTTGCCTAAAATCCCGTTTTGTGCTGGCATTGGAAGCCAGAGTAACTTTTCTGAGCATATCAGTTATCACCAACTGGCAAGATTTGACTTTTGTGGGTCATGGAATGCAGTAAAGTATCAGGTATAGTCTGAGACACTTCCTTTTATAATACAAACTATATTTGATCAGCAAAACATAAATCTCAGAGCTTCCTTCTATGTTTCAGGAAATATAGAAAGGGAGTTTAAATGATTGATGCTTAAATTAATCAATTCCAGAAATAATGTCCTATTTTTAGCTTTGTTAAATTATGGTAAGCCCTCTCACTTTGTGTGTGGGGGGGGAGGGTATTGTGTGCGCTTATTTCTATTTTAAAATCTAAACAACTATTTTGCTCTAGCTGTTAAAATGTACTTCCCTCACTAATCTCCCCATGTCAGGCACATTACCCAGCACAGCACTCACCACAAATATTTAATTAATCATTACTTAAATGACTCTGAATAACTATTCGTGAGTGAAACTTTTGAATATATGTGCAAAGTCAATTATTTGGTATAATTGTTAATGGCAAATAAGAGTAAAAAGACCTGCATTCTTACCTTCAAATAATCATTTGGTTAAGTAAGGATTTCAGTTGGTGTATTTCTCATGTGCTCTGGCTATTCTGATGTACACTGGACATCAAACTCAGTGGAGAAGGATAAAAAATTAATATGTGTTTTTAGTATGTTTTATATTCATTCATTTGCATTTTCATATTGTTAAATATGAGTGTGTTCCACACCTACTTTGTTGTTTAGTCACTCAGTTGTGTCTCTCCCTGTGACTCTATGGACTGAAGCATGCCAGGTTTCTCTGTCCTTCATTATCTCCCAGAGTTTGCTCAAACTCATATCCGTGGAGTCTATGATGACATCCAACTATCTCATCCTCTGTCATTGCCTTCTCCTCATGCCCTCAACCTTTCCCAGCATCAGAATCTTTTCCAATGGGATGGCTTTTCATGTCAGGTAACCAAAGTACTGGAGCTTCAGATCCACACCCATTAAAGCACAGTTATAGAGATAAAAGTTCCTCAATATATGTAGATTGAGCAACAGAGATGCCCATAAAGTACAAGACTGTTTGTGATCCCTTACATATTTAAAAAGTAGAATAGCTCAATCAAGTCTGTTTTATAAGACTATATTAAAAGTACAAGGATATTGTCAAGTATACTTTGTGATGTAAATATCCACATTTATAAAAAATGTATAAATAGAAATTTCAAAGTAAAAAATTAAATTTAATACAGTTTTATACAAAATAAACATACCAAAATTTTTAAAAAAGCAAGTTGAAGAGAGAAAAATCTAACTTTTTACACTTGGCATAAGTGTTGTCAGAGTTATCCAAATGAGGTAAATGTTATGTCTTCATAGAATGTAGACTGGAATTTCAATCAGTGATGACATTAAGCCCAAACATAAGCTGTCAATATACCCAAAACATCTTCCTAAAAGAATAGCCCACCATGTGATATATATAAGTTGCTTACATATATTATAATTGCGAAGCATTATTGTATATAATTACATACATATATTGAAATTTCAATCTGCCCAACATTAAAGAACATCTTTATGCCCCCAACATTTCTTACATAGGCAAATATGAAGGCACATAAGTGATACGACTAGTGAGACAAACACAGTTAAATTAATATGCATTTGCCTCCTTTTCTGGGGCTCCTTTTCATAATAAATAACACTCTGCAAGCCCTCTCCACAGGCTAAATGATGATCAGAAGTCAAACTTTGGATTAAGTCATCTATTATATATTTGGAGGTGGCCAAAGTAGCTGAATTTATCTCTGCATGGGACAGTAAAAGTTTTCTTCAAGGAAATCGATATGGTCTACAGTTTCTATGGTTGCAGTTTCTATTTTTACTTAATTCTTCTCGCTAAATGTGCCTTATCAATTATTTTGAAACCAGGCAAGAGTGTGTGGCTAGATCAAATCAAAGCTTCCAAAGAAGGGAGGAAGGAAGGAAGGACCAAAGAGTAAACTAGGGGAAAACTCTAAATTTATTCTTAATTGATGGCTACTAATTTGAGTTCTTTTGGACTTGTTCCAACTCTGTGATGGGAAATTTAGTTGACACTAAGACAGTTTTAAAGACATATAATTACTTTGACTTCAGATTATTAAAATTATATTTAAATTGTTACAATTTTCATCAAAGAGTAAGAAAGGGTATAAACTGAACTCTGGTTTGAGAATAAAAAATGTAAGTTTTAAGATGAGTACTGTGTTGATTTTAGTATTAAATCCATTTGTTTCCATTTAATAATAAAAAAACAATGATTGATAAATAGCTTCTGGGTTTAGTCATATAGATATTTGGTGAGGCTCAGAGTGATGTGGTTATCAATCACAGTGATAAGCTGTCTTGTTGGTTTAGCATGATTTTTCCTGAAATGAAACAATATCCCCTTAGAGAATCCTATAGCTGTAGAGGGATGCCATTTTAGGATGGCAGTGGGAATAAGTGGCACATTTATTGTTGTCACTTTTCTCACGTTTCCCAATCATATGCAGACAGTTACTTAGATCCAGAAATTAATTTGGATTGAGAAAGAAATAAACCTTCCTCTTCTTTCTAAATTTATTCATCAGAGGATTAAAAGTCATACATTCTTCCTGTGACAGAAACTCGTGTCAGATATTTTAAATGTTTATTTTATGTAACTATATGAACATCAGTAAATATATTTAAAAATAATGTTTGTATGAAAGTAAATTTATCTACAATGGGAAATCTTTTGAGAACTCCGGTAGGAAATGGTTCTCAAGGAGCTGATCTATGGCTCTTCTGATCCTCAAAGAAACAGGGATGCTGCTTGAAGTGGTGTTAGAAAAAGCAAAAGCATATTCTTCTGTTTTCTTCCTTACAAAAGCTGGTTGATCTAATAAATGTACTTAAACAACAACATAATTTATAAGATAATTATATCCCCAAATATATTAATATGATGTAGAGCGATGCTCAGAAAGAGTAAACAAACAATCGGTAATGGTTCCCACAGAATTGGTCTTACTCTGCATACAAGGATTTAGTAGAGCAAAGCTGCCTTCCTTTGATGGCTGATCCTATTCTCTACCACTTACCAACCATTTCACAATATTCTCCTGCATCGTGCCCTTGTCCCTAGCTTTTGAACATTCATATCTACAAGTTGATATCTCATCGGAACACTTTCAATCATTACCTTTCAAGTAATTGTGACACTGGAAGTTTGAAAGGATCATTCTAATGGGTGTTTTGTAGGAACTGTTAGTCTAAGTTGTGGCTGAGGACAGAAGATAGGATTCAGGAATTACACTAATAGCATCTGAAAAAAACAAATAGCCAGAATCAAAGGAAAATTCAACAGAGTGGGAGAAGAGAACAAATTTAGGTCCAGAAAGGCACAAAGAACTCAGAAATGGGCACATCAAAGAAAGGGCAAATTCAGACACACCTCTTCATGAGCACAGACTCACCTAGAGAAATATTTGGGCTCCTTCTTTCTTGCTAAATAGTGCTGTTCACATTTATCAGCTGTATATAGCTGTCAACTTGGTCAAACTCTGGGACATGGTGAGGGACAAGGAGGCCTGGTGTGCTACAGTCCACGGAGTCACAAAGAGTTGGACACGACTGGGCAACTAAACAATAACTCTCAATAGCTGTATCAAAAATGTCTTTGACTATGTGCAGTACTAAACAATTATGCTTTTTTGAACTATTCAACTTTTCAAAAAATCCCAAGTATTTTTGTAATTTTAATTCATATTAACTATAAAATATACATATGTAGAGTCATGGTAATATTGTTTTAATATTACTAAAGATTTTTAAAGATATTTAATATTACTAAGATTTTTTCTCTGTGTCATTAGCCAGAATTGAGGAATAAAGGTTTTACTTCTTAGAAGCAGGATTCAAGTTTCATACACACTGCTATATAAAAAATAAATAACTAATGAGAACTTTCTGTACAGCACAGGGAACTCTATTCAAAACTCTGTAATGACATATATGGGGAAAGAATCTAAAAAAGAGTGTGTGTATGTATTTGTATTAATGAATATGTGTGTGTGTGCTAAGTCTCTTTATTCATGTCCGACTCTGGGCAACCGTATGGACTATAGCCTGCCAGGCTCCTCTGTCCATGTGATTCTCCAGGCAAGAATACGGGTTGCTGTGCCCTCCTCCACTGGATCTTCCAGATGCAGGGATCGAACCTGTGTCTTTTTATGTCTCCTGCATTGGCAGGCAGTTCTTTACCATTAGCAGTATTTGGGAAGCCCATATGTATTAATAACCTGACTCAATTGCTCTATAACCAAAACTAACACAACACTGTAAATCAACTATACTCCAATAAAACTTTTTAAAATATTTATAATCTTTTCATTCAAGAAATCATTTATTTAATACTTGTGAAAGGGGCTGCTGAAGGTGCTGGCACATGGAAATGATTGGGGGAAACAGACCTAAAGCAAAATATAATAGGTGTTCATTAAGTGTAGAAATATACTTAAACACACACATACAACCTCCCCCCCTCGTCACACACCACACACTGAAATAAACATGCAATTTGGAAAAGGAAGTAATCCTTTCTTTTTCACCCGTAAATGTGTTCATAATTTTATCCAAATCATATAAAAAATGCTACTTTTTAAAAAATTTAGAATGTATTTGAAATTTCCAAAGTCTTTTTTTTGTTTGTTTTGACTAAGCTTTAAAACCGAGACAAAGTTGTTTTCCTTATTATCTGTATCACTTTAGAACATACAAAGGAATCTGCATTTGTCTCTCTTTCTGAATGACTTGTGACTATTTTTGATCCCTCCAAAAGCTCCCATATGAAAGAATGATGGCATAGAACATAGGTGGTTGGTAACATCTGCTCAAGTTAATTTAAGTGTGAGGTAAAATGAATCTATATAGAAAATATACTGAGAAAGGTCTGGTTTTCAGACAATTATTACTTATTAACCTGATATTTTATCACTAATTAGTTGGCTTTTTAATTTCATTTATTTTTTTTTATAAAAGGGGAGGATAAAAGATAATGTAGGCATTGACATATATACACTGCTGCTAAGTCACTTCAGTCATGTCCGACTCTGTGCGACCCTATAGATGGCAGCCCACCAGGCTTCCCTGTCCCTGGGATTCTCCAGGCAAGAACACTGGAGTGGGTTGCCATTTCCTTCTCCAATGCATGAAAGTGAAAAGTGCAAGTGAGTTCTCTCAGTTGTGTCTGACTCTTAGCGACCCCATGGACTGCAGCCTACCAGGCTCCTCCGCCCATGGGATTTTCCAGGCAAGAGTACTGGAGTGGGGTGCCATTGCCTTCTCCAATATATACACTACCATGGATAAAATAAAGAGCTAGTGGGAAGTTGCCCTATAATTCTGAGAGCTCAGCTCAGTGCTTGGTGATGACCTAGATGGGGAGAGGGAGGCTTGAGAAGAAGGGTATATATGTATTCTTATAGCCGATCCATGTTGTTGTACAGCAGAAACCAGCACAACAAAGCAATTATCCTCCAATTGGAAGTGTTAGTCACTCAGTTGTGTCTGACTCTTTGTAACCCAATGGACTATAGCCCACAAGACTCCTCTATCCGTGGGGATTCTCCAGGCAAGAACACTGGAGTGGAACAAAATAGAAAGCCCACAGATAAATCCATGCACCTCTGGACACCTTATCTTTGCCAAAGGAAGCAAGAATATACAATGGATTAAAGACATCTCTTTAACAAGTGGTGCTGGGAAAATTGGTCAACCACTTGTGAAAGAATGAAATTAGAACACTTTCTAACACCATACACAAAAATAAACTCAAAATGGATTAAAGATATAAATGTAAAATGAGAAACTATAAAAATCCTAGAGGAAAACATAGGCAAAATACTCTCTGACGTAAATCACAGCAGTATCTTCTATGATCCCCCCTCCCAGAGTGATTAAAATAAAAGCAAAAATAAACAAATGGGACCTAATTAAACTTAAAAGCTTTTGCACAACAAAGGAAACTATAAGCAAGGTGAAAAGACAGCTTTCAGAATGGAAGAAAATAATAGCAAATGAAGCAACTGACAAAGAATTAATCTCAAAAATATATAAGCAGCTCCTACAGCTCAATTCCAGAAAAATAAATGACCCAATCAAAAAATGGGCCAAAGAACTAAACAGACATTTCTGCAAAGACGGCATACAGATGGCTAACAAACACATGAAAAGATGCTCAACGTCACTCATAATCAGAGAAATGGAAGTGAAAACCACAATGAGGTATCATCTCACACTGGTCAGAATGGCTGCTATCAAAAAGTCTACAAACAATAAATACCGGAGAGGGTGTGGAGAAAAGGGAACCCTCTTACACTGTTGGTGGGAATGCAAACTAGTGCAGCCACTATGGAGAACAGTGTGGAGATTCCTTAAAAAACTGGAAATAGAACTGCCTTATGACCCAGCAATCCCACTGCTGGGCATACACACCGAGGAAACCAGAATTGAAAGAGACACGTGTATCACAATGTTCATCTCAGCACTGTTTATAATAGCCAGGACATGGAAGCAACCTAGATGTCCATCAGCAAATGAATGGATAAGAAAGCTGTGGTACATATGCACAATGGAATATTACTCCATTATTAAAAAGAATACATTTGAATCAGTTTTAATGATGTGGATGAAACTGGAGCCTGTTATACATAGTGAAGTAAGTCAGAAAGAAAAACACCAATACAGTATATTAACACATATATGTGGAATTTATAAAGAAGGTAACAATGACCCTTTATGCGAGATAGCAGAAGAGACACAAATGTAAAGAACAGGCTTTTGGACTCTGTGGGAGAAGGCGAGGGTGGGATGATTTGAAAGACTAGTATTGAAACATGTATATTATCATATGTGAAATAGATCATCAGTCCAAGTTCAATGCATGAGACAGAGTGCTCAGGGCTGGTGCACTGGGATAGCCCTGAGGGATGGGATGGGGAGGGAGGTGGGAGGGGGGTTTAGGATGGGGAACACATGTACACCCATGGCTGATTCATGTCAATGTATGGCAAAAACCACTACAATATTGTAAAGTAATTAGCCTCCAATTAAAATTAATTAATTAAAATAAAAGGATACTGGAGTGGGTATCCATGACCTTCTCTAAGGGATCTTCCCACCCCAGAGATTGAACCCAGGTCTTCTACATTGGAGGCAAATTCTTTACCATCTGAGCTAACAGGGAATCCTCCAATTAAAAAAAAAATTTTTTTTAAGATACTAGACACATACACATAAACACACACACAACATACACACACACACACACACACACAGATAATGTAGGTAACAGAATAGAGCTAAAGAGAGGAAATATATTTGCATTGAGTTTCCAAGGACTTTCTGCAGGACATGGAATAAACCTCTACCATCCACCTTCCACATCCTGCTCCTCAAACAAACCTTCTGTAGGAATACTAATGAAATTAACATCTGTGGTCCAAACCCAAAATGTAACAGGGAAGACCAGTATGGTTTTTCATGTGGGGGAAAAAAAAAAAAAGCCAAAAATGAGTAGGCTTCTCCTAGAGCTGAGTAGAGAGGCTCTGAATCCGTGTGTTTTATTAACGCATGGAGCCTTCTTGACAGAGGGCTCATCCTCCCATTAAAAAGACCTACTGTTCCAGAAACAAACTTCAGTCCGTTAGGGAAGCAGGTTTTTTCCCTCTAGGCTACAAACGTGGGAAACTGCATCACTCTGTTAGCTAGGCTGCTGCTCTTTCTTTCTGTCCTCAGGGGCCAGCTGAGCTGCTGACAACAGATAGCTTCTTGGCATTAAAAGTGTGTCAGAGCACAGAGGGTTCTCTGCTTCCCACCCACAGCCACTGAAGAAAGGGCACCCTTTCCTACCTTCTGAAAGAGGCTCAAGTCCAGCCAAGTGGGCAAACATAAATCCCCAGTATTGAATGTAAATGTAGACTGTGGGAAAACTTCCTTCAGAAGATTGTGCATGATGGTAAAGATACTAAGACACCCCATGAATGAAGTAACAGAGCGTAGGTGCCCACTCCTGTACTGGACAGGATCCCTCGCACCTTACGTCCATTCAACAGTGTGTGGTCCTTGGCTGCAACCCGAGTTCCAGGAAAAATTGAATAGGGCTAAACAACTTCCTTCCCTTGGGAGTTACCAGATGCCTTTAAGGGAAAGCAGATTGACTTTCCTTTAATTTTCAATTTATTTATTTTTAATTGGAGGAAAATAGCTTTACATTATTGTGTTGGTTTCTGCCATACATCAACATGAATCAACTGTAGGCATACATGTGTTCCCTCCCTCTTGAACCACTCTCCCACTTTCCACCCCATCCCACTCCTCTAGGTGGTCAAAGAGCACCAGATTTGAATTTCCTGTGTCATTTAGCAAATTCCCACTGGGTACCTATTTCACATATAGTAATGTATATGTTTCAATACTCCTCCTCCTATTTGTACCACCCTCTCTTTCCCCTTCTGTATCCACTAGTCTGTTCTTTGGGTTTGCATCCCCATTGCTGCCCTGAAAATAGATTCTTCAGTACCATCTTTCTAGATTCCATTTGTTGTTGTCCATTTGCTAAGGCATGTTGACTCTTTGCAACTCCATGGACTGCAGCAAGCCAGGCTTTCCTGTCCTTTACTGTTTCACAAGTTTGCTCAAAGTCATGTCTTTTGAGTTGCTGATGCCATCCAACAATCTCATCCTCTGTCATCCCCTTCTCCTGCCTTCAAAATATACCTATTGATATATGACATTCACTTTTCTCTTTCTGACTTACTTCACTCTGTATAATAGGCTCTAGGTTCATCCAACTCATTAGAAGTCATTCAAATGTTTTCCTTTTTATGGCTGAGTATTATTCCACAATATATGTGTATCACCTTTATCCATTCACCTGTTGGTGGACATCTAGGTTGTTTCCATGTCCTAGCTATTGTAAAGAGTGCTGCAATGAGCATTGAGGGTCATGTGTCTTTTTAAATTATGGTTTTCTCAGAGTATACAGGCATGTCATTTCCAATGTCTCCATCAATTAATGGTCACAGATTTTCTTTACGAAACTGGCTGAGAGAAAGTTTCAGTATAAATCTATGAATTAAATTTCATTGGTCAAAAATATTTGCTGAATGTGACATAGGACATCTATAAGCTTCTGGCATCCTCATAGCAGATGATTACATGATTTTGCTTGTATTTTGGTAACAACAATAATGAAATCTCCAAAATGAAACTTTTATGCTACTGAAAAGAAATAAAGCATAGAATATATCCTATGCTAAATGAAAATTTGTTGACAAAGGTGATCTGAAGTTTTTACAACAGCTATTATTCACCTATCTTATACACCTTGAAGTTCCAGAACTATCCGAAAAACAAATGGACAGAACTGTGAATTTTTCTTTTATGCTGTGTTTGAGCTAACTCTAAAACAATCATATAAATGTGCATATAGTACATGTTAGTTATGTGTACATATGTTTGCAACAAAATTAGTTTTATATGAAGATTTCTCAAATATTCCTGATATAATTTATGAGATTAAAACCTCAGGGTTACAAAACATAGATCAGAGCTATTTTAAAATATAATACTAAAAATAGCTCTCCAAATTTCATCATTTGCTGGGTATCAGAATGCTTCTTCACTTATGACATTAATCAAATACTTCCATAAAAACACTGAAATTTAAATACTTATATACTATAATTAAATTAGAGAAGGTAACATTTTAAAGTGTTAAGAAAATTGTGTGGGTTATATGACACTTAATGTTTATAATAGCTTTGGTATTTTTATTAAAGTCATCATAAAATTGACATGTTCCCTCTTAATGACAGGTATGACCTTATGTAGTAAAAGAACTGTTGAATATTCAACAACTGCTTATATCATCAGAATTAATCAAAAGGTTTGGTTTATTTGGAGAAAAAATTATAAGAGAAATGCATACTAGTGGCCATGAAATGTAGATTAAAATTCTTAAATAAACCTTTGAGAAGAGAGAATTTAAATTTTATGAAAGAAACTTTTATAAGCAAACAATAACATCGAGTTGAATGAAGATAAGTAGTCAAAAAAATGGGGTGTGGGTGTGATCACCATATACTTTGAATTTTATCATGGGAACTCAAAATTAGGAAAGAATCTATAATGGAAAAAGCACTCCTCCATGGTGAATACTCCTCCAAAACTCTCTTTTAGCCAATTCCTCACTATTTGTCTTGTCTTCCAGGGAAACTTCACTTTGCAGTTCCCAAATATAGTCTTTCTACCTCTATGATTTAATTCATATTCTTCTTTCCACCTGGGGGTTCTTCCTGCCTACAATTTTTATATTTGCTGTAAATATACTCATCCTTGAAATCTAAGTATCATAACCACCATGAATTTGTCCATGACCTTTCTAGCTAGAATTAATTTTCTACTCCCCTGTGCTTCCACAAAACTCTCTATTTATATTAAAGTATTTATTGCATGCCACCTCACATTACAGATCTTTGTCTAACCAGCTAGCTTCATTCCCAGTTTGTAGATTTCTGGGAGGCAAGGGCAAGTTTGAAGGCATCTCTCACAATAACTAGAGAACCTTGTATAGTGTTTCCCTAGAAAATAAATGCTTTGTCGAATGTCATAAAAGGAGTTTATGGATATAGCCAGTCAAGACCCTAAATAGCTTGCTCTGGCTTCCTCAATGTCTCAGTGGGTAAAGAACTCACCTGCAATGCAGGAGACACAGGAGATGCAGCTTCGATCCCTGAGTTGGGAAGATTCACCCTCTCCCCCAGAGGAAGGCATGGCAAGCCACTCCAGTATTTTTGCCTGGAAAATTTCATAGACAGAGGAGCCTGGTAGGCTACAGTCTATGGGGTCTCAAGAATCAGACCCGCCTGAGTGACTAAGCATGCACGAAGTAACTAGGCTAGAGTTACAAGCTTTCAAGTTTGTTGTGTTTGGAAAAATCAAAGACAAGCATTCTTTAGGAAAAAAAGAAAAGTCTCAAAATTTGAATTCATTTAAAATTCAAAAGGTCCCAAATATTTGAGAACTTCCAGTGGCAGAACAATGAGTTTTCAGAGACATTTAGGGCACAGTATCCCAGTAGACCTGTAGGTTGTTGTTTACTCGCTAAGTCGTGTCAAACTCTCTGTGACCCCAAGGACTGTAGTCCGCCAGGCTCCTCTGTCCATAGCATTCTCCAGGTGAGAATATTGGAGTGCATTACTATTTCCTCCTCCAGGGGATCTTCTCGACCCAGGAATTGTACCTGCATCTCCTGTGTCCAGGCAGATTCTTTACTCACCCCTGAGCCACCAGGGAAGCCCCGCAAAGGGCTATAGAACATCATTTATATCATGGTATATTAGTTTTATTAATGTTATTACACTCACCATTTATTACAGTAAAACTACACTGATGCATTAAAAACTGGCAGTGAAAGGGGAGTTACATACAGTAACAAACAAATGTTGGACATTCAGCAGGAAGTGTCATGATATTGCTATTTCTTCACTCTGGGTGATCACTTCTAATTTGGACTTTGAACAGAAAGCAAATATTTCAAAAAAACAGACTCAAGTGCCACCTCCTCTGATGCTCAGCACCATTACAGCACAACCCAGGAATATTCTGAAGAACCCACAGAGTTAACACAGTAGAAAAGCTACACCGTTGCTAAACACTCACAGATGCAAAGGGCTGTGGCATCACACAGTCATCTTTAAAACCTGTGCCTAAATAAAGATGAGAAATCCTTGAGAGAACAAATGAGCATCACAGATTCATAGCACTTGTCACATTACAAACAAAGGCTCACGCTGTTCTTTCTCACCAGCATTCCTGCATGCAAAATCTCTGGCACAGAGCAATTGCTTGGCAAATATTTGTGGAATAATATAAATGAATTTAAAAGTTTAATCTAGACTCAGCCAAAGAAGAGATTACTTTTGCTTCTTCAAGATTTTCTCCAAATCTGTAGTAAGGTGGTTCATGTTCTAGTACACATTGCAAGGTTTTCACTGCAAAATGTAGGTTGAATCATTTCAACAAAACATTTGGGTCTTCTAAAATCCAGTAGTAAAGAACAAAATGTTTTTATGCAGTCTGTGACGTGCTCAGAACTGTTGTTGTTCAGTCACTCAGTCGTGTCTGACTCTTTGCGACCACATGGACAACAGCACACCAGGCTTCCCTGTACTTAACTATCTCCCAGAGTTTACTCAGATTCATGGCCATTGAGTTGATGATGCCATCCAACCATCTCATTCTCTGTCACCCACCTTTCTTCCTGCCCTCAATCTTTCCCAGCATGGGGTGCGAGTTGGCTGTTCTCATCAGGTGGCCAAAGTATTAGAGCTTCAGGTTCATCATCATCACTGAAGTTAGGTACCATATTAATTAATAGAGTTGTGATTCCAATTCCAACAGTGGGCAAAACAGGAGAAAATGAACCTTTTATAATTATGTCTAATTATGACTTATTTCTACTTGGTAGGATCTATACTACCTATGGTAAAAACCTATGAAAATCTTCAATCCTTCTAAATCTAGCTAAATAGCTTCTGATTCAAAATTTTTCAAATATCCTTTCTTGTTGGAAACTCAGAACTATTCTAGCTCTGTGACATGCTTTCCCAACTGAATTTTAAAGTGATATCTCAGTATTGTTTGATTTATATCTCTGAAACTACTGTTTCGATGTTTTCCAATTTTTGCCTACATTATAAAATTTCTTCCTGGCCTATCACATTTTTTCAAATGACCACCATTGTATCTCTCTGGATGCTATCTTTGTCTAGTCTCTAATCTCACTTCAACTGTCCACCACTACATTGATTTTTTTGGCATCTCTGAGTTTCCAAGAAATCAGGAGTTTTCCTGACTTGGTCTGTTTTCACCTAATCCAGACTTGGCAAACAATACCTCAGCCCCTCGGTCTTCTATAGCTATGGTGATTTTTCTAAACTTCAGGTGTTCAATTATTTTCTTGACAATTTTTGCTCTATCTGCATATCGCTTGCACTATTGAATGGAGAGCAGACACTGTCTGAGGAAATAGAAGATCAGCAGTTCTGGGGAAAGGAGGGGTGAACACAAGACAGAGGAGGAGGAAGGAGAACAAGATGATTAAGGAAGAGCCCACAGGCAGTGGATGCTGGCGATCTAGAGAGCAGTCACCCCAGATTGGAGTGGCTAGAGAAGACTGAGGAAGACTGCCCCAAGACTGTAAGTGAAGGAAAGAGCTAATGTTCTGGGACATGACTGACAACACTGGAAGGGGAGGTTGAGGATACACATAGAGGAGAAAGTACACAGGGACTCCCCACCTCCAAAATAACCATAAAGTTCACAAGTATATTAACTAAACGGAAATCAAGGAAATATTTATTTGCATAGCATAAAAATGTATGCTTTAATTGTCACTAAAGTTCTACCTTTTGCAGCAAAATGTGGATAGAAAAAAGTTCAAAAATACTTACAGGGAGCATTGGTGAGCACAGAAAGTTGGTTGAGGCAAAGGAGAAAGACAGCAGAGAACTTTGTAGGGAATTATTTCAACTTAGAGCATTTTGGAACCATTTACTTCAAAGTATATGCTTCAAAACTCACTGAAAATATACAAGTGATAAAAAAAAGTGTAAACAAAATAATTTTTGAATGAGATGAGTGGATAATTTTATACCATTGTGATCATATCCTAATTTTATTAGAGACTTTTTTCCATAGAGTACCGACCAGGCAGTCTCCTGGGCACTGAAAAGAAAGCAATGAATAAAATAAACAACAACTACTGACTTTCCACATTATCTTTTCTTCACTGGTAGGTTGGAAAATGACTGTATGAAGTCAAATTTACTTTATGATTTTCTAACTTCAGGTTTGAGAACTTTTACAACTGCCTATATGCCCAGCCTGGAGGAGGGCATGGCAACCCACTCCAGTACTCTTGCCTGGAGAATCCCATGGACAGAGGAGCCTGTTGGGCTACAGTCCATGGGGTTGCAAAGAGTCTACATGACTGAAGCAACTTAGCAGGTAAGCAAGCATGATGGCTAGGCTCTGGTCACCACTTGGATTCCTCTTCCTATCATTCTCCAAATCTCCCCATTCAGTTAAAAGATCACTTCTCCCAGTCTTTGCCTCTTCTGTTTTCCTGGGCTAGAAAGTTCTGGCCTAAATCCCAACTGGCTCATTCATTCCAGTCTGGAGTCAGATGCCATCTCATAAGAGAGTCCTCCTTGATCAGGATCTTTAAAATATTACCTCACAAGAAACTTAAACAAAAATAAATAAGCTACATCAAATTAAAAACCTTCTACATAGCAAAAGCAGCATTCAACAAAATGGAAAGGAATCTTAAGAATGGGAGAACTATATTTTCAACTATATATTTTCAAGATATATATTTTCAAACTATATATGTTTGATAGGTTAATATACAAAATAAATAAGTAATGCATACTGTGCTGTGTGCTTAGTCACTTAGCCATGTCCCACTCTTTGCAATCCCATGGCCACCAGACTCCTCTGTCCGTGGGGATTCTCCAGGCAAGAATGCTGGCGTGGTTTGCCATGCCCTCTTCCAGGAGATCTTCCCAACACAGGGATTGAACCTAGGTTTCCCGCATTGCAGGCAGATTCTTTACCATCTGAGCCACCAATGAAGCCCATGACTCATATTTTAAGCAAAAATAACAATCATCATAATAATCCAATGAAATCATGGGCCAATGAACTGAAATATACTTTTCCAAAGAAGTTATAGAAATGGCCAGTAGGTATATAAAAAGATGCTTGATATCACTAATCATCAAGGAAAAACAAATTGAAACTTTAATGAGGTATCACTTCATATCCATTTGAATCACTGTCATCAAAAAGGCAAGAAGTAACAAGTGTTGGTGAGAATGCGGTGAAGAAAAGGGAACCCTCCTGCATTGTTGGTGGGAATGTAAACTGATGCAGCCATAAAGGAAAATGGTATGGAAATTCCTAAAAAAAAACTAAAAATAGAACTATCATGATCCAGCAATTCCTCTTTGGGGTATACAATGTGTGTGTGTGTGTGTGTATGTGTGTGTATAAAGTCAAATGTTACTCAGTTATAGAAAGAAGGACATCCTGCCATTTTGCAACAGCATGGATGGAATTAATGGGCATTATGCTAAATGAAATAACTCAGATACAGTAAGACAAATACTATAGAGTATTGCTTATCTATAAAATCTTAAAAAGTTGAACTCATAGAAACAGAATAAAGGGGCTGGGAGGTGTAGAGATTGGGGAGATGTTGACCAAAGGGTACAACTGAATAATTTCTGGGCTTTGATGTATATAGCATGGGAGTCTAGTTAATAATAATGTATTATATACTTGAAAGTATTATATAAATTATGTAAAAAGTATATTTTATATACTTGTATTATATACATGAAAGTGCAGGCTTCCTCAATAGCTTAGACAGTAAAGATTCTGCCTGCAGCGTGGTAGACCTGGGTTTCATCCCTGGGCTGAGAAGATCCCCTGAAGAAGGGTATGGCTACCCACTCCAGTATTCTTGCTGGAAAATCCCATGGACAGGGAGAGGAGCCTGGCAGGCTACAGTCCATAGGATCACAAAGAGTCAGACATGACTGACTGACTAACACTATATACTTGAAAGTTGCTGAGAGAGTAATCTTAAATGATTTCACCATAAAAATGAGGTAACTGTGGTAATGGATATGTTAGCTAACTTTATAGTGCTAACCATCACATTGTACACCTGAAGTTTACACATTATATATCAATTATATTTTAATATGGTCAGAAAAAAAGTCAAAATACCTACCAGTCCTACTCCTTTTCCTTTCCCCTTTCCCAGCTTTATTTTTATTTCTATCATTTATAACCACCTAACCTTACATGCATTTATTTATCTTTTTTGATCAGTGTTTTCCTGATTGCAGTTAAGACATATGAGAGCATTTCTATATGCTTGTCTCTTTTTAAATTCATGGTGTCTAAAATACTGACTGGTAAGTATTAGATTCTCAATATTAAATTTTTAAAGAAAATAGGAAGTACATACTGGTGATAGACAGAAATGAAACTAAAATAAATTTTGATAATATGATACTATATGCAGACATTTACAAGGTCATTTTAGCTTCTAACATTTAATATTCAAATCCTTTTTAAAGATTAGTATTTTAGGCAGTCTTAAAAAATAGAATTTATATTCAAAAGTAGATTCATTTCTTGAAATAGAATATTTTTCAGATGTAGATATAATTGCATGAAAGCGGTCAAGTCAGCTTTCTTCATAAGTCTGGCCATTTCTGTTAATGTTCCTGCCACATGGATTCACAGAGCATACTTTTGTTTTTATATATTTAGCAAAAGCTGAAGTTTGTGAAGTTCTATGTCCAACATAATGGGGTTTTGACATGTACTTTAGAACATAGCAACACCTTATTAGTTACAGAATAATAAATAGGTGCTGAAATGAGAGAAACAGACAGCAGTGAAGTTCTTCCCATCACCTCACTCTCCAGGGAAAGAGAGGTGTTAAGAGGTGCTGAATAATAATCACAGATGAGTCCCTTTCTGATTCTGTTGTCTTGCATGATTTACAGAGCATAAACCCTTAGGCTGGTCTTTGCTTTCTCCCTCAACCCCCAACAGGAGATACTCATTTTTATTGTGTTTCTTAAGTCTCAGAGTTTAGGCAACTGATATGAACTCTGGGACCTGACACTGTTTTAGTTCCGGGGTGAGCCTCATATTTTCCTCAGACAACTGATGCAACACTTTTCACAACAATCAGGTTTCCCCTGAAATCCCTACCTTCTCCAGCTGCTCCCTGGCATCATTCCCAAAAATGAAATAAGAAATGATGGTTTGGGCTAGACAGAGCCCAGCTCCTGTGAAACCCAGCAGGGAATGTGATAAGCTGGCTATTACAAAAGACAGCCTCAGTCTTGTGGAGAGAAAACCTACTTCAGGACTGTTTTTGACTCAGCAGACTGATTACATGAATTCTAACTTTGCCTCACCCTGTACTAGAAAATCTCTAGTGCCACAAATCTACACATAGCCACCAGTTAGAAAATGATAGCATGAATGAAAAGTTAAAAACAAGAGGGAGTGTAAAGTTCAATTGAAAACCTGTCTGCTAACGATCTCTTGTCTGGGGCATGGGCAGGGGTGGGGTGGGGGTTGGGAGGGGGGGCGGTACTGGAAGAGGAGGCAGAGAAAGATACAGCAGCACAAAGCCACTGACCCAGATAGGAAAAGAAAGGAAAGAGAGGCATGATTTTCCGACTAATCCTGAGAGCACCGGGTGAGGTTTCAGCAGAGTCTGTATGTGAAACTGCAAAGCAAGCACATGAAATGTAATTTGCTCCTGTGTTGGCAAAGGGAGGGGGCTGCAGGTGGGCACAGGGATAATCTGTATCAGGCAATGTAAGCTTGATGGAAATAGCTTCTAAAAAAGCATGTGATTGCTGTAACCAATTTAAAGTTGGAAGTGAAATATGATTACTCCATATCTGGGAGTTTCTACCCCAGCTCTAGCCCAGGTGGTAATCAAAGAAGACAGCCTTGCATCCTCCCTTACCCAAATCTTAAGGACTACCCAAGGTCTCTAAGGCAGGCTATTTGGTTGAAATGAGATCCAAGATAAAATTTCTGGTGTTCTTGGCATGGAATTTTATTTTCACATTTCTGTAGCCAACTCTAGTGTCTGTCTTCTTCTAGAAAATGGAACATTATCTGCCCAGACAGATTCTACCCAAATACTTTATGTACCCAGAATAATATCACCCCTTCACCAAGTCTTTATGTTCTGTGTTATAAAATTGGTATAAAAATGAGCTCGGATCAAGTGAGTTTGTATGTATTGTAAGCTCAGAAGACAGCCCTGTGTGTTGTAGCTGCTCCAGTAAAGTGAAAAATGTAAGTATTACCTATCCCCTCCCTTGACTTGAGAAGATTGATTATTTCTTTGTGTTTGTCAGTGATGGCCCTGGAGGCTTTGTGTTAAGTGAAAGGACTGATACAAATCTGCAAAATTTGAAGGGTTCTCTTTGGTTATTTCCTAAGAGATAGTTGAATAGAATAAAGTCATAGCATGGAGAAACAGGAAAAGAGGAGGTAGATTAGTGTGCCTGTCAGAGCAATGGAGAATTAGCAGAAATCATATTTAAAGGGCTTCCCTCGTGCCTCAGGCAGTAAAGAATCTCCCTGCAAAGCAGGGGACCCAGGTTTGATCCCTGGATTGGGAAGATCCCCTAGAGAAGGGAATGGCTACCCACTCCAGGATTTTTGCCGGGAGAATTACATGGACAGAGGAGCCAGATAGGCTACATTCCATGGGGGTCGCAAAGAGCTGGACATGACTGAGCTACCAACACTTTCACTTCATGTTGAAAGGACATTCTCAGGAAGTTTTGTGATAACAATCATAACAGCTATTGTCATAATAAAATGCTGTGTAGCAAACAGGTCAACATTCATTTGCAAACTATAATAAGCCATTATTCTCATGTTCATAGTCCTGCTCATTTAAACTGAGTTTTCCTAGTGGCTGTGCTTCAAACTATGTGTCCAGCTATGCTTGACTGCCCATGTGGGTTGTTGGGCTGAGGTCTTATAACTGAGTCTTTCTTCTGGGACACAACTTAACGTTATAAACAGATATCTGGCAGAAGCTCTCTTCTTGGCATTTATAGCGCATTAACAAAACAAAACAAAAGCTTGTGAATGATTATGTCAGTTAACTGCTCCTGTCATGCCTCTGAATAAACAAAGAGATCAAAGTCAATCACATCACCAAGCCCTAAATCAAGAAGCAGAGAAGCACCTTCTGCCTACAATAAGAGGACAGACAAAATCCCATAACAAAGGGCATGAATACAAGAATGGAAGCTGATCTTCCAAACAGTGTTACTCTGACCTCTTTATTTATCATCAGTAAATCCCCAGAAAAGACTATGATCCTTCAATGCTTTCAAAATCAGACAGTGAGAGTAACCTGGTTGTTTTCTTGCTTCATATGACACTTGGGAGATCTTCTCCAAGTTAGGAACAGCGGATAAGTGAGGGTGGTCAAAAAAGAGCACAATTATTTGTGCTTTACTAGGATTTCTCTGAAGCAGTAGTTTCCAGGAGTTCAGTGCTGGAAAATTATCTTTCTTCCTTTGCTTTCTCTGAGTTCCCTTCTTGAAACCAATGGACCACATCAAAACAATAAAGAATATCTATTTTTCAATAATCTGGGCTACACCTGTTTGGACATCACTACCCAACTTTTTTTTTTTATTTTATTTTATTTTTAAACTTTACATAATTGTATTAGTTTTGCCAAATATCAAAATGAATCCACCACAGGAACACATGTATACTACCCAACTTTTTAAAGAAACCTTTATGTCATTATTCCAGTATCTTCAGCCCAGTGATTCTGGGATGTGTCATAACTCCAATAAGATTATTCATAACATTGAAAATTTTATCCAAACCACTGTGATTGTATGATGCTTGTGCTTGTGTTTAACCCATTTATTTCATGTCCCATAGAATATATACCAGGCTGGGGACTACCCAAAACCCTGACTAAGGAGCACACAAGTCAATCTGAAATGTCTCCAGGAAAGCAGGAGAAGACAATTTTGTAAACTTTATGTTTGTCTCACAATTTTTCACTGTCCAGGAGTGAGCAGAATAATGAGTTGTCATACATTGAAATTAAAATCCAGAAGAATGTATTTAGTTACAATAAAACACTGGTTCCTATACTTTGAGATTTCTCAAGCCAGTATCATTTCATCATTTTCCTACAACAATGACTGTTGGGGGCCAAAGTGAGGCACTCTGCCCGTGGCAAAGGTCATGAGGAAGGAGGCTCGACATACGCAAAGGCGGGATCGAGCCTCAGGAGTCCCCCTGGAAATCCTCGAGCATCTACCCCCATAACCAGAGCCTGCCTACTTTACTACTTTGTGCTCATCTACACCTCTGACTTTATGGGGGGCTGTCCCCCACCACCTCTTTCGGAGAAGGAGTTAACTTAGAGCTCCAGTTAATAGTAATTCCTGGGCGTGACAAGAGTGTTTTAACCTACAAACTCCTCTGAAGGTTCTCTAGCCTGCCTGACAGGCTTGTCCGGCCACATGTGATTGCTCACAGCCTCCCAACCATGAGAGGCACGAGATGCTTTAAACCTTCTAAAAACAGGTTCCTTAGAAAAGTTAGAAAACTATTAGTATAAGTATAATGGGCTGATTAGAAATTGTATTGGTGAAGGGTTTTTCATTTGTTGAGCCAATGTTTGTTGCTAAGTCTCCATATCCCCTGCCCTTACACACATTAATGAATATATAGAAGAAATAAGTATTAACCTTTGATATTAATCACGTTAGACCTTAGGCTAAATTCTTTCCTTAACTAAAACCCACTATACCCTCACCCTATAGGAATGTAACTTTATTTGGGTGGCGTCTGTTTTAAGAATAATCACCCCTGGAGAAATAAGTGTCCTGGTTGATTGACCGCTGTCACAAGGAGAGGGTCATAAATTGTCAGCAGGCACCCCTGGCCAGAAGATGATGTAACATCCCTAAGACCTCTGTATACATTTGTATGAAGCACCTGACTTTGATAAAAGTCAGGACTGCTGACCCCACGTGACTTTTGCATAACATCTCAGTATATAAAAGTATACCATGGAAAATAAAGAATTGGGATCAGTTTCTCGAAATACTGGTCTCCCCATGTTGCTCTCTCTCTCACTCTGGCTGAGTCTCCATCTGGAACGCGGAACCCGCCATGCTTACTAGTTATGCCTGGGCTTCTAAGATCCGACCGGGAAGGCCTCAGTGTCTCCTCTCCTTCGGGAGAACAGAAGGACACCTGTGGCCTACGTAAGTGGTGCAAGCTTCTTGTCTTTAAGTTTTATTGGTCTCCCGCGTAAACCAAGCTACTCAGCCTCTTTTCCCCACTGAATTTTCCTACTGAGCTATCCTCATTCTATTACTCTTTACATCTTTAATATCTAATTGAAACTATTGTATCCTGATCCTCACCGACGCCATCCCCGCTTCGAATACCCTGGATCAGCCGGGGCTGGACCCGGGCAAATGACAATAACAATACCAATAAAACTTGGGGTCTATAAATCATTACCCATATTTTATTTTAATGACTATGGGCAGTCAACAAAGCCATAGGAACATTTAAGAATTGTATGACAAATTATAGGTTCATTTCCCTAGAGATAAGCGAAAAAAAAAAAGACAATCTCAGAATAAAGATAATTTAGCTGAAGGGAAAAAAAAAATAAAACATGGCTTTCTCCTGATATGTTCTCATTTTGTTACTCCCTGGTGATAACATCATTGCACGCTGGAACCTAGGAATCATTACCTTAAACATCTCTTCTTTCACCCATTTCAAGATGTACTTGATTGGTTGTGAAATTTCAAATGCTATGGGGATTCAACTGGGAGATCTCTGGTCACAGAGAGAAAATAGCTATTATTGGATACAAAACTAGATTGTTCCAGTTTTGAAAAATCTAAGCTTCTCAGCTATTTTACTATCTACAGAACTATGTTTAGCAGCTATTCCCCACTTAACACCCAGGCTACCACTTATCTAAATGAGTTACCATGTGGAAAATGTGTACGTATTTGCAGACACAGCATCCAAATGCATTATTCAGAACTCTTCCGGCTGCCAGTGATAGAAAGTCATCTCACACTACCTTAAGGGGGAAATGGGCTTTATTGACTCTCATAACCTAGGAGTCAGGAGTGCTCTGGCTTCCAGCACATCAGATCCAGAGATTCCAAGGATGTTGTTGGAACTCACGCTTTTCATCTCGGGGCTCTGTTTTCCTCTGCAGTGTCTCTTGTTTCAGACACAGTGACAACAAGGCTGCCTGTGGCTTCAGGTTCACTTTTTTTTTTTTTTTCCTCTCAGTCATATCAGGAGGAAGAAAATGTTCCTTTCTTAACAGAGTGCTCTAACATAAGCCCTGGAGTGGGAATTCCTGGCTGGCATGGCGTCCTTGAACTTACAGCCCAATTGGCCAAATCTCTTTTATCTCTGGAGCTGCTGCTGCTAACTATGGTGCATATGCATCAATATATAATTTGTTCTTTTTCTTTTTTTCTTTTACCAAAAGAAGAGGGAGAAGATGCTGAGACACTGGAGAGAATAAAACTGGGCAGATTCCACTACTCTGAGAAACCTCATTACATAAACCCTCCAGTGAGGCTTACCTACACCAAAGTCATCTCTTCTGTGCTTAATGGAAAGGTGCTCAATAGGTCCTTCAAGGGGCCTCAGTAACTCGGATTCCAAAGGGTGAAGAAACCAGAGGACTCAACAGCACAAACTGATTAGCAACTTCTGTCTCGGAAACCAAAATGCCCTCGAGGAATATTTCTCGAAAACTTTCATCTCTTTCATGCAACAACCTAATAATAAGTTTTACAATGTTTAAAAGATTCTGCAAAGTTGATTTATAATAAATGAACATAGCACATATGTTGTTTTCTTGGCCCTGAGCAAGTATTCAATTTACTTTTTAAAAAAAGACCGCAGATAGACATAGTGACTATTTCTCTCCATAGATGTCATTTCATTATTTACCTTAACATAAAAACTGCGAGCTCTTCATTAAAGTCAGGACCGAAATTCTAGGATATAGAAGTATCACATCACTATACATCCTGTAAAAATAAAATCCTCTTCTAGGTATAAACTAGAAGTCTTACTCAATGTTTAATACTTAATCAGTTCAGTTCAGTCACTCAGTCGTGTCTGACTCTTTGCGACCCCATGAATCGTGGCACACTAGGCCTCCCTGTCCATCACCAACTCCCAGAGTTCAGCCAAACTCATGTGCATCCAGTCAGTGATGCCATCCAGCCATCTTATCCTCTGTCATCCCCTTCTCTTCCTGCCCCCAATCCCTCCCA
The DNA here is from genome assembly GCF_027580195.1 of Bos mutus. NCBI lineage: Eukaryota > Metazoa > Chordata > Mammalia > Artiodactyla > Bovidae > Bos > Bos mutus. The sequence goes on along the minus strand of NC_091636.1, from coordinate 51,243,901 downwards.
ACATCAGGGTCTTTTACAATGAGTCAGCTCTTCACACGAGGTGGCCAAAGTATTGGAGAGTTTCAGCCTCAGCATCAGTCCCTCCAAGGAACACCCAGGACTGGTCTCCTTTAGGATGGACTGGTTGGATCTCCTTGCAGTCCAATGGACTCTCAAGAGTCTTTTCCAACACCGCAGTTCAAAAGCATCAATTCTTCAGTGCTCAGCTTTCTTCACAGTCTAACTATCACATCCATACACGACTATTGGAAAAACCATAGCCTTGACTAGATGGACCTTTGTTGGCAAAGTAATGTCTCTGCTTTTCAATATGCTATCTAGGTTGGTCATAACTTTCCTTCCAAGGAGTAAGCGTCTTTTAATTTCACGGCTGCAATCACCATCTGCAGTGATTTTGGAGCCCAAAAAAATAAAGTCTGACACTGTTTCCCCTGTTTCCCCATCTATCTGCCATGAAGGGATGGGACCGGATGCCATGATCTTCGTTTTCTGAATGTTGAGTTTTAAGACAACTTCTTCACCTTCATCAAGAGGCTTTTTAGTTCCTCTTCACTTTCTGCCATAAGGGTGGTGTCATCTGCATATCTGAGGTTATTGATATTTCTCCGGGCAATCTTGATTCCAGCTTGTGCTTCTTCCAGTCCAGCGTTTCTCATGATGTACTCTGCATATAAGTTAAATAAGCAGAGTGACAATATACAGCCTTGACGTACTCCTTTTCCTATTTGGAACCAGTCTGTTGTTCCGTGTCCAGATCTAACTGTTGCTTCTTGACCTGCATATAGGTTTCTCAAGAAGCAGATCAGGTGGTCTGGTATTCCCATCTCTTTCAGAATTTCCCACAGTTTATTGTGATGCACACAGTCAAAGGCTTTGGCATAGTCAATAAAGCAAAAATAGATGTTTTTCTGGAACTCTCTTGCTTTTTTGATGACCCAGCAGATGTTGGCAATTTGATCTCTGGTTCCTCTGCCTTTTCTAAAACCAGCTTGAACATCAGGAAGTTCACAGTTCACGTTTAGCATACCTCTAATTATTTACCTCTAGATGATTTTTGCCTAAGATTTAGTTGGATTGCTAAAAGAAGGACTGCTACATGAAATGATGCTACAATATTATCATTAACATTTTTTATAATTGTTAAAAAATGGCCATATACATGGTATATTAGGAGACAAAGAATAGTTAAACATGCCTGAAACCATCCAAAACTTGTGCTCTGTATGTTGGAGAGGTTCCTCATGAAAATTAATAAAATATAATTTAAAATTGTAAACTAAAGATGCAAAAAATTTAACTTTTGATATAGTGCATTCAAACTACATGGAAAACATTCCTCTACACTTGTATTTCTCGAGCATACACATTAATTCTTTTGTTCTTTGGAACACAGTCACTCCTCAGTCTAAAAAATAAGTAAATATATTTTATACAAAATGCTATGTAATTATTCAAATATCAATTCTCATATGTAGCACACTCAGTTTTTATTTTATTTTCAAACTTAATTCATCCTCAAAAAAATTGTAATTTCTTTTTTCATTTGGGAAAGTTGCTAACTTCTGTGACTATATTAAATTTGTTTGGAATACAAGTTATATTATGTGCATTGAGTTATTTCAAATACCCCAACTGCAAAATCTATTAACTAACAAAACACTAAGACTTATAAAAAATGAATTAGTTTGGACCGTCTTTGTATAATTCTTATTGTGTAAGTCAGAGGATATCAAGAGAGGCAGAGATTATTCCCAAAAATATTTTAAAAAGAAAATTATCAGCTGGTAGACATTCCCAGACAAAATTAAGAATCATGGTGTGTAATTTTGAGATGTTCAGTTTTGGTACTTTTTGATCTTAGTAAATATAGATAAAGTAAATGTGATATTTAAAACCAGGGACATAATATGGTTTTTGACTGAAAACTAAATGAGACATGGAAAGGAAATGGATTGGAAAACTGTTAAGAATCCTCTTTTTTTTCTCTGCAGGGACTTACGTAACTCTTAATTCCACCCATCAGTTCTGCATTCAGTCAGGTCACTTCAACAAACATTTATCCCACAGGATTTTAAATAGAACTCCTGCTTCTCCAGAGTTTTGATAGAAGTTCCAAGGCTAAGAATGTTGCTTTTGTTTAGATGTTAAGTCGTGGCCGCTGTATGAGACCCCATGGACTGCAGTCCACCAGGCTCCTCTGTCCATGGAATTTTCAGGCAAGAATACTGGAGTGGGTTGCTATTTCCTTCTCCAAATGCTGAGAATAAAAGGTGTTAATTTCTTCACACCTGTAAAGATCTGCAGCATCTATGGAAGGTTGACCCAGAGGGTGATCCAAAGCCAGCCTGCCTCAAGTGGACCATTAGCCACTCCCCAGGTTATCTAAAGACAAATCATTCTTGTTGGGGGAAGGGGGTCAATAGGAAGGGTGTCTTTAGAGCAGCTTTGTCAACCTTGACCATACAGTAGAATAACAAAGATGCTCAGACTACACCTGGAACAGTACTTCCCAATCTCTGGGGATGGAATACAGTGTTGAAGGCTCCGAGGTGACTGAAGTGTGCAGCCAGATTAGACAGACAATCTATGCAGGGTTCTAGCTTTTTTCCTCCTTTCTTCATGGTGCTCAAACCAAACCAAACAAAGAGTTATGGGGAGTTTGGAGAGGCTTGACTAGTGTACTGGGGACCTTGGGGCTCAGAGGGATCACTTGATATGCACCTAAAAATTTTAAAGGAGGAAGGACCAAGGGGTTCAGTGTGAAGGAGAGTGAAGGAGGAGAATGGTGGTAAACAAAACTCTACTTCCCTAACCTCGAGGTAGAGGCACTGCACCACAGGAGCCAGATGTGGGCGTTCTGAAATAGAAGTATTCAAAAAAAAAAAAAAAAAAGAAGTATTCTTGAGTAGTTTTGAAAGGAGTTTCATTTAAGAAGAATGTCTAAAGACTACAAAAACCCCAGAGAGAGAGAGACGGTTTAAGTGAAACCAGTAAAAGCAAATGCTAACAAAATGAAGCATTGCCTGGACCACAGAATAGAGTCATTCTCCCCTGCGTGGTACCTTCCAGCAACCACAGAAGTATTCCACAAAGAGGCATTCTCTGAACTTTAAGTTAGAGAGCATCAATCAAGATGACAGTTATACTCTTCTGTAAAACCTTGCTTTTACTGGCCCAACTTCAGAGGGACCAGGTATGGTAGTCAGTGAGTAGAGGGGAGGAAGGATGTTGGTCGGGGCAAGGAGGAGGGAAGAAGCTACTGATATTCCTCCTACTTCCCCAAACCAGGTTCCCATCAAGCCTCATCTGAGAGCAAAGGGAAGATTTGAATCAAATGAAAATGATGTTTGACAACTTGACTTTTTTGAGGAACCACAGATTGGACACATTTGATATTCAAGTTTTAATCCAGAGACAAGAAGAATATTTCAATGGATCTTGTTTGAAGGTGGTGAAGGAGAGAAAATAAACCTGTTCTATAATTATGGTCTTCTCAAATACAGCTCATTCAATAAACATGTAACTTATTTTAAGTTCCTAATTGCCAGACACTGTGCTAAGTATATAGGTGACAAAGATAATTACATTTTTGTGGGTGTATGGTTTCTGGAGCACACAACACTGAATTCCTTGTAGAGAGAACACTTACATAATCATCCTTGTTACAGTTGATGTGTTATGATTACATTAGACATAATAGTAGTATTTTTCTCAGGGCCTAGTATAACCCATACCTGGTCACATAAATGTTCAAGCATATCTGTTGAATAGATAGATGAATAAAAAGTTATCTTGCCCATGTAAATTAAGATTAGGGGCTTCCCTGGTGGTCCAGTGGTTGGGACTCAGTTCTTCCTAATGCATTTGGTACAGGTTCAATCCCTGATTGGGAAACTAAGATCTCACATGCCTCATGGTATGGCCAAAAACTAAACAGATGAATAAATAAATTCATTTAAAATTAAGGTTGTATTCACTGGCACTGTGGAGACAATCACTTTTCTATTATAACGTAGTACAGCACATACTTTATAGTTCAAATTTATGTATTTTTGCTAATTAAAAGAACCAAAGTCTTGTCTTCTTCTCTCAAGAGCTCCACCCTGGTCTTTATTTTTGTTTTTCCCCTACTAATCTATATTGCTACTTTTCACCCTTAAAAACACACAGATACACACACAAATGGTTACAAATAGAAGTAAAATTAAAATTTCAAAAAATGAACAATTCATTTATGGTAGCCCCGAAAGAATTCACACTGTGGGAAGACTAGCTCGGGTGGCAAGGTGAGGTGTAACGTGTCTTTTCTACTCTTGATGTTTCCTGGAGCATTGCACTGGCTTCATACCCCATATAGTAAGTCCCCTACATATGAATGAGTTCTCTTCCAAGGGTGCATTCGTTAAGTCCAATTTGTTCCTAAGTCCAACAAAGTTAGCCTAGGTACCCAACTAACACAATCAGCTATATAGTACTGTGCCATGATGGGCTTATCATACTTTGCACACAAATCATACCTCAAAAGCAAACACAAAAAGTAAAGAGAACATCTTTAATTTTATAGTACGGTACCTTGAAAAGTCGGAGAAGGCAATGGCACCCCACTCCAGTACTCTTGCCTGGAAAATCCATGGACGGAGGGGCCTGGTAGGTTGCAGTCCATGGGGTCGCTAAGAGTCGGACACAACTGAGCGACTTCACTTTCACTTTTTACTTTCATGCATTGGAGAAGGAAATGGCAACCCACTCCAGTGTTCTTTCCTGGAGAATCCCAGTGACAGAGGAGCCTAATGGGCTGCTGTCTATGGGGTCGCACAGAGTCGGACACGACTGAAGTGACTTAGCAGCAGCAGCAGCAACCTTGAAAAGTACAATAGCTGGCATAGAGGACCTGGCATCAAGTGAACAGGCAAGAAGAGTTACTGACTGGAGAAAGAAGAGGAGGTGGGAGATGGTAGACCTGAAGGATGATCAGCAATAGGAGAGGACAAGCTGCAATTTCACTCATGTCTGATGCTGATGGCACAGGCTCTGATTCCTTGCTGGAACTGGATGTACATCTGCATCTTTGAAAGTTCCCAAGCTGAAGGTTCCTATGTAGGGGACTTACTGTATCTTAATTCAGTCCTCTACCCCAGGGAAAGGGAGGAAATTTTCGGCCCCTCCGATTGATCTATTCTGGACAGGAGGAGGAGAAATAATGGCAGGGCTGTGACCCAGCCTCCCACTGTTAATGATTAAATCCCTCTAAATCTAGAATCTCTTATTTGAAAACCTCCTTCTCTGTAGAATAATCAACACTCTCCTATATACGTCTTACTAGAAATGGATGTGTCTCTTTGTCTCCAAATTCTCCCCTTCTGTATCTGTTCATAGCTATCTTAAAACTCACATCATGAGGGGGATTATTCATTGTGTCCTTTTCAAAAATCCATGTAATAGCCTTTGCCTTTTTCCTCATTTAACAGATCAGATCTTAGCAGTTTAATTCCTGATTTTTTTCCCTCATATTTACCTTCTTCTCTATGTGTTTATGTGCAAAGGGATGAAGCTTGACAGCATAGGATTTCAGTATATTATAAACTATGTGGGGGCTTTCCTGGTGTTCCAGTGGCAAAGAATCTGCCTGCGATACTGGAGAGGCAGGAGACTCAGGTTTAATCCATGGGTCAAGAAGATCTTCTGGAGAAGGAAACAGCAACCCACTCCAGTATTCTTGCTGGGAAAATTGCATGGGCAGAGGAGCCTGGTGGGCTACAGTCCATAGAGTTGCAAAGAGTCGAACACGACTGAGTGACTAACACACACACACACACACCCCCCACACATACCCCTTTCATTTTTATTTTCTTTTTACATCACAGTTTGTCCCTTAGTCATTATGAAAAAATGAGAGTCTACATAAGTTTGAGTGCCCTTGAAATACAGAGGATAATATGTAAGCTTGATTTTAACATTTTGTTTCTGATTTATCTGAAAATTAACTCAGACTTTTAGAAAGAATCCTAAGGCTTATTCCGATGAGGTTAGTAAAGCTCTTAAAAGTGGTTTTGCTAAGATACTGTCCTTAGTTTTTCTGACTCACTAAGGAATAAAGATAAATTATTTAGGATTTTAATTTTTTATTCTGCAAAAATTAATTTATACATGCAAAACTCATTTGTTCTTGAACTATTTCTCCGTCAAGAAGTACATATATAATGGCTTTTATAAGGCCTTAATAATATCATTAATATTAGATTGAACAAAGAAATTGGACATTGAAATAGTATTTAATAGAATTGTATTCAGTATTTTTATTATAACTTCTTGAACTTAGCTCTAAGTTATTTTTAATATATTTGTGTCTCACAGGAAGGAAAATAAAAGCAAATGGATTGGGTAAATATAAAAATAGATTGATGTTTTAGCTTAGACTGTTTTGTTGAAATATAATACATTAAGGGTTTAAGAAAAAAAGGTGATTGTGCTTTTACAATAGAAGTAATGGTTCATACTTAGTTTCTCATTCTATTCATTACTTTCTTGCAACCAAACATTGTCAAAGCAGGGCACTCTTTCTTCTTCTGTGTATAATCCAGATCTACTTCATCAGCTCTTCTGGTTGAATAAACAAATCTCCTAAAATATGCACAAGTCATTCTGGAAGTCCTTAAGTTTACCCCTTCTCTCTTTGATGGACAGCCAAGGCTTCTGAATATGTGGACATGGCATCAAGTACCTATTGTTTCTAAACAGAGATATGCTATTAGGATCACTGCTATTTCATTTCATAAGGAAGAAAAAAATGGAAAGCCACCATTTAGATTTTTGTTGTTGTTCGACCACTAAGTCATTATGACTCTTTGGGACCCCATGGACTGCAGCATGCCAGGCTCTTCTGTCCTCCACTATCTCCCAGAGTGCTCAGATTCATACCCATTGAGTTGATGATGCTGTCTAACCATCACATCCCCTGCCATTCCCTTCTCCTTTTGCCCTCAATCTTTCCCAGCATCAGGGTCTTTCCAATGAATTGGCTCTTCGCATCAGGTGCCCAAAGTATGGGAGCTTCAGCTTCAGTTCTTCCAATGAATATTCAGGGTTGATTTCCTCTAGGATTGTCTGGTTTGATCTCCTTACAGTCCAGGGGACTCTCAAGAGCCTTCTCCAGAACCACAATTCGAAAGTATAATTTTTTGTGCTCAACCTTCTTTATGGTCCAACTCTTACATCTGTACATGACTACTGGAAAAACCACTTAGATAAGCTCAATAAATGTGTTACAGGTCAACCACTGTAACAAATGCCAGGCCTCAAATTAAGAAATAGAAGAATAAAAGCCCAAATTAAAAAATGCATAAATGTTTGAATTTGCTTTGCATATTATCACTTTTTTTTTTTTTTGCAACTACTATTTAGAACCTGTGTGTCAGCTTAAAAATCGTATCTAATAGTTTGATGTGCTATTGTTAGAAACATTTTATTTATATTGTGTATATGGTAAAGTTGATTTTGGGAGAAATTACATAATTTCCCAAAGTTTAGAGCCAAAATAAAACCGAAATATAGATTCATGTAATTACACAACTCACATGAACATTCTCCCAATGATGAAAAACAGCCCTCAAAGTAAGTCAGTTATTTAAAAAATATGATGCAAGATGAAAAATGATATGTTTTAAGACATTTAGGAGTTGCAATTTAGGAGCGAGATTATATCTGTTTGATATTTAATTTTACTATGTATTCTGTTACAGATTCTCATTGTAGTAATATTTTCATCATTGACACATGAGTCAATACAGTGATCTTCATCTCAGAAAAGTAGATTGTTTTCCTTTTTCACTGCTAAACAGGCTAGAATGTGCTTTGGCTAAAAGTTTTAGTTGAAAGCTACTGCAGCTCTGAAGTGAATATTATGAATATTATATAAAAAAAAAAGTAATTAGTCTTTCTTTTGCTATTTCAAGATGTTTCTGTTATATACTTAGTACTTCCTAGATTTCTCAAAGATGGTTACTTTTATACCTGTAAGCTGAAAATACTTCCAGACACTGTTCACTTTAGTTCAAATCCCTCTTTGTGACCCCATGGACTGCAGCACACCAGGCTTCCCTGTCTATCACCAACTCCTGAAGCTTGCTCAAACTCATGCCCATCGAGTTGGTGATGCCATCCAACTGTCTTATCCTCTGTCGTCCCCTTCTCCTATTATTCAGACACTGAGTATTAACTGTTAAAATACCTTTTTTTTCCCTCTGTTAAAAACCTAGTAAATCTATTTACTCTTCAAGGAATAGTTAGACTTTATAATAGGCAAGATTGATTATTGAGTAACTTCTCAATGAAATGCTGGGGACTTCAGTAGTTATATGATCTTATGGGGTGAAGACTTTGTGTTTGACTAGGCTATTTAAATAACTCCATAGAAATAGAAGTTAACTTAGACAAAATAGATATTTATGGAAATATTTCTTGTCTATAGAAAACAAATTACCAATGGCTGCTGGAATGCAATTGCTTATTGCCCTGTGGATAACCCAGATTTCTAAATTCATTTCAACATTACTCTTCTTCATATGCATTTATGTTTCTTTGATTTCTTCTTTATACCAGTTATAATATCTTACTGGTTCTCTCTTCAATAATGAGGTAAACAAAATCTTTAACACTTGCTCAATTTAGCCCTGAGTGAAAGTTATAAATTTGTTTTTTATTGAAAATATTCCCTTAATATCTTTAAAATGCATTTTCATATATAGTATATTGATGTACAATGTTATTTAAAAGAGACCCTCAGTTGTCATTTTCTTTTAAAATACACACAAAATTACCATTTAGAAGACTATTATTTCACTGTTAATCACCACATACTGGAAAACTTACTTTATTTGTTTCTGTCTACACGCATTTGGCCTCCTCTGGTGGCTTAGACAGTAAAGAATCTGCCTGCAATGCAGGAGATCTGTGTTCAATCCCTGGGTTGGGAAGATTCCCTAGAGAAGTGAATAACTACCCACTCCAGTATTTTTACCTGGACAATTCCATGGACAGAGGAGCCTGGTGGGCTACAGTGCATGAGGTCACAGAGTCAAACACAACTGAGAGACTAACACACACACATGTACACACGTGCATTTAAATGTGTTTGGATTGAAGTAATTTCAATTTCTTAGCTAGATACTGAAATAAGTTTATCTTATTTTAAGGCATGCCTTGTATCTAAAAATCTATTTTCTTAATAAAATATTTGAAAATATCTTAGTATAAATTATCATATTGTCACATCTTAATTTAGGTAGAAATTTCATGACATCCCCAATTAGGTTTTATTTTATCGTTTAAATTCTAGTCATTTTATCTTTGGGTATTAGTATCTTTATCATATACCCTATATATTTCTCAGTTTTACAGACAGAAATGCTTTTAATATAGATAATTGGAAACTAAAAATTTTTAACTTATGCCTATTGCTCTTTTTAAATCTGAAAGTCCAATAAAATACCATTAAGTCATTATGATAATTACTACAAAGATACGATTGATAGCAACTGTATTAAAACAAATTTTTAGTTACACAGTTTTATTCTACTGAAAGAAAAACTTTCTATCCTATTGAAAATATAAAGCCCAAACTATTCACAAATAAAATTTTAAAAAATGATGTCACCTGGTTAAAGTTTCTTTATATTCAAGTATAGGGAAGAATCTATTTTAAGGCTTAATTATCCGCACAGTAACATCTTATACAGCTTAGCTATTTCTCCACATTCAATTTCCCTTGCTATGGTTTGTACTGAAATGTTTGATCACGTTTACTTAGAACACATATTGGTTTACAAAATGTTTCTTACCAAACTAAAAGATTCAAGTGGAATTTTAATTACCAAACGCAAAAATGCTAAGTTTAGTCGTAGACTTATTATTTAATTTTTTTCAGGATGACAATTTAAAATGTCTTAAATTGCACACAGAAACAATGTGTGCAATAATAATATTAATAATGTTTCAATTCCATTCAAAATTTGCCATTATCTCATAAACTACCTGTTTTCACACTTTCTTCATGCAAATTCGTCTTAATTTCTATTAAGCAAAACTGTCGCGTTTATACAGATTCAGATCAGATCAGTCGCTCAGTCGTGTCCGACTCTTTGCAACCCCATGAATCGCAGCACGCCAGGCCTCCCTGTCCATCACCAACTCCTGGAGTTCACTGAGACTCACATCCATTGAGTCAGTGATGCCATCCAGCCATCTCATCCTCTGTCATCCCCTTCTCCTCCTGCCCCCAATCCCTCCCAGCATCAGAGTCTTTTCCAATGAGTCAACTCTTCGCATGAGGTGGCCAAAGTACTGGAGTTTCAGCTTTAGCATCATTCCTTCCAAAGAAACAATTGACTCTCATATTTCCAGGCGCCCTCAGCTTTAGTCATTTGCATTATTTATTGTCACCACTAGATGTCACTACGCTCTTCGCAAAAGCTAGTGTAGCTAGATTCTCGGAGAAACAGAATAGTAAACACGTAATTATTAAATCTAAAAGTCAACATTATCTGTGAGGAATCATTTGGATGCATTAAAATTTTAATTAACATTATATTTACTATTTAAATATCATTATAAGCCTGTGACATGAGGATCAAGCATTCACATTCTCATTGTCAGTTAGCATTTTAGGAATGATATTCCTTCACTTAAGAAACCAAAGATGTCTGTTATCTACCACATGTTGATGCTCCCAATGATAATATTAGAATAAATATCCTCATACCAATTTTATAAGAATTAAATGAGCAAATATTGGACACACTTTATTCATTTTACTTGATTTCTCATTTCCCTTTTAGTAATATTAGGATGTATATTATTTTAAACATATAATTACAGACACTGATATCATTCAGTGTTAAAAGCTTTGGAATATTGTACATAAGACATTTATTTTTGTTCTTTCATCCATTCATTCAATAAATATTGATTGAGACCAATATTCTTGTCCAAGAATTTAAGTGAAATGTATAATGCAAAATCAGATAGATGTTCCAGCCCTGGTGGAATCTAGCTGTTTATTAATGACAACCAATGGAAAGATTTTGACTGAAAAAAAGAAGCTTGCCTCTAAAGTCAGATATCTTAGTTCCATCAGAAGATTATAGAAGTTTGAGAAGAAGTCTTACTTTTAGAAACTCTGAAACTACCTATCAACAATATTCAAAGTTGAGGTACCTGCCCTTTTTGTGACTTGGGACAAGAAGGCAGCCATGAAATTAAAAGGCACTTGCTCCTTGGAAGAAAAGCTGTGACCAACCTAGACAGCATGTTAGAAATCAGAGACATTACTTTACCAACAAAGATCCATCTAGTCAAAGCTATGGTTTTTCCAGTAGTCATGTGTGGATGTGAGAGTTGGACCATAAAGAAGGCTGAGCACTGAAAAACTGATACTTTAGGACTGTGGTGTTGGGGAAGACTTGAGAGTCCCTTGGACAGCAAGGAGATCAAATCAGTCCATCCTAAAGGAAATCAGTCCTGAATATTCATTGGAAGGACAGATGCTGAAGCTGAAGCTCCCATACTTTGGCCACCTGATGGGAAGAACTGACTCATTAGAAAAGACCCTGATTCTGGGAAAGATTGAAGGCAGGAGGAGTAGGAGACAACAGAGGATGAGATGGTTGGACGGCATTACTGATTCAATGGACATGAGTTTGGGCAAACTCAGAGAGATGGAGGAGGACAGGGAAACCTGGTGTGCTGCAGTCCATGGGGTCACAGAGTCGGACACAACTGAGTGACTGAACAACAACAAGGCATTCAGAGAATGTGTGGCATTTTAAGTTGGTATAGACACAAGTTTGAAGTTGTGGTGTATTCACTCCTGTAATTTTATTTCATTTTTATGAGCCTCCAACAATCCAACAACATGCAGGAGAGTGACTGGAAAAAGTAGGAATAGTAGTGAGTCAAGGAAAGAGGATCATGAATGTGTAGATAGTCAAATTGGCTTCAGCAAAGGAAAACCTCCTCTGCAGCAGCTGCTTGCAAATTGCAGATTTTTCCTAATTCTACATCTGCTGCTCACATTTTAGGAAGCAGTTACATATAGAAAAACCTTTTTCGCTAAAACATTAAAATTGTCATCTCTCTTCTGTGTCTGTCCTTGAGGGACATAAAGTTGATCAACAGCATTTGTAGAGGACTTGATTCTTGGGAAACGTGAGAAATAAAGAAAAAAAATTAAAGAGATATAAAGCAGTATTGAAGAAGGAAATGGCAACTCACTGCAGTATTCTAGCCTGGGAAGACCCATGGACAGAGGAGCCTGGTGGCCTACAGTCCACTGGGTGGCAAAGAGTCAGACACATTTTAATGACTAAACCACAACTATAAGGCTGCATACTCCACGTTTCAGCAGCACATAAATTATACAGCTTTAGTGTCCTATTCTAAATTCTCTTATAAACCTTAACATCATAAGGAAGATACATTTACATAAGGTTAGCATTATCCACGGAGAAGGCAATGGCACCCCACTCCAGTACTCTTGCCTTGAAAATCCCGTGGACGGAGGAGCCTGGTGGGCTGCAGTCCATGGGGTCGCTAAGAGTCGGACACGACTGAATCGACTTAGCAGCAGCAGCAGCAGCATTATCCATATACAGATCTTGTTCAGCTTACCCTAGGATTATGTCCCCATAAACACATAGTCAAAAATGCATTTGATTCACCTAACATCATAGCTTAGCCCAGCCTACCTTAAATGTGCTCAGAACCCTTATATGGGCAAAATCATCTAACACAAAGCCTATATTATGATAAATGTCACTTCAGTTCAGTCAAGTTCAGTTCAGTCACTCAGTTGTGTCCGACTCTTTGCAGCCCCATGAATTGCAGCACGCCAGGCCTCCCTGTCCATCACCAACTCCTGGAGTTCACTGAGACTCACATCCATTGAGTCAGTGATGCCATCCAGCCATCTCATCCTCTGTCGTCCCCTTCTCCTCCTGCCCCCATTCCCTCCCAGCATCAGGGTCTTTTCCAATGAGTCAACTCTTCGCATGAGGTGGCCAAAGTATTGGAGTTTCAGCTTTAGCATCAGTCCTTCCAACGAACACCCAGGACTGATCTCCTTTAGGATGGACTGGTTGGACCTCCTTGCAGTCCAAGGGACTCACTTCAGTCGTGTCCAACTCTGTGTGATCCTGTGGACTGTAGCCTGCTAGGCTATTCTGTCCAAGGGATTCTCCAGGCAAAAATACTGGAGTGGGTAGACAATCCCTTCTCCAAGGCATCTTCCGGACCCAGGGATCCAACCAGGCTCTACCTACATTGCAGGTGAATTCTTACCATCGGAGCCATCAGGGAAGCCTGGAATATCTCATATAATTGATTAAATACTGTACTGAGAGTGAACAGCAGAATGACTGTCTAGGTACAGGATAACTCTGAGTGTATAGGTTGTTGCCCTTGGGATGGCCTGGGCTGACTGGGGGCTACCTCTGCTCTGTATCACAACAGAGCATCTTACTGCATATGATAAAAATTCAAATTACAGTTTTTACTGAATGAGTAGAACTTCTGCACCATCATAAGGTTAAAAAAAAATGAAACGAAACACATTGTCAGTTGAACTATTGTAAGTCGGGAGCATCTGTACTGTGATAATGTCAAGATAAGTTTAGCCAGGATGATTCTGCCTCTCTTCCATCTGGTCTTGAAACTGATCTGTTTACTTCATTCCTACAGGAAAGTGGATGCGCTCTTTTTGAAGTTAACTTATTTCCCCTTAAAACAGTTTTCTTCTCTGGCTTCCTTTCTTTGCTCCTGAGGAATGCTGTTGTTTCCAACCAAAACTGTGTGAAGCCAGAAGCAAGTTACAGATTCTGCTGTTAGAGCAGCCTCTGAGAGTCACAGCGAAGTGCAGTGGGGTCAGTCCAATCATGAGATGAAAAGGCAAGACAGTCCTTTCTGTTCTCTCATACCTCAGTAATGCTGCATCCTTTCTCTTATAGATATGATGCAGGGGAGAGGACTCCGCCACGACAAATTTCCCTCTGTGCAGCATGAACTGAAGTTTTGCTACAGGAGCATTTCTGCTGGCCTCAACATGAACAAAATTCATCTCAGAACCTTTGAAGCCATCAGGGAAAGAAAAGGAAGCCTATCCAAAGCTTTTCCTTGTGTAAAGCTGCTGGTTTTCTTTTTGATTTGCTATTCGCTGATTTTAAAATGCCCGCTTCTCTGCATTTTCACAGACTCCCTAACTCATTGGCAAAGTCTCAAATTGTTTCTAAACCGGCAGAGAGAAATGCAACACACACACAAAAATGAGAAACCTTGTTTTTAAGATTTTCAGGTGAACTCTAACTCTCAAAGTATAATTTTCTTCCCAGAAGTGCTGAATTATGGGTCACCAAATCTACATCTGCTCATCTAAAAAGCTATTGAATATGCAGAAGCATGAACTGAACCTTTTTTTCAACATGTGGTTAAAGAGTTCTTGAAAATGTCCAAGTTTCAATTCTCTTATGTAGAAATTCTTCAGGTAAAGGCAGAAGATATGACATTATTAGGCAACATATTTCAAATTTAATGCCATCACCTACAAGACTCATTCAGCTTTAGATAAGTGGAGAGATATACAGGCTACAAAAAAAAAAAAAAAAAAAGAAAATGCTGTTTCTATACCCTTTATTCAGATGCTGAAAACTACTTGCAATCCACTCTACTTCCATCTTTATATTTTTTTATCCATTTATTTCCTTCCAGAAAGCATAAAGGACAGAAAGAATTGTATGTCTTCTCCTATCAAAATCCCTTTGTAGCATATTTTTCTCTATCAATTCAAGTCTATTAATTATCCCTCTTAACACTTTCTTATATCAAAATTCTGTCTTTTCCTATCAGTTCAGTTCAGTTCAGTTGCTCAATCATGTCTGACTCTTTGTGACCCCATGAATCGCAACACGCCAGGCCTCCCTGTCCATCAACCATCTCCCGGAGTTCACTCAAACTCACGTCCATCGAGTCGGTGATCCCATCCAGCCATCTCATCGCCTGTCGTCCCCTTTTCCTCCTGCCCGCAATCCCTCCCAGCATCAGAGTCTTTTCCAATGAGTCAACTCTTTGCATGAGATGGCCAAAGTACTGAAGTTTCAGCTTTAGCATCATTCCTTCCAAAGAACACCCAGGGCTATCTCCTTTAGAATGGACTGGTTGGATCTCCTTGCAGTCCAAGGGACTCTCAAGAATCTTCTCCAACACCACAGTTCAAAAGCATCAATTCTTCGGTGCTCAGCTTTCTTCACAGTCCAACTCTCACATCCATACATGATTACTGGAAAAACCATAGCCTTCACTAAACGGACCTTTGTTGGCAAAGTAATGTCTCTGCTTTTCAATATGCTATCTAGGGTTGGTCATAACTTTTCTTCCAAGGAGTAAGCATCTTTTAATTTCATGGCTTCAGTCACCATCTGCAGTGATTTTGGAGCCCAAAAAAATAAAGTCTGACACTGTTTCCACTGTTTCCCCATCTATTTCCCATGGAGTGATGGGACCAGATGCCATGATCTTCGTTTTCTGAATTTTGAGCTGTAGTACAGCTAAATTATGGAATAATCAGTAAGTTAGAGAATTAGGGGAGTGGAAGAGACATTTCAAATAGTCTAATTCAAGCAGATCTCACATTTCTATCCAAATGCAAGGATATCTTGTCTATGACCTTTAAGAAACTGTCTCCAGAATATAGGTGAACACATTAACAATCTTCTCACTCCCTCCCCCTTTCTGTAGATATAGGTATATACAGACATAGATATATAGATATAGATAAGATATATAGATAAATCACTTATATATCACCAGTATGTAATTAACTTTTATTAAAACCCTCCCAATGTTAGTTATTAAATACACTGAACTGAGACATCACCCCAAATTATTCCACCATCACCCCCTCAGCTCTGTCTACCTCCAGGAGTAGCTTTCCTTTAGTCTTCCTCACACTTATGCTCAGTCATGTCCAACTCTTTGAAACCCCCTAGACTGTGGCCTTCCAGACTCCTTTGTCCATGGAGTGGGTTGCCATTTCCTTCTCCAGGGTATCTTCCTATCTTGGGGATTGAACTCTTGTCTCCTGCTCAGCAGAGAAGCCCTCTGTTCTTCCTAGTAGGTCTTGTTTTGTCTCCTAGAGCAAAGCTAAATACCTTCAAACTCTTCACATCCCTGAGGATAACTTTTATTTTCCCTTATGCTCCCTATGTCTTTTATTAGCTAGATTGCTTCTATTTTCTTTAATAATTCTGTATGAAATATACAGCAATCCTTCTAGAATATCCAAACAGATAAATCTTTTGCTTTTTAACACTTGATGATTTTACTATTGCTTCCCTGGTGGCTCAGCAGTAAAATCCACCTGCAAATATCTGTATCCAGTATTCTTGCCTGGGAAATCCTATGGACAGAGGAGACTGGTGGGCTACAGTTCATGAGCCCACAAGGGTCAGCCATCATTTAGCGACTAAACACACACACACACGTGCACACGCACAGAAGGACATGGGCTGGAGCCTGTCGGGCTTCTCTGCCCATGGGATTGAGCCTGACGTGATTTAGTGACTAAATAACAAGTTTACTATTAATTTGTTTCTCTAAGTTTGGGGTACTGCTTCAAAAAAAGATCTTGTAAGTCCTATGGATTTTGATACATTTTTACCATCACAAAGTTTTTTGTTTGTTTGTTTTATTTTGTTTCTATGAAACAATTTGTAAGTCTTGGGTAATGTTTTAGGTCAGTATTTTTTTTTAAATGATGGGTATGGGTGAGTGTAAATTCCTTTTCTACAGAATTAATGACTTATGGCTGACTGTTGGAACATGCAGATATCCTACAAGCAGTTATGATATATTGGATATATACTGTATTCATAGTGGAGGAAGTGAAGAGCTTTGAATTGCCAGAGAAGAATTAGCCTATATTCTTCTTCCTCCCTGTATTAACTCACATTTCCCATTTAAAGAAATCAATGCTCAATCTATAATAACTCCACTAATGCCATTGCTGGGCTCCCCTGGAGAAGGGAATGGCAACCCATTCTGGTACTCTTGCCTGGAAAATTCCATGGACAGAGGAGCCTGGTGGGTCCCAGGTCATGGGATCACAAAGAGTTGGACATGACTGAGCAGCTAAAGGTTCAAATAAGAAAACTAAAAGGTACAACTGCAATCACTCTATGCTTTGCTCCTGTGAGCTGGGGGAGAAACAGGAAGACAGTAAGAAGAAATAAAATAGAGGATGTTGTGTTCAAGTGCTGCTGCTGCTGCTAAGTCGCTTCAGTCGTGTCTGACTCTGTGTGACCCCAGAGACGGCAGCCTACCAGGCTCCCGCATCCCTGGGATTCTCCAGGCAAGAACACCGGAGTGGGTTGCCATTTCCTTCTCCAATGCATGAAAGTGAAAAGTCAAAGTGAAGTTGCTCAGTCATGTCTGACTCATAGCGACCCCATGGACTGCAGCCCACCAGGCTCCTCCATCCATGGCATTCTCCAGGCATGAGTACGGGAGTGGGGTGCCATTGCTAACTGGTCATTTACTACCTGCAACACTTGCTAGCTTCTCAGTTCAGTTCCGTTAGTTACTCAGTCGCGTCCAGCTCTTTGCAACTGCATGGACTGCAGCACGCCAGGCCTCCCTGTCCATCACCAACTCCTGGAGCCTACTCAAACTCATGTCCATTGCTTCAGTGATGCCATCCAACCATCTCGTCTGTCTTTCCCTTCTCCTCCTGCCTTCAATCTTTCCCAACATCAGGGTCTTTTCCAATGAGTTAGTTCTTCACATTAGGTAGCCAAAATATTGTTAGCGTCTACCAAGTCTCAAAACTTGAACTGGTAGTGACAACTTTCATTGTTTGATTTGTCCCTCTGTTGTCCTTAACCTAGATTCTCTCTCTCTCATGTGCTTATTTCTCAAAGCTGGAAGATAGCTCCCTTTAAGTCATATTATTATTGGACAATGCAAGGACTTTATGGTCTTCTTTTATGTGACAAGTTTGAGGCTGATGTGAAAATTTTGCTTTGAATACTAACCACTCATGATTATTCAAATATAAGTCACCTTTCACATAGA
Organism: Bos mutus; assembly: GCF_027580195.1. NCBI lineage: Eukaryota > Metazoa > Chordata > Mammalia > Artiodactyla > Bovidae > Bos > Bos mutus. Next base: position 51,225,787 of record NC_091636.1, on the reverse strand, counting down.
TTTTATGGACATTGTCTCTTCTCTGAGCTTTTCAGTCGATGCTACAAATAACAATATTATTTAAAACTTCTTACTCACTAGGTCACAGTTTACTAAAGGTTTTCTCTGGCTGAGATAATCAATTAGAACTATCATATAAAATAGTGCACACAAATGTAAATCTTCCTAAGGAATTTGACATGTTTAATTTAATCGATAATCTGGTTATCCCTTTTCCTGGTAAACAACAAGCACAACCAAGAGAGAAAAGTTAAAAACCAAGAAGGAACCTAGGTTACAGCATGACTGCTGCCTAAAGTTTGGACATTAAATCCTGAATGTTCCTGAAGCCACATTCACATTGTTTCAGTGTTCCTGTCCTTGCAAATCACAATGTATTTTACAGCATTTTTCTTTCCAAAAAGAAGACAAATGAAAAAAAAATTCATGAATATATGCAAGAGTGGCTCTAAAGAAAACTGCCTCTCAAGTCTTTTCTAAAACATTTGACTAAATAGATGCTTTATCATTTAAGTGAATAAGAGAAAATGAGATAAGCCTCTAATTACAGTTGACAGTAACACTCTAGTATGATATGACTTGTGTCTCTAGTATTGATATGAATGCCTCTGAGCATGACTCCTGAATTCTATCTGTAAGCATTTCCCCATCAAAACCCATGGAATTCTCTTTTGACAATGTGCCATGTATGATTATAACCTAAAAGCAATATGTTACATTTTAATAGAAGCTACTCTCACCACGTTAAGTGATACTGTCAATTATAAGAAATTGTTCCATGAATTTATTCATTGGAACCAATTTGGTTCTCCTTTGATTAGCCTTTTCTGTTCACATCCCTTCAGCTACATTTAGATGTAAGAACTAGAACTACAAGCATCAGTTTGGTCACCTCTATGCAATCATGGATTTTTTTTTTATATTACTGGGCATTATTTCTCAATATTTCATGTTTAATTAATAAGGGTAAGTGTACAGAGTGTGTGCTGTGACTGTAGTGAAAACAGGTCAGGAAACACGTCCAGAACAATTGAAAGGAGACTGTCAAGTGCTACTGACTTTCTAGTCCATTTTCTTGGATGTGAATTATGACTCCAATAATATACTTTTGGTGGGAAAAAAAAAAAAAAAACAGTTTCTGGCCTCTTGGGGGAGGATCTGAAGAGGTTTTAAATTATATTTTGTCATGAAAATACACATCTTGTCATCTTTCTTTAGATGTTAGTGTCTTTCATCTCGCTTGAAAGTTCAGATTGATCGGTAACCTTTTTCTGAAAAAAAAAAAAAAAAATCATATGTCAGGCACTTTGATGTGTTGTGCATATTTTTGTTCTGGAATCTCAGGAAGCTCAGACCATAACTGAGAAATGCAAATTGAATTTTCCTTCCTATTCACTGACCTTGGAATGGTGTTAGATTGCCCCGGGAATTAGACTGCCCTACTTGGTACTGCTCTAGGCAACTCAATGACATAATTGTTGATGTGGCTTAATTCTGCAATTGAGGTTTGTGCAGACAAGAAAAACTTCCTCATCTCCTCACCTTTGGTGGCTACTTCTAGAAGGAACTTCGATGTGTTGACCAGAACCAAGGAAAAGCTAGTCCAGTTTTAAACCACACTGTCTCTGTTGCTCTGTCTCTGTCTCATTCTCTCTCTTTCTCTATGTGGTTTTTCATAGGTACCTTAATCTTTTAGGCGAGGGCATTCTAACCACTAACTAACTATAATCTGTGAATGTGCCAGCCTTATGACTTGGGAGGTAGGTTGAATAAACTTTTGAAGACAGGACTAACAAAAAGCGTTTTATTAATTCCCAACAATTAAATAAGCCAGCTGATGCTCTAAAGCATGATTTGATGTTGCTGGTACCATGGGAAAGGGGAAGGAAGGAAACGGCTTGCTTGTGCTTGCAGGATGTCCTTGAACAAGCAAAAGTGAATGAAAATAATGTCAGTGGAGGGGGTGGTCTTCACCCAGAGTGGCAGAAGTGAAAGCTACGTGTATGTGCAGAGATGTGTGGGCAGTGCTAGAGTAATGCAAAGAGAGTCTCTTCCGACTGCTTATAATTTCTCAGTAAAAATTGAACCAGGATGTCAGCTGAGAGAGAATGGAGAAATTATTGGAGGCTTGTGGAAACAGCATAACAAATTAGGAAGAGTCTCTAGGCTAGTAACCGACTGAACAAACAAGGGGAATTTCGTGGGACAGCTGAGCGGCACGTGCAGCCAACTGGAGTTTGTAGTCATGGCAGACAGTTTGTCGTGGCTGTATTATATATCCTCCAGACACGTTACATTGTTATTATGATAGGTATGGAGCAAACACAGAGGTGGATTTAACCAAGTCAGGGCAAAAAACCTTGAAGTTGTATTCAAGACAATACAATTGTGATTGATGATAATATGGTTGATTGTGATAATAACAATCAACCATAACATTTAAGATGGGCAAGAAAGAATGGAATGTCATGGATGTGAGAGATTAAATATAAAGTGATATTAAAAATAAATGAATAATAGTCTTCAGTGAGGTGGTAACTTTCTAGAATGGCATTATTAGAAGGAAAGAATGGGAAAGATTGTGATTAGGGATTGACATGCTTGAAACTGAAGTTATGGAGACCACAGTTATTGAAAATGCCAACGATGATAACACTTGACTATAACCATGAGAGTGAGAGGCTAAAGTAGTTAAATGTCAAGTCATTGTGTGTATATGTGTGTGTGTGTGTGTGTGTGTGTGTGTTGGGTGGTGTGTGTGTGAGAGACAGAGAGAAAGAAAGTTAAGGAAACAAGAAAATGAGGCTAGAGATTTAAAATAATCATTTCTCAGCTTTCAGTTTAGTTCAGTTCAGTCACTCAGTTGTGTCTGACTCTTTGCAACTCCATGGACTGCACCACGCCAGGCCTTCCTGTCCATCACCAACTCCCAGAGTTTACTCAAACTCATGTCCATTGAGTCAGTGATGCCATCCAACCATTTCATCCTCTGTCATTCCCTTTGCCTCCTGCCTTCAATCTTTCCCAGCATCAGGGTCTTTTTAAATGAGTCAGTTCTTCACATTAGGTGGCCAAAGTACTGCAGTTTCAGCTTCAGAATCAATTTTTCCAATGAATATTCAGGACTGATTTCCCGTAGTATGGATTGATTGGATCTCCATGCTATCCAAGGGACTCTTAAGAGTCTTCTCCAACACCACAGTTCAAAAGTATCAATTCTTTGGGGCTCAGCTTGCTTTACAGTCCAACTCTCACATCCATACATGATTACTGGAAAAACCGTAGCTTTGACTAGATGGACCTTTGCTGGCAAAGTAATGTCTCTGCTTTTAAATATGCTATCCAGGTTGGTCATAACTTTTCTTCCAAGGAGCAAGCATCTTTTAATTTCATGGCTGCCGTCATCATCTGCAGTGATCTGGGAGCCCCCAAAATAAAGTTTCTCACTGTTTCCACGTTTCCCCATCTATCTGCCATGAAGTAATGGGACCAGATGCCATGATCTTAGTTTTCTGAATGTTGAGTTTTAAGCCAAACTTTTCACTCTCCTCTTTCACTTTCATCAAGAGGCTCTTTAGTTCTTCTTTGCTCTCTGCCACAAGTGTGGTGTCATCTGCATATGTGAGGTTATTGATATTTCTCCCGGCAATCTTGATTCCAGCTTTTGCTTCATCCAGCCCAGCATTTCTCATGATGTACTCTGCCTATAAGTTAAATAACACAATATACCGCCTTGACATACTCCTTTTCCTATTTGGAACCAGTCTGTTGTTCCATGTCCAGTTCTAACTATTGCCTCTTGACCTGCATAAAGATTTCTCAGAAGGCAAGTCAGATGGTCTGGTATTCCACCTCTTTAAGAATTTTCCAGTTTGTTGTAATCCACACAGTCAAAGGCTTTGGCATAGTCAATAAAGCAGAGGTAGATGCTTTTCTGGAACTCTCTTGCTTTTTCAATGATCCAACAGATGTTGTCAATTTGATCTCCAGTCCATCTGCCTTTTCTAAATCCAGCTTGAACATCTGGAAGTTCGTGGTTCACATACAGCTGAAGCCTGGCTTCGAGAATTTGGAGCATTACTTTGCTAGTATGTGAATTGGAATTGTGCAGTAGTTTGGGCATTTTTTGGCATTGCCTTTCTTTGGGATTGGAATGAAAACTGACCTTTTCCAGTTCGGTGGCCACTGATGAGATTTCCAATTTTGCTGGCATATTGTGTGTAGCACTTTTACAGCATCATCTTTCAGGATTTGAAATAGCTCAACTGGAATTCCATCACCTCTTGACTTCTCATTCCAGGATGTCTGGCTTTAGGTGAGTGATCACACCCTTGTGATTATCTGGGTCATGAAGATCTTTTATGTACAGTTCTTCTGTGTATTCTTGCCACCTCTTCTTAATATCTTCTGCTTCTCTTAGGTCCATACCATTTCTGTCCTTTATTGTGCCCATCTTTGCATGAAATATTCCCTTGGTATCTCTAATTTTCTTGAAGTGATTTCTAGTCTTTCCCATTGTATCATTTTCCTCTATTTCTTTGCACTGATCACTGAGGAAGGCTTTCTTATCTCTCCATGCTATTCTTTGGAACTCTGCATTCAAATGGGTATAGTTTTCCTTTTCTCCTTTGCCTTTCATGTCTCTTCATAGCTATTTGTAAGGCCTCCTCAGACAACCTTTTTGCCTTTTTGGATTTCTTTTTCTTGGGGATCGTCTTGATCACTGCCTCCTCTATAATGTCAGAAACCCCAGCTTTATGACTATTGAAATTGCCAAGACTTATGATGAGGATAGTACTGGAGAGAGACTAACAGTGGGTTAGCTGCATTTTTACAATCATAGGGAAAATGCTTGTTGGGTTCATAAATGGTAATAAGAAGGATGGAAAGCTCATTTTCACCTCCAGAGTTCTCAGGACAAAGCTGGGGAAGAAAAATCATCCAATGCTCATCAAAAATTTGGGGAGAAGAAATGTTCTTAGGAAAGACACCAGTGTCATTCAGAGCAAGAAGGTTAAGGGAATAAGAGATTGGGCTTTTTTTTACTTATAACAGAAGTTTGCTTATAACAGATTGCATGCTGCAAAGAGTACTTTGGACACATAGCAAGAGTTGGAGAGGGATGGGGGACAGAAAGAGAAGCAAGTGTGTCCAGAGTTGGGGGACGAATGGGAGATGGAGGTGAGGGGGCAGTGCAGTGCCAAAAGGGGATGAAAGTTTATTTTCCATTTGTGTCTTTCACCTTTAAAATATATGTTCATGTTTTTGTTAGGTTTACCAAGAACTTTTTCTGATATCACATATACTAATTCTTAATTGCGTATTTACTTTTGGCATCCTTCATTCATTGCTAACAATCTGGTTAATGCCATTGGATATTTTATCTTTTTAATGTACATCTTTTGGATAATTTAGAAAATGGCAAAATCTGCACTCTGTCTTGCATTTTTGGATGATTTTTAACATTATTATATAAATTATTCCTTCAATTTTTGTGTTGCTTATCTCAAAGCAGACACATTTTTCTTGGTTCTGAAGTCATTCTTGATTTTCCTCCTTCATTCTGTGCTCACCCATAAATTATAGTATGGATTATATTAGACAAGTCAGAATTCACTCTCCTTGCACAGATTTTTCAGGATGGATGGAACAAATAAGGAGATTTATGGCAATGGGAGGATGCCTACAGAATGAAGGAGAAATGGGAAGCCAACAGGGGTATCAAAATTGGGCTGTAGGGAGCTTTTCAACATCTTCATTTCCCATTTAATATATAACATATGAAATCAGGTGGTTGTCTTTGTGGTTATAAAATGGGAAAATGTTCTCTCTGGTAAACAAAACAAAATGTAGTTTTCAGTTCAGTTCAGTCACTCAGTCCAACTCTTTGCGACCCCATGGACTGCAGCACACAAGTCATCCCTGTCCATCACCATCTCCCAGAGCTTGATCAAACTCATGTCCATAGAGTAGTTTTAACTTGTGACAAATGATTCTCCATATATTTTTTCTCTTTCCTGGTCATAAGTCTTTTAGGATATATGGAGATAAAATATTTTCCATTTCAGAATGTAGTGAATGGTAATTAGGTGCAAAATATGTGATTGAGAAAAAGTATATACACGATAAGTATTACTGATTAACACACAATCTTATTCTCCAACTAGCCAGAAAGCAAATAGCCTATTAATGAGAACTCAAAGGGTTGGGGTGATGAGAAAGTGAGACAGAGATTTGTTAGAGTTCGCTAATGATTTCAAGGCATTACATCCTTTTATTCTTTTATATATTTTTTTCTCATTAAGTCCCTCATTGATTCCTATTTTTTTCATTCTCTTCTTTTCTCTACTGTTTCCCCTACCTGGGCTTAACTGGAGGAATGAAAGATTTAAAGTAAGTATTTTTCTTGTGGTGGATATTCCAATCCAAACACATATCACTTTTGTAATCAGAACTAATAAATACTGAATTTTCAAACTAATAAAATATATTTGAAAGATAGGAAAGTGAAACAATTTCAGGTCATTATGATTTGTTATCTGGATACATCCTCATGAGCCAATATGACTGATGATACTGCCTTCATGTGTCCCTTAGCCCGAACTACTGTCTGAAATTCTGCCGAGAATCATTAAGTTTGAATACCAAATAGTTTTCCTGAGGACAATACAATGCAAGTTGTTGCTATTTTGGTGTTAGTTAATAACATCAGCAATCTTGTGGGATAGTGACATAGGAAGCATGGGTTAGATTTAGTAGAAATAGCATTTCGGATTACTGTTTTACTGGATGGAGTGGGGGGAAGGAAAACAGACTTCAGTGAGTGCTTCTGTTTGGCGCAAGAAAAGTGACCTTGAAAGGGATTGAATAATAATTCTGAGTGGGAAGGGTAGTTCACAGCTGAAGGGTTTGACTCTGATGCCAGCATGCTGGCACTGCTACTTGCTAGCTATGTTTGTGGAGGAACAGTTCTTAAGTCTCATTTTCTCCAACTTAAAATATAGAGAGTGATTACCTTTTTGAAAGTTATTTTGCAGGATGGAATGACAGTGATCCTATATCCTGGTTTACCAGGGAAACTGCAGATTTGCAGCTATTTCCCATCATCTCATCTAGTTGACACTTGTCCTAGATCAAAATATCCAAGATTGGAAGATTCATTATAAAACTGTCCTGAATATAAGCTACATACTGTCAACTCTTTGTACACACTCAGTGAATGCTGCTCATCATTATTAGAATAATAACTCACAGTTATTTGTAGCATTATTGTTGAATACCACTGGAAATTCTTCCATTCTAAATTTATTCTCTGTAAACCAAAAATTTAGTATAGTATAAGTACTACATGAAATTCTTATGATTAATGAAATAATGTGTGAATTAATGGTAAGAAGAACACAAAGTTATTGATAATTGTGATTTTAATAGTTAATAACTTTATTTTTATTATGAAAAACTCAAACTATATCTTAATTAAGACTGAATCAGACTAGTGGATTATTGAATCACATTCCATAAGCAATGGTCTAAAATAGATTTTAAAGGATTTTGGTATAGCATGGAGCACCAAGGACAATTAATTTGCTCCAGAAGATCTTACACTGTAAGTGTGCTAATTAAACACACTTACAGTGTGTTTAATTTTACCAGTTAAAATTCTTGGTAGTAATTTTAATTCACAGACATATTTTCTATGACAGAACTTTTAGCTGGATCATTCAGAAATCCAAATGTCTCACTACATGCATAGACCCTACATTTTTCCTGCTAGAACAGGATATCTTATTAGTATTCCAGAGCATATGATCCAACGATTTACAGTATTCAAAAGCCTGTGAAGACTGTGAGAATATTGAAAGTTGTGAGAGGAAAAAAAAAAAAGCTAAGAAAAGAATAAAACGAGCATTTCCTTCACACTTGTTCCCAGCTGGGACTACAGCTGCTTGATTCATACCATCTGGGGGTGTCTAATTAGAAACTACCTAGAATAGGCTTTTAAAGAAGTAATTTGAAAATAAACTTAACATCAGCAGCAGTTCACATCCCAGAGGGCTAGGAGTTAAGGTTGCATGAACTTATGGATCAACGAACAAAAGAAATATTCACTAATCGCTGCACTTGTACAGTATTAATCCTGAATAAAGCGAAATGCCACTTGTTTCTTCAGTGCATAATGAAAGTGTTAGTTGGTCAGTAGTTTCCAACTATGTGCAACAGCGTAGACTGTAGCCCGCTAGACTCCTCTGCCCTTGGGATTTTCCAGGCAAGAATACTGATATGGGTAGCCACGTCCTCCTCCAGGAGCTCTTCCAGAACCAGGGATTGACCCAGGTCTCCTGCATGAATTGCAGGCAGATTCTTTACTATCTGAGCCACCAGGGAAGCCAAACACCAGCTGGCATTTAGGCTAGTAAATAAAATAAGCAAAAAAGAAGCTATTCAGATGAGACTCTTGCACAAACTCCTTGTTACATTGTGGTTTAAATTGTTTTCCAGTTTTAAAGTCATCTTTTTCTTCCTTTTTATTTTTAATTGGAGGAAAATTGCTTTACAATATCATGTTAGTTTCTGCCATACTTCAACATGCATCAGCCAAATATAATAGTGTCATTTCAAAACAAGTTGCTATTAATATTAGGTTACAAAATAATTTGACCAATGATGTTCAGAATTCTAGCCTCAAAAATTGTCTTGGTCTACTAAGAATAGCCTTAAGGAGAAATAAAATTAAAAATTTCCTGTTTTATCAATTTAATAAAAAAATTATTTACCAGTCACAATAATGTAGACATCAAGGTGTCATAGAAATTTTCCAAATCAAAATAATGCTCTAATAGCACAAATAACCAACATTTGAAATGCACATCCAGAGGCTGATGAAAAAAAATAAATAACACTTCATTTTGGAGTCGCTGCCTTTTTACTAGTTGTATTGATGTCCATTCTCTATCACCAGGTTGAGTTTCACAAAAGAACACTAGTATACTGTATACAAATGATACAATATGGGAACACAAAAATAAGTCATTTTGCTTTGATCATAATAAGATAATTGTTTTTATTTGAAGTATTGAGAATCAAGAATATCTTATATTCTTCTCAATATAATTTACATCGTCCAAATTACATTAGCACAGAGGAACTTATATTGATGCATAATAAAAATGGTGTAGATACTTCCAAACCTAGAAAAATTTAGTCTTAATAATGTTTCATTAATTAGTCAAATTGGTAACAAACTGTTCCATTGTCTCCATTTTCTCCCCTAAGACAGAAATAGCAATTCCATCTCCAGAAAAAGAGACACTTTGCATGTTTAGGTGAGTATATTATCACTATTAATACCAAAATTATAATCAGTTTTTAAGTAAAAAATATTCAGCTCTGTCAAAGGAACTGTGACATAATAACATTTGAAAAATCTAGAAATTGTGGTTTCTGGTTGCATGTTTTCACTGCATCATCTGCTATACAAAAAACAATTGTATATTGTTCCAAATAAAAAGTAAAAGAGAAAGACTATTAAATGTTGCAATACTGGACAAAGTCACACACAAGTTCTTATCAAATATAAGCATTCTCTCCTATCATTTCACTATTTTTTTCTATTTCTTTTTGAATCTCAGATTAATAATGTGGCTTAAAAACCTATGCAACAAGACTCATAATTTTGTATCATTCATTATATGTAATATATTGCCAGCACATTTTTTGACTTTATGTAAAAAAATGAAAAATGTACATTCAAGATTAGGGGACCATCATCAGTACTCATTAGGTAGAGTATCTAACGTAAACAAATGGAAGATATTCTCTTGACATACAGAAGTTTAATATGTAGATCATAATTACCAAGACAATTTAAAACGAAGTAGATGAAACAGCATAGTGTGTATATCCTGTTTATAACTATTATTTGAATGCACCTTATTTGTACTATTAATTTTATTACTTTGAGCATCAATTATTTGTATTTTTATATGCCAGAATTAAATATGAGACCAATAACCTGTGTAATCTCCTGAGCCTTACGTTTTACTAAAATGAAAACCACATTGGGGTTCAAAGACAGAGTTGTCACTGGGAACAGGGCAGAACATTGGTGACATTTTTTAGTATTCCAAAATACACCTCAAGTGAATCGAGCTGATAACAAATAACACTTTTAAATAATTAAGGTAAGGTTAATTGGGCATATCAAAAATCTCGTAAAGTGGGAGGAGGGTTGTTTAAGAACAGCTGAAAAATGAATTATATAATCCACAACATTTAATACCTTGGGGGGATCCCCTTTTGACTAGAGATTGTATTAACGAAACAAGCAACAGACTAGTACCAGTAGTACTAGTAACAGAAACATGAGGATAAACAGGAGGTTGCTCTATACATATAAATTAAATGGTAGGAGATACTGACATAAGAATAGGACATGATAATGGACTCAAGCATAGACATATAGAAGAGAAGTTTATATATAGCAGTCATTGGATAAAGGAGGTGGGGGAATAATAGTAAAGCAGGAATAATTCATTACACATTTATTCATTGAACTCAAACATGGCAGTGTACTGCCATGAGAAACTTTTGTAATCAGATGGAAGATAAAACTAACAGAAAGCATGAAGCAGTCACTAAATCTTTTTACTATCTGTGGATTCGAGGCACAGCCATGAGATTTATTTGACAAAAGGATTGCTATAGCAAATTGTATCATGGGGTGTTTTTCACTGGAAAACATTATTTCAGTTCAACTTTTTCAAGTTCAGTTCTTACCAACTTAGAGTTTCATATTAGAGTAATAACACATACAGACACATGCAAACACACACACACACACTTCACCAAAATTATACATAATCATCAAAATGATATGCATTTTAACTGGTACATTTCACAGAGTAACTTGGTCATATTAGTCATAGAGGATTACTTTTGTCAGAAAGTGTAATGTCTATTAAAAGATGCTCTCATCTTATAAAGATTATTCAGCTATTTGGAGGAGGAACAAGAGGTAATCTTCTCATTTGATCTGTATCTCTCAGAGTCCAAGCTGGGAGAAAATAAATAATTTCTATCATATAAGAAAATTTTAGTAATTATTGTTTAAATTATTTTAATTAATAATACACAGTATCACCTTAATACAGGTTATTACTGTTAACAAATACAGGGTTTGCCTGAGTATAGTTTGCTTCTCGAGAATTTACCTCATGTTTAGCCACACTGCTATTTAGAGTGTGCTCTATATTTAGACAGAGCTGATGTATTAGGTTGATTGATATAAAATGTTTTCATCAAATATTAAACAATATCAGTTCCTTTGAAAGGTAATCAAGATGCATTTAACCTACATGGTTAAATTCATAAATTCTCAGGACAACAATAATGGTCAATAAATACAGTCCAAAGAAACAAATTCTACCCTGTATTTACTTCTCAATATCTTCTTTGAACATGACAACTGCTAACATTTGCTGAGTCTCAATTTCTTCCTTTGGATAGTCTGTAACCAGTCAATTATTCATTCATATTTTTCAGAAAACTCCATCAATTATCTTTTCTCTGCCATAGTTATACAGGTTCTATTTATAACAGTGGACAAATGTGAAGATTTAAGTAATATATGATAGTTATTTGTACACCATAAGTTCCAAGTAAGTGTGAAATTATTTTATTATAAATTAAAACTAACTAAAAATGTGAACATATCATAGTGGTGTAAAGTGGTAGTCACACAGTCGTGTCTGACTCTTTGTGACCCCATGGACTGAAGCCCGCCAGGCTCTTTTGTCCATTGCATTCTCCAGGCAAGAATACTGGAGTGGGTTGCCATTCCCTTCTCCAGAACATATTTACGATCATAAAAGAAAAATGAGAACAAAGTATTCATCCAGAGCTCAACTAATGCCCCATTTAACCACACAGCAGATTACTCAAATTAAAAAAAAAAAGTGCATAGTCTTAGAGAAATCTTTCCAAAACACACTATTGCTGCATAAGCAAAGATATGAAATAAGCTTCCATTAAAAATAAGAAAAGGAGACACGTACATATTTATGCACAAAAAGACACAATATGTGTGTATGTGTGCCTCTATACAAATGAGCATATTCGTGGTTTCTGGGGTTGGGAGGGGTTGGAGAGAGAAAAAAAAAAGTATCTTCCTCTTTTTCCACCCATTCTTCCTATTCTCCAATTTACTTCTCCTCCCCCTGATTTTTCTCCTTCTTTTCCTCCTTCACTTCTGCCTCTTCCAATTATGTTTAGATAGTTTACCATATATTGTTTTAAATTAAATGCTACAGTATTTCTTAGTGATGGGATCATGAGATAATTTTATATACTTGTTTTCACTTTCTATAATGTTCCACATTTAAAATATGATATGTTTTAAACAATTCTTATTCACTTCAGTCATGGTTACACAGACATTAGCAACCTTTTAAGATTTACAAATCTGCAAAGGTAAAGAAGGGGGAAAATTTCTTGATCAAACTAATGTATTTCTATAAATGAAATGTTAATATTGCTCCCCTTGACTTTTTTTCTCATGTTTCTAAATTAATTGAGAAGAAATGTTTAACAGTCATAAGTCTGTCTTCCACTTCCTAGGTCCTTTCATTCATTCATTCATCTAATTTCTTATCATATACTTATTTGTTTAATAGACATATTAAACATATATCTTGCCTCAGCCAATGTGCTATGTGATAAACAAACAAAAATGAATATAGAGTTTATGTTCTTAAGATGCTTAAAGGATGCGACCACTTAAACTAAAATATCTACAAAGGCTAATAAGTTCCATAGTAAAGATATGATAGTTGCAAAGGGATGAAAAAGGAAAAGTAAGTTATGTAAAATCTGCTTTATGTTGACGTCAATCTTAGCAAAGAGGAAAACTGCTATAGAGTTCCGAAGAAATTATAGTAATCAACTTGTATAGATAAGAAATGAATCATTTTAGCAAAGAAAATTAAATCATAGCCATGTAGGATTTAAGCAGTCTGGGAGAGTGACGTCAGCAAGATGGTGGTACGGGAGTTTCCAGGGCTCCCGGAGCTCAAGGGTAATGATGAAAATGCACAACAGGGCAGGGTAATAGAACAGTAGAAGTTCTGTGAGTCAAATGATGACGGTCTTATATGATGGGAAAAGGAGTTTTACTCTGAAAATGAGAAGTGTTTTTTCAAGCAGGAAATTATCGGTTCAAAATTTGATGTCAGTAACTTTAGCTATGGCTAACTACACTTTTCCTCCAATTTTACTCTCCCCCCTCTTACTCTCTATTTCTTCTCACAAGTCTCTTCTCATCATCCCAGAAAGTAGACCTCTTCTTTTCTTTCTTTTCTCTACTTCTTTCGCTTCTTCCACCAGATTTAAATGGGGAGAAAATGAGTGGGTAAATATTCTTAGAAAATTTCATTGCTTTTTAAATGTATACCTGGTTGAAAATGCACATTCACTTCAATCTAACTATTACACTTTCAGGTGAATTCAGAAATACTTTTGTTTTTCACTTCAGTTCAGTTCAGTCGCTCAGTCATGTCCAACTCTTTGTGACCCCATGGACTGCAGCACACCAGGCCTCCCTGTCCATCACCAACTCCCAGAGTTTACCCAAACTCATGTCCATTGAGTCAGTGATACCATCCAACCATCTCATCCTCTGTTGTCCCCTTCTCCTCCCACCTTCAGTCTTTCCCAGCATGAGAGTCTTTTCAAGTGAGTCAGCTCTTCTCATGAGGTGGCCAAAGTATTGGAGTTTCAGCTTCAGCATCAGTACTTCCAGTGAACGCCCAGGACTGATTTCCCTTAGGATGGACTGGTTGGATCTCCTTAGAGTCCAAGGGACTCTCAAAACTTTTCTCCAAAACCACAGTTCAAAATCATCATTCTTTGGCACTCAGCTTTCTTTACAGTCCAACTCTCACATCTATACATGACCACTGGAAAAGCTATGGCCTTGACTAGATGGACCTTTGTAGGCAAAGTAATGTCTCTGCTTTTTAATATGCTGTCTAGGTTGGTCATAACTTTCCTTCCAAAGAGTAAGCATCTTTTTATTTCACAGCTGCAGTCACCATCTGCAGTGATTTTGGAGCCCCCCCAAAATAAAGTCTCTCACTGTTTCCACTTTTTCCCCATCTATTTGCCATGAAGTGATCGGACTACATGCCATGATCTTAGTTTACTGAATGTTGAGCTTTAATACAACTTTTTCACTCTCCTCTTCTACTCTCATCAAGAGTCTCTTTAGTTCTTTGCTTTCTGCCATAAGGGTGGTGTCATCTGCATATCTGTGGTTATTGATATTTCTCCCAGAAATCTTGATTCCAACTTGTGCTTCTTCCAGACCAGCGTTTCTCATGATGTACTCTGTATATAAGTTGAATAAGCAGGGTGACAATATACAGCCTTGGTGTACTCCTTTTCCTTTTTGGAACCAGTCTGTTGTTCCATGTTCAGTTCTAACTGTTGCTTCTTGACCTGCATACAGATTTCTCAAGAGACAGATCAGGTGGTCTGGTATTCCCATCTCTTTCAGAATTTTCCAATTTGTTCTTACATGGACCCAAAGGTGTATGTTGAAAACTGTTCACTGAAACACTATTCATAATCATGAAACCTAGAGGCAAATTATTTTTTGCTATCCCACCTGGGATAGGCTTTCCACGTGGCTCAGAGGTTAAGAATCCACCTACAATGCAGGAGACCTGGGTTCAATCCCTGGGTTGCGAAGATACCCTGGAGAAGGGAATGGCTACCTCCAGTATTTTTGCCTGGAGAATTCCATGGACAGAGTAGCCTGGCAGGCCCCAGTTTATGGGGTTGCAGAGTCAGACACTGCTAAGCAACTTTGCATTTTTTTTTTGTTATAGAAAAATTTGCAGGCCTTTAAAAATGAGTTAGCTGCACAGGTACTGACAATGAAAAAAACATTGTGCAAATAATACATACACCTTATTAAAAGCTGTATTAAAATGATAAATGATATATATACAATCAAACTATATTTTGTACAAGTGTAAAATTATAGAAAAAGAATCTTTGAATATATAGTACAGGAAGAATAGGAAAAATTCGCCACGCTTTGTATTTTTATATAAATGTTTGACTCTCCTTAAACATAAATGATAATCATATTTTTAAAATGCCAAGAAACCAATATACACAAATATATGATTAGGGCTTAATAGAAACTTCCACAAAATATATATTTCTACAGAGTTTCATATACAGTAGAGTCACAATAAAATTTAACATATTTCCTAGTCTTTTATTCAATAAAATACTTAGTTTTATTTTTCTTCTCATTGTTTCCTTCTTAAAAATAAGGCATTTTGCATTTATCATGAAAGAAAATCAATTTTAGATCATTAGGAGTTACTTCATAATAGTGCACCTTAGGGACAGGGAAGCCTGGAGTGTTGCAGTCCATGAGGTCACAAAAAGTTGGGTATGACTTAGGAGTGAACAACAAAAATGGACTTCAATTACTAAAATGCTCAAAGTAAGTTGTATAAAAATATGCACTAGTCACCACATAGATAAACATATTTAAGGCAAAAATTGCATGGATGCTTTTAACTCTGAAAGCTTGAATATCTATTCTCTATTTAATTTAAAGAACTTTGAAATTTTATTTAGTTTTTAGTTTGCCTTAACAGTTTTTACTTAATGAGGTTGCATTTCTCCTTTTTTCCTAATGATTTAAAAAAAGATCTAAGATTTAAAAAAATTTAAAAATATGTATATAAAATAAAATACTGAAAAATTTCATTATGTACACATGCTAAATAAAAATATATAATCTAAGCTTATAATGTAAATTACAGTATTGTCTATAAACTATCCATAAGCCTGTGTTTGTAATTGAAATCTGTTATGTTAGTGAAAGAGTCACAGACTTCACAGTTATGGATTTTCCTTCACTTCCAAATGAATTAAAGTTCTGAAATGAACTTTAGTACTCTTATTTTAATAGTCACTGCTGCCTGCAAGCTAGCTGCAGGTCATTTTAGTTACCAGAAGCAACAGTAATTTACAATATCATTCTATGACTATTTGTAGGTAAAATTTTGTAGGCAGCTGACTCCAGCCAAAGGCTAGCTTTAGGATAGCAACATAATCCCTAAGAAAAAAATGTGAAATAACCCAGCCATCTAAGCATCAAAAGGAAATGCACCTTGCCTGACAGTATTTGGAACAAGAAATAGTTTCTGAAGTTTGTTCGACATTTATGAAAATTTATAAATTAAGATAATGAGTCATTTAAACATCACATACTTAATACATTCATTTTTCATTATATGAAAATTTCTTTTTTTAAAATGTTGAGTCCAGATGTTTCCCGTTATGAATAATTTGTCAATTTGTGCCAGAAACTAAACTTAAAAAATGTGACTGATCATTCCCATTAAGAAATGAGACTCAAAGTCTGTTTCACTAAATCAAGCTTAAATTAGTGAGTGTGTACTTAGAGGTAGTTGAAATCTAAGGATTTTTTGTGTTAAAAGCTTTTAAATTATATTTTTGGCAAATTGGCTGGTACTCTTTGACTTGAAAGTAAGAGAGACATGAAGAGACAAAGCACACAGTGGAAAGTCTCTACAAGAGAATAAAAGATGTACCATTATTCTCCAGTTTCAATATGGAGAATGGTGTGGCTGATTTCATTTCTAATCTAGCTTCCCTATGGTTTAGAAGAGTATTTTATTTTCAAAATTGAAAAGTGAAGATTGTCTACTGTGGTAGACAGAACAGTGGCTCTTGGAAGTGTTCATATCCCTACCACTGGAACCCGTTACTATATTACCTAATATGGCAAAAGGGGCATTGAAGATGTAACTATCCAAGGATCCTGGGATAGGAAGAGGAATCTGGGTTAGCTGAGTGGGGCCAATGTAAACACAGGGGTCTTTATGTGAATAAAGAAAAGAGTTAGAGTGACAGAGATGAGCAATCTTGAAGAAGGGGCTGAGGTGGTGTGATTCTAAAATGAAGAAATGGGCCATAAACAAGGAATGCAGGTGGTCTCTATAAGGGAGAAAAGGCAAAGAAATTAATTCTCTTCTAGAACCTCCGGAAGCAATGCAGCTCTTGATTTTAACCCAAAAGTTCCTGTTGGACTTTTTACTTTGAGTACTATAATAAAAATTTTTATTGTTTAAACACACTAAGTTTTGGCAGTATGTTAAATGGCAAGTATAAGAGACTAATAAGAAGCTAATACAGTTGAACATATAGTTTTAAAAAATAGGTAATCCAGATCTAGATTTTCTGAACCTCTGCCTAGGTTCTTATATTTTTAATTTCATATAATTAGTGTTCTATCAATTTTCTTATATTTTAACTTTATAGTAAGAAACATTTGAGACTATACGTATCCAGTTCAGTCGCTCAGTTGTGTCCAACTCTTTGCGACCCCATTGACTGCAGCATGCCAGGCTTCCCTGTCCATCACCAACTCCCAGAGTTTACTCAAACTCATGTCCACTGAGTCAGTGATGTCATCCAACCATCTCATCCTCTGTCATCTCCTTCTCCTCTTGCCTTCAATCTTTCCCAGCATCAGGGTCTTTTCAAATAAGTCAGCTCTTCTCATCAGGTGGCCAAAGTATTGGAGTTTCAGCTTCAGCATCAGTCCTTCCAATGAACATTCAGGACTGATTTCCTTTAGGATGGACTGGTTGGATCTCCTTGCAGTTCAAGGGACTCTCAAGGGTGTTCTCCAAAACCACAGTTCAAAAGCATCAATTCTTCAGCACTCAGCTTTCTTTATAGTCCAACTCTCACAGCCATAATGACACATGATGAATACTATACGTATCCATATAAATGTAAATAATAATGTATAATGTGTATATATGTGCACACATATACATATGCATATTTTCAAAACTTTAAAACCTTTTACATCCTAATACTAGCAATATACTTTCATTTTCTTTGGAATACTAAGTACAGTCTAATTTTGTGAGTTGCTTCACAAGGCTGAAAAAACACAAGGGTAATGGCAATATCAAATCCCAATATTTAATCCCCAAATAGTGTCAAAGCCCCAGACAACTCTGCAGTAAGCTGTTATTGACTGCATGCATGCTAAGCCGCTTCAGTCATGTCCAGCTCTTTGCAACCCTATGGACTGTAGCCCACCAGACTCCTCTGTCCACAGGATTCTCCAAGCAAGAATACTGGAGTGGGTTACCATGCCCTCCTCCAGAGGATCTTCCTGACCCAGGGATTGAACCCATGTGTCCTGAGTCTCCTGCTTTGGCAGGTGGGTTCTTTACCACTAGTGCCACCTGAGAAGCCCTGATATTGACTAGTGTGAACAATATATCTGCAGGGCAGAGAGAATCCATACACTTCTATATGTAAATACATTTTTTTTTCTATTTAGAGTTAGTTTTTTAAAAGCTTCCAGTAAAAAAATCAGGTAGGTATTTTTACATGGTATTTATTCTTGCATGTAACAAATTGCTGACATATATTTTCATTTCAAGGCTAACTTTAATTTTCCAGAGAGTAATTGTGAATGTGTGGTACTTCTCTATATTATTGGTGGACAGAAAGTAAAATATAAAGCTATGTTTTAATCAATCAAAGTTTTGACTTAACCAAAACACTCTAACTAATACCAGTACAGGAAAGGATCATTTGGGGATGTACACTTGCTTTATAATTACCGGCTGGCATTCTACATTACTATTACTCTTTTTACCATCTGATTCACTAGTGTAGCAACTCAAGAATGGACTGTGCTATATTTGTAAAGAACAGACACTGTTAAAGAAATGGAAAATGGGAGCCAATATTGCAAGTGCTGCTGTATAAAATGATTAGAATTTGATATTGAACACCAGGAATTATTTTTTAACCACTACATGATTAGATTGATAGTTTTCTAAAGAGGAATTTCATCCACAAATCAACAGGATCAGTTACATAATTTGAAGGTCCAGTACAAATTTAAAATGTGGGACACCTTGTTCAAAATTATCAAAAACTTCATGATCGTGACAGCAAAGAATTTTACCAAAGTGGGCCTTTCTAGCACAGGGCTCTGTGCAAAGGCATGGATCAAAAGCTCATAAATCCAACCCTGAAAATACTTTAGTTATAAAGCATAAAAGTTTAAGGCTATGGCCCATATCCATTTTTGATTCATAACTGTATCTATATCTGTATCTATATATCTGTCTTAATTTGTTGTTGTTCAGTCACTCAGTCATGCCCGACTCTTTGCAACCCCATGGACTGCAGCATGCCAGGCTTCCCTGTCCATCACCAACTCCTAGAGCTTGCTCAAACTCCAGTCCATCGAGTTGGTGATGCCATCCAACCATTGCATCCTCTGTCATCCCCTTCTCCTCCTGCCTTCAATATTTTCCAGCATCAGGGTCTTTTCCAATGAGTCAGTTCTTCGCATCATGTGACCAGAATATTGGAGCTTCAGCTTCAGCATCAGTCCTTCTAATGAATATTCCGGATTGGTTTCCTTTAGGATTGATGGGTTTGATGTCCTTACAGTCCAAGGGACTCTCAAGAGTCTTCAACACCACAGTTCAAAAGCATCAGTTCTTCGGCATTCAGTCTTACTTATGGCCCAAGTCTCACATCCATACATGACTACTGGAAAATCCATAGGTTTGAACATTGAGACGT
Source organism: Bos mutus (assembly GCF_027580195.1). Classification (NCBI taxonomy): domain Eukaryota; kingdom Metazoa; phylum Chordata; class Mammalia; order Artiodactyla; family Bovidae; genus Bos; species Bos mutus. The sequence goes on along the minus strand of NC_091636.1, from coordinate 51,206,113 downwards.
TTGTCAGCCAAGTGATGTCTCTGATTTTTAATACCCTGTCTAGGTTTGTAATACCTTTACTTCCAATGAGCAAGCATCTTAATTTCATCACTGCAGTCACCATCTGCAGTGATTTTGGAGCCTCCAAAAATAAAGTCTGCCACTGTTTCCCCATCTATTTCCCATGAAGTGATGGGACCAGATGCCATGATCTTAGTTTTCTGAATGTTGAGTTTTAAGCCTGCTTTTTCTCTTTCCTCTTTTGCCTTCATCAAGAGGCTCTTTAGTGTCTCTTCGCTTTCTATCATAAGGGTGGCATCAATTGTGTATCTGAGGTTATTGATATTTCTGTCGGCAATCTTGATTCCAGCTTGTGCTTCATCCAGCATGGCATTTTGCATGATGTACTCAGTATTTAAGTTAAATAAGCAGGGTGACAATATGTAACCTTAAGGTACTTCTTTTGCAATTTGGAACCAGTCCATTTTTCCATGTCTGGTTCCATCTGTTGCTTCTTGACCTGCATACAGGTTTCTCAGGAAGCAGGTAAGGTGATCTGGTATTCCCATCTCTTGAAGAATTTTCCAGTTTGTTGTGATCCGCCCAAAGATTTTAGCATAGTCAATGAAGCAGAAGTAGAGGTTTCTTTGGAATTCTCTATCATTTTCTATGACCCAACAGATGTTGGCAATTTGTTCCCTGTTTCCTCTGATTTCTAATGTCAATATTAATGGCTAAATCTATTTACAACCTCAGAGTCACTGAGAGATCTTTAAAAATTTTATAGTCCAATATTGTCTTCTTGGAAATTAGAAAACTGAACCTCACAGCATTTTAACTATATTAGTAGTTGAGATTAGAAATAAAAATAACATCCTTCAAAACATATTTTAGGCATTTTTCTTAACTGCCAGTTTAGGGCTCCTTCTACCATGTCAAAACCTCCCTGCTCCATATAACTAGCAAATTGAACTGCATATTTCTGTTCTAATTCACTGTGCAAAATAGCCTTTGAATAGACTATTTTATACTGTATTCAACAGAATAAAGAATGCTGATGGCAGAGTTTAACAATTTTCAGGGACAGAGTAAATAATGATTGTTATATAATAATATATAAATAGAAGAATTATATAATTTATTGTTTAAACTGGAGCATTTTGTTAGTTAACAAGGGCACTATTAATAACTATGTGGAGACAACAATGAAGATAGTACTGTCTTGAGTAGAACTGGATTTATGTCACTTTACATGTAGAGAAAGCTAACATCTAAAGAAATTTAACAACTTACCAGGCATTGTCCTAAGGGCTTTGCTTGCATTCAGTTCTTGTTTCATCAGCACCTCCTTATGTGCTCTCAACACTCTCATTTTAAACATAAGAAAATTGAGGGACTTCTCTGGTGATCCAGTGGTTAAGAATCTCCCTTACAATGCAGGGGACACATGTTCGATCCCCAGTTGGGGAGCTAAGATCCCATATTCCACAGTGCAACTGAGCCTGTGTGCCATGACTACTGAGCCCGCACTCTCCAGAGCCTGTGTCCCACAACTAGCAAGTCCATGCATCACAATGAAAGATTCCACATGACTCAGCCAAGAACCCACATGCCACAGCTATGATCTGAAACAGTCAAATAAATAATTATTAAGAAAATAAAATTGAGACATGATGGGTCTCAAGACAAGATTTTACATATGGATAAATATATTCATACTCTATGAAGCTGAAACTCAAACCCTGCCCTGGAGTCCACAACATGAACTAAATATGCAATGCTATCGTCATATAATCCATGGTCATGCTGCTGCTGCTGCTGCTAAGTCGCTTCAGTCATGTCCGACTCTGTACGACCCCATAGACGGCAGCCCACCAGCCTCCCCCGTCCCTGGGACTCTCCAGGCAAGAACACTGGAGTGGGTTGCCATTTCCTTCTCCAATGCATGAAAGTGAAAAGTAAAAGTGAAGTCGCTCAGTCATATCCGACTCTTAGCGACCCCATGGCCTGCAGCCTACCAGGCTCCTCTGTTTGTGGGATTTTCCAGGCAAGAGTACTCGAGTGGGTTGCCATTGCCTTCTCCCATCCATGGTCATAGCAGCCTGGATTATTGAGCCATGAAGACAAGTATGGTAAAAGAACTTGTGATGAAAAAAAGAAGAAAGAAAGAACTTGTGAAAGAATCTCCAGTGATCAGACCATAGCCTATCTCAATCCTTACTCTTTGGAAGCCAACAACCTGATATGAATCAAAACCCACTTCCCTTTCCCTGATATCAGTGAGGTGTATCAGGGAACTGACCTTATATTCCACACTAGAATCAATAACTGTGTGTGACTCAGTGCCCCAGTTTCACCAGGAAGTTGACAGTAGAGGAGGGGATAACTGAACTGCCACCTCACCAATCCCCAGGGGACAGTTACCCCACTTTGGGTAGAGCAATGCTGTGGGGCCCAACAAGAAGCTGGTTATGAATATTCATCTAGCCATCATGCTAAAAAATCAATAGAGTTTTGTCTGCAAAAATTTCAGAATCTCATAATAACAATACCCAGGATGCAATACACAATAACTTGTCATACAAAGAACTAGGAAAAGGATGACTTGAATGAAAGAGAATCAATAGATACCAACAACAGTAAAATAAACTGGAATCCATCAATCCATCCAAGAGACTGGAATCATCTGACAAGAATTTTACAGTGGCCATTGTACAAATATTTAATAAGCAATTATGCATTCTCTTGAAACAAAAAAAGTAAAAATTCTAATGAAGATTTGGAAGTTACAAAAATAACCAAATGGAAATGATAGAAGTGAAAAATATGACAAGGAAACAATACACTCAGTGAATGGGCACAATAGTAAAGTGAAGACAGAGGAGAGAATTGATGAATTTAAAGACATACAAATATAATTTATTTGGTCTAGACATCAAATAAAGGTGACTGGAAAACAAACAAACAGAATCTCAGAGACCTATAAGATGATAATAAAAGAGATAATGTTCACTATCATCAGAGTCCCAGAAGAAAAAAGATAGTGTAGGATGAAAAAAATATTCAAAAAAATATGACTGAATTTGTTGAAAGGTGTAAAACTAAATATTCAAAAAGCAGAGCAAATCCTGAGTAGGATAAACCTAAAGAAATTCATGTCAAGACCTATCATGCTTGAATTTCTGAAAGCAAATGACAAATAAAAATCTTGAAAGCAGAGAAAAATTGTACATTTTATAGAATCATAATTAAATGATAGTAGATTTGTCATGTGAGACCATAAAAGCCAGAAGAAAGTGGACAAGATTTCTTAAGTACTGAAAGAAAAAACTGAACTGTTAATTCTATATTCAGTGACATGTTTTAGGGATAGAAAGAAAATAAAGATATTGTGAAATAAAGGAAAACTAAGAGAATAAGATAATTACATTTAAAAAGTAGAATTAAAATTGGACCTACATCAAAATAAGGTTTCTGTACTTCACTCAAAGTAGTAAAACATCAATTATACCAATCTGTGGTAAGTTATATATGCATATTATTTTAACTAGAGCAACTAAGGAAACAAAACAAGATTGTATACTCCAAAACATTAATGATGGAATCTTAAGGTATTCATATAACCCACGGGAAGGCAAAAAAAGAAAAATAGGAATCAGTTGCTTAGTAAACAGAAAACAAATTAAAAATGGAAACAAGCTAGATGAAAGTGAAAGAGGAGAGTGAAAAAGTTGGCTTAAAGCTCAACATTCAGAAAACGAAGATCATGGCATCTGGTCCCATCACTTCATGGTAAATAGATGGGGAAACAGTGTCAGATTTTATTTTTCTGGGCTCCAAAATCACTGCAGATGGTGATTGCAGCCATGAAATTAAAAGACGCTTACTCCTTGGAAGGAAAGTTATGACCAAACTAGATAGCATATTCAAAAACAGAGACATTACTTTGCCAACAAAGGTCGATCTAGTCAAGGCTATGGTTTTTCCGGTGGTCATGTATGGATGTTAGAGTTGGACTGTGAAGAAAGCTGAGCACCGAAGAACTGATGCTTTTGAACTGTGGTGTTGGAGAAAACTCTTGAGAGTCCCTTGGACTGCAAGGGGATCCAACCAATCCATTCTAAAGGAGATCAGTCCTGGGTGTTCTTTGGAAGGAATGATGCTAAAGCTTAAACTCCAATACTTTGGCCACCTCATGGGAAGAGTTGACTCATTGGAAAAGACTCTGATGCTGGGAGGGATTGGGAGCAGGAGGAGAAGGGGATGACAGAGGATGAGATGGTTGGATGGCATCACTAACTCAATGGACATGAGTTTGGGTGAACTCCAGGAGTTGGTGATGGACAGGGAGGCCTGGCCTGCTGCAATTCATGGGGTCGCAAAGAGTCGGACACCACTGAGCAACTGAACTGAACTGAACTGAACAAGCTATAAAATATTAATCATCAATTTAAATGTAAATGTTCTATATAAAACAAGTCCAAAAATATGCTCTGTACATGAAACTTCAAATACAACATAAATAAATTGAAACTCAACATTTAAAAACTGAGATTGTGGCATTCAGTCCCATCAGTTGACAATATGTAACCTTAAGGTACTTCTTTTGCAATTTGGAACCAGTCCATTTTTCCATGTCTGGTTCCATCTGTTGCTTCTTGACCTGCATACAGGTTTCTCAGGAAGCAGGTAAGGTGATCTGGTATTCCCATCTCTTGAAGAATTTTCCAGTTTGTTGTGATCCGCCCAAAGACTTTAGCATAGTCAATGAAGCAGAAGTAGAGGTTTCTTTGGAATTCTCTATTATTTTCTATGACCCAACAGATGTTGGCAATTTGTTCCCTGTTTCCTCTGATTTCTAATGTCAATATTAATGGCTAAATCTATATACAACCTCAGAGTCACTGAGAGATCTTTAAAAATTTTCTAGTCCAATATTGTCTTTTTGGAAATTAGAAAACTGAACCTCACAGCATTTTAACTATATTAGTAGTTGAGATTAGAAATAAAAATAACATCCTTCAAAACATATTTTAGGCATTTTTCTTAACTGCCACTTTAGGGCTCCTTCTACCATGTCAAAACCTCCCTGCTCCATATAACTAGCAAATTGAACTGCATATTTCTGTTCTAATTCACTGTGCAAAATAGCCTTTGAATAGACTATTTTATACTGTATTCAACAGAATAAAGAATGCTGATGGCAGAGTTTAACAATTTTCAGGGACAGAGTAAATAATGATTGTTATATAATAATATATAAATAGAAGAATTATATAATTTATTGTTTAAACTGGAGCATTTTGTTAGTTAACAAGGGCACTATTAATAACTATGTGGAGACAACAATGAACATAGTACTGTCTTGAGTAGAACTGGATTTATGTCACTTTACATGTAGAGAAAGCTAACATCTAAAGAAATTTAACAACTTACCAGGCATTGTCCTCAGGGCTTTGCTTGCATTCAGTTCTTGTTTCATCAGCACCTCCTTATGTGCTCTCAACACTCTCATTTTAAACATAAGAAAATTGAGGGACTTCTCTGGTGATCCAGTGGTTAAGAGTCTCCCTTACAATGCAGGGGAAACATGTTCGATCCCCAGTTGGGGAGCTAAGATCCCATATTCCACAGTGCAACTGAGCCTGTGTGCCATGACTACTGAGCCCGCACTCTCCAGAGCCTGTGTCCCACAACTAGAAAGTCCATGCATCACAATGAAAGATTCCACATGACTCAGCCAAGAACCCACATGCCACAGCTATGATCTGAAACAGTCAAATAAATAATTATTAAGAAAATAAAATTGAGACATGATGGGTCTCAAGACAAGATTTACATATGGATAAATATATTCATACTCTATGAAGCTGAAACTCAAACCCTGCCCTGGAGTCCACAACATGAACTAAATATGCAATGCTATCGTCATATAATCCATGGTCATGCTGCTGCTGCTGCTGCTAAGTCGCTTCAGTCATGTTCGACTCTGTACGACCCCATAGACGGCAGCCCACCAGCCTCCCCCGTCCCTGGGACTCTCCAGGCAAGAACACTGGAGTGGGTTGCCATTTCCTTCTCCAATGCATGAAAGTGAAAAGTGAAAGTGAAGTCGCTCAGTCATATCCGACTCTTAGCGACCCCATGGCCTGTAGCCTACCAGGCTCCTCTGTCTGTGGGATTTTCCAGGCAAGAGTACTCGAGTGGGTTGCCATTGCCTTCTCCCATCCATGGTCATAGCAGCCTGGATTATTGAGCCATGAAGACAAGTATGGTAAAAGAACTTGTGATGAAAAAAAGAAGAAAGAAAGAACTTGTGAAAGAATCTCCAGTGATCAGACCATAGCCTATCTCAATCCTTACTCTTTGGAAGCCAACAACCTGATATGAATCAAAACCCACTTCCCTTTCCCTGATATCAGTGAGGTGTATCAGGGAACTGACCTTATATTCCACACTAGAATCAATAACTGTGTGTGACTCAGTGCCCCAGTTTCACCAGGAAGTTGACAGTAGAGGGAGGGGATAACTGAACTGCCACCTCACCAATCCCCAGGGGACAGTTACCCCACTTTGGGTAGAGCAATGCTGTGGGGCCCAACAAGAAGCTGGTTATGAATACTCATCTAGCCATCATGCTAAAAAATCAATAGAGTTTTGTCTGCAAAAAATTTCAGAATCTCATAATAACAATACCCAGGATGCAATACACAATAACTTGTCATACAAAGAACTAGGAAAAGGATGACTTGAATGAAAGAGAATCAATAGATACCAACAACAGTAAAATAAACTGGAATCCATCAATCCATCCAAGAGACTGGAATCATCTGACAAGAATTTTACAGTGGCCATTGTACAAATATTTAATAAGCAATTATGCATTCTCTTGAAACAAAAAAAAATAAAAAATTCTAATGAAGATTTGGAAGTTACAAAAATAACCAAATGGAAATGATAGAAGTGAAAAATATGACAAGGAAACAATACACTCAGTGAATGGGCACAATAGTAAAGTGAAGACAGAGGAGAGAATTGATGAATTTAAAGACATACAAATATAATTTATTTGGTCTAGACATCAAATAAAGGTGACTGGAAAACAAACAAACAGAATCTCAGAGACCTATAAGATGATAATAAAAGAGATAATGTTCACTATCATCAGAGTCCCAGAATAAAAAGATAGTGTAGGATGAAAAAAATACTCAAAAAATATGACTGAATTTGTTGAAAGGTGTAAAACTAAATATTCAAAAGCAGAGCAAATCCTGAGTAGGATAAACCTAAAGAAATTCATGTCAAGACCTATCATGCTTCAATTTCTGAAAAGCAAATGACAAATAAAAATCTTGAAAGCAGAGAAAAATTGTACATTTTATAGAATCATAATTAAATGATAGTAGATTTGTCATGTGAGACCATAAAAGCCAGAAGAAAGTGGACAAGATTTCTTAAGTACTGAAAAAAAAAAACTGAACTGTTAATTCTATATTTAGTGACATGCTTTAGGGATAGAAAGAAAATAAAGATATTGTGAAATAAAGGAAAACTAAGAGAATAAGATAATTACACTTAAAAAGTAGAATTAAAATTGGACCTACATCAAAATAAGGTTTCTGTACTTCACTCAAAGTAGTAAAACATCAATTATACCAATCTGTGGTAAGTTATATATGCATATTATTTTAACTAGAGCAACTAAGGAAACAAAACAAGATTGTATACTCCAAAACATTAATGATGGAATCTTAAGGTATTCATATAACCCACGGGAAGGCAAAAAAAGAAAAATAGGAATCAGTTGCTTAGTAAACAGAAAACAAATTAAAAATGGAAACAAGCTAGATGAAAGTGAAAGAGGAGAGTGAAAAAGTTGGCTTAAAGCTCAACATTCAGAAAACGAAGATCATGGCATCTGGTCCCATCACTTCATGGTAAATAGATGGGGAAACAGTGTCAGATTTTATTTTTCTGGGCTCCAAAATCACTGCAGATGGTGATTGCAGCCATGAAATTAAAAGACGCTTACTCCTTGGAAGGAAAGTTATGACCAAACTAGATAGCATATTCAAAAACAGAGACATTACTTTGCCAACAAAGGTCGATCTAGTCAAGGCTATGGTTTTTCCAGTGGTCATGTATGGATGTGAGAGTTTGACTGTGAAGAAAGCTGAGCACCAAAGAACTGATGCTTTTGAACTGTGGTGTTGGAGAAAACTCTTGACAGTCCCTTGGACTGCAAGGGGATCCAACCAATCCATTCTAAAGGAGATCAGTCCTGGGTGTTCTTTGGAAGGAATGATGCTAAAGCTGAAACTCCAATACTTTGGCCACCTCATGGGAAGAGTTGACTCATTGGAAAAGACTCTGATGCTGGGAGGGATTGGGAGCAGGAGGAGAAGGGGATGACAGAGGATGAGATGGTTGGATGGCATCACCAACTCAATGGACATGAGTTTGGGTGAACTCCAGGAGTTGGTGATGGACAGGGAGGCCTGGCCTGCTGCAATTCATGGGGTCGCAAAGAGTCGGACACCACTGAGCAACTGAACTGAACTGAACTGAACAAGCTATAAAATATTATTCATCAATTTAAATGTAAATGTTCTATATAAAACAAGTCCAAAAATATGCTCTGTACATGAAACTTCAAATACAACATAAATAAATTGAAACTCAACATTTAAAAAACTGAGATTGTGGCATTCAGTCCCATCAGTTCAGTTCAGTTCAGTTCAGTGGCTCAGCTGGGTCCAACTCTTTGTGACCTCATGAATCGCAGCATGCCAGGCCTCCCTGTCCATCGCCAACTCTCAGAGTTCACTCAGACTCACGTCCATCGAGTCAGTGATGCCATCCAGCCATCTCATCCTCTGTCATCACCTTCTCCTCCTGTCCCCAATCCCTTTCAGCATCAGAGTCTTTTCCAATGAGTCAACTCTTCCCATGAGGTGGCCAAAATACTGGAGTTTCAGCTTTAGCATCATTCCTTCCAAAGAAATCCCAGGGCTGATCTCCTTTAGAATGGACTGGTTGGATCTCCTTGCAGTCAAAGGGACTCTCAAGTGTCTTCTCCAACACCACAGTTCAAAAAGCATCAGTTCTTGGGCACTCAGCTTTCTTCACAGTCCAACTCTCACATCCACACCTGCCCACTGGAAAAACCATAGCCTTGACTAGATGGACCTTTGTTGGCAAAGTAATGTCTCTGCTTTTCAATATGCTATCTAGGTTGGTCATAACTTTCCTCCCAAGGAGTAAGGGTCTTTTAATTTCATAGCTGCAGTCACTGTCTGCAGTGATTTTGAAGCCCAAAAAAATAAAGTCTGGCACTGTTTCCACTGTTTCCCCATCTATTTCCCATGAAGTAATGGGACCAGATGCCATGATCTTCGTTTTCTGAATGTTGAGTTGTAAGACAACTTCTTCACCCTCTCTTTCACCTTCATCAAGAGGTTTTTAGTTCCTCTTCACTTTCTGCCATAAGGGTGGTGTCATCTGCATATGTGAGGTTATTGATATTTCTCCCGGCAATCTTGATTCCCACTTGTGCTTCTTCCAGCCCAGTGTTTCTCATGATGTACTCTGCATATAAGTTAAATAAGCAGGGTGACAATATACAGCTTGCTTATTTAATGTTATTGACATACTCCTTTTCCTATTTGGAACCAGTCTGTTGTTCCATGTCCAGTTCTAACTGTTTCTTCCTGACCTGCATACAAGTTTCTCAAGAGGCAGATCAGGTGGTCTGGTATTCCCATCTCTTTCAGAATTTCCCACAGTTTATTGTGATCCACACAGTCAAAGGCTTTGGCATAGTCAATAAAGCAGAAATAGATGTTTTTCTGGAACTTTCTTGCTTTTTTGATGATCCAGCGGATGTTGGCAATTTGGTCTCTGGTTCCTCTGGCCTTTCTAAAACCAGCTAGAACATCTGGAAGTTCATGGTTCACGTATTGCTGAAGCCTGGCTTGAGAATTTTGAGCATTACTTTACTAGCGTGTGAGATGAGTGCAATTGTGTGGTAGTTTGAACATTCTTTGGCATTGCCTTTCTTTGGGATTGGAATGAAAACTGACCTTTCCAGTCCTGTGGCCACTGCTGAGTTTTCCAAATTTGCTGGCATATTGAGTGCAGCACTTTCACAGCATCATCTTTCAGGATTTAAAATAGATCAACTGGAATTCTATCACCTACACTAGCTTTGTTCATAGTGATGCTTTCTAAGGCCCACTTGACTTCACATTCCAGGATATCTGGCTCTAGGTGAGTGATCACACCATTGTGATTATCTGGGTCATGAAGATCTTTTGTGTACAGTTCTTCTGTGTATTCTTGCCACCTCTTCTTAGTATCTTCTGCTTCTGTTAGGTCCATACAATTTCTGTCCTTTATGGAGCCCATGTTTGCATGAAATGTTCCCTTGGTATCTCTAATTTTCTTGAAGAGATCTCTAGTCTTTCCCATTTGTTGTCAGTCCCATCACTTCATGGCAAATAGATGGGAAAACAGTGAGAGACTTTTCTCTTGGGCTCCAAAATCACTGCAGATGGTGACTGCAGCCATTAAATTAAAAGATGCTTGCTCCTTGGAAGAAAAACTATGACCAATCCAGACAAAATATTACTTTACCAACAAAAGTCCACCTAGTCATATCTATGGTTTTTCTAATAGTCATGTATGGATGGGAGAGTTGGGCCATAAAGAAATCTAAGGACTGAATAATCAATGCTTTTAAACTGTGGAGTTGGAGAAGACTCTTGAGAGTTCCTTGGACTGCAGGGAGATCAAAACAGTATATCCTAAAGGAAATCAATCCTGAATGTTCACTGAAAAGACTGATGCTGAGGCTGAAGCTCCAATACTCTGGTCACATAATGTGAAGAACTGAGTCATTGGAAATGACCCTAATGTTGGCAAAGATTAAAGGCAGGAGGAGAAGGGGATGACAGAGGATGAGATGGTGGGATGGCATCACTAACTGGATGGACATGAGCATGTGCAAGCTCTGGGGGTTGGTGATGGATAGAGAAGCCTGGCGTGCTGCAGTCAATGGGGTCGCAAAGAGCGTCAGACATGACTGAGCTACTGAACTGACTAAAGTTGAAAGTAAAAATATAGATTAAAATATATCAGGTAAATATTAAGCTAAAATATGTGGACAATACTCATGATACCAAATCAGCAACATACATTTTTAAAAAGTAAAATATTATTTCTAAATAATTTACAATGCCTTTTCATTCACAAATATAATGTTTTCAACATGCTAAAATAAGTATCATTAAACCTAGATACAGACACAATTATTTCTTAAAGTGTATTAATATTTATTAACTTCCCTCTTTCTTCCTAAAATGACTTCATAATTCCCCTTTCTAATTCTCCTTTACTTGATGAAACAGAATTAAAATATATTCACATGCAAAATAAAAACAGACAAACAAAAACATAATAGCTAATATTCTATCCTAAAAGAAATTCCTTTTGAAACAGGTATCCTTGGTAATAAAAGAAAGTACTTCACTTCACTGTCCTAATTATGCAAATTGAAGTTCTTAAGCTCTCTTGCCAAAGAGGAAGATGAAAACTTTCCTACAGAGGGAGTAGACCAGTTGCTCAAGCCAACCCTACTCCACCTCAAATAAAGTTTGAAAACCTTTTGTAGTGGACTGATTTATTCTCTTTCAAGTTGAGTTGATAAAAGTCTCCATATGATATATCTCAGACCAGAGTTATGGGGGAAAAAGCAAAACTTCTAATCAAATAGACACCAATGACATAAATTAATAGCAGTAGAATAGTATAACTTCCATCCACTATGTTGGCATGGGTGGAAAAAAAAATTCTAAGGTGTGTAACATAAGCTTTACCCTTGTCCTCCTTTTAGCAGCATATCATTTAATCAGGATATATAGATAATACTATTGAGCACATAAATATAATTTTTTATAAATTATCGATGATAATTGTTTTCATTGCTATAATTTTGGTTCTGGTATATTGACTGCAAATAAATATCTTCTTAACTACACAGATAAGCTAATTTAAAACATTTAGAACTCTCTTTGCTTGTTTGTTTACTGGGACTCTTCCTCATCCTGTTCTTGAAGTTAAAAATGAGATGTTGCATATTTCTTCTGTGTGTGCTTGAGTTTGTATGCTTTACTTCCCCATCTTCATCCTTTCAGAGTACTGTACATGCACGTGTTCTTTAAATTAATGTGTAATCATTTACAACTGAGGACTAGGAACTGATAGTTTATTCTGTTGCAGGAGATGAGACAGATTTCCAGGGCCTGGAGTAGGTTCTTGCTTAATACTCAAAAATGAATTATTGGGGAGACACTTGTGCTGGCAAAGCAAGAGGCTTTTATTGGGAAGGAGTGCCCAAGCAGAGAGCAGCAGGGTAAGGGAACCAAGAAGAACCGCTCTGCTACAGGGCTCCCAATCTCAGGACTTTGTTGGCAATGGGATTAGTTTCCTGGTTGTCTATGGCCAATCATTCTGAATTAGAGTCCTTCCTGATGGTGTGTGTTCATCACTCAACCAAGATGAATTTCAGTGAGAAGGATTCTGGGAGGTTGTTGGGACATACAGAGTGGCATCCAAACTTCTTCCAGCTGTGAGTTTCAATTTAGCTTGTTAGTTTGCATTTCTTACCAGAATTTCCTGTTGCCTACCTGGCCAGGGTAGGCAGTTTCTGTCAGAGGTTTCCCTAGCAACTCTTCCTTACCACACTGGGGAGAAATGTGCATGGCTCCCCAGTTACCAAGTCGGTGTAACTTTATTAGTAAATTAAATGATCTTTAAAAAAAAAAAATGCCCACAAGCTAAAATTCAAAACTAAGATTGCATTCTGAAGCTTTGTGTATTGCTTATAACTATCAGAGCAACTTCCTGCTTTATTATTGTGAAACAAGAGAGATTTTATAATACTACTGGAGGAAAAACTGATACACAGTATCTCTGAAAAAAAGGAGACCGGTTATTAATTTAATTGATGTTTGGCTTGTCTCGGTAGATTTATTCTCTAGGAACACTTTGGCTGTGATTGTGAGCTGAGTTTTAACCTCTATTAAATGCAGACAGGAGAATAGCAGGAATTCATGAGATAGAGGAATGTTGTATAAGTGACAAGGTTTGATTTGTTTGGAGGAAGTACTTGCCCCAGAAGATGACGATGCAATTGATATTATTGAGTAAAGCGGTTCTACTGTGTGTTCCCTCGTAACAGTTTCATCCAAGAATTTTAGTTGCAGAGGCACCACTGAGAGAGCTAATTATTCAGTACTATGATTTTCAGGTATTAAGTTAGATTTTTATAAGATGATTTATTTAAGCCACACATAGCTTATTTATGTATCCCCATTTTATAATGAGAAGATGGAAAAATAGTGACAAATCACTTGGCTGTGGTCCTTCAGGTGGACATTAGTCAAACTAGTATTGTCTTCATCTAATAATCTCTTTCCACATAAGAGGTTCCAAAAATGACTTATAAAGTTAATTAGGAAAAGAAAACTGACTCAACATATAAAATATACTCCATATATGAACAGACAAATGAATTTCTCGGGTGGCTCAGTGATAAAGAATCTACCTGCCAAGCAGAAGATGCGTGTTCAATCACTGGGTTGGGAAAAACCCCTGGAGAAGGAAATGGTAGCCCATTCCAGTATTCTTGCTTGGAAAATCCCATGGACAGAGGTGCCTGGCAAGTTATAGTCCATGGGGTCACAAAAGGATTGGACATCACTTAGCGACTAAATTACCATCATGAATAGCCAAAGATTTCAGTTTTCAGTAATGCATGGATAAGTTATTTGAACTACACCTTTCACTGAAAACGGTCCAAAATACCACTTAAACATCTTTTGCACATCATTGAGAGTTTTGTTGTTGTTGTTCAGTCACTCAGTTGTGTCCGACTCCTTGAGACCCCATGGACTGCAGCATGCCAGGCTTCCCTGTCCCTCACCATCTCCTGGAAATCGCTCAAACTCATGTCCATCGAATTGATGATGCCACCTAACCATCTCATCCTCTGTCTTCCCCTTTTCCTCTTGCCTTCAGTCTTTCCCAGCATCAAGTTCTTTTGGTAATTTAGTCAGTTCGCATCAGGAGGCCAAAGTATTGGAGCTTCAACTTCAGCATCAGTCCTTCCAATGAATATCTAGGACTGATTTCCTTAAAGATAGACTGGCTTGATCTCCTTGCAGTACAAAGGACTCGCAAGAGTTGTCTCCAACACCACAGTTCAGAAGCATTAGTTCTTCAGCATTCAGCCTTTTTTTATGGTCCAGTTCTCACATCTATACATGACCACTGGAAAAACCATAGCTTTGACTATACGGACCTTTGTTGGCAAAGTAATGTCTCTGCTTTTTAATACCCTGTCTCGGTTTGTCATAGCTTTTCTTCCAAGGAGCAAGCGTCTTTTAATTTCATGGCTGCAGTCACCATCTGCAGTGATTTTGGAGCCCAAGAAAATAAAGAGTTATGGGGAGGGAGGTGGGAGAGGGGTTCAGGATTGGAAACACGTGTATACCCATGGTGGATTCATGTTGATGTATGGCAAAACCAATACAATATTGTAAAGTAATTAGCCTTCAATTAAAATAAATAAGTTTAAATTTAAAAAATAAAATAAAATGTAGAAAAAGAAAATAAAGAGTTTTATAAGATTTTAAAGCGTTATCAGCTCAAATTTAAAAAGAAAAGAGGAATCCAGAGATGTGAGGCTATTCTTTTTCCATCAATACATTTCTATCCCTACAAAAATACGGATTTATTTGACAGTCTCAGGGTGAAGGAAAAAGAAACAAAAGCCTAAGTCTGACATATGTTGAGAATTGTATCAAGAAGTGCTCCTCAAATAGGTTAATAACTCCAAAGCCTACACCTCAGAGATAGATGAACCCCCACATAAATCTGTTTTCCTTCAAAAAGGTTGTGTTGGGATCCTAACAGCCTATACTTTAGGATAAGAACTTACTAGGAAATAGGATTGTTACAGAGGTAACCAATATAAAATGGGATAATTTACCTGGTAGTTTAGATGGTAAAGAATCTGCCTGTAATGGAGAAGACTCAGGTTTGACCCCTAGGTCGGGAAGATCCCCTGGAGAAGGGACTGGCTATCAACTCCAGTATTCTTGCCTGGGAAATCCCATGGGCAGAGGAGCCTGGCAGGCTAAACTCCAAAGGTTGCAAAGAGTTAGACATGACTGAGCAACTAACTTCACTTCAGAATCCTATTCCAAGATAGCTGGTGTCTTTATAGAAAGGGACGTTTGGATATAGTGCAAGCAGGAAGAATACTACATGACCATGAAGACAGCCACATACCAGCCAAAGAGAGAGACCTAGTACAGTTCCAGCATCACAACCTTCGGAAGGAATGAACACCTTGATTTGAGACTTCTAGTCCCTAGAAATGCCAGACAATATTTTTCTGTTGTTTGAGCCACCAGTTTTTAGTAGTTGGTTAGAGTAGCCTTAGCAAACTAATATGTGTTTAGTATATTTGCATTTAGTCACTGATGTATGAGTGTGCTCCACTGTGTCTGACTCTTTTGTTGACCCCATGGACTGCAGCCTGCCAGGCTCCTGTCCGTGGAATTTTTCAAGCATGAATATTGGAATGGGCTGCCATGTCCTTCTCCAGGAGATCTTCCCAACTCGAATTAAACCCACATCTCTTGCTTCTCTTACATTTTCACGTGTTTTCTTTACCACTAGTGCTACCTGGGAAGCCCAGTCATTGACATAGCTGTATTTAAATATACCATATTGTCATTTGTTTACTATTTAAGGGTTTTTGTTTATTTTCAGTTATTTTTATTTTCTTAACTTTTCCAGTCTTACCTCAGATTAAATGAATATTTTTAATTATTCTGTTTATTTACACTATTGGTTGTTTTAACCTTTTTGTGTGTGTTGTTTGTTTGAGCTTCTTGGACCTAAAATTTGAAATTTTTAATAAAAATTTGATGAACATTCACAATTATTTATTCAAACACAATTTTCTCCTTCATTTTGTCTCTTATTCTTCTTGGATTCTAATTCTAGATATATTTGATGGCTTGATATTGTCTTATGTCAATCTCTGATTTATCTCAGTCATTTTCCTCTTTTATTTTAAGAGTGTATAATTTCAAAGACCTTGATTGTCATTTGTCTTTTTTCTGATACCTGTAATCTGCTACTGAGCCCTGCCAATGAATGGTTAATGAAGTATACCAAACTTTCTATTTCTGGAGTGTCCATTATTTGTTGTTGGTGTTGTCCTATCATCATGACAATGTTTTCCATTAGTCTTAAAATATGTTTATATTTTTTGTTTAGATATGTTTATGTATGATTTCAAAACCAGAGTCATCATGATGTTTATAAGTTTAGACTGATTTTTCCTTGAACACCGATCAGATTTTTCAGCTTCTTTATATGACTTGTATTTGTTTTTATGTATGGGGAAAATGTTAATAATACACTGTAGAAAATCTGGATGCTCTTATATAGGGTCTTAAGATAATTCTTTGAGGCCAATTAAACTACTGGCAGATACTTTTGATCTGTCAGGCCTAGTTTAATTATTTAAAAAAAGTCTCTTCCAGGTTTTGCTTTTAGACGGAGGACACGGCCTTTACTGAGGGAAATGACTTGTGCTTTTAATGCATAGGCTTTCTGGGGCCTCGCATAAACATATGAGATATCCAGTGAAATCTCCCCTCTGTGGCTAGTCTGTCCCTTCAACATCTCCCCACCCTGAGTCACAATGGGTATCTCAGCCCCAAATCTGCCTCCCGCAGGACTTAGAACGCTAATGCTGTATATGCATGGAGCAGCCCTCGGTGAAAATGCCTCCTAAATCCCTCCTCTGACTTTTCAGTGCTTCTCTGTGCTGCTCCTTACTTTCTACACAAATTCCTGCCACTTCAGCAATTCTCGAATTGCAGTAACTTCAGCAGCTCCAAGCTATAACCCATCTCTGGGCACTCTTTTTAGAATCACATTCCTTGTGCCATAGCAGGAAAAGTGCCTCTCATCAAAGATTCCAGCTAAATGTGGGGCTTGATTCATGGGAATCTCTCAAGCATGACAAGTGTGTACTATGGCACACATATTAAAGGACTGCTGCCTCATAGACCTTGTCCAATTTTATCATTGTTTATGGTGAAACAATGATAAGAGGGTCCCTGATACCTCAGTTGGTAAAGAATCCGCCTGCAAATCAGGAGACCTGGGTTCAACCCCTGGGCTGGGAAGATCCCCTGGAGAAGGAAAGGCTACCCACTCCAATATTTTGGCCTGGAGAATTCCATGGATTGTATAGTCCATTGGGTCACAAAGAGTCGGACATGACTGAGCGACTTTCACTTTCACTTTATGGTGAAAACATACTGGAGGAATAAATGGCAACCCAATCCAATATTTTTGCTGGGATAATCCCATGGACAGAGAAGCCTGGCAGGTTATGTCCCTAGGGTTCCAAAGGGTCAGACACGACTGAGCATGCAGTTGAAAAAAAAGCCTAATATCAATAATTCCACTGTGGCCAAACCCAGAAGTCCCTAGAGAGATTATATCCTACAGAAATGCCTTATTTTTTTGGTCTGCTATGAACCACTTCCCAGCTTCCAATAGTTATATTTTCTAAGTATTATATTGTGTATTTCAATGGTATTTTGAAACAAAGGAGAAATAAATGTGTTTGCTCAGTCCACTGTCATGAACTTGAACCCCTACGACATTACTTTTAACATCCACTAGGCATATTTTTGCACAGTGTTTTATTATATTTTACACCTATCATATTTCATTTCTTATGTTTTGAGTCTCTATTCAAATATTTTGGATGAATGGTATTTCATAAAAAAATATGTGTTCTCAAATGGAGATGTTTTTAGTAATGTCCTTCTTATGTGATTTACTAGGAACAACTTCAAGGATGAAAATAGGAAAATAAAAAATGTCATTGAAGACTCTTCTCCAAATCTAAAAATCCCAAAAAAGAAAAAGCTGCTGAAGGAAAAAATAAATTACTAGCATTTTATTAAAATTCTTATACAATGTAGTTTTTCTTTCCTTTTTATTTATTTCTTTACAAATGGTATATATTTCAATCCTTATATTTACTGGCAAAAACATTTACAAAAAGGAAACACTGTTCTAAACATTACCCCACATGTTATCAAATTTGAATCCAGATCTGCAGTACTCCAGGGCCTATTTTGTTCTCCCTCTAATATTCTGACTTTCTAGAATCATGACCTTTCTTGCTAGTGTTCTGCAAACACTCTTTCAACTTTGCTGTTGTCAGTCATACTGGTACTTTTTAAGATACTTTTCACCAGCATTCTTAAGAAATAAATATATGGACCCCAAAATAATCTTTACATGTTTTCCTTTTTCTGCTATTAACAAAACAATAGTCTTTTTATTTCAGAAAGACACACAAAACTATTTAATTCTGAAAGCTCTCCCTGGTTGAGAAACAGTAGACCTGCTTCTGTTACTGGGAATTAACATATGAAGATAGTGTTCTTAGTAACTGCATAAGGAGTTTTGTTACTTTTCAAGAAGCACATAAATTATAGCTTAAAAAGCAGAATAGAAATTCTATATATTATTTTTAAACAAATTTTTGTACAAAGCTAAGACTTTGTACAAAACTAAAAAAATTATTGTTTTATAATCCCATTGATATTTATGATGTTTGGAACTCTTTGTTAGTTTAAATATATAACATTTTTTTGAAGCAATAAAGGATAAAGAATATAGGCAGTAAAATTTACCTGACCTTATTAAATTCTAGAACATCCACTCTGGCTAACTGAACAGAAATGAGAATAATGAAAGAGAACTCAGTTAAAAATGAACATATTTGATAATAGAAATATAAACATAATCATATGAGCTGCTTTTAATTGCTGCTGCTGCTGCTGCTAAGTCGCTTCAGTCGTGTCCAACTCTGTGAGACCCCATAGATGGCAGCCCACCAGGCTCCGCTGTCCCTGGGATTTTTCAGGCAAGAATACTGGAGTGGGTTGCCATTTCCTTCTCCAATGCATGAAAGTGAAAAGTGAAACTGAAGTCGCTTTTAATTGAGGCTTTAGCTAATTAGGAACTTAATATTAGTTACCAAAATATCACTTCTATGAAGATGACTTTTTTCAGAAATGGTAATGGTTATTTTAAAAAAGATTTTAAGATGGAAATTGTTTCCATTTAAAAATGGAAAATATTTTCTTATAGTGAAGTTCCTACTAAATTCTCATGATATCAATATTTTTAGAATAAATCATTTTACTGCCAAACGGCATATACTTGATTAAAGAAAGGGAAAACGTGAAGAAAAAAACTCATGAAACAAAAGCTCTCAGTAGTCAGGCTACCACCAATTGCTTTCTTGTCTAATTTGAATTATGTAGCAGCTAATCATAGTTTGACACTGTCTTACCATCAAAGTATTTCATGAAATTATCCCATTACAATGTTTTTCTCAGAGGCAAAATTAACATGGATGACAGTTTAATTGACATGTTTCCTTTTTTTCTAGTGCCATTGCCAATTAAACAAGTTATACAAGATTTTGATATTCACTTTTGTTCATTATTTATACAATTATAGTCTCTGATTTGTTTTGTTTTCTTTTCTTTTTCAACTTTCAGCTTCTTAGTCAGAAATGAAAATAGTGCCAACCTTGGTAAATGCATTAACCTTATTTTCTGATGTAGTTTTCTCTAACATTTATTGGGTAGTAGTTGTTAATACGGGCCACTGTTTTCAAATTTGGCTTTGGTAATTTTCAATTTTCCTTTCACCATGCATATGTGAGGCAAAGAACTTAAGAATCCTGAGAAATCATACGGGGAAAGAATGTTTTAAGTGAATCTAGAGTTTCTCTTTTTTCAAACTTCTTAATCTCAGTTTCAATGTTTTTTAATTTAAAAATATGGTTGCATAATTGAAATAGAATTATTTTGTAGGAAAATAAAAAATATTTTATCATGAACTTTTAATACTTTAATGGGCTTCCCTGGCTCAGTGGTAAAGAATCCCTGCAATGCAGGAATTACAGTGTGTTCAATCCCTGGATGGGAAAGGTTCCCTGGAGGCAGAAATGGCACCCCACTCCAGTATTCTTACCTGGAAAATCCCACAGACTGAGGGGACTGGAGGACTACAGTCCAAAGGGTTGCAAAGAGTCAGAAACATGACTAGCACATTCTCTCTTAATACTTTAATAAATTCAAAACATTCCCTTCAGCACCAACTAAATGATAGTTGCTCAGCTGTGTCTGACTCTTTGTGATCCCATGGACAGTACTCCACCAGACTCCTCTGCCAATGTGATTCTCCAGGCAAGAATACTGGAGTGGGTTACCATTCTCTTTTCCAAGGGATCTTCCTTACCTAGGGATCGAATCTGGGTCTCCTGCCTTGCAGGCAGATTTTTTACTAAGTGACTGAGGTTTTGGATACCAATGAAATGGGAGCATACGATTTCAAGCCACATGCAACTTGTTATTGTAAGACTTCTTCCTGCCTTTCATTTACCCTCTCATCTTGCCATTTCTTTTTCTTTCTTTTCTTTTTTTTCAGGAAGTTTTTCACTCTCTGTCTTCATGCATCTGTTCAAAATGTTGACTTTACCTTAACCTTCTCTCTGATACTGAATCCAACATCATGGTTCAACAAACTTTTCCTGTAAAGGATTAGGCTGCATACAGTGCAGGCTTTGCAGGCCTTTTGGTCTCTGCGGCCAACAATTCCACTGTAGTGTGAACACAGACACGGATAACACACAAATAGACAGATGCGATTGCATCCCAATGAGAACAGGTGATGTGCCAGACTCAGCCCTCAGGGTGTAGTTCACTGTTCCTACACTAGACCTTTGGAATAAAAGCTTTCTGAAGGTATGGGTTTTATCTGTTTACCTCACTGTTCTAATCACAATTCCTAAGTGTCTTGTATATAATAGGTTTCCTAGAAATATTTGAATCCGTTAAATATCACAAAGCAGAAAACTTTTAGCAAAATACAATATTATGATTTGGAAAACACTTGGATTCTGTGCAAATCAAAGCTTTTCCAAGTAATTATGTGGCTTGATGATGAATTGCTCTGTCTGGAATAATAGAGCAGTTTCACATTTTCAATTGAATCAGTGTCACTCTTGATTTTATTGTGAATTTGGTCAAAATAAACAGATTTTCTGGGCTAATTCCTGAAGAGACTTTTATATAGTGATGTGCTCTTTACTGTGTTTGAATTGCATGCTGTTGTCACACTGAGTTATTTCCAGACGTAGATTTCCAGTCTTTTATCATGTTTGGGTTAGTGATCTGATTAACTCAATAGTCTTGCCATTCTGCCTGTCTTTTTAGTCTGTTCTTTTGATGGCATATTTTCACCTCATTCAATGGGTATAATCTATCAGTGTTCGGTTGCTTGAAGTTATTTTCCTTAATACCAAACTTTTTACTCATCTTCATACCTCAACACTTTGCACAATGGTAAGCAGAAACAAAAATTATTTCAGAAAATGGAGCTAACATCTATGTGGAATACCCAAGCAATTGAACCCCAGAGAACTCTGTTGCCAACAGGGTTTTATATTGGTGTAACTGCTCTCTCCGGAGAAAGCGATGGCACCCCACTCCAGTACTCTTGCCTAGAAAATCCCATGGATGGAGGAGCCTGGTGGGCTGCTGTCTTTTAATTTTCATGCATTGGAAGGAAATGGCAACCCACAGTGTTCTTGCCTGGAGAATCCCGGGGCACATGACTGTCTATGGGGTCACACAGAGTCGGACATGACTGAAGCGAATTAGCAGCAGCAGCAGCAACTGCTCTCTCATGATCACTTATCATAAAGCAAAAGACAGTTGGGCCAGGTAGGCTCTTCCCTGCCTTTGTGTACAAAAAAAAAGTAGAATTGAGCAAATAAGAAGAGAAAAAACACAAACCAAAAAACCAATATCACAGCTGGAAGGCAACTTTAAAGAAAAATGATGTTCATCGCTATCCTGCCAGAAGCTGGCAAAGTAGTTTTTATAAAACATATTTTATGTTTACAACCACTTGGAGGCTGGGAAAAGAGTAATACTTCGAAAATATGTTTAATGTTTTGAACCACTCAGTGGCCAAGAAGCAGCTTCTGCTAACATGTATTTAATGCTTAGAGTCATTTGGTGGTTAGGGGGGAAAAAAAGTACTTCTTGTTAATTTTTAACATTTACGGCTGATCAGTGGCTGCTAAAGCAGCGATCAATTCAGGACTGTTTATTTTTCAGGCCACACTGTGCTGCTACTAAAACAATTCACATGCTTCTTTCAAGGCCACCCAAACATTGTCCATTGTGTTACCTTTGCAACTGTACCGCTAATTAAAAAAAAAAAAGAAATCAAACACAAAGATAAAATGCTCCAGGAACATACAGTCATAACATCAGATGTCCCTGAAAATGGTTCTGCCACGCTGTGTGCTGTAGACACTTCACCACTGACACCAGAGGGATAAACAGGCCTTGTTCAGTGTCATCAGATGTGTAAAACCCACTTAACACATTGCAAGGCAAGAGTGTCATCTGATAATTGGTGTTTCTTACAAATCAACAGCTTGTCTCCACACATTAACGGAAAAGAGCACTCTACACCAGAGTAAATGTAAATTGGGATAGAGAGTCTATTGGGTTCTTATATAGACTTTGCACAGTTTGAACAAAAGACAATAGTAAATATTGAGCTCGTGTGTCACAGGGAGGGACTACATAGCAGAAGGGGGTAAGATCACTAGCTGAGACCTCTACAAGTTAGGCATTCCCCTGCTAGTTTTCTAAGAATGATCATCACATTATTAACAGAATCTTCCCCCATTTATTGACTGCATTTTTTTTACCCAGGCATTGGAATCAGTGCTAAACATACATTTTCTCCTTTACTGTTTGCAGTACACCTCTGGGAATAGGGTATTTTTATTCTTCATTTGTAGGAAAGGACATCAAATCAAAATGAGGACAAATAACCTATGCAATCCTCACAACGGGGAAACGGTAGACAGGGATGTGGACACTTAACAAGTTCACTGCCCACCTATTGTGTGGCTAGAATACACTAGAGCAGAGTTCTGTCCTCTGTCTCTCTGTAGAAATCTCTTTTCATTGACTATGACTAGAAAAGATCTATTCCAATATGGAAAATAATGTTTTAAAAAATCAGCATATTTCAGCTTCTGATCTTATTAGCTATTTCCTAGGTCAGCTTTTGGAGAAGGCAACAGCACCCCACTCCAGTACTCTTGCCTGGAAAATCCCATAGACGGAGGAGCCTGGTAGGCTTCAGGCCATGGGGTCGCTAAGAGTCAGACACAACTAAACAACTTCACTTTCACTTTCATGCATTGGAGAAGAAAATGGCAACCCACTCCAGTGTTCTTGCCTGGAGAATCCCAGGGACAGGGGAGCCTGGTGGGCTGCCGTCTATGGGGCCGCACAGAGTCAGACACAACGGAAGCGACTTAGCAGCAGCAGCAGCAGGTCAGCTTTGGCCTCTCATATCATAACTCTTGGTGGCTCAGAAAATAAACAATCTGCCTGCAATGTAGATCGAACCCAAGGTTTGATCCCTGGGTCAGGAAGATCCCCTGGAGAAGGGAATGGCAACCCACTCCAATATTTTTGCCTGGAGAATCCTAGGGTCACAAAGAGTCGGACATGGCTGAGTGACTTTCACTCACTCATAACAAATTATGAATTAAATGCAAAACAAATGAAGGGTCCCTGATTTAGATGTTGTTAACACATTTGGATATACAACTTAGAGGTAAGCAGCTCTTATAAGCACCCTAAATCCCTTTAAGAATCAGAAAAAGCCATTTCCTCTTTACTCATCTTCTAGAATAATTCAGTCCTAAAGCCTTTTGTGTTGGCAGAGATATGCAGTTGGGGAGGGGATACAGCAACCAGATCAAGGTACCTGAGCCAGATCTGAGTGAAGGAGCTGTCCATAAAGAAGGGCTAGCAAGGGGTATCAGGGATCGATTAGCATGAGTAAGGCATCCATGTGTGGGAAATATGGCCTGTGTGGGGCTTCAGAGCCCTAATGAGGTGAACAAAACCTCCACCCACAGTGGAGGAGACAAGATGATAGAAAGAATGAAGATCTTCGAAGCTGGAGTCACAGAGCACTTGCAAGGTGTCTTCAGGGATCATGACAATTAGAGACTGGGCTGATCAAACAAGAAAATGTATTAAGGATAGAACAGCCAGATTTCTCACTCTTCTAAAAGAGAGTTATAAAATATAAAAGGATTAAAAACAAACAAACCTGGAATAAATGGTGGCATTAGATTGGAGTTGAAGGTACTAGATCATAATCATGGTTTTCAACATTTGTACAGTGATGGAGAAATAAATATTTTGTAGCTCAGCTGGTAAAGAATCTGCCTGTGATGCAGAAGACCCCAGTTAGACTCTGGGGTTGTGAAAATTCCCTGGAGGGGAGCATGGCAACCTACTCCAGTATTCTTGCCTAGATAATTCCCATGGACAGAGGAGCTTGACAGGCTACAGTCCATGGCGTCACAAAGAGTCGGACCTGACTGAGTGACTAAGCACAGCACAACATGTACATGTGCATAGATTTACTGTTTAGCTGTGCCCACTGAAAGCAACTGGGAATTATAATATTCTAATAAGAAAGAGCACATAGAAACCAGATTTTTGCTTCTAAATATTATTCTCCATAAGGGTGAGAATAGAACTTCTTGAAAAAATAGCTTTCTTCTTGACTAAGGCAGGAAACATGCAAAACAAGTCCCAAACATATTTTTGAGCCAGAAGGTAAGGAAGTATTCAACTAATTAAGGATGATATTAAAAGCACATAGAATTTAGCTTAGTGAAGATTTCATTGACCACATCTAAAAAATTTCAATGTTAAATAGATACCAATAGATTAGAATCAATTTAATAAAATTAGGAATCTTGAGATCACAGAGATATAAATTTCTAGATGGATACTTTGAAAATATGATGATGACTAGGTTATTTGTCCAGTTTTAAAATTCCTCTTAACAAAATATGTAATAATTACAGGAAAGATAGAGCAATTTTACAGTGGAATCAGCATCTAATATAGACAACCTCTATATACAGCTCAGTTACATCTTCCTTCAATATTCACATCTTTATCTAATCCCATTTCCTTGAGTGTAGAATGGGCTTATCAAATTGATTCTTAAAAAGTACATAGAATATGGCAGAAATAATAGGAGATCAGACCTCCCATGTGACACAGCAGTAAAGATTCCACCTGCAATGTAGGAGATGCAAGAGACACAGGTTCAGTCCCTGGGTTGGGAAGAGCCCCTGGAGAAGGAAATGGCAGGCCACTCCAGTATTCTTGCTTGGAAAATTCCATGGACAGAGGAGTCTGTCTGACCATAGTTCCTGGGGTCGCACAGAGTCAGAAACGACTTAGCACACACACACAGTAGGACATCAATTCCAAGATAACAGCCACATGAGGGCCTTAGTAATGCTTTCTCCTGACAGGAGAATCTTCAGAGGAGACCATATTCCTGATAACTAGCTTGACACGAAATCCACAAGAGACTTTGCAACAGAGATACTCAGCCAAATCCACGCCCCAGACAAGAGATAATACATGTTTGTAGTTTTATAGTTTTGAGTCTCTAAACCATTGGGTAATTTGTTACACAGTAGTGCTGCTGCTGCTGCTAAGTCGCTTCAGTCGTGTCTGACTCTGTGTGACCCCATAGACGGCAGCCCACCAGGCTCCCCCGTCCCTGGGATTCTCCAGGCAAGAACACTAGAGTGGGTTGCCATTTCCTTCTCCAATGCATGAAAGTAAAAGTGAAAGTGAAGTCGCTCAGTCGTGTCCAACTCTTAGCGACCCCATGGACTGCAGCCTACCAGGCTCCTCCATCCATGGGATTTCCCAGGCAAGAGTACTGGAGTGGGGTGCCATTGTAGTAGATAATACCAATTTCATTCCTGGCAGTGAGGTGCTGCCATAACAAATACTTGAAATGTGGAAATGCTTGTGTAGTCAGGCAGTGGGCTTTGAGGAGAATGTGTCAGTACAAAGTGCCTTGAACACATGGTTTATTGAATCATCATTCCCTTGCAAGGTAAGTGAGGAAGCTGTAAATGAGGGCTCGCAAGAAAGTAAGAACTTTTTACTGGGAACTAGAGGAAGAAGGATCATTGTTATGCAGTGGCAGAAATTTAGCAAAACTGTTGCTTGCATTTATTTGGACAATAGAAAATACATTTAGTGACTTTTAAACAAAAACCTATCCAGGTCTTGCTGCTTTTGAATGTTCTTGGTCTTTCCACATGGCAAATGACACTAAAAGTAAGAGGTGACTTCCATGCAAAGCTTAAATCCAGGACATTGACCTGGAGCATTTTACTATATAAGACATTATGGAGACAATTGATGAAGCTTTAATAGAGTCTAAAGATTAGATTGTAATAATACATTAAAGTTAATTTCCTTATTTTGGTAAATGTATTTTTGTTGTGTAAGGAGAATGTGTTTATTTGTAGAAAACAGGCAAAATTCTTTCTCCAGTTTCCTAACAATGACTATGCTTATGGGGCACAGATGAAATCAGTGATAGTTTCCCTGTTCATTCTATCCCACTTGAGCTTCTCTATGTGCTCATGGCTGGCACATATGATAAAATGTTGCTTTATCATTTTATGTTTGTCTGTTTGTGACACTTCTGTGAAAGCAAGGAAGTATGGAGATTTATGCTTTGAAATAATAATAATGGTGTAATAAATTATATAAATAAATAATGGTATAATAAAACATTACATTTTAACTATAGTCAGAGTCTTCACTATTTCTTTCTTGGAGCTGGACTATTAAGTATGACCATGTAGAAAATATTCTCTGATTAAAAACCTACCAACCGAGGCTTAAGCAGTACATGAACCGTGAATTTCCAAATGTTCAACCTGGATTTAGAAAAGGCAGAGGAACAAGAAATTAAACTGCCAATAGCTGTTAGATCAGAGACAAAGCAAGAGACTTCCAGAAAAACATCTACTTCTGTTTTATTGACTACGCCAAACCCTTTGTGTGAATCACAACAAACTGTGGAAAACTCAAGAGACGGGAATACCTGACTACTGTACTTGCCTCTTGAGAAATCTGTATGCAGGTCAAGAAGCAACAATTAGAACTAGACATGAAACAATGAACTGGTTCCAAATTGGGAAAGAAGTACATCAAGGCTGTATATTGTCACCCTGCTTATTTAACTTAGACACAGAGAACGTCATGCGAAATACAGGGCTAGATGAAGCACAAGCTGGAATCAAAATTTCCAGGACAAATATTAATAACCTCAGATATACAGATGATATCACCCTTGGGAGAAAGAGAGAGGAAATAAAGAGTCTCCTGATTAAAGTGAAAGAGGAGAGTGAAAAAGCTGGCTTAAAACTCAACATTCAGAAAACTAAGATCATGACATCATGACATCCCATCACTTCATGGTAAATATATGGGAAAACAATGGAAACAGTGACAGACTTTATTTTTGGGGGCTCCAAAATCACTGCAGATGGTGACTGCAGCCATGAAATTAAAAGATGTTTGCTCCTTGGAAGAAAAGCAATGACCAACCAAGACAGCATATTAAAATGCAGAGATGTTACTTTGCCAACAAAGGTCCATCTAGTCAAATCTACGGTTTTTCAAGTAGTCATGTATGGACGTGAGAGTTGGACCAGAAAGAAGGCTGAACACTGAAGAACTGATTCTTTTGAACTGTGGTGTGGGAGAAGACTCCTGAGAGTCCCTTGGATTGCAAGGAGATCAAACCAGTCAATTTTAAAGAAAATCAGTCCTGAATATTCATTGGAAGGACTGATGCTAATGTTGAAACTTCAAAACTTTGGTCACCTGATGCAAAGTATTGACTTACTGAAAAGCCCCTGATGCTGGGAAAAATTGAAGGAAGGAGGAGAAGGGGAAGACAGAAGATGAGATGGTTGGATGGCATCACCAACTCAATAGACATGAGTTTGAGCAAGCTCTGGGAGTTGATGATGGACAGGTTAGCCTGGCTTGCTGCAGTCCATGGGGTTGCAAAAAGTCAGACAGGACTGAGCAACTGAACTGACTGAACTGAATAACCTACCAAAAACTCCACCAACATTTTCATCCTGGAATTTATCCCCAAACCTCATGTGAAACAGAATGCAACTCATTAAAAAAAAAAAAAATCCAAGAGGGTGCATGTTATTTATTTTTTTGAAGCCAACAGTGTAATTCCTTGTGATGTATACTACTTTACTTAATTCTTTCTAAACATTTTTTAAACTCAGTGAATAAGAGATACTTAGTCCTCTGATTTTTTTTCTGATGCATGGAACACATCCTCTAATTATAAAATAATATAGTAATATAATATTAATACCAAAGTCTTTACAAGCACAGCTGAGATTAAAAACTAATTTAAAGCTTCCAAAGAAATTTTAGAAACCACTAACCATAGAAAAAGGATATAATTGATTGCACTAACTTTGTTATAAAGAACCCAGGAGTCATTCCTATTTTCTGATCCATAAGAGTTTTCATAGAAAAATAAAGATGAAATAGTAAATGATACTGCATGTAATTATCATAATGGTTAAGGAAAACAGGAAATGCAAACCTCCGTTAGTTCACTTGGCCCCTAACTATTGCTCAGAAAATGGCAGGTCTTACTTCATCAATTGTGATTTACAATTAAGATCTATAACATGTGCCATAGGGACCTGGTTACGAATATCCCAGTCAGTGGCTTAAAAATGGCTGAGCTCAGGCTGGAGAAGAAAATACAGGTATAAATATGGATTTAAATATCTTAAACCTGTCAGCATTCTAGGAAAAGTAACTGAAACTGCACACCTTACTAATGCAAAATCATCAGATATTAAAGAGGGCTGCTGCTGCTGCTGTTGCTAAGTCGCTTCAGTCGTTTCCGACTCTGTGCGACCCCATAGACAGCAGCCCAGCAGGCTCCCCCATCCCTGGGATTCTCCAGGCAAGAACACTGGAGTGGGTTGCCATTTCCTTCTCCAATGCATGAAAGTGAAAAGTGAAAGTGAAGTCGCTCAGTCATGTCTGACTCTTAGCGACCCCATGGACTGCAGCCTACCAGGCTCCTCCGTCCACGGGATTAAAGAGGGCACATTAATGTAATTCATTGTTACTCCAATGATCTTACAGAATTAAGAGCACATTCATAACATCCAGAGTTGTCTCCAAGGAAAAACTTTGAGTTGGGGAATATCTGGATCATAAAGTAATTTCCTTAGGTCAGAGTAAAGGCCATTTATCTGTGAATATTACTTCCATAGCATATTAGATATAGCACAAGTTAGTGACAAAGTGACCTTTCTCTTAAACAGTTAATAGATTCACTATAATTTTCTTCAACTTTGGGGAACTAAATATGTTCCATAGTCTTAGAAGTCTTAAATACCAATTTCCCTCAAAAATTTCTACCATCCTGCTCACCACTATCCTCCCTTTGTAGAGTTATGAGTTTTATAATTTTCACATTTGTTAATTTTGATTCCAGGTTTAATCATTCATCATATTTTCAGATGTAAAATCCATTATTGCTAAATTGGCATTTTCCTAATAGATTTTTTTTCTTGACCTTTTATATCACAACTAAGCTATCTTTTTGTTGTCCAATCTTTCAGTCGTTTTCTACTCTTTGTGACTCTTGGAGCCCTCCAGGTTCCTCTGTCCATGGGGTTTTCCAGGCAAGAATACTAGAGTGGATCACCATGCCCTCCTCCAGGGGATCTGCCCAACCCAGGGATCAAACCCATGTCTCCTATATTGGCAGGTGAGTTCTTTACCTCTGAGCCACTAGGGAAGCCAAAATGAATGTTAACTTAACTTGAATATTTTTTTACTATCTGTTGAGAAAAATAAAAAATTATATTGAGAGATAGAAGAGTAAGCCAAAGTTCCCTGATTAAAGAAATTTGAAATCTGCTTGCTCCTATGTATGGAAGTGGAACAGATTAGGCTGAATGGAGAAGGAATGATATTACCTCTCATTGATACAATTTATTTAGATATGTATTTTCTAAATTGGCTGTGACTTTTAGTAAAAATGAAATAGGAGCATTCTTGATTGTTGGGGAAAGGTAGTTGTTTCCCAGAGAACACCTCAAGCGTGGATATGCAAAGCCAACTATGAGATTTTCCACAATAGCTACATTGTCCAATACACCATAGTCAGTTCTATCTGGTTTTGACTGTATATTATTTTAATAGTCCAGGGGAAATGACACAGAGCCAGGGATTTCCTAAAAGGGATGTAGCAAAAGAAAACAGAGAGAGAAAAAAAAATGGGCCAATTAGAGCAGTAAGCCATTTCTGGATGCTAAGGAGGGTATGCTTGGGAATGGAGTTCAGGTGCTCTAGGGAGATAACTGTGATGTTAGGATGCAGCTGTTTTTTTTGGTCAAGTTAAAGCTGAAACAACTCGCACAAAACTAACCAGGTCTTCTCTTAATATGTGTATTTTGGTTACATGTATATGTAGGTTTCTGGGAGATGGCAAAAGTAGTGCCTGATAGTTTTTCAATTTCTAATATTTAATATGTAAATGGTGTTTACACTTGTTAGTATTTATCTGAAAATGGCATATTATGTAAACACAATCCAAGAATACCTGGGTGAACTCATAGCATATGATACAGTTCCATATTAAAAAAAATACTCCTCTGTTATTAAAAAAAAAAACTATATTTTAAAAGGAGGGTGCATTGAAAATAAGTTTAGGTATTTATAGAAGTCTCTTGAATAGCCAGTGAAAATTTTTGGCTATTATGTTATATGGCAAAGCATTTTAAAGAACCTGTTCTTTCATGGATCTTTCTGATAACTCATGGTGGCACAGCATACTCTGTCTCACCCCAGACCTGGACCACTCCAAGCCTGGGCCACTCAGTTCTCCTACTCACCTACCCTTCGCTTGAATTTCCAGATTTATTTCTCTCTTCATGCATTAGCTGAAAATTCTTTATATAAAGAATTTTTATAAATCTTTATATAAAGGTTCAGCTCTTCAGCCCTATTCTTTCTCCTAATTGGCATAACAAAAGACCTAATGGATTATTTAATAAGACAGAATTTTCTAATATTGCAGAGGGATGTGTCTGTTTGCTTTAAGGATGCTGTTTCAGTACTAAAGAGTAACTAACGGTCATGAAATCATGTAAATACTTCCAGTTTACATGAAGTAAGCACCAGGTTAAAGTACGTATGTACTGGATTTCATTGTCTTCTTAAAAGCCATACTTTGTCTCAAAGTACTATCTTCATTTTTGTCCCCCCCCTTCATTTTTCTACTTGTACTTATCTTCAAAGTGCAAGTTTATAAACAGCTATCCATATTTTCAGGCACTATTTTCTAATAAGACATTTCCCAAACTGTATTTCTAAATCTCTAGGAATCATAGCATAGCATAAAAGAAGCATTTCAAAAAAAAAAAAGTAGCCCTGAGTATGCACACAAAAGTTTAAAATCAAAGTGAACTCCTCTGAGCTGATTTCTTAGGTCAAGGAGAGAAAATGGTCTTTGAATGCCTGATAAGGTCACAGACACAATTTCCAGTGCATTTATGGTAAATCCATGTGACAACTCCTACAGCCACTAACCTGCGTCTGCCCTCAGGGTACCCTGTACAATCTTCTTTGCATGTCTGGGATGGTTGAGGGGGCAGCAGGAGCCCTCTGAGAAATGTAAGACTTAGGAAATATTAGCAGTGGCTCACACAGAGCATTTCCAGTTGAAACCAGAAGTGATGAGGAACTTTATCTTACAAATGTGCTAGAAACCAGAAGTTTCTATGAAATAAATTCAGGGACTGGTTGTGGTGACTTTGCAATAAAAGTTATAATTAAAAATTGTCATTAACGCTGGAATCCTTAACTCATTGGCCCTAAAATACATATTATAGGACTTTGTGAATTTTGGTTGTTGTTGTTCAATTGCTAAGTCATGTCTCATGAACTGGAACACACCAGGCTTCCCTGTCCTTCACTATCTCCCGAGTTTCCTCAAACTGTGCTCAAATAGTGTCTATTGAATCAGCGATGCCATCCTTTGGGAATTTAGGTAGTAAAATTTATATTATATTTAAATTATTAAGAATTACGATGATACTATAGCCTAACTGTAAATTTATTCTAGTAATGGCTATATAATGATACTTGCCTCTGGGTTTGATGGAATAACTGCTATGGGTTATTATAGACACAATACCTGTTATTCAAAGTCTCTCTGGATAGCTCCAAAGCATGAAACACATCCCTTTATGAACTCCTTCCAGATGAAATACATGTTTTGGACAATTTATTTTGGGCCAAGAATTACTATTTGGTATTTGGTGTTACCTCCAGAACTGTGTAGGAGCCTGAATTTGTAATGGCAATCACTTTCAGTACAAAGTGAGTTATGTCCTTAAAATAAAATGGCACTCTATGAATTCAGGGAAATATAAAGATTGTAAAATAGTGAAGAAATGTTATATGTTCTAGATATTTATGTATCTATTCAAGCATTTAGAATGGAGCAAGACAAGAAAAAAGTAGAAAAAAATGTTGAAAAAGTAAATGAAATTAGTTGTATCCTACACAGTGCAAGAATAATCTCCTGGGTTACAAGTAAGATATTTCCATCAACCTGCAGAAAAATACATGTTGAAAAGGCCTCATCGTAGCATCTGACAGAATTTTTATTTGCTTACTCACCCACAGGAGACATTTCTGGAACACTAGCAATGTAAGGTCCATCCAAAAACTTCGGCTCATTATCATTAATATCCTGCACTTTGATGATGAATTCTGATTCAGGCTCCAGGGGCTTCCTGGTTTCTATGTCCACAGCCTGAGCACGAAGGGTGTAGAAAGGTTTTTCCTCTCTATCCAGGCTCCTTATGGCATGAATGTCCCCTGTAGTTTCATCAATGGTAAAAACGGTGCCAGCGCCATCTCCCGAGAGGGTGTATTTTACAGTGCCCTCTCCTTTATCTAAGTCAGAATGGAGCTTTAGGGAGAGAGAGAGACAGAGAGAAACACAATTAAAGGGATGGTCACATGTTAAAAAGTCATACTTGCAGTATAATTTTTTATTAGAAAAGTTAAACCAAAATCTTACAGCTCTTTTTTCCCTTTTATTTCACTAATGTTTTTTTTTACAAATATTTTTAACACAAAAATGTGAAAAATGTATGGGGAGCGCCTACATATACTATATATCTCAGAGATTCCACTGTTTCCCTTTCAGTCTTACTATACAGGACTTTTGATTTATCACATAGGTAGATCACACATCTATCCTTTCATTAACTCTCCTGTCAATCTATCTTATTTCTCCACGCATTACAGAGATCAGAAGTATAGCCTCAAATCCATCAACATGTATAAATATAATGATTTTGAACATTTACTTCTTTCACATACTTTGGGGGATGAAATTTCATAAAATGAAATGCACAACTCTTAAGCATACTTATTGCTTCATTTTAAATGACTGTTGTATTAAAATAAATTAGCTGATATATATTGAATCAGTCCATAGTGTCACAAAGAATCGGGCATGACTGAGCATGCACATGCATGCACACATTTTAATCAAAAACCTTCCAAATACCCTGAAGATAGAAGTCGATAATGTGCATCCAGTGAGAGAGATAGTAAAAACAAAACAAAACTCAGAAAACACTATCTTTTCATTTGAAAGGAGAGGACAGTTTTGGCGTACCAGGTCGATTTTAGATATGAATGATGGAGTATCTCATTTTAACAGACTGACTCTCAGTGAGTTATTCAATCTTACTCAGCCAGATGATGGGTAGAATAACTGATTATTCCTTCAGATTCACAAATATTTAGCTATAATCTGTACTATATATTTGAAGTTTCAATTTCTGCTAATTTCTTTTGAAATTCAGCACATGCCTAATTGACTGTAATACAATATGGAATGAGAAACAGAAATATAATAGAGGAGAAGACCATTAAGAAGAGAAGTTATTATTGTGTTTATTGTGTATTATTGTATTGTAAATCAGTGTTTTTCAAACTGGAGTCCAAGATTTAACATAAGATGACCCTGATGCTGGGAAAGATTGAAGGCAAAAGGAGAAGAGGGCAGCAGAAGATGAGATGGTGACTGACTCAATGGACATGAACTTGAGCAAACTCCAGGAAATAGTGGAGTATAGGGAAGCCTGGCCTGCAGCAGTCCATGGGGGCCACAAAAAGTCAGACACAACTGAAGCAGCTGGGCATGTATGCAAATTATATAAATGTTTCATTATACACAATTTCTAAGAATATGTATAAGTGAAAGTCACTCAGTTGTGTTCGACTGTTTGACACTCCATGGACTATACAGTCCATGGAATTCTTCAGGCCAGAATACTGGAGTGGGTAGCCTTTCCTTTCTCCTGGGGATCTTCCCATACCAGGGATCAAACCCAGGTCTCCCTCATTGAAGGCGGATTCTTCACCAGCTGAACCACAAGAGAATTGCCAAGAATATGTATACTCATATATATAATGTGAATAATATACATTCATATTCTAGTTAAATTTAAAAGGATGCCTATTTTTATAAATAATATTAATTTTCATCCAGATACTGATCTGAAATGTTTTAAAATATGTTTTATCTGATTTCAATGTTCAAATTTTTGGATTTAAAAGCTCATTCCAGTCAACAGAGTAACCAAAGAAAATATGTTGAACTTCTAGTGAAACTGAAACCATTTGCGCCATATTTGAGAAGGCAATGGCAACCCACTCCAGTACTCTTGCCTGGGAAATCCCATGGACGGAGAAGCCTTGTAGGCTACAGTCTATGGGGTCGCGAAGAGTCAGACATGACTGAGCGACTTCACTTTCACGCACTGGAGGAGGAAATGACAACCCACTCCAGTACTCTTGCCTGGAGAATCCCAGGGACGCGCAGCTTGGTGGGCTGCCATCTGTGGGGTCACAGTGACGTAACTTAGCAGCAGCAGCAGCATGCAAGTATAACTCTCTTGCAAAATTTTGGATAAAGATGAGTTTTGTTTTTCTTAATGTTTCAACACAGCCTAAAAGTTTTGAAAATATTTTAAAGCATATAATAATCCTTTGCAAATAAGCATTGTGTGTATTCAGTTCAGTTCAGTCACTCAGTTGTGTCCGACTCTTTGCGACCCCATGAACTGCAACACGCCAGGCCTCCCTGTCCATCACCATCTCCTGGAGTTCACTCAAATTCACGTCCATCGAGTCAGTGATGCCATCCAGCCATCTCATCCTCTGTCGTCCCCTTCTTCTCCTGCCCCCAATCCCTCCCAGCATCAGAGTCTTTTCCAATGAGTCAACTCTTCGCATGAGGTGGCCAAAGTACTGGAGTTTCAGCTTTAGCATCATTCCTTCCAAAGAAATCCCAGGGCAGATCTCCTTCAGAAGGAACTGGTTGGATCTCCTTGCAGTCCAAGGGACTCTCAAGAGTCTTCTCCCAACACCACAGTTCAAAAGCATCAATTCTTTGGTGCTCAGCTTTCTTCACAGTCCAACTCTCACATCCATACATGACCACTGGAAAAACCATAGCCTTGACTAGACGGACCTTTGTTGGCAAAGTAATGTCTCTGCTTTTCAATATGCTTTCTAGGTTGGTCATAACTTTTCTTCTAAGGAGTAAGCGTCTTTTAATTTCATGGCTGCAGTCACCATCTGCAGTGATTTTGGAGCTCAAAAAAATAAAGTCTGGCACTGTTTCCACTGTTTCCCCATCTATTTGCCATGAAGTGTGGGACCAGATGCCATGATCTTCGTTTTCTGAATGTAGAGCTTTAAGCCAACTTTTTCACTCTCCTCTTTCACTTTCATCAATTGTGTGTATTAGTAATATTAAAAAAAAAATCACTCAACCTTATTACATCTTTGCTCTTAAACTCAACATCTTCCTTTAGATTCAGTAAAATAACATCATCCTTAATATTAATGTCATATAAAATGAACATATAAACTGTTCATTTTGTGAATTTGTATTTATTTCAAATGGCTCTGAAGTACACTTGCATAAGCAAAGAATTTATACTGGGTGAATGCTATAACTTAAACAATGAGAAAACTATAAAGGAGCACCGCATTTTTTTTTTCCTTAAAAGTTTCTGTATATTTTACTCAAGTCTAAGGAAAATTGCTAAAAATGACAGGAAGAAGTTTTTTTTCCTCCTAATTTTTTATAAACTGCTATGAAGCATAGGAAGTTTCAAGCGTAAAATCAAGCTGTAGAGAAATGTTCTTTGAACTTAGGAATTTCAAATTACAAATTTCACCCATACTATTAAAGATTTTCAACACAGTGAGCATTACTTTTGCTTTCAAATTTATCTGAAAATATGAGACAGGCAAAAGCAATGACTTTATAAACTGGATCCATTTTGCCAATGGCCCCAAAGAATATCTGCTAATTTTGTGGGAACCAAGTGAAAATTCTAAGTAGGTTTTTACAATGTGATCCAAATAGAGTTACCAAAAATACCTTCATTTAGCCAAAATCAGAACTGTTTTCTTTTCAAACTGACATAAGACCAAAAAAGCAAATGTGTTTTCAGTTCATGGATCCAAGATCCAAATTAAATTCAATTGCTGCTACTCCTTACACATCTATCTTTTCCTCCTAATTTAAGTTGGGTTCTGCAGAGATTAAAGCTTCAGAAGAAATGTATGAAAAGATGTTGAAACTTAAACTGAAAATAAGATTGATGAAGGTAAAATTCTCTAGAGGATTAGAATGGTTATAGCAGTTTATTACATGATAATACCTTAAAGAAGATCACCTGTAGTATCTGGCATTGACAGGCAATGTTTAAAATTATTTATTCTGTATTGATTGAGGCCACTATATGCATAACTAGCTAAAAGTATAGGTATTTTTGCAACATTAGTTCTAATGTTTGGAGAAGGCAATGGCACCCCACTCCAGTGCTCTTGCCTGGAAAATCCCATGGACGAAAGAGCCCGGAAGGCTGCAGTCCATGGGGTTGCTGAGGGTCGGACATGACTTCACTTTCACTTTCATGCATTGGAGAAGGAAATGGCAACCCACTCCAGTGTTCTTGCCTGGAGAATCCCAGGGACGGGGAGCCTGGTGGGCTGCCGTCTATGGGGTCGCACAGAGTTGGACATGACTGAAGTGACTTCAAAGCAGTTCTAATGTTAAATGATGTTGGCTTGATGTTGGGTATCTTTGAATTTTTTTTTTTTTTGTATTACATATAAAATAATTTGAGTAGAGAGTGTTATAAGCTAACATGAAATCTCCACCATCCTCTTACCTAGAGATAACTATCACTTTATACCCTTTCCATTATATATATACATATTCTTCTATAAATATATATGAAAGTTTCTATATATATATATATTTATATATGATTTATGTGCTGCTGTACTGTGCAGTCTCTTCAGTCATGTCCAACTCTTTGTGACCCTAATGACCATAGAATGCAAGGCTCCTCTGTCCATGTAATTCTCCAAGCAAGAATACTGAAGAATGCCCTCCTCCAGGGTATCTTCCTGACCCAAGATCGAACTCATGTGTCTTGAGTCTCTTGCATTGGCAGGCAGGTTCTTTACCACTAGTGACAACTGGGAAGCCTGTAATTTTATATGTATATATAATATCCTCTTATTATAAATACATATAAACTTGATATAAAAATGAGAAATTGGTCAACATTTTCCATTACCATAATCATTTCCAGTGTAATTTTAAATTCTTCAGAATTACTTTTTAATACCTGCATTATATTTTTTAAAAGAAGTTGAGTGATTCAGTGGCTTTTGCTCATCCTTTCATAAGTATGTGATGACAATGTGTGTGTTGTCCTGTTTAATTCCATAATAAACAGGCAAATAGAAGGGTAATTATCCAGACCAAAAATGTGATGTTTTTTATGAATCAAAAGTTTTTGAATCTTGAATGATTCCAGAACTTGATCTCCATAGATAAATTTGATTTCTTAAACATTTTAGCAATATAATTCAGGCTCAGTTTACATTATGAAGCTACTTCTTTGTCTTAATTTTATTTAGCAGGAGAGAGGATTACAGAAGAGTTCACTTATTGAGTTTCATCTTTTGGGTTGTGTAACTGTGAACAATCACAGATGCCATTTTACAGAGGAGCTTTAAGCTTCATGTATAGCAAGCTAATAACTCGACAAGGATAAAATTATTTTCCTTTATAACAATTTAAAAATAACAGCAAGAAATGTTTCTTATTCCAATTGTTTTGCTTTAAAAGCTGTTTCTGAGTAGGTGCTGACTATATTTACAGACTGAAGCGGCCAACTCCAGTAATATCATCTTTTAGTATTGACACTTAAAATAAAATTTCTGCCAGAAACAGAGTTCCATAAATGGTGTATATAGAAATATGCACTGTCCAGGCAGTTGTTTTGTGGAAGTGGTGTTGTTATTTTCTCATGTTTTCCAAGTCATCTCAGATGGAGCGTGAAAATGAGATGCCAAGAGAGGCTTAAAAAAGATACTGAGGACTAGTTTCAGAATGTGAGCAAATCTGAATTCCAGTGCCTAAAAGTTTTGAGAAAGCCAGCTTAAAGTTAAATGTTTACTAGAATCTCCCTGATGATATTTTAGAAACTGATGCACCAAAAAAAAAATTTTATTCTTATCTTCTCTGAGTTTAAAAGTGCACATAATATCACTACAACCAGCAGTTATTTTATTTCCATTTGCTATTTCCCAGGATAAGCAGTGGTCACCAGGCATGAGAAGGGTATAGAGTATGTTGGGCAGAAAAATGTATAATTTTGACAAATTTTTTTACTGGAAAGTTAAAAATTTGTTGTTGTTGTTCAATTGTTAACTCATGCCTGACTCTTTGTGACCCTATTGACACAAGCAGGTCAGGCATCCCTATCCTTCAGTATCTCCTGGAATTTACTCAATCTCATGACCACTGAGTCAGTGAAGCCATCCAACCATCTCATCCTCAGTCATCCTCTTCTCCTCCTGCCCTCACTCCTTCCTAGCATCAGGATCTTTTCCAATGAATCGGTTCTTTGCATCCAGTGGCCAAAGTGTTGGAGCTTCAGCTTCAGCATCAGTCCTTTCAGTGAATATTCAGGGTTGATTTCATTTAGGACTAACTGATTTGGTCACCTTGCTGTCCAAGAGACTCTCAAGAGCCTTCTTCAGCATCACAATTTGAAAGAAATATTTGACTTGGTGTTAATACCTGCAAACTACCTTACTATGTGTTTATGGATAGTATGGTATTATGGGTATTAATCTAACCTGCTTTTTAGATTATATTGTAAACAATTTGCTTTTTCAATAAGTATGAATTTATTACATCTATTTATGTTAATCACAAGTATTTTAATAAAAAATACATTGAAATGGCTAAAATTAGAGTATGGAAGTGTTTATAATATACCGTTTTTACACTCCTTTTCTCTGTCTTTCTCATCAGGGAAATCTGTATCTATTGTCTAACAGAAACCAACAGACATCAGTAACACTGATGTCTGATTGATATATCCATTGCAAGTAAAGAGCTTGTTTTTTCTCCCCCTTATATTTTCTTCTAAAATGTTTGCAACCTTATTTTCATTTTGAAATTCTAATAATTTAGAACATTGTCTCCAAGTATGAGTTTATGTGTGCTTGTGTTTTGAATAGTGGTCTAGATATGAGTTGATACATTTATGATTCTTTCATTGGGTTGGGCACTTAGCAAATTCTTTCAATTCAAAAACTATTTTCCTTCAGCACTGAGATATTTCCTTCTATGGTTATTTCCATAATTAAGTTCTATCCTCTGTCTTTTCTATTGTTTATCTAGAATTCATTCATTCAATGTTAGACCTCATGCACCTTCTATAAATAGTATACTCTTTCTACAGTTATTCATTCCTATATATTTTGGTCTATTATATGAAAAAATTAAAACTTATCTTAAAATTATGTATTATTTTCTATATTTTCAAAGTCAGTAAACATGTCCCCATGTGTGCATACATGCACACATAACACAGACATATTAATTTCCAAGATTTTTTTCATTTACTATGAATGTCCCCACTTAATAGAATCATGCTTGTTTTGTGTACACTGGGGATGCCTGAAACTTTTTGAGAACTCTAATTTGTACATATATGTGCATGCGTGTGTGTGTGTGTGTGTGTGTGTGTGTGTGTGTTTGTGTGTGTGTTCCCTAAACTTTCTGTTGCTTCAGGATCACTTTTTGTTTTTGGAATTTGAGGCTTTATTTTTCATATCACTGGCTTTCCTCAAATGTTTGATGACTCTCACTCATCAGTTCATATTTAAGAGTTTTGAAATTGCAGGATGAATTTATTGATTACAGTTTTGTCCTAGGTTGAATAGACAATGGAGTTCTATCAGTAGCCTAATTCTTTTCAGATTTTCTTTAGAAGAACTTTTTTAAAAAAAAAAAATCTTTATTGTTTACATATGACTCATTTATGTTTGGATTCCATGCATTATCATGCAAGTGGGAGGAATTCTGTACACAGACTATCAGTTAATCTCCATATTTTATCATCCTTTTCTCTTAATCGTTAGCATTTTTTAGTTTTTTTCAGAATTGTTCCTCCTTAGTTGGATCCCTCTCAATACAAATGCTTGTAAGTAGCTTTGAATTTATTTGACCAGTCACCAATCCTTCACCCACTTACTGGTTTATAGAAATTGGCTATACTGCCTGATGCCCTGCATACCACCTCGATCAAGATTATAGCCGTCATCACCCAGTCATATTCAATTTTCTCCTCTTATGACTCCAGATATAGTTCTTTAGTTTTTTAACATTGATTCAAGCAAGATTCAAGCATTGTATTTGAATTTTGTCTTTATTTTCTTTAAGTTTAAAACAACCATGCCTATTAATATTATGTTCTTGTCATTATCTTCTTTAAAAAACTAGACTCTCATTTTAAATGTGTCTGCCAGAACAAGAAACTTCCTGATGTGTCTTTATATCTTTACTATTCTGTCTTAGACTATCTCTTCTTCAGTTTTTAAGTATATATGAGTCAATATGGTGCCATACCAGTGTGTGTATGTGGTGTTAAGCTGCTTCAGTCGTGTCCACTGTGTGTGACCCTGTGGACTGTAGCCGGCCATGTTCCCCTGTTCGTGGGATTCCCTAGGCAAGGATATTGGAGTAAGTTGCCATTATGCCCTACTTAATATTGAGATCCTTGTAACACAAATTACGGACGTCTTCCACCAGCCATCTTCATAAACACATTCAGTCTAAGAAAAAAACTTCCCAGTATAGGATGTGCCTCAGTAAATTTTGGTGTAATAGCAGCATGTAAGTGGTCATATTTATTTTCAGTTTGAAAATCTACGATTATGAAGGCTGTAGAATGACTTAGTACTATGGTTCAGCAGTCCGTGCATGAGATAGGAGATAATATAATTTACATACAGGATTCATTCTGGTAAATGGGCCAAAATGAATATAAGAAAATTTTATGTGAGTTTCTTTGGCTGAAATAATCTTATTATGTATAAAGCAAACTACTTTTGCTACATTTTCCTTGGTGAACATAAAAGACTCAGTGTGCCCTGTTTTGTGGTTGCTCAGTTCTCAGGACCTTACAGTGGTCATTGTAAGAACTACAAAGTGATCAGATTATGTTCAAGGAATAGTTTATTGATGAAAGACCAGACACAAAGATGATCTATAACCCTGCCAGAATAATGACACAATGCAAAAATTCTGTCTTTTAGAAGCCACAGAATGCCTAAGAATATTTGGCATTCTATTCCATTCTGCCCCCTAAGGGGACTCATTTGTTCTTCCTAGCTTGACTGTTGTCATTTGAGCAAGGGGAATGCCACTTTACAAGGCTGGGAATTCCCTTTAACAGCCCAATGTGAGTTCAGAACTCCCCTGACTGGGTTACAGACCCAAAGCTATTTATCATCTGGAAATATTTCACCTTCTATTTAAGAGAGTAGAAATTCATTTCAAAAAGGCCCACACCTCCCCCGAGATAAGCCACAGACAAGCAAAGAAGAACAAAGACTATTTACAATGCTTGGGAACAATAAAAATTGATGTGCTTGGATATATTACACATCCCATTAAAGAAAAAACATACTCTTCACCGGATGTTCTCTTTCATCTTTCTTTTTCTCCTTGAAGACTGCATGTGTGGCTACATGTGAGGAGCATCCTAACTAATTTTTTAGATTGTCATATTTTACAACTTTAGCTGTTACAGATTACTTTATATCATTTGAGAGTGTCACAATGTATTAATAGGTACTTCTGTAAAAGTTTGAGAGGTCATTGGAATGGTGCCTGGATTTAGGAGGAAAAATATGCGTAGACAAGGTCAAAATAATTTCTTTCCTACAATTCCAAAGCTGTAAAACATTTTTCACAAGGTCAGATTTTTGGTTAAAAAAAAAAATCTTAAACAATAAACTAGCAATAAACTAGTCATTAAATTGTCAGAAACAGAATCTCTCTTTGCAGTAACATTGTATTTTATGTATGATTTCAAATAAGGTTATTTTTCAGAATGCTAGATAAATTTGTATGATTTATTCTAAATGTAAAGTAAATGCCAAAAATAATGTGGAAAGTAATGCCAATAAAATGGATTATTAGTAATCAAGATACAGTATTATAACTAGAGGTAATTTATTACCATTTTGTCTGTGTGTTACTACTTTTATTATTTGCCTTTACTGAATAGCAAGCACTATGTTGTATATTTTATAAGCTTTATTTAATTCTCAAAATGATCAGTGATATGCTAAAATTAGAAATTTGAGAGATAAAATTTTTAAACTAAATTCTAGTAGTTTAACATGTTTAAACATTTTCAACAGCTATATGTTCTATCCTAAATTCTTAGTAAGTGTATCTAATAACTCTAATAAAGCAAGCAGACCGAAATACTAACTCTAATATAAATCATGGAATGATCTAAAATCTATGATTATGAGCACCAAAATTTAGGTTTAGAGTCCTAAATCCATTTATCCTTACCTGGACATTACTGTGTAACTTAATACATGTCTTTGGACTTCAGAATCCTCATATGTAAAATGTGGATTTTAACATTTATATCATAAATTTGGGGAATACTGTAGACAATTTGACTTCATATTGTCCATTTTCCTTCATTTATCTCCATTTATATCCAAATGAGCCCAGGATAGCAATATTTGTTTTCATTTGTATCAATTTATGCTCACATGTGCTAATTGGATCCAAAATAGTGGAAAAAAATGCTATCAGGCTTCTACTTTTAGCTAGACAATTTTTAGTGCTTTTATATACTTTCTATATTTAATGCTCAGAACAACCCTACAGATACAACTCTATTAACATCATACAATAGACCAGTTAGACCTAATTGATATCTATAGGACATTTCATCCCAAAACAATGAATTTCACCTTTTTCTCAAGCGCACATGAAAACTTCTCCAGGATAGATCACATCCTCGGCCATATCTAGCCTCGGTAAATTCAAAAAAATTGAAATCATTCCAAGCATCTTTTCTGACCACAATGCAGTAAGATTAGATCCCAATTACAGGAGAAAAACTATTAAAAATTCAAACATATGGAGGCTGAACAGCACGCTGCTCAATAACAAACAAATCACAGAAGAAATCAAAAAGGAAATCAAAATTTGCATAGAAACGAATGAAAATAAAAACACAACAACCCAAAACCTGTGGGACACTGTAAAAGCAGTCCTAAGGAGAAAGTTCATAGCAGTACAGGCATAACTCAAAAAATAAGAAAAAAGTCAAATAAATAACCTAAATCTACACCTAAAACAACTAGACAAGGAAGAAATGAAGAACCCCAGGGTTAGTAGAAGGAAAGAAATCTTAAAAATTAGGGCAGAAATAAATGCAAAAGAAACAAGAGACCATAGCAAAGTCAACAAAGCCAAAAGCTGGTTCTTTGAAAGGATCAATAAAATTGACAAACCATTAACCAGACTCATCAACAAACAAAGGGAGAAAAATCAAATCAATAAAATTAGAAATGAAAATGGAGAGATCACAACAGACAACACAGATATACAAAGGATCATAAGAGACTATCAGCAATTATATGCCAATAAAATGGACAATGTGGAAGAAATGGACAAATTCTTAGAAAAGTACAACTTTCCAAAACTCAACCAGGAAGAAATAGAAAATCTTAACAGACCCATCACAAGCACAGAAATTGAAACTGTAATCAGAAATATTCCAGCAAACAAAACCCCAGGTCCAGATGGCTTCATAGCTGAATTCTACCAAAAATTTAGAGAAGAGCTAACACCTATCCTGCTCAAACTCTTCCAGAAAATTGCAGAGGAAGGTAAACTTCCAAACTCATTCTATGAGGCCACCATCACCTTAATACCAAAACCTGACAAAGATGCCACAAAAAAAGAAAACTACAGGCCAATATCACTGATGAACATAGATGCAAAAATCCTTATCAAAATTCTAGCAATCAGAATCCAACAACACATTAAAAAGATCATACACCATTGACCAAGTGGGCTTTATCCCAGAGATGCAAGGATTCTTCAATATCTGCAAATCAATCAATGTAATACACCATATTAACAAATTGAAAAATAAAAACCATATGATTATCTCAATAGATGCAGAGAAAGCCTTTGACAAAATTCAACACCCATTTATGATAAAAACTCTCCAGAAAGCAGGAATAGAAGGAACATACCTCAACATAATAAAAGCTATATATGACAAACCCACAGCAAACTTTATCCTCAATGGTGAAAAATTGAAAGCATTTCCCCTAAAGTCAGGAATAGGACAAGGCTGCCCA
Source organism: Bos mutus (assembly GCF_027580195.1). Taxonomy (NCBI): domain Eukaryota; kingdom Metazoa; phylum Chordata; class Mammalia; order Artiodactyla; family Bovidae; genus Bos; species Bos mutus. The sequence goes on along the minus strand of NC_091636.1, from coordinate 51,161,174 downwards.
CTCTCACCACTACTATTCAACATAGTTTTGGAAGTTTTGGCCACAGCAAACAGAGCAGAAAAAGAAATAAAAGGAATCCAAATTGGAAAAGAAGAAGTAAAACTCTCACTGTTTGCAGATGACATGATCCTCTACATAGAAAACATTAAAGACTCCACCAGAAAATTACTAAAACTAATCAATGAATATAGTAAAGTTGAAGGATATAAAATCAACATACAGAAATCCCTTGCATTCCTATAAACTAATAATGAGAAAATAGAGAAATTAAGGAAACAATTCCATTCACCATTGCAACGAAAAGAATAAAATACTTAGGAATATATCTACCTAAAGAAACTAAAGACCTATATATAGAAAACTATAAAACACTGGTGAAAGAAATCAAAGAGGACACTAATAGATGGAGAAATATACCATGTTCATGGATTAGAAGAATCAATATAGTGAAAATGAGTATACTACCCAAAGCAATTTATAGATTCAATGCAATCCCTATCAAGCTACCAACGGTATTCTTCACAGAGCTAGAACAAATAATTTCACTCGAATAGCCAAAGCAATCTTGAGAAAGAAGAATGGGACTAGAGGAATCAACCTGCCTGACTTCAGGCTCTACTTCAAAGCCACAGTCATCAAGACAGTATGGTACTGGCACAAAGACAGAAATATAGATCAATGGAACAAAATAGAAAGCCCAGAAATAAATCCAAACACATATGGACACCTTGTCTTTGACAAAGGAGGCAAGAATATACAATGGATTAAAGACAATCTCTTTAACAAGTGGTGCCGGGAAAACTGGTCAACCACTTGTAAAAGAATGAAACTAGAACACTTTCTAACACCATACATAAAAATAAACTCAAAATGGATTAAAGATCTAAACATAAGACCAGAAACTATAAAACTCCTAGAGGAGAACATAGGCAAAACACTATCCGACATACATCACAGCAGGATCCTCTATGACCCACCTCCCAGAGTGATGAAAATAAAAGTAACAAATGGAACCTAATTAAACTTAAAAGCTTCTGCACAACAAAGGAAACTATAAGCAAGGTGAAAAGACAGCCTTCAGAAGGGGAGAAAATAATAGCAAATGAAGCAACTGACAAACAACTAATCTCAAAAAAATACAAGCAACTCCTCCAGCTCAATTCCAGAAAAATAAATGACCCAATCAAAAAATGGGCCAAAGAACTAAAAAGACATTTCTCCAAAGAAGACATACAGATGGCTAACAAACACATGAAAAGATGCTCAACATCACTCATTATCAGAGAAATTCAAATCAAAACCACTATGAGGTACCATTTCATGCCAGTCAGAATGGCTGCAATCCAAAAGTCTACAAGCAATAAATGCTGGAGAGGGTGTGAAGGAAAGGGAACCGTCTTACTTTGTTGGTGGGAATGCAAACTAGTACAGCCACTATGGAGAACAGTGTGGAGATTCCTTAAAAAACTGGAAATAGAACTGCCTTATGACCCAGCAATCCCACTGCTGGGCATACACACTGAGGAAACCAGAATTGAAAGAGACACGTGTACCCCAATGTTCATTGCAGCACTATTTATAATAGCCAGGACATGGAAGCAACCTAGATGTCCATCAGCAGATGAATGGATAAGAAAGCTGTGGTACATATACACAATGGAGTATTACTCAGCTATTAAAAAGAATACATTTGAATCAGTTCTAATGAGGTGGATGAAACTGTAGCCTATTATACAGAGTGAAGTAAGCCAGAAAGAAAAACACCAATACAGTATCTGCTACTGCTAAGTCACTTCTGTCGTGTCCGACTCTGTGCGACCCCATAGACAGTAGCCCACCAGGTTCAGCCGTCCCTGGGATTCTCCAGGCAAGAACACTGGAGTGGGTTGCCGTTTCCTTCTCCAATGCATGAAAGTTAAAAGTGAAAGTGAAGTCGCTCAGTCGTGTCTGACTCTTCGTGATCCCATGGACTGCCGTGCACCTGGCTCCTCCATCCATGAGATTTTCCAGGCAAGAGTACTGGAGTGGGGTGCCATTGCCTTCTCCGCCAATACAGTATACTAATGCATATATATGGAATTTAGAAAGCTGGTAACAATAACCCTGTATACGAGACAGCAAAAGAGACACTGATGTATAGAACAGTCTTGTGGACTCTGTGGGAGAGGGAGAGGGTGGGAAGATTTGGGAGAATGGCATATGAAATGAGTCGCCAGTCCAGGTTCAATGTATGATACTGGATGCTTGGGGCTGGTGCACTGGGACGACCCAGAGGGATGGTACGGGGAGGGAGGAGGGAGGAGGTTTCAGGATGGGGAACACGTGTATACCTGTGGCGGATTCATGTTGATATATGGCAAAACCAATATAAAGTTAAAAAATAAAATAAAAAAAAAATCAAAACATCATCATCATTTTGTAGATACAGAAATTGAGGCACAAAGAGGCTGTTTCCTCAGGACACACATAGAAATATACAAAGATGAGATTCCAATCAGGTAGCCTACATAAATGCATGTCACTAGCACTTAAACCAAATGTTTCCTTTCAATTTGGAAATTATAATGTAATTTTCATTAATTTTCAAAATCATCTCTCTTGAGAGGAAGCACACATATATACATTGAATCTTTGGTCAGATAATTGGCTTAGCCACAGATGGAAGTTACCTAAGTCTTAGCTTTGTGAAATCAGTTGGAAGAACATCCAGTTGTATTATTATGGATGCATTAATGAGAATGGTTTTATTCAAAAATGCTTTGGACTGCCGACTAGTGATTGCACTACACACTAGAGAATGTCACTTAGCATTTTTTCTCAACGACACAGGAGTCCAGAGTCCAGTAGGGAACAACATGAGCCATAATAACAAAGATATCCATTCAAAACACGGTTTCTACAGTTGTGGGCCTCTCAAATAACAATTTTCTATAGAAACTTTTGATAAGCATATACCATATAATTTAAAAATGTTATATCTGTGTTTTATTAAAATACAAAGTGATATTACATTTATAGTTAGAAAGCATCATCTAAGTAATATGCTGTGTCAATTACAGATTTGGAACAATTAATAGTCAGTTAGAAAGAGGTGAAAATCTCTTGGACAGAGGAGTCTGGCAGGCTAAAGATCATGGGATTACAAAAAAGTCAGAACAACTTAACCACTAAACAGCAGAACTGAACAATATTTATGTTGAGGAGAATATAACTTACTTTTATATCAATTAAAATTATTTTTTTGAAGATTTTGCACATGTTTACACTATAATTTGCTTTGAAACATATAAAAATCCACTATCTTAAAAACAAACTTGAGTAACTACTTCATTAAAGAAACGGTCATTAACATGTGTGGTCATTTCATCAATGTACTAATTACAATGTACTAATAATCACACAGATAAACATGTGAATGTGCTTCAGAATGTTTAGACATGTGTACATGTTATATGTGAGAGAAAAAAGAGGAAGAGTTGGTATTTATACATTTTTGAGTGTTCACACATGCATATTTTTATAAAATGAATAAAGGTCAAGTAGATATACATACTATAAATCAATGCTCTAAGAACTCAATCTGAAATTACATTATCTGCTTTCATTTTTTCAAGGGTAGTTTGAAGGTGACCCATTTTCTGTAGCATGCATTACTGTGGGGATTGCTTTATGTATTAAAGCACAAAGCCATCTCACTGAAGTCTTTTATTTCCTTTCCTCACTTTACAGTAACTTCTTTAAGTGGATTTTGAAAGTATAATATCACCAATGCAGAAAAAATAAATCCAAATACTTAAACAGGTTGCTTTCTTTTTATCATGAGTCAAGCTGTTTTATGTCAAATTAACTGCTAAGAATTCATCTTTCTCAGTCTTTATCCTATAACAGTGTCATAAATACTATCTTATTTGCATGATAATGTACACATTAAATATTATTTTTCCCAAAGGTATAAAAATGAATAATCTTAAAGCTAAATATCAGTTTGTTAGAGATAAATGGAAACATTTCTATTCTATGTAAGGAAGCCAGTAAGTTGTATCTTGTTTCTAAGTACAGGTTAGCATGTTTTTTTTTTTTTTTTTTTAAGCTCTCATTGTAAACACATTAAGTAAAGAATCATTCTCAAGGTTCACTTACTTCCCATAGGCCTAATAGGATTCCCTAGAAATCTCCAGAGATAATAGATCCACTTTAACTCTAACTTTAAAATGAAAAAGGAAAGAATAAAAATAAAAGAAAAATGAACATAGCTTTCATAGATGCTAAGACCTCAGTTTTGACTGCTTTTAGCAAATATATAATATTGGATACCTGAGTGAAATAAATTGATTTCAGACTGTTGCATTTTTAAAGGTCATTTTTTTAAAACAAGGAATTCAAGATTATAAAGGCAGACACTTAATTTGACATTGATTGAGACCTTAAATGGTGAATAAATCTCTCAAAGTTTGATTGCTTTTCAGAAGAAACTGAATTGCTTTGTGATTAAAATTCCTCAATAATTCATAGAGTCCATGGAATCATGCGTATGTATGTGTGTTTGTAGCACTTTTTCCTAAACCTGACATATGAATACCATAGAATGTATATCTGCATTATTTCCAAAATTACAAATATATATATATATATATTACTGGTCTCCTTTCACTGCTTGTTACAATATTTTTCTCTTGATATATCATTGAAGGAATTCCCTGGTGGTCCTGTGGTTAGGACTCTGAACTTTCATGCCTGGGACCATGGGTTTGATCGTTGATCTGGGGACTAAAATTCCCACAAGCTGTGCAATGTGGCCCCCAAAAAAGTCATAATTCATTGAATGCTTATTAAAGTAAGTTATACAGAATTTCTGAGATTAATCAAGGTCTGATCATATACGTCACTGTATTATTATTTTAGATCATATAAACTTGCACATACTCAATACAAAATTGAATCCAAATCAAGGCTTAATTCTCAGTTATGATTGAACTCCAACATATATGATGTGATCAGCAGAATTCTACTTTAATGCCAAGATTTCTCTCCCCTTAGTATACAGAATCTGCAAAATTCCCAACACTGAGAAGACTGTAGATTTAACCCTTCAGGTTACTTTATGTTGGTTAAGCCTGATCTAATCACATGCAATTTCTGAAAGCAGGAGGGTTTTTCCTAGATGTAGAAAAAGGAAGTCAGAGATACATGACTTAGCTGGTGTGTAATAAAATGAATATTCATGCTGAAAGTTACTAATACTTTCAGAGGGAGTTGAAGGCCGTTCCCCCATTGTGGCATTGTGAAGGGGACCTCAGTTCTACGAAAGGAAGGAAATACATACTACCATCAGTCTGAATGAGCTTGAAAGATGACTTTCCCCAATTCTCAAGAGAAAATAACAGTACTGCTGAGAACTTGGGTTCAGTCTTTTGAGACCCTGAGCAGAAAATCCTGTGACATTGTTCTGGATTTCTGCCTGAAGAACTTTGAGTTAATAAACAGGTATTGTCTTAAGCTGCAATTGTGGGAATTTGTTATGCAGCAAGAGAAAATTGATATATGTACGTAATTATAGAAATAAAATATTATTGTTATTTCATTTTTAAAATGTAAGTTATGATTTCAACACAATTTTGATTTCTTGGTTATGTGCTCCAATTTTCTAACACATTATTTAATTTGCTAATTTGTTTAATTTTTACTACTAATATCTTTACTATTTTTACTAAATTCATCTGCTCCTTCTTTTGTACAAATTATCCTGCACCAATCCACTGGGTGAGTCTAATGACATTGTCAAGTACTGCATTTTGTCCCTTTAACCATTCAGTGTCCTGGAGAAGGAAATGTCAAGCCACTCCAGTGTTCTTGACTGGAAAATCCCAAGGAAGAGAAGCCTGGTGGGCTACAGTTCATGGGGTCGCAACCAGTTGGACATGATGAAGTGACTGAACACTGAGCACAACCATTTGGTGGGAAGAGATCTTAGGTCTGGTCAATGTTGATAAGTATCTGCCTTTCAATTCAAATCCACTTGACTATCAAGATAGTCCTCACCTTACCCTGCATGCTAGACAACAAAACAGAGACACCTTGAAAACAGAAGAAAACGAAAGCCACTGCAAAGCAGACTGAGATTAGAGAAATAAGGAAAAAAAGGGGGGAGTCATGATAATGCCATGTCAATTCCAGTAATTATTCAGACTTTCCACATAGAATGAACCTATAAATCTCCACTCTGAATTCGTTCTTGCCAGTTATTAAAAGAATCTTGTCTAATTGACCACAAAACACAACCATTCCCCCTTTATTTTTCAATGCAATAAGCACCTATTGAATACTGACTGTAATCCACAGACCTGGGGACAAACCCATCAGCAATTACCCAAAGATCAACATGGGTACAGAGAAGGCAATGGCACCCCACTCCAGTACTCTTGCCTGGAAAATCCCATGGACGGAGGAGCCTGGTAGGCTGCAGTCCATGGAGTTGCTAAGAGTCGGACACGGCTAAGTGAATTCACTTTCATTTATCACTTTCATGCATTGGAGAAGGAAATGGCAACCCACCCCAGTGTTCTTGCCTGGAGAATCCCAGGGACGGGGGAGCCTGGTGGGCTGCAGTCTATGGGGTCGCACAGAGTCAGACACGACAAGCAATTTAGCAGCAGCAGCAGAAACATGGGTAAAGGATCTGTTGTTCTACATCAAAGTCATTAAAAAAAAAAGCTCAAAAGATTTTACTGTTGTTAATTCTTCATCCTTTACACAATTTAAAACAACTATTTCTTGTGTGTGTTAGTCGCTCAGTCATTTCCAACTCTTTGAGACTCCATGGACTGTATCCCACCAGGCTCCTGTTTCCATGGGATTTCCCAGGCAAGAATACTGGAGTGAGCAGCCATCCTCTTCTCTAGGAGGTCTTCCTGACCCAGTAATAGAACCAGGGTGCCTTGCCTTATATGCAGATTCTTTATAGTCTGAGCTACCAGAGAAGCCCATTTCTTATATTAGATCAGAATAAAATGTCTGCCACTCTTAAGTTTGGAATGAGGGAAACCTAGTTAGTTGATCTGATGTGTGATGAGCTTGGGATTGACAGCAAAGCTGCCATAATGTAAGTCATCGTGTGAAGTCAGATGAAATGTGCTATTTCATTATTTGCAGACACTTACTTGGTGGCAAAGGCCTCTGTTCCTGCCATTCAAACAATGACCATTAATTAAAGCTAATTAAACTGATTCAAATGCTTAGATTCACTAATTTTCTCTTATTCTTACGAGTATTCTCCAAGTCAGCTATTCTAAACATTTATTTTTAATATGAGATTTTTAAAAAACAAAATAGCAGCTACCTCACTATGCAGAATATGTTGAATGAGACAGGGTCAGGCTCCAGTTTCCTCTCAGTTCCCTTCCCCTATCCAGAATCATGATACACTCTGGAAAACTCATCACAATGCATAGAACACATGAAATTCTCTGCTTGAAACTTTATGGTGTCACAGTGTACTCCAGGCCAATCCCTCACCATTGTGGGACAGGAAACATTTTGTGTTGAAGATAATGTTTCTTTAATTCCAAGTTTTGATTCTGTCCGTATAAAATATGAATAATGATGTATTTTAGTTTAAGATGGGCTTAATTCCTTGCCTTATAGAACATTGAGCCCTTTGCTTCTATGATCCTTCAGTGTTTGCAGATTTGACAAATTTGCCACCATTTTTATATCCTGAAGCCTTCTCTGAGAACTCATATCTGTTGGTTTTGAGTACACACTTGCTGCTAATGATGCTTAAAATTTACTGGCCCTGTTCATAGGGAGGAGAATAAGAATGCATTTGAGCAGTCAGCTCAGATATATCAATATATATCAGCTCATATGCAAAAAATGTAAAGGCATTCTACTTGTTTAAACTGCATCTTTAATATTCAAGAACTATTTCTACATGACTCTTGAACTCACCAGTCCAGATTGCTGCATAATTTCTTGATTAGAGAAACTAACCACCTGGCTGTTTCCCAGTTACTTTGATTATACACAACTCAAACTAAGTGATACTAGAGATCAGCTATTCCAAATTTAGTGTAACTGAAGTTGGTAAAGAAGGACATATAGCTTTAAAAACATACACACACACACACAGTTGCATGGCTCTGTCACAGCATTAAATCAGGCCTTTAGAACTGGAAAGAACCTTAGAGAACATTGTTTCAATTACTTTACTTCACAGTTGAGGAAATTGAAAATCAGAAAGGCTAAGTGATTTCCTCAGTATCATAGAGTTTAGTTAATTACAGAAATCAGAATAGAATCTGGGTTACCCAGCTCTCTGCCCAGAGTTGTTTCCATTACACCCAGTGAAATTATCTGCCACTATTTTAGGGCTAGATGACTCATGAAAGCAGCCTCATAATAATTAATAAATCAAAATACCATGTGCCTATAAAATTTAACACACAAGTAAAAGAGTCTAGCTTCCTGATAGTTTAAGATATGTGTGTGTGTGCTCAGTTGTGCCTGAATCTTTCAGACCCCATGGACTGTAGCCTGCCAGGTTTCTTCATCCATGGGATTTTTCCAGACAAGAATATTGGAGTAGATTGCCATTTCTTACTCCAGGGGATCTTCCCCACACGGTGATCAATACTGAGTCTCTTGCATCTCCTGCATTGGCAGGTGAATTATAAATGACATTAAATGTACTTCATTCTAATTTCATATATATTTTCATATATAAATTTGTAAAATTTCATATATAAACATGTTAGTGAATTCATATGAAGAAAAAGTCAGTAAAAAAAAAAATATCAGGGACTGAGACTACATCAACACTGGGATTAGAAAGAATCACATCAATTTCAAGCTTCATTGGCAACATGAGTAAAATAACATGAAATCAAATTAGTAGACACAATCATCATTATCAGACTTGTGTATGTGTGTAGAGAACAATATAAATAAAATGAAATGGGATCTTTTTATTATTAATAATTACACTAAAATTTTATATTTGAATAATTTATATAAATATACTAATTATTTTATAAATATTGTCTTCTTTGGCATCATTAATAATCTTGTTCTCCTTTGCTGTGAGAATGAGGAGCCTGAGGGTTGGGATATTAACATAATTGTTCAATATATTGCAGCTCCACAGTTGAGAGGCTGGAAACAAAACTCACTTATCCTGACTTAGCCTAACTTTATTTTTAATTTTACTGTAACCTTTTTTGGAAGTTTTTCAACAACAACAACAAAACCATCCCCCCCTCCCCAAATTTAAACCTATTTTAAAGACCTATAATTTGTAGTCATGAAGAGGTAGTTAACAGTGAATATTTTCTGTACTTCACACTACTTATCACACATTATATATTGTGGAACATAAAATGTTATGAAATTGTAGTTACATGCTTGAAATGGACGTTAAATCTCTTCATTTCCTATGTCACAAGTGAGAGCTGTAAACTTGAAAAATTAAAGCTACAATATAATTTATCTTACCCAGAAATAGTCTAATATACATTATACATTTTTGAAGTAAATAATGATGGATACTACTAAAAATGATATTTCTCCATGGAAAACTGTATGATAAATAACTAGAAATGCCATGAAATAACTGGAATTATGTCCCCTGAATATAGAAAGAAGACTCTCAGCTCCTTACTTTTCCTTACTTTTCCACACAATAAATAGTTGTGCATATTTAGTTCAATGCTTCTTTTTTCATGGGATAAGAATCTTTTTCTTTCTCATAACAGATATGAAAATGTCAAATAATACATGTATTTTAATAGCTGTTTATTTTATTCCCTGAAAAGAGATAAACCAAAAAAATCTTTTTATTCCAATGCTAACAGACTACATATATCTACAGGGATTTCCCTGGTGGTCCAGTGGTTAACACCATGCTTCCAGAACAGGGGTGCAAGGTGTAACTCTTAGTCAAGCAACAAAGATCCCACATGCTGTGGCAAAAACAAAAAACAAAAACAAAAAACAAAAACTCAATATCTACAGTGATTTCATGCCTTGCAATATTGTTTTCAATTTAGGGTTGAGAATTTTAAATGCTATTACATAATATAAAGTGATGTGAGGTCTGTTGATATATTTCTTTAACAGGAAAAGTTGTATGTAATTTTTTTTTTTTAAGACTGCTTTTGTTTTTGAATTTTTTCAATCTGGTAAACTGAGGTCATGATGTAAAACAAAGAATTCTATGTGAAAGATATAAACAAAAAATTCAGTATAGAGGTATAAATTCTCCCTTCTCATTACTTTCTTCTTAGTTCCCTATATAACTGTTAATTTTCATCCTCAGTGATGCTATGCAGTTAATTATAATAACCACCATCTACATATACAGCAAAAAAAAAAAAAAAAAAACATTTTAGTCATATAGCAGCAACAGCAGTCAATAAATGGAAAAATAAAAACTACAAAGTATCTTTTTAAATTAAATTTGGAGTACAAAATGAAGCAGGGCAAAGGCTAAGAGAACTATACAAAAAATATACAAAAGACTGAGTTTTCTGCCAAGACTCTTCCAACAACACAAGGGATGACTCTACACATGGACATCTTCAGATGGTCAATACAGAAATCAGATTGACTATGTTTTTTCCAGATGAATATGGAGAAGCTCTATACAGTCAACAAAAACAAGACTGGGAGCTGACTGTATCTCAGATCATGAACTCCTGATTGCAAAATTCAGACTTAAATTGAAGAAAGAAAGAAAAACAACTAGGCTATTCAGGTATGACCTAAATCCTATGGTTACAAGTTGCCAACATCCACTGGATCATCGAAAAAGCAAGAGAGCTCCAGAAAAACATCTATTTCTGCTTTATTGACTATGCCAAAGCCTCTGACTGTGTGGATCACAATAAACTGTGGAAAATTCTGAAAGAAATGGGAATACCAGACCACCTGGTCTGCCTCTTGAGAAGCTTATATGCAGGTTAGGAAGCAACAGCTAGAACTGGACATGGAACAACAGACTTGTTCCAAATAGGAAAAGGAGTACTTCAAGGCTGTATATTGTCACCCTGCTTATTTAACATACATGCAGAATACATCATGAAAAACACTGGGCTGGAAGAAGCACAAGCTGGAATCAATATTGCCGGGAGAAATATCAATAACCTCAGATATGCAGATAACACTATCCTTATGGCAGAAAGTGAAGAGGAACTCAAAAGCCTCTTGATGAAAGTGAAAGAGGAGAGTGAAAAAGTTGGCTTAAAGCTCAACATTCAAAAAACTAAGATCAAGGCATCTGGTCCCATCACTTCATGGGAAATAGATAGGGAAACAGTGGAAACAGTGTCAGACTATTGATTTTGGACTCCAAAATCACTGCAGATGGTGACTGCAGCCATGAAATTAAAAGATGCTTACTCCTTGGAAGTAAGCACCAATTTAGATAGCATATTAAAAAGCAGAGACAATATTTTGCCAACAAAGGTCCGTCTAGTCAAGGCTATGGTTTTTCCAGTGGTCACGTATGGATGTGAGAGTTGAATTGTAAAGAAAGCTGAGCATCGAAGAATTGATGCTTTTGAACTGTGGTGCTGGAGAAGACTCTTGAGAGTCCCTTGGACTGCAAGGAGGTCCAACCAGTCCATCCTAAAGGAGATCAGTCCTGGGTGTTCATTGGAAGGACTGATGCTGAAGCTGAAACACGTATACTTTGGCCACCTCATGTGAAGAGTTGCCTCATTGGAAAAGACCCTGATGCTGGGAGGGATTGGCGGCAGGAGGAGAAGGGGACTACAGAGGATGAGATAGTTGGATGGCATCATGACTCGATGGACATGAGTTTGTGTAAACTCTGGGAGTTGGTGATGGACAGGGAGGCCTGGTGTGCTGAGATTCATGAGGTTGCAAAGAGTCGGACACGACTGAGTGACTGAACTGAACTGATGTTTATACAGTGAAAGTGACAAATAGGTTCAAGGGATTAGATCTGATAGACAGAGTGCCTGAAGAACAATGGATGCAGGTTCGTGACATTGTACAGGATTCACTGATTAAGACCATTGCCAAGAAAAAGAAATGCAAAAAGGCTAGATGTTTGTCTGGGGCAGCCTTACAAATAGCTGAGAGATGAAGAGAAGTGAAAGGCAAAGAAGAAAGGGAAATATATACCCATCTGAAGGCAGAATTCCAAAAAATAGCAAGGAGAGATAAGAAAGCGTTCCTTAGTGATCAATGCAAAGAAATAGAGGAAAACAAAATGGGCAAGACTAGAAATCTCTTTGGGAAAATTAAAGATACCAAGGTAACATTTAATGTAAAGATGAGCACAACAAAGGACAGAAATTGTATGGATCTAACAGAAGCAGAAGATATTAAGATGAGGTGGCAAGAATACACAGAAGAACTATACAAAAAAGATTTTCATGACTCAGATAACCACAGTGGTGTGATCACTCACCTAGAGCCAGACATCTTGGAGTGTGAAATCAAGTGGGCATTTGGAAGTATTGCTACAAACAAAGCTAGTGGAGGTGATGGAATTCCAAATGAGGTATTTCAAGTCCTAAAAGATGATGCTGTGAAAGTGTTGCATTCAATATGCCAGAAAATGTGGAAAACTCAGCCGTGGCCACAGGACTAGAAAAGGTCAGTTTTCATTTCAATCCCAAAGAAAGGCAGTGCCAAAGAATGTTCAAGCTACAACACAATTGCACTCATCTCAGATGGTAGCAAAGTAATACTCAAACTTCTCCAAGCCAAGCTTCAACAGTACATGAACTGAGAACTTCCAGATGTTAAAGCTGGATTTAGAAAAGGCAAAGGAACCAGAGGTCAAATTACCAACATCTGTTGCATCATAGAAAAAGCAAGAGAATTCCAGAAAAACATCTACAACAGTTTCATTGACTAAACTAAAGCGTTTGACAGTGGGGATAGCAACAAACTGTGGGAAATTCTTAAAAAGATGGGAATACCAGACCACTTTATCTGCCTCCTTGTGGACCCTGTATGCATGTCAAGAATCAAAAGTTAGAACTGGACATGGAACAATGGACTGGTTCAAAATTGGGAAAGGAGTACGTCAAGGCTGTACATTTTCATTCTGCTTATTTAACTTAAATGTAGAGTACATCATGAGAAATGCTGGGTTGGATGAATCATAAATTGGCATCAAGATTGCTGAAAGAATATTAAAAATTTCATATATGCAGATGACAATACCCTTATGGCAGAAAGTGAAGAGGAACTAAACAGCCTCTCGAAGGTGAAAGAGGAGAGTAAAAAAGCTGACTTAAAACTCAGCATTCAGAAAACTAAAATCATGGCATCCAGTCCCATGACTTCATTGAAAATAGATGGAAAAACAACGGAAACAGTGACAGACTTTATTTTCTTGCACTCCAAAATCATTGCTGAGAGTGACTGCAGCCATGAAATTAAAAGATGCTTGCTCCTTGGAAGAAAAGCTATGACCAACCTAGACAGTATATTAAAAAGCAGAGACATTATTTTGCGACAAAGGTCCATCTAGTCAAAGCTGTGGTTTTTCCAGTAATCATGTATGGATGTGAGAGTTGGACCATAAGGAAGGCTCAGCACTGAAGAACTGATGTTATTAAATGGTGATGTTGGAGAAGACTCTTGAGAGTCCCTTGGACTGCAAGGAAATCAAACCAGTCAATCCTTAAGAAAATCAATCCTAAATATTCATTGGAAGGACTGATGCTGAAGCTGAACCTCCAGTAATTTAGCCACCCAATGCAAAGAACCAAGTCATTGGAAATGATCCTGATGCTGGGAAAAGTTGAAGGCTGGCGAGAAGGGGACAATAGAGTATGACATGGCTGGACAGCAATACCAACTCAATGGACATGTGTTTGAGTTAGCTCTGGGAGAGGGTGAGGGACAGGGAAGCCTGGCATGCTACAGTTCATGAGTTAGCAAAGAGTCACACATGTCTTAGTGACTGAACAACAACAACACAAGGTATCTTTTTAAATTAAATCTGGAGTCAATTTAAGCTTTGAGAATATATATATATATATATATGTATATATATATATATATATACACGTGTGTGTGTGCCCGCGCGTGTTGTGCTGTGCTGTGCTGTGCTCTGCTTTGTCGCTCAATCATGTCAGACTCTTTGTGAGCCCATGGACTGTAACCCCCTAGGCTCCTCTGTCCATGGGGATTCTCCAGACAAGAATACTGGATTGGGTTAGCATGCTCTCCTCCAGGGGATCTTCCCAACCCAGGGATCGTACCCAGGTCTCTCTCATTGCAGGCAGCTTCTTTACCATCTAAGCCATCAGGGAAGCCCAGGAATTCTGGAGTGGGTAGCCTATCTCCTCTCCAGGGGAACTTCCCAACCCAGGAATTAAACCGGGGTCTCTGGCATTGCAGGCGGATTCTTTACCAACTGATCTACCCAGGAAGCCCCAAATATGTGTGTGTGTGTGGCTTCCTGGGTATGTAAGGGTACTCAGGGTATATATATACACATACACACACAGACACATTCATACACTCCAATGATAATGCAATTCTAGATCCTCCTCCACCAATCGTATGCAGTTTTCACTATCAGCACCAACATTAACTTTTTCTTTTGTATTAAATCTCAAGTTGATTTTCATGTAGTACATAGGATGCAAATCATTTCCTGCTTAAAATAAGAGCTAATAATTCTGTGTCATTAATAACTGCAACATTGGCATACATTAAATATTTTTAAAGTATTTCTCCAAAATATAAGAAATGACCTCACTTATTAGTTTCAATTTTCCGGGTAAAAAATCACTGATATTTAGTCTTTGCAAAATATTTCCAGGTTCAGCATTTCAAAAAGAATAGTAGTAAAATGTTTCTTACATAAAAGAAAATGTAAACGTATAAAGACAATCTATTCTCTTGTGGTACTGGAATGAGATCTTTGGCAAACCACTGCTGGTCTTCTGAGAAGTTAATCCACCCTTTAGTACCCTTATTGTTGTTGTTGAGTGGCTAAGTTGTGCCCAACTCTTTTGTGACCCCATGGACTGTAGCCTGTCAGACTTCTCGGTCCATGGGATTTTCCCAGCAAGAACACCAGGATCTTCCCAACCCAGGGATCAAACTCCCGGTCTCTGGCTTGGAAAGTGGATTCTTTACCAGTGAGCCACCAAGGAAACCCCCTTTTGTACATTATCCAGCCCAATATTCTCTGCCTTTTCTTGTTCTTTTCCTTATTATGGGAAGTTGAAAGATTCCTTCCTTCAAAACAGGACATATATAAGGAGAGAAAAATCTGATTTTCACTACAATTCATCTAAAACATCGCTCTAAAGCACCTCACACAGTCGATTGAATACTGAAACACTCTTGCAGAGGGGCTTAAGGGTCCTCCACATCTCTTCAAAGCACTTAGTTTTGAAGTGCTTCTCCCATTTACACTCACAATAAGACACGCTTTCAAGGAATCCTTTATTAAAGCAGAAGCGGTCATTGATTTCTTTCTTTTTAATTTTATTTACTTTTTACAAACTAATTTCTATTTATTATGCTTTCTTAGCTGAGATTCATCAGTTCTTCAGATATCCATTAATGTCAACATATTGTTCCACCACAAGAAAATTGTTCAAATAACCTCTAGATGCTTTTCTTGTCACATACTTTCATCCTGGTGTTAAAAATGAAGCATGGACATTTAAAAGGCAGACTGGAGACAGTCTCTTCTAACATTTCCAATGCATCTAATATTGTTTAGAGCAAATAAAAATTGACTTTTTTTCCATTCAGGATACAAACCCACTGAACTATCCCTTCAGGTTTGATGTTCCATCAGTTAACACTACACTATTTTCACAAGAAATATGATTTGATCAGAGAAGAACTGTAGCAGCCTGAAACATATATTCCCAGAACGTGTTTCTAAGAGTCCTGCAGCCATTAAATGCCTTCCATAATGTCTGTGATAAATCTTACTATTAGTGAACAGTATCAGTTAAAGGCATCTCTTTGGAACTGCTAGTCTAACCTACAGGTGCACATTTTCTATGGAATTTTCCAGTCATAAATGTGGATAGGTCAATCTATCAGTGTTTTTCTTAAAGCAGTAAACTCAACAATAGTGTAAAGGCTTCCCTTTTAATTTAGTTTGTTATTTATTTGCTATTTTAGGTAGTTATAATGTAGAATAGCATTTAAAAGCATGGACTTTGGTACTTAATTGCCTGCGTTTGGTGCTATGACCTTGAGCAAAATAATTAATTTCTTTTGTGTAGATGGGAATAATAGTGGCAATGTGATGATTAAATAAGATAGTAAAAGTAAAGTGTTCATTACAGTATAAAATGTAAGCACTTTCATAAGTGTTACCATTCCTTCCAACCCTTTGTGTCTACATTCTTGCTTCCAGTTTTGTTGGAGTCAGTCTGTTTTTTGTTGTTATTCCTGAGGTTTAATCATGGTTAAACTCTTGTCTTCTGCCGCTTCTTTTGCCTAATGATCTTCTGTTCTTTTATTCTATTTGATAGGCCAAGCCAACATCTATCTGTACTCTATAAAAGGCTCTTGGAATACTGAGACTGCAGTCTGTCTGAGATCACATTATTTCTGCAAAACAAAATAGATCAAGGCAATTGTTTAAGTGCCAGAGAGAGCTGGAAAATTAGACCCAGGCACCTACTTTACCTGCTTAACCTAGGCCAAAAGCAAGGGGCTGGACTAAACCTCTTGATTCCTCAGAATCAATAGCAACACAGAATTGGTCCATCTCTGTGACTATTTCCAGGTATAATGTGACATAATTATTGCTGATTTATTCCCTAATTATAATGTGAGAGCTATTATTGCAGCAACCAGAAGGATGCTTACATCTCTGCCATGGAGTGAAAGCAACGATTATTACATTCAAGCTTCAAGTGATGGCTAGAATACTACAAAAAAGGTTTTACCTGCCATCCATATCAATATAGTGAATATCCAACTTGTTTTTGTATATTGTTCAGCTATAAAAGTATATTTACACTCTGTCAAATATTTGTTCAACTTAAATCAAAGCCTGCAGTAGTTCATAAAATTAATAAATTGATCAATTTCCTTTGTTTATTTAACATTATCATTACAAATAAGTAATCAAGAAAATTAACAATTTTCCTTTTTCTGAATATTTTATTCAGTCACTGAAAATCTTTAACTTGAATTTCAATTTTTTTTTTTTTTTTTCCAGCACTGAGAAGCTTATGGTATCTTAGTTCCCTGACCATGGATTAAACCCGTGCCTCCTGAAGTGGAAGCCCAGAGTCCTAACCACTGGACCACCAAGGAATGTCCAATTACATGAATTTTGAAAACCAAAAACAAAGTCAGATAATTGTGTATCTACGATGCAAAATAATGTGCTCATTCTAAAATGTCTCCCATTGTATAAATTTAAAAAATAATAATACGCAAGACAAAATTGAATAACCTGCCTAATCCCACACAGCTAGATAATAAGGAGTAAAAATGTAGGTGACTGACTCCACACTCTGCATTTTCCACCTTTAAGTGTGGCAGCTTTCAGTAAATATTTACTCCAGAGCATTAAATCATAAAAGACAGTGAGATCTGCTAGCTTTGATTCTACTGAAGTACTTGAACTTTTATTTTTAACAATCTCTATCTTTGTTAGCCTTTTGGGACCTACTTGAAAAGTCTATACTGAATATGGCAGTCATTGCTTGAGGCCTACCCAATATCCATTACCTCTTTCTTCTTATTAATAGAATATTTCCATATTAATAAAATCTAGTATCGATGAGCTGTATCTTGAATAGTGTTAAGCCTAATTAAAATGTTTACCTCCCCAAAATACCTTGGAGACAAGGTAGACATTGGATTCCATTTGACTAACAATATAAACATGGAAGAAACTTTTAAAACTGGATAGATTCGTCTGGGATGTACTTTTTGCTGAGTTTCTTTCAGCTCTTCCATTTTCTTCCTTCATCTTTTCCATGTCTTGCTGACATAATGGCTAGACACTCAGAAGCCACTTTATGGGGATAGAGAAGAAAGAAAGTTTAAGGTGATGGATTGGAAAATTAAAAGGCCATTTTTGATGTTATCTTGGAGTTGCTGTACCAAACTCAGGGTATCTATCTCTGGACTTCTTTTACGCAAGAAAAATAAATCTCAACTTGTTGAAGAGATTACAGTTGGATTTCTTTTCTATCTAACTGAATCCAATTCTGACTTAGTGGATGTTTTTCTTCATGCAATAGTATTTCAGTTTGTAAAAATTACTTACAGTTTGTAGTAATAATCACATATATGTAAAATGCATATATAAAGAGCTTCTTAAACTCATTCAAATATTCAACTGTTAAATATTACATAACAAATAGACTAAATGACTTTGATTGAGCCATTTTATGTTGTATTTTTCCTAAATAAATGCCTTATGCAAAGAAAATGAGCCACAAACTCTCTAATGATTAGTGAACCAACTATCTTGTAAAGAATTTTAAAGACAAGGAAATTTAAGGGTAAATGTCTTTATTGAAAACACAAACTATCCTCTCTGCTGCAAATCAGATAAAAGTTCTACATACTAATTTGAAGAAACTTGTTTTGAGCTTTATGTTTTAGTAATACTATTTTCATTGTTTAAGTGTATTTTCTAACAAAAGAAAAGATATATTTTGAACCAATAATCTGTCTTTATCGGGTTTCTTCTCCATATCTTTTTGCAATGTCATTAAAATATAATCAAACCAATTACAAATTGTCTATTTTTAAAGTGTTTTCACTTCTGTAAATATGTTTCAGCAAAAGTAATTTTTTAAGAAGAATTCAAATATGGTGACTTTTTAGGGATGGATAGGCAATTCTTTTAATATAGAATATTATGTACAATTTGGTCATAGCATTTCACATATCTCCATTAGCCTGGAGACACATCATGAAGGAAAGTATCTCATTAGCCAG
Organism: Bos mutus; assembly: GCF_027580195.1. Taxonomy (NCBI): domain Eukaryota; kingdom Metazoa; phylum Chordata; class Mammalia; order Artiodactyla; family Bovidae; genus Bos; species Bos mutus. Next base: position 51,142,244 of record NC_091636.1, on the reverse strand, counting down.
TAGATACAAGATTTAGTGTGCACAGCAATATTGAAAAAAGTCAGTATTATGAGTATTTTATAAAGTTCAGATTTCCTGATTAAAGTATGATTCTCTGAAAAGTAGATGCATATCAAAGTACTTGCTTATTAATTAACTTAAGAAAAAAATTGGAATGCATTTATAACTGATAGGTACCTGATTGACCTTGTTTTGAATGCTACAAACTGTATTTTTAAAAGTGATATAATATAGTTGAAAAAAATATTTAAAAAAAAGAATCTTTGATTTAGAGTATTTATGGCTAAAAAGTTAATATTTTCATTTTAATGATACTTGTTTGGGAACTATATGTGTATTTAGAGATCTTATGTCCAGTCAGAGAATAGAATTTGCATCTATTATTTCCTTCAGGATAATGCATGTATATAGTGCTGTGTGCTCGGTTGCTATAGAACAGTCTTATGGACTCTGTGGGAGAGGGAGAGGGTGGGAAGATTTGGGAGAATGGCATTGAAACATGTAAAATATCATGTAAGAAACGAGTTGCCAGTCCAGGTTCGATGCAAGATACTGGATGCTTGGGGCTAGTGCACTGGGACGACCCAGAGGGATGGTATGGGGAGGGAGGAGGGAGGAGGGTTCAGGATGGGGAACACATGTATACCTGTGGTGGATTCATTTTGATATTTGGCAAAACTAATACAATTATGTAAAGTTTAAAAATAAAATAAAATTATAAAAAAAAAAAAAAGAACTGCAATCTCCACATTTTCTCCAAGTATTCATGTGAATTCTGTTTAAGTTGAGAGAATAGGGGTTTATTTAATTAGAATTAGTAAACACAGTCAGATTTCAAAGTTAATTAAGATATAATTATTTATCTTGCATTGCTGTTCCTTTATCAAAGTGACTGAAACAATCTTAAAAACCAATCATTAACACTTGAAGTAGATATTATGTTTATAAGCCTAGTTATCAAGAAGCTAACAATTGCATTTAACCATGGGTCTATTATATAAGGAAAATCAAGGAGAAAATGTCAGAATAAACATTGTTACTGGATTCAAGTTTTGAAATAACTTCAATTGCATTCACAATGGGCTGTCCTTCTGAACACTAAAGGACATTGAATAATATCACTGTTACATCAGAAGGGTTCACACAGTTACCCACAAAGTGGATCACTAACATACCTACATTAAGTAAAAGCTACAACATGGAAAATAAGTGTGAAAATGATTAAAAAAAAGAAGCAATTTGAAGACTAAATTATAGAATCAGTACTTGACTTAAAATTATTTTCTAACCACCTCAAAATTAGGGCAGTAAGTCTAGGATATAGTAATTTTAGTTCTTCCCTTCCAAGCAAAGAAATAGAAATTTACCTTAGGTGCAAATGTTATATGAGAATGCATTTTGGATTATCTTATTTCTAATAAAATAGTTTAGGGACTTCCCTGGTAGTCCAGTGGTTAGGACTTCATATTTCTGCTGGAGGGGGCATTGTTTTGATCCCTGATTGGGGAATTAAGATGCCACATGGCTCAAAGTGCAGCAGAAGAGGACAGGGGAGTTTACCCCTACAGAATTCTATAAGATCAGTTTGATTTATTCTTAACAAATATATCTGCATAGTTTAATACAAGATATTATAAATAACACATTAACATAGTTATGGCTTCTCTATTTTGTTTAGTAGTTACTCAGAACAGAATTGAGAACAATGAATTGGCTGTCTCATCCATTTGCCTTCAGTGTATGGTCCTAATCCATCTATAGACCCTCAGATGGCTTCCACATCTCGCCTATTGTAAACATTGCTGCAATATACATAGGGGTGCATATATCTTTTCACATTAGTGCTTTTGTTTTTTTTTAGAAAAATACCCAAAACTGGAATTGCTGAATTATATGGTGGAATTTTTGGAATATTCCAAAACTGGAATTATATGGTGTTTTTATTATTTTGAAGAAATTAAAATCTGTTTTTCAAAGTGGCTGTACCAATTTGCATCCCCATCAAAAATGCATGAATATTCTCTTTTTGTCACATCTTCACCACTCCTTGTTATTTGTTGTCTTTTTGATAAATATTCTGACAGGTGTGAGGTGATATCTCATTGAGGCTTTGATTTGCATTTCCCTGATGATAGTGATGTTGAGCATTTTTTCATGTGTCTTTTGGTCATATGTATGTCTTCTTAAGGTTTCTTAGAAAGCACTTCCCAATATTCACCTTGATTGTACATCGTGGGTAAATAAAAGCTAATTTTCTTTTATAAATAAATAAATGAAGGGTCAGTAGTTCAAAAGAAAGAAAAAAATGATTTAAACTTATGCTAAAACAAATTCAAGAACTATAATATTTAGTTTCTTTTTGAAGCATATATTTAAAACATATTCTGTATTAAAACATTTTTGGTTCAGGATTATCTTTTTTTCCTCCTCATCATCTTAGATCCTTGAATTAGCTATTTATTTCTGGAAATGGGGGTGATTTAACGAAGGAGAAACAGGGTAGCCAAATTTTGGGAAAAAAAAAAACACACCAAATTTTATATTTAACTTATTATGTTTTTTATCAGTGTTATGAGATCCACAAACATTCTTATCAAATCCCCAGTCCGATCTCTTCTTTTTTCCTCCAGTGCAGTCATCTATTCTTTTCTTCTCTCTGTTCATTATCAAGCTGAGAACATACCATCCTGAATTTTCACAGGACAGTTGTCAAAAGTCAATTCATCTGTCACTCATTGTATAGTAACTGTCAAAACTGATGGTGAAGGCAAATCTCTGTGCATATGATCCACAAACTGAGCGAGGCTGGAAGAAGTCAGGGACTGTTGCACATTGTCGTCAACGTAAATAGCTCTTATTTCACTAAAGAAAGTTCAGTCCTTGCAATGCCCTTTAGGTCCTTCTGTTTTCTGGCCCGCACAGTCCATTCCCACTGTCTCCTTAACCTCTGCTGCCTTCCCTCTCCTGTTACTCACTGGGCTATGTGCACACGGACTCTCCAGTCTCCTTGCCTAGACTGCTGTTCCAAGATATCCACATGGCTAATTTGTACTTTGTCTTTCTGATATCATCACTCACATATCACCCAAGAGCCTTATGTTAAATTGCAACCTACTCTTTCTTGAACCATTCTTGATCTTCTGAAGCCTGATCAGCTTGTTTTTTTTTTTAACATTGATGATTTTTTTTTAATGAACTGTGTAATCTCTTCTACGTGACAGTCAATGTTTCTTTATCAACCTGCTAGACCTTCCTCTCCCAGAGAACAGGAGAAATTGTCTGTTTTTACACCCAAATGTACTCAGAGGAGAAAGGGATGACAGAGGATGAGATGGTTAGATGGCATCACTGAGTCAATGGACTTGAATTTGAGCAAACCCCAGGAAATAGAGGACAGCAAAGCCTGCTGTGCTACAATCAATTGTAAAGAGTTGTAAGGGATTTTAGGATTGTAAAGAGATTGTAAGGGATTGTAAAGAGTTGGATACAACTTAGAGACTGAACAAAAACATACTCAGCTCCCCAGAATGGTGCCTTACTCACTTAATTATTCAATAAATACTTTTTGAATTAATGAATAATTTTCTAATGATCATTCCAATTTTTTTTTGTAAATTACCTGAAATTGCACATCTACTCAACTTACTCTCCTGCTCTCTGAAATGGTAATATCAAACCTATTCACTGCACTGACAACCTCCAGCCCTGCCCCTTCACCTGAGCAGCTTGATAAAGTTATCCATATGATCAGATTGACTTAACCTAATGGAAAAATTCTCAGTCCTCTTTCTACTTGTCTTTAATACTATTTACCATTTTCTCCTTGAAGTAATATTTCTTTGATTTCAAAGACACTACTCCGATTGGATTTTCCTTCTACCCTTCTGACACTCTCACCAGTTTTCTTTTCAGGCTTATACTCCTTTCCCCACCTACTGGATTCTCCATCTGTGTTTCTCTGTTTCAGGCCACCTTCTCTCCTTAATCAAAGTCCTATATCAGGTAATATCATTTACTTTCTAGGTTTTAATTCTTATTAAGACACTCAAGCAGCACTCTCATCTAAACTTCTGCTTCTAAGTTTCATACTGTTGAATATATATATCCCTCATAATTTAAATATGATGTTGCTGTTCACTTGCCAAGTCGTGTCCCACTCTTAGCAATCCCATGGACTGCAGCACATCAGGCTTCTCTGTCACTCACCATCTCCCAGAGTTTGCCCAAGTTCACGTCCAATTGAATTGGTGATGCCATTCAACAATTTTGTCCTCTGTCATCCCCTTCTCCTCCTGCCTTCAATCTTTCCCTGCATCAGGGTCTTCTCCAGTGAGTCAGCTCTTCACATCAGGTGGCCAAAATATTGGAAGTTCAGCCTCAGCATCAATCCTTCCAAAGAATATTCAGGGCTGATTTCCTTTAAGATTGCTGTGATAACACACAAATATTAACCCACGTGTCTCAAGGCTTTGGTTGTTGCTGTGTTGTGCTTATTCGCTTAGTCATTTGCTCTTTGCAACCCTGTGAACTGTAGCCCATCAGGTTCCTCTGTCCATGGAATTTGCCAGGCAAGAATACCAGAGTGGGTTGCCATTTGCTACTCCAGGGATTCTTCCAGACCCAGGGTTCAAACCTGCATCTCTTGAGTCTTCTGCATTGGTAGGCAGAGTCTTCATACCCCTGAAACTTCCCTTTAAAAGGCCTCACCCACTGAGTGTCAGTGGGAGGGAGTCAGCATTTGAACACAAGTCAGTCTGCCACCCTCTCCCCTGTTATACCCCAGTTGCTTGCCTCCAAAAGAAAAGCAAACTTTTGTTTCCCCAACAGGACCTCTAGAGAATTGGCTTTTTTTTTTTTTTTAACCTTTTATTATATATTGGAGTGCAGTTGATTAACAATGGTATGTTAGTTTCAGGTGTATATCAAAGTGATTCAGTTATACATATACATGTACCTATTCTTTTTTTCAAATTCTTTTCTTGATTAAGTTGTTACAGAATATTGAGCAGAATTCCCTGTGTTATACAGCAGGTCTTTGTTGGGTGTCCACTTTAAATATAGTAGTGTGTACATGTTAATCCCATGATCCGGCAAGCAGCTAGATCCCACTTTGGGTAACGGAAGGACACAGGGCGTATGTTTGCTAACTATGTGGTGGGAGTAATAGCATCTACCTTATGGGATTGTTGTGAAGATGAAATGAGTTACTCACCAAAGCTATCAGGACTTGGCCTGACAGGTAATGTGCAAGTATTTTAAACTGTATTTTTCTTGTTAAAACTCACAAGTTTCACAACCACTTTAGCTTTGACTATGTGTTTTGCTTTTTTTGTGACTTGCTTATGGTGACTTGTCTCTTGGTGTGATATGCAATATTTGTGTTGTGAGTTCATTTCCTTGGAATTTATCTGAAGAAAGATTTAAGACCTGAATTTGAGAAACATTCCTTAACAGGTTGTTTGGGATTTGCATTTCCTGGGTCTCTGGGATCATTTCCAACCTGACATCATTTTTAAACTACACATTTGACTTCAAGCTTTTTCTGAGGCCACTACCAGTGCAAAGGAAAGCTCATGGATAAGAATTCTCTAGAGAGGCTTCCTTCTTTTGCCACACAGAGCAAGTTTGCAGGATGCAGACCTCTATGACTTTAGCTAGAAGACTCCCTATCTGCCTGGCCAATGATTCATTCTTTAGAATTGCTCTGTGTCTTCCTACATCACCTTCTTACTTTCACAGATGTCAGACCTGCAGCACAATCTAAAGAGTTTTCCTGTCTTCTTTTGCACCTTCTGATTGATCCTTCACATGACTTTTCCCCAAATATCTCTTGAACATGTGGTCACAAGTGGACTGGTCAGAACTGACACAAGTGGCCAGTGCTATTCTAGAACAAGCATCATTCTCTAGAGCAACATTATTTGCTGATTCTCTCTCCCCAAGTTTTATCTTATATTAACATCAACTCTATGACAGACAGTGCAGTAAAAAAAAAAAGGTAATAATAATAATATTTTACTTTTAATGCTAGGCCTTCTAGGAGGAAGGTCTTAGTTTGCCATATTGCCAGAAGTGAAGATCAACCCTGTCTTTTCCTCATCAGTTTAAAATAAGAGGCACATTGGCCAAAAATATTAAGTGCATTAGTGAAAAATGTGTATGATGAAGTCTTTCTTAAATATTTCCTTTTTATATTCATGAAACTCTTAATTTACCATGCTACTGGAGGGCATGTCAGTATTGGTATAACATTTTTCAGAATCTGATGATGCATAAATGTGACTACAGTGTAAGCTAATAAAAGTAACTGTAACAACCTAGAGGGGTGGGATGGAGAAGGCAATGGCACCCCACTCCAGTACTCTTGCCTGGAAAATCCCATGGATGGAGGAGCCTGGTAGGCTGCAGTCCATGTGGTCCTAAGAGTCGGATATGACTGAGCGTCTTCACTTTCACTTTTTACTTTCATGCATTGGAGAAGGAAATGGCAACCCACTCCAGTGTTCTTGCCTGGAGAATCCCAGGGACCGGGGATCCTGGTGGGCTGCCGTCTATGGGGTCGCACAGAGTCGGACATGACTGAAGCGACTAAGCAGACTAAGCAGAGGGGTGGGATGGGGTGGAGCTGGGAGGGAGGCTCAAGAGGGAGGGGACATATGTATATGTATGTTTGATTCATGTTGATGTATGGCAGAAACCAACGCAGTGTTGTAAAGGAACTATCCTTTAATTAGAAAAAAAAAAAGTAATTGTAAAATGTCTCCTCTTCTTCACCATGGTTCCATGACAGGTTTCCCAGAAACATAAAGATCTTTATATTCTATGAGAAGTGTGGTTGTTATTTATGGTCATTAATCCCCATCCTTTTAACTGAATGCATTTCATGCACCTTGGGTTTAACCAGAGTTGACTTAGGAAGGCATTTATTTTGGGTGAGTGCCTCACTTCACCCAAATCACAAGTGCTCTTTGCTTCATGGAACTCTATTGCTTTTGTTGCCTAGAACCAATTAAATCTTAGCTAATCTTTCGCTCTTTTAATTTTCCTCGATACTTTTCATAATGAAATGTGCAAATGACTAATGCAAGATTACACCCACTTTCTGATTTATCCACCTATGGATCAGGACACCGAATTGTCTCCAGCTTATTATAAATTTGCTTTTCTCAGTTATGGCCAATAACAAGATTTCTTTTGTTCTGGTTTAGCAATACACCCAGTTATCTCTATTATTTAACTAATTTACCCTTACGGTACTGTCTAAAGTATATGCCTGTCGTTTAAAATTATATACATGTGTGTATGCATCCACTTCCCCCATAGCTTTGTATTATGCATCTCTTTGCTTCAGAATGTTGGGGCTTAATTTCTATTCCTTTGTGTATTAAAGGCTTTTGAGAGAAGTCTGCCATTGAGGAATCTTCAAAATTCCCTCTAGCAAAAGTGAAATTGACCTCTGTTTCATAAATATGTCTTTTCAAGGCCCTGGATTAGTTTCAGTTATGTCTGACTCTTTGAGATCCCATGGACTGCAGCCTGCCAGGCTCCTCTGACCATGGGATTCTTCAAGCAAGAATACTGGAGTGGGTAGCCATGCTCTTCTCTAGGGGATCTTCCCGACACAGGGATCGAACCTAGGTCTCCCTCATGCAGATAGATTCTTTACAGTCTAACCCACAAGGGAAGCCCAACTTTTAAGTATATGACTTGAAATTAAACTTCAATAAAGACTCACTGTACTCTAGTTCCTTTTCAGGGAAAATGACCATGTACATGCTCCCTTTCCATTTATATAGTAAAGATGGGCAACATTTAGAAAGGATGGCTGGAAGGGTAGTGGCCTGACATTTTCTCTGGATATTGGAAATTCTTTGTTGGATTAAGTCAGACCAGCATAGAGCCTTAATCCTCTACGACATAAGAATGAGACCTTACGAAAATGCTTTTACAAAGATGTAAAGAAAGAATATTACAAGAGCTTGCTCCTTAAAATTTATTAGATTATCTACTATAAAGTTATTGTCATTTTTTTAAAAAACTGTGTGGATATTATTGATGGCTACTATTTTTATTTGGGGCTTCTCCGGTGGCTCAGACAGTAAAGAATCTGCCTACAGTGAGGGAGACCGAGGCTCAGTCCCTGGGTCTAGAAGATCCCTATTTGGTACTCTTTTCACAAAAACTAATAAGATATATTATCTTATCTGGCTAAAAGGAAAAGTGTGTCATGGTAAAACAAAAAGATGTGTGTGTGTGTGTGTACAATTAACTTTTGGAAAATCTTATCATGCAACTGTGTCATAATTTCTGTATGTAGATGGAAAGCCAAGAGCCATATGAGCCCACCACTAGAAAACAATTTTTCCTAACATGGACTTTATAATCCTATGCTTTACAGAATTTTTTCTAATTTAATTTTCCCTCCATTCTGACATCCTCACTTAACTAATTTTATTTTATTCTTTAAATTATATATACTTTATATATATAAAACATGTAATTATATATAATATTTTATATAATTAGAAGACATATTAATCTTTCTTGAAAGCAGAAAAAATATGGAAAATAGATTAATCCTCTATATACAACTTAAATATCATTCTTTCATATATCAAAGGGCATAGAGTATTTGAAATTTCACATATGCATAATGCACATTTGTTTATCAAATAAAGAAAACTAGAATTTGAAAGGTAAAGTCATTTCTTCTTTGTTTATTTTAAAATATTAGTAGTTTATAATCTTGCCTGGCTTTTATTTCAATAAAGTAATCCTCTATTACCGTAGTACAGATTAATGTTTTAAAAATTAATTGCATTCAAAATTTACAAATAGATTTATATTATTAAAATGTACATTATATTTTTTAAAGTTATTTTACTTTTCAAAAATCAGTGTACACATCTAGAGTATCAAAAAATGCCTGCTGTCAGAACTTCAGAATACCAGCAAATGCCACCCTGAGTCTATAATGAAATGTAAATTTCCTTTTCCATTGTTTGTATTGTATTTTTAAACATCAAAAAAGAGAAAGAGAGATGAAAAGTTTTTAGCATTTCAATGCAACATAGTTTTTCAATAATTGAAAAAGTTGGTAGGCTAGAAAACATGCATTACTATAGTGACAAGGAGAATAAATGATTTGTGATGTGAAAGAGAAAAAAGATGAATTAATATATTTTGATTTCCAATTCACTTCTTCAAGCAGAATGAAAAAGTGCATCAGTGTCTCTCCAAATTAAGTTAGATTTCTTTCTAAGAGTCAAATTTGCTTGTCTTTTGGTTGATAGTTAGTTACAGGCAAAAATCTTTTACCCTAATGATTTACAGACCTGCTAAAATACCTAGGTATAATTCCACTTAGAATCTTAATGAACTTTAGTAGTTGTTGTTGTTTAGTTGCTAAGTCATGTCTGACTGCAACCCCACAGACAGCAGAACCCCAGGCTCCTCTGTCCATGGGATTCTCCAGGCAAGAATCCTAGAGTGGGTTGCCATGCTCTCCTTCAGAGGATCTTCCTGATCCAGGATAAAACTCACGTGTCATTATGTTTCCTGCATTGATAGATTGGTTCTTTCCTTCTAGGGCCACCTGGGAAGACTGATTTGATGTATACTAACATACAAAATATATATTCAATATTCCAAATGATTTTAAATATCTCAAATTTGTATAGGATATGTGTGCATATTCTGTAAAATTTCTGAGGAAGGAAGGTAGAACCTTCTCTTGATGGTACAGGTTAGGAATAATTGGCTCACTAGGGTAGAGCAGGACACACTTTTGCTTTGTATGGATGAACCAGTGTTAAATGTTAGTATGCAGCCAAGTCAGCCTACTGGTAACAGAAACATAGAAAGATAAGAATTCCCTGTGTGAGAAAAGTTTAAATCTTCATAACATCATTCTTTTGCCTCCTAAGTTATCTGGCCTATGCCATGGAATCACTTAACTCAAAAAAAAAAAAAAAAAACAGTGGACACATTATAATCATTCTCAGATTCTTATAGTGCATCCCTAAAAGTCTGTCAATATTTAGCAGAAAAAATATGTATGAGGTCTGCACTTTAAAATATATGTATGCAGAATAAATCAAATTTTAAATATGCATATATGTGATCAAGTTGATGCCATAAGTACTATAAATATATAGTCATTCATGAATATCATGGTGACTTTCCCCTGCTGCTGCTAAGTCACTTCAGTCGTGTCTGACTCTGTGCGACCCCATGGACTGCAGCCCACCAGGCTCCCCGTCCCTGGGATTCTCCAGGCAAGAACACTGGAGTGAGTTGCCATTTCCTTCTACAATGCATGAAAGTGAAAAGTGAAGTTGCTCAGTCATGTCCGACCCTCAGCGACCCCATGGACTGCAGCCTTCCAGGCTCCTCCATCCATGGGACTTTCCAGGCAAGACTACTGGAGTGGGGTGCCACTGACTTTCCCCTATAAGTATACAAAGCAAAAATAATGGAATATTTCCCAAGGTGTTAGAGCAAGAAATAAAATTGAAACAATGTTGCCTCAACTTTTTGTTGTGATCATCTGTTAATTTTCTCACAGCTGATTTTATTTAATGAGGAGATGAGATTAGCTGACTTTGCAGTTAAAACATTATTGCAAAGAGAAAAGAGGACATCTTTAACACATTGTGTCTTTCCCATTTAAAAAAAATTTCAGGGAGTGTTTAGTATACCTTTCTATGTTGTATTTTTTTGCTTCTGAAGTAATACTTTTAAATTTAAGAATACAATAGCTATCACAAAATAGAGATGTACATATTGTACTACTTCCTTTTAAAATTAGTGCTAACATAGCATGAGGGAAGTGTAATTCAACTAGAGAAATGAAAATTTACATTTTTTATCCCTGAAACTGAAAACTGATTCTCTGAAAATCATTTGCATTAATAAAATCTGTCAAAATGTGTTGAATATATACAACATTTAGACAAATGTCACCATTATCTCTTGCTCAGACATGGTTTAAGGACCATGTTCATCATGTCCTTTATTATATCATCCATGCATATTAAGACTACAAATGACTTTCAGCTACTTAAATTCATAATCATGATATAATATCTGTGCCTTTATAGAGTCCCAGCATAATGTTGCATATATTCTTCTTTTCAACTGACTTTGTTCTTTCACAGTGAAGTGCTGTGACAGATAGTTCCACCAGAAATTTTTGAAGCAAATAATTGGTATAGTTTCTTGTAGCTTACAATATCACATTGAATGCTTATAGATGGTCACAAAAGGAAACCTGACAAACTCAGTTGAAATGGACACATTTCCTACCATATGCCTGTCATATGTAATTAGCTTTTTAAAGGTAAGTAGAACAAGGAATTTGCATAATGTCACCCTACTTGGTAGAAATCTATTATTATCTCATTATATAGGGCAATGTCAGTTATATAATATCCTGTTTAGAATTACATAAGGATAATTTGCTATTAAGTTATGGCTACAATAATAGCTAAACTAAATCAGGATAATTATGAATGCCATTTTTATTATAGCTTTTTTACCTATTGTTTTTAAGAATGGGATAAACCTGCACAATCACAAAGCTAATTTACATTAGCATTTATGCAGGTAGGGCTTCCCAGGTGGCTCAGTGGTAAAGAATCTTCATAACAATGCAGGAGACTCCTGAGACCCAGTTTTGATCTCTGGATCTGGAAGGTCCCCTGGAGGAGGAAAGGGTAACCCACTCCAGTATTCTTGCCTGGAAAATCCCATGGACAGAGGACCCCAAAGGACTACAGTCCATTGGGCCTCAAAGAGTCAGATGCAGCTGAGCATGCATGTGCAGTATTTATGCAAATATACACTGATTACTGGGCTTCCCTGGTGGCTCAGATGACAAAGGATCTCCTTGCAATGCAGGAGACACTGGGTTCGAACCCTGGGTCAGGAAGATCCCTTGGAGAAGAAAATGGCTATCCACTCTAGTATTTATGCCTGGAGAATCCCATGGACATCAGAGCATAAAGGGCTATATTGTCCATGGGGTCCCAAAAAGTCATACAGGACTGAGCGACTAACACACAATGATTATCACGTTCAATTTTATTGATGTTCTTACTAAAGAAATGATTTCTCAAGCTATTAAAGTGATAATAATTACACTTAGAATCACTTTAGTCATTAGGAGGGAATTAAGTGGAAAGCTTTGATAAGCTTCTGTGGAAGCCTTTTGTTTATTGAAGTATAGTTGACTTGCAATATTATATTCAGTTCAGTCACTTGGTTGTGTCCGACTCTTTGCGAGCCCATGAATCGTAGCACGTCAGGCCTCCCTGTCCATCACCAACTCCCGGAGTTCACTCAGATGAACGTCCATCGAGTCAGTGATGCCATCCAGCCATCTCATCCTCTGTTGTCCCCTTCTCCTCCTGCCCCCAATCCCTCCCAGCATCAGAGTCTTTTCCAATGAGTCAACTCTTCGCATGAGGTGGCCAAAGTACTGGAGTTTCAGCTTTAGCATCATTCCTTCCAAAGAAATCCCAGGGCTGCTCTCCTTCTGAATGGACTGGTTGGATGTCCTTGCAGTCCACGGGACTCTCAAGAGTCTTCTCCAATACCACAGTTCAAAAGCATCAATTCTTCAGTGCTCAGCTTTCTTCACAGTCCAACTCTCACATCCATACATGATCACCAGAAAAACCACAGCCTTGACTAGATGGACCTTTGTTGGCAAAGTAATGTCTCTGCTTTTGAATATGCTATCTAGGTTGGTCATAACTTTCCTTCCAAGGAGTAAACGTCTTTTAATTTCATGGCTGCAGTCACCATCTGTAGTGATTTTGGAGCCCAGAAAAATAAAGTCTGCCACTGTTTCCACTGTTTCCCCATCTATTTCCCATGAAGTGATGGGACCAGATGCCATGATCTTCATTTTCTGAATGTTGAGTTTTAAGCCAACTTTTTCACTCTCCTCTTTCATCTTCATCAAGAGGCTTTTTAGTTCTTCTTCACTTTCTGCCATAAGGATAGTGTCATCTGCATATCTGAGGTTATTGATATTTCTCCCGGCAATCTTGATTCCAGCTTGTGTTTCATCCAGCCCCGCATTTCTCATGATGTACTCTGCATATAAGTTAAATAAGCAGGGTGACAATATACAGCCTTGACATACTCCTTTTCCTATTTGGAACCAGTCTGTTGTTCCATGTCTAGTTCTAACTGTTGCTTCCTGACCTGCATACAAATTTCTCAAGAGGCAGGTCAGGTGGTCTGGTATTCCCATCTCTTTCAGAATTTTCCACAATTTATTGTGATCCACACAGTCAAAGGCTTTGGCATAGTCAGTAAAGCAGAAATATTAGTTTCAGGTATATAGCATTGTGATTTAGTGCTTTTACAGATTACACTTCATTGAAAGTTATTACACAATAATGGCTATCATGCCCAATGCCATATAGCCTATCCTGGGTGCTTATCTATTTTTTATATGGTAGTCTGTATTGTTTAATCTCATAACCCTAACCTTACCCTCTCTCTTCCCTCTTCCCTTAGTTAAGCACTAACCACTAGTTTGTTTTCTATATTTATGACTCTATTTCTGATATACATATAATGTTTGTATTATTTTTTAGACTCCACATATAGGTGATATTATACAATGTTTGTTGTTCTCTGACATTTCACTAAGCATAATAACTAAACACAATATTCCCTAGGTTCATTCATGTTACTGCAAATGGCAGAATTTATAAGAAATGTTCCATTGTATGTGTGTGTATATATATATATATATATATATATATATATATATATTCCATTGTGTTTATATATAAAGTTATGTTTGTATATTTATATTTATTTATATATTATGTTGCATATATATATATATATATATATATATATATATAAAATACACATCTTCTGTTGTATCCATTCAGCTGTTAATGGGCATTTAGGTAGCTTTAGGTTGCTTTCATATCTTGGCTAGTGTAAATAGTGTTGCTCTGAACATTGGTTTCCATATATCTTCAAAATAGTTTTCATTTTTTCTGGATATATACCCAGGAGTGGGATTGCTGAATCATACAGTAGTTCTTCTCCAGCAGCACAGTGCTAGTGCTAGAGAATTCTCCTGAGAGTCCCTTGACTCTCTTCAGCAGGAAAATCAAACTACAGGAAATCAACCCTGAATACTCATTGGAAGAACTGATGCTGATGCTAAAGCTCCAATAGTTTGGCCACCTGATGTGAAGAGCTGACTCACTGAAAAAGACTCTGATGCTGGGAAAGATTGAAGGCAGAAGGGAATGACAGAGGATGAGAGGGTTGGATGGCATCATTGGCTTGATGGACATGAACTTGGGCAAACTCAAAAGATGGTGAGGGACAGGGAGCCCTGGCTTACTGCAATCCATGGGGTTGCAAAGAAGTGGACAGGACTTAGCTACTGAACAAAAGCAACATAGTAGCTCTATTTTTAGTTTTTTTTTTTTTTTTTTTTGAGAAATCTCCATGCTGTTTTCTATAGTGGCTGTGCTGAATGTCACTGTTTTAAGATTGCTGTACACTGGTACTTTGTGATCACTGAATATATGACAAAATGGAAGAAGCCATGATAGTTCTCTCGGATTGTAGCATGTGCTCTTTCTAGGTGGCTGGTAATAGTGGAGATGTCCTTGTTTAAAAGTGTAAACAAAATACTTTTGTGATACTTCCTAATCTGAACTGAGTGATTTCAGTCAGGTGCAATTAGGCTCATACAAGTCAAAATTTTGCAATTTTATCCTATCCCCCTTTATAGAAACATATATATGAGATGTTAAAAGTTCTCTTCAGTCTTCACCTGGGTCTCCTGCATTGCAGACACATTCTTTACCATCTGAGCCATCAGGGAAACCCAGGAATACCTTAGAAAGTGGAGTCGCTCAGTCATGTCCAACTCTTTGCAACCCCATGGTATGTAGCCTGCCAGGATCCTCCATGTATGGGATTTTCTAGGCAAGAATACTGGAGTGGGTTGCCATTTCCTTCTCCAAGGAATACCTTACACAATGATAATTGTATTTAACTAGTTCAACTTTAGTAATTTCTGCTTCTTTTTGAAGTAAACTTGTTCATGTATAGAGAACTCTGATTGACATAAGAAGTTTGCCAAAGAAATTAGTATTTTCCTTTAGTAACTAGACTTATGGAAACCACATTTATTGATTTTGCTTACTTTGAGTGCTAGATTCTTCTGTGCCAGCCCATTTCTGTTATAAGAAAACTGTCTCTGCCTGATCCAAAGGAAGAACCTAGCTTCTGTCTCCATGCTATGACTCACTGCAACAACTGAGCCTGATTGGATTAAGAGTGGACTCTTGGGTCAATAGGAACTACAATATTAGCATAAACGAGAGTTACCTTACTAGGAAACTAGACTCCTTTTTATCCTCTCTCTCCTTTTTTACCCTGTAGCACCCCATTTTCTTTCTTTATTTCTTTTTTTGCTTAAACCTTGACTAACAGATAACCCTAAAAGTTAAAAGCAACATGTCTAAGACAATAAGAAGAATTGTTCTGAGGAAAGCATTATACTAATGATCCCAAACAAGAAACTTCTGAAACTAGAAAATCCAATTGTTTCAACTGCAAATTTAGTAGCAGTTTAGGATGAAGAAACCACTACCTGGGCTGGACTGTAAGATCACATCCCCCATCTTCCCCTTGCTCTCTGAAAACTCCAATTCAGGTGTCTAGGGAGTTAGCTCATCTCCAGACACTCCTCACTGTGCATCAGCTGAATTAAGTGTTTAATCTCTATTTGAGAGATAATACCTTTTTTTTCAATATAGTTCTATTTTCTATGAATTTTGGACAAGCTCATACAAAACTAATCTCAAGAAATGTCCTCCTATTAGATGGAGATGATTTAACTGTGGGGCCAATACTGTCATGACCTTAGAGAAGCAAATAAAGAAAAGGGTTAGGGAGAGGGAGAGAGAGAGTGAGTATGAGTAGACGAAGGGACATGTGGGCTTGTTGGATTTTTTTCAAGGAAGGTCTCTGTTTGCTTTGTCTTTTAACATAATTTAGTCCAGATTATCTACTTTATTTGCACATAAAGAAATTTTAGCTCAATTGGTAAAGAATCTGCCTGCAATGCAGGAAACCCCAGTTCAATTCCTGGGTCTGGAAGATCTGCTGGAGAAGAGATAGGCTACCCACTCCAGTATTCTTGGGCTTCCCTTGTGGCTCAGCTGGTAAAGAATCCTCCTGCAATGCAGGAGACCGAGGTTCAATCCCTGGGTTGGGAAGATCCCTGGAGAAGGCAAAGGCTACCTACTTCAGTATTCTGGGCTGGAGATGTCCATGGACTATACAGTCCATGAGGTTGCAAAGAGTCGGACACGACTGAGTGACTTTCACACTCACTTAAAGAAATTATAGTGTAATTCTAATAAATATCTTTTTTTAAATTAAACTAGTTTGAAGTGCTTCAGTTTTTAAAACCAAAAGTCATTTAACAGACACATTTTGAAAAGACAAATAACCTTCTTCTTCCTTATTGTAAAGATCAATAAGTGCTTACCATAAAAAAAAAAGGCTTATCTTAGCTCAATCCCCAAAACACCCACTATCACATATTTATTGTATTATCATTTTAAAACACTCACTATTATTGAATCTTAACACAATCTGTAAGAAAGATCATGTTATCTCAGTTGTACTGATGAAGAATAACAGGGTAAATGTCACTTAAAACACAATATGAGCTCCATGATGACAGTGATTTCCCTTTTTGGTTCTCTGTGAACTGCACAATGTTGGCACACAATATTATTTCTTGAATAAATGAATCAATAAATATTCAGGGATGTGCACAAATATCTAGAGACTAGAAACTAGATTATCTCTATTGAAGTGAGACTATGCTTTTAATTAGACCCTGGGTAAATAGGCAAGAAACTTTTTTTATGGTTGTTACATGGAAGTTATATTGTTTTAAAATATCTTCCATAAAATTAGTACTTTCTAGTGTTAGAATATCAGTGAATCCTTGATGCTATGCTATGCCAAGTCCCTTCAGTCGTGTCTGACTCTTTGTGACTGCTCTGACTGCAGCCCGCCAGGCTTCTCTTTCTATGGGATCCTCCAGGCGAGAATACTGGAGTGGGTTGCCATTTCCTTCTCCATGAATCCATGAAAACAGCTATCAGAATATGATCTACTGAAGACTAGGGAGACTGATAGTGTTAAACGCAGGAATATTTTGATGGACTAATAAAAACAGAAATGTTTCAAATTTTCCTTATTGTAAAATTTGAATATTATTATGTATATAGCCTACCTTGTCCTGCCACCAGCCCTGTTCTGTATGTTGATAAAAGACCAACTGTACAATTAAAATTATATCTTGTACCAATTATATATTTAGGTGAGGGTATAGAAGTAAACAAATACATAAAGCATATACTTAGGAAATTTGAAGAGTGCATAGTAAGAAATATTTATGCTTAGTGTCAAAGTGTGGGTTCTTTGTCCATGGCTTTGGTCATTAGAACAGTATCATTTATTGAGCAGAGGAAATGATGCACAGCAATGCAGAAAATAATAATAATAATAATATTTACATAGGAACTTAGGATAGAAAGACTGAAATACTCTTCTGAGAGCACAAAATAGTTGGTTTTTTTGTTTCTTTTTTTTTTTCTGATGTGAGTTTTAGATATAAGGTTTACATTTGTGCGTACACATTTAGAGATATAAGATTAGTGAAGTTAAATAAAAATACTATGGAATTACTACGGCATGAGAGGGTATGTTAGCCTGCTCAGGCTGCCATAACAAAATACAACAGGCTGAGTAGCATATACAACAAAAATTAATGTCACAGTTTTGGAGTTTCGGACTCCTGAGATCAAGGCAGCAGCAGACTCAGTTCCTAGTAAGAGCTCTCCCTGGCTTGCAGATGGCTGGCTGCCTTCTTGCTGTGACCTCACATGGTCTTTCCTCAGTGTGTGTGCTAGGAGAGAGTCAGAGATCTCTTTCCATTCCTCTTATTATGGTCTCTTATCCTAGGGGATTAGGGCTGCACCCTTATGACTTCATTTAACCCAAATCACCTCCTAAAGGCCTGAGTTCCATCACACTACTGGATCAATTTAGTTCAGTCACTCAGTTGTGTCCTACTCTTTGTGACCCCATGGACTGCAACACATCAGGCTTCCCTATCCATCACCAACTCCCAAAGCTTGCTGAAACTCACGTGCATCAAGTCAGTGATGCCATCCCACCATCTCACCTATTGTCATCTCCTGACTTCAGTCTTTCCCAGCTTCAGGGTCTTTTCCAGTAAGTCAGTCCTTCGTATCAGGTGACCAAAGTATTGGAGCTTCAGGTTCAGCATTAGTCCTTCCAATGATTATTCTGGACTGATTTCCTTTATGATAGACTGGTTTGATTGCCTGGCAGTCCAAGGGACTCTCAAGAGTCTTCTCCAATACCACAGTTCAAAAGCATCAATTCTTTAGTGTTCAGCTTTCTTGATGGTCTAACTCTCACATCCATACATGACTACTGGAAAAACCATAGCTTTCACTAGATGGACCTTTGTCAGCAAAGCAATGTCTCTGCTTTTTAATATGCTGTTGAGGTTGGTAGTAACTTTTCTTCCAAGGAGCAAGCGTCTTTTAATTTCATGGCTGCAGTCACCATCTGCAGTGATTTTAGAGCCTAAGAAAATAAAGTTTGTCACTGTATCCATTGTTTCCTCATCTATTTGCCATGAAGTGATGGTACCAGATGCCATGATCTTAGTTTTCTGAATGTTGAGTTTTAAGCCAACTTTTTTATTCTCCTCTTTCATTTTCATGAGGAGACTCTTTAGTTCCTCTACACTTTCTTCCATAAGAATGTTATATCTGCATCAGTTCAGTTTGGTTCAGTCGCGCAGTTGTGTCCAACTCTTTGCGACGCCATGAGTCACAGCAAGCCAGGCCTCCCTGTCCATCACCAACTCCCAGAGTCTAATCAAACTCATGTTCAAGTTGATGATGCCATCCAGCCATCTCATCCTCTGTCGTCCCCTTCTCCTCCTGCCCCCAATCCCTCCCAGCATCAGGGTCTTTTCCAATGAGTCAACTCTTTGCATAAGGTGGCCAAAGTACTGGAGTTTCAGCTTTAGCATCAGTCCTTCCAAAGAACACCCAGGACTGATGTCCTTTAGGATGGACTGGTTGGATCTCCTTGCAGTCCAAGGGACTCTCAAGAGTCTTCTCCAACACCACAGTTCAAAAGCACCAATTTTTAAGTGTTCAGCTTTCTTTACAGTCTAACTCTCACATCCATACATGACCACTGGAAAAACCATAGACTTGACTAGATGGACCTTTGTTGGCAAAGTAATGTCTCTGCTTTTGAATATGCTATCTAGGTTGGTCATAACTTTCCTTCCAAGGAGTAAACCTCTTTTAATTTCATGGCTGCAGTCACCATCTGCAGTGATTTTGGAGCCCAGAAAAATAAAGTCTGACACTGTTTCCACTGTTTCCCCATCCATTTCCCATGAAGTGATGGGACCAGATGCCATGATCTTCGTTTTCTGAATGTTGAGCTTTAAGCCAACTTTTTCACTCTCCTTTTTCACTTTCATCAAGAGGCTTTTTAGTTCCTCTTCACGTTCTTCCATAAGAGTGGTGTCATCTGCATATCTGAGGTTATTGATATTTCTCCCAGCGATCTTGATTTCAGCTTATTCTTCATCCAGCCTGGAATTTCACATGATGTACTCTGCATGTAAGTTAAATAAGCAGGGTGACAATATGCAGCCTTGATGTACTTCTTTCCCAATTTGGAACCAGTCTATTGTTCCATGTCTGTTCTAACTGTTGCTTCTTGACATGCACACAAGATTTCTCAGAAGGCAGGAAAGGTGGTCTGGTATTCCCATCTCTTTAAGAATTTTCCACTGTTTGTTGTGATCCACACAGTCAAAGGCTTTGTCATAATCAAAAAAGTAGTAGATGTTTTTCTAGTACTCTCTTGCTTTTCCAACGATCCAACAGATTTTGGCAATTTGATCTCTGGTTCTTCTGCCTTTTCTAAATCCAGCTTGAATGTCTGGAAGTTCTCAATTCACACACTACTGAAGCTTAGCTTGGAGAATGTTGATCATTACTATGCTAGCATGTGAGATGAATGCAATTATGTGGTAGTTTGAACATTCTCTGGCATTGCCTTTCTTTGGGATTGGTATAAAAACTGACCTTTTCGAGTCTTGTGGCCACTGCTGAATTTTCCAAATTTGCTGGCATATTGAGCATAGCACTTTCACAGCATAATCTTTTAGGATTTGAAATAGCTCAACTGGAATTCCATAACCTCCCCTAGCTTTGTTTATAGTGATGCTTCCTAAGGCTCACTTGACTTTGTATTCCAGGATCTCTGACTCTAGGTGAGTGATCACACTATTGTGGTGATCTGGGTCATTAGGATCTTCTGTGTATTTTTGTCACCTCTTCTTAATATCTACTGCTTCTGTTGGGTCCATACAGTTTCTGTCCTTTATTTTGCCCATCTTTGCATGAAATGTTCCCTTGATATCTCTCATGTTCTTGAAGAGATCTCGAGTCTTTCCCATTCTATTGTTTTCCTCTGTTTCTTTGCATTGATCTCTGAGGGAGGCTTCCTTATCTCTCCTTGTTATTCTTTGGAACTCTGCCTTCAGATGGGTATATCTTTCCTTTTCTCCTCTGCCTTTCACTGCTCTTCTTTTCTCAGCTATTTGTATGGTCTCCTCAGACAACCATTTTGCATTTTTCAGTTCTTTTTCTTGGGGATGGTCTTGATCACTGCTTCCTGTACAATGTCATGAACTTCCATTCATAGTTCTTCAGGCACTCTGA
Organism: Bos mutus; assembly: GCF_027580195.1. Classification (NCBI taxonomy): domain Eukaryota; kingdom Metazoa; phylum Chordata; class Mammalia; order Artiodactyla; family Bovidae; genus Bos; species Bos mutus. The sequence continues at coordinate 51,121,377 of NC_091636.1, read as the reverse complement.
CTATCATATCTAATCCCTTAAATGTATTCATCACTTCCATTGTATAATCCTGAGGGGTTTGATTTAGGTCATATCTGAATGATCTAGCAGTTTTCCCTATTCAATTTCAGTCTGAATTTGGCAATAAGGAGTTCATGCTCTGAGTCACAGTAAGCTCCTGGTCTTGTTTCTGCTGACTGTATAGAGCTTCTCCATCTTTGGCTGTAAAGCATATAAACAATCTGATTTTGGTTTTGACCATCTGGTGATGTCCATGTGTAGAGTCATGGCTTGTGTTGTTGGAAGTGGGTGTTTACTATAACCAGTGCATTCTCTTGGTGAAACTCTGTTAGCCTTCTACCTGCTTCATTTTGTACTCCAAGACCAAACTTTTATGTTACTCCAGGGATCTCTTGAATTCCTACTTTTGCATTCTAGTCCCCTATGATGAAAAGAACATCTTTTTATTTTTTTTCCCTCTGGTGTTAATTCTAGAAGGTCTTGTAAGTCATCATAGAACCACTGAACCTCAGCTTCTTCAACACTAGTGATTGGTGCATAGGCTTGCATTACTGTGGCATTGAATGGTTTGGCTTGAAAACCAACAGAGATCTTTCTGTCATTTTTTGAGATTGCACCCAAGTACTGCATTTTGGACTCTTTTGTTGACTATGAGGGCTACTCAATGTCTTCTAAGGGGTTCCTGCACACAGTAATAGATATAATGGTCATGTGAATTAAATTTGCCTATTTGGGTCCATTTTAGATTATTGATTCCTACAATGTTGATGTCCACTCTTTCCATCTGTTGGACCACTTTCAATTTACCTTGGTTCATGGACCTAACATTCCAGGTTCCTATGCATTCTCTATCATTCTCTACAGCATCAGACTTTACTTCCATAACCAGTCACATCCACAACTGGGAGTTGTTTTTGCCTTGGCTCAGTCTCTTCATTCTTCCTGGAGTTATTTCTCCACTCTTCTCCAGTAGCATGACCTGGGAAGTTCATCTTTCAGTGTCATATCTTTTTGCCTTTTCATACTGTTCATACTAGAGGTTAGGACTTTTATATATGAATATTGGAGAACACAACACAGTCTACTGCTCAGGGGTTCTGTTAAATTCTTTATGTGAAATATTTATTTAAATAATCTTACAGTTTCCATATATGTGGTGGTTACTGTAATTATCCCTATTTTAAGTGTTGTTTTATTATAAGGGGCCAGGGGGATAGTATTTTTCTTTGGGAAAGAAGATGGGAAATGGGAACTGTCAGAGGAAAATATACAAATCAATCAAAGTGGAAGCAAAGCAAGATGACCCAGTGAAGACTGCTTGAAAAATTGGAATTATATATATTGATATTACTTGATGTGCATTATTTGAAAATGGAACTTTAACAAAGCTTATAAGAACATTTGGCATAAAACTTTCATATACAGGTAGGAAAAGAGTTGATCACATATTCAGTACAGAGTTAGTAAAAGGAAACTGAAATATTTTACCTATTTTGCCTTCTTTTTTCCTATAACCCTCTTAGAACTGCTGATGCAGCCCTTAGAAGCCTGTCCTCAGCAGAGGCCACTGTGCAAAACTCCTGAACTAATGGCCCAAAGAGCTGTCACCAAGGGTTTCTCAGTGATCCTTCTCAGGATAGCATTTAATCAAGAGAGCCATTCAAACCATGTCTAGGAAAAAATGTGAGGAAAAAGCAACAAAACACACAGGGGGATAGAAAATTAAAATGTCCCTCAAATTGAACATGGGTGAGTTAATAGTCTCAGATGAGTGACAAAATTTTATCAATTGTATTGACTTGATCAATCCTAAATGCAGTTAGACAGTTTAGTTCTGTCATTAGAGCAACTTGTTAGAACAGGCATGTGGCTATTCACTTCAGATATCCTAACATGAATGTAGTATCACTGTATCATAATATCTAGGAAATTGATAGAGGAAATGTTGGATTTGGCTATTTTGCTCTTTAAATAATCAGTAAATATTAAAGCCTATAGACTTTCTTTCTGTCTTTCTTTTTTTTTGTCACACTACAGAACACTGATTTAAGCTAAAAGCCAAAGTCTAGAAGTCATGTTTGGTTCCCCCCCCACCCCGCTTTTTTTTGATACCCCAAGGGTAAATTATTACCAGTACGTACTGTGTAATTTGTATCCAAATAAAGCATGGACTTTATTCCCTTGTATTTAGCTCCATGCTCACCATAAACAAATACTCTATTATCTTACATCCAAAGTGCTACAGAATAATCCAACTTCCATTCTAACGAATCTTCCAACAATAATTTCAAACATCAAGCCTAAAAACTAAAAAAAAAAAAAAAAAGTAATCATATCATATCATCCCCTTCATTCAATCCAATGTATAGATTTCCACTATAGATAGCATAGCATCCCAATTCCTTGGTATGCAAATCCATGCATGATCTATTTGACTTCTATAACTCTATCTTGTTCCATTCTCACTCATGCTTACCAGCCACCCTAGGCATTCACATCTTACCAAAATTGAGATGTTGTCTGACTCAGATCCTCTATGTATGCTTTTCTTCTTTGTAGAACTGCCTCCTTCACACTAGTGAACTCTCCAAAGGATGTACTTCCCTTGGATATTATTTATTTTGATACCCTGTTATTTCTTTTTCAATTCCAATTTACTTAATAAATCACATATAGAAGTGCTCAAAATATATAAATAAATAAGTAAACAGTTTGCTATTGGGGGGGTTGTAGTCCAATGATTAGGACAGATTCTCTAGCCTCATGAGACTTTTATCCTCTAAAATATGCATAAAGAGCTTTCTACAAAGTTGCTGCTGCTAAGTCACTTCAGTCATGTCCGACTCTGTGTGACCCCATGGACAGCAGCCTACCAGGCTCCCCCGTCCCTGGGATTCTCCAGGCAAGAACACTGGAGTGGGTTGCCATTTCCTTCTCCAGTGCATGAAAGCGAAAAGTGAAAGTGAAGTCGCTCAATCATGTCTGACTCTCAGCAACCCCATGGACTGCAGCCTACCAGGCTCCTCCATCCATGGGATTTTCCAGGCAAGAGTACTGGAGTGGGGTGCCATTGCCTTCTCCGTCTACAAAGTTAGGTGAAACTAAACTCATACTACACATAAAGTAGACTGCTGTGGATGTAGAGGGGGACAACATATTCAGTGTACCATGGAGAAAGAAATGTTTTCAGGGGCATATTAAAACAGGCTTGGGTAGTTTGTGCTAATAAATTAACTCATAAAAGGTTTAACACAACAAAGGTTAAGCTCACACCAAGTTGGTCATATCTTTGGAACATTCTAGAAAAGCATTCTTATATACAATAATTCCAGATAGAAATAGGATCTAATCTGGCTTTGCACTCTCAACACATGCATTCCAGGTTATTGATGCTGAGGAAGAAAGATGTGAAGAATTATTGGACAGTCCTTAAATGTATCACTTCCATTCATAGCTCCTTGGCCAGAAGTAGTCATGTGATCCCACAAAACTGCATAGGGCTTAGGAGTTGGGTGGTAATGTATAAGCGGTCCATGATCTTGGGCTTCCCTCATAGCTCAGTTGGTAAAGAGTCTGACTGCAATGCAGGAGACCTGGGCTCAATCCCTGGGTTGGGAAGATCCTCTGGAGAAGGAAATGACAACCCATTCTAATATTCTTGCCTGGAGAATCCCATGGACAGAGGAGCTTGGCAGGCTACAGTCTATGGGGTTGCAAGAGTTGGACATGACTGAGTGACTAAGCGTGCATGTGATCTGCAACAGTTCCAAATGCCATGGGGAGGTGATATTTTTGTGTCATGGTAAGGTAAATTTATTACCCAAATGGAGGGTCAGTGGTGACTGAGATTTTCGTGAATTGAAAAATATAATATTACTGTCTTCAAAAATACACCATGCAGTGGTGACAGATAAAGAAGAAACTATCCACTCTTGTTGCATTAACATTATAGTGTTTTGTTCCTTTTTCTTCCTGAATGTTTTACCTAATATATCACAATAATCCTTTAGGACTGCAATATAAAACTCCTTATGCTTCTTTGACTCCACTTTAGATAAAAAATGGCAAACAATAATCTTCAATTTAAGAAATAATTTGCATTTTCTCACTTAAAGGGACACTGAATGAATTTAAAAATACAGTGGAAATAAAGCTACTCATTTTCAACATTTTAAATACAGTAAACCCCCTACAAATGAACAAGTTCCCTTCTGATAGAGTGCTTGTAAGTCCAATTTGTTCATTAGTCCAACAAAGTTAGTCTATGTACACCACAAACACAATCAGCTATATAGTACTATACTGTAATAGGTTTATGACACTTTTCACACAAATAATACATTTTAAAAGCACAAAAATAAAGAAAACATTTTTAATCTTACAGTAAAATAGTACAGTACACTGGCTGGCATACAGGGCCTGGCATCAAGTGAACAGACAAGAGAGTTACTGATTGGAGGAGGGAGAAGAGGTGGGAGGTGGTAGAGCTGAAGGACTAGGTCATCAGCGAAGGGAGATGGAGAGAAAACTGCAATTTCACTAACACTTGATGTCAGTGACACAGGTTCTAGTTCCTTGCTGGGTTCAATTCTATTTACGCTTTTGAAAAAAAAGACCCCTGATGCCTGGATGGTAGCTGATAACATTCTGAACGGCTGCTGTAACTTTCATGTACCACTCTACATTCAGACTCTGTGCCTTAAAAACCAACAGTGCCTCCTCAAATGAAGAAAATCCCCTTTCCATTTCCTAGCACCATGAATCTCTTCAGTTCTTCAGTTACTTCTTCTTCCCCTTGTCTCTCTTAGGTCTTTCTCTGGGACTCCAGTTTCTGGTGCTTCTTAGCCTTAGGACTTCAACAAATACCTTTTGACGTCCTACTGTTTGCTAAGAGGAGGGGAATCAGTTTTGAGAAAGGTGGCCCAATCCCTTGCTTATTAGGACCTTCCATATGAAGAGAGATAACAATATATGAAGAGGAAGGAATCCCAGTGGAGAGAGAGGAGAGCAGAAGTTCAAGCTGCAGTGGGGAAACTAGGAAGGGCTCATGGCCTTGTCAAGGTGGATCAGAGGAGAACAATCAATGGCCAGAGAGTAGGGACAGTTTCTGAAAGTCTTTGTATTGCTAAAATAAATATTCCTACCCCATGTCAAGAGACTATACAAACAACTAACCCCCCAAAAAAGGAAATGGGCAGGCCTTACAAACTATTATTTTACATTTTTTAATAACAAAGGAGATGTAATTTCATCCTAAGTATAAACATAGAAATTTTAGAAATGCATTTTCTTACCAAATGCACTGGAGTATCTGAATCCTGTGAAGGAAAATGTAGCTGTAGTTTATATGCTCCAGGAAATTTTCTTATGCTATGGTCTCAGCGTTATAAAAGTGAAATAAGGGAGGTTGGAAATCAAGTCTATTGTTCCAGATGTGGTTTAGGCAGTCCATAGTTTTCTATTATCTCAACTTTGTCAGAATTGGCAAAGACAATATCTTCTTCCAAAATATCACAGAATAGAGTTATTCATAGAGAAGCAGACACTATTCTCGCAGATGAGTCAATTATATAAAATCTCTTATTTCTGTGTCAGTTTGAGAAGAGATGGATTCTCTAAAAAGAGCAATTTGGATTTTCCCTGGATAGAAATATCTACTACGATGGTTATTAAAAAAAAAAAAAAGAGAGAGAGAGAAAGAAAATGCTTCTGCAAGAATTCTAATTCAACAACAAGACCACCACTATTATTATTATTAAATATGGCTATTCTTCTGTAAGCAAAAATAACAAGGGGATAAAGGAAGAGGTAAAACACTGAAAAACACTCAAATTCAGATAAAAGAGACATTGCATATTGATAAGACAGCAAAAAAACACTGGCAACTGCTTATCCAGTATAACAGCTCAGTCATGCCCATGCTATTCCTTCCCATTGAACTTTGAAGGTTCCCTCTCTATCACTCACCACAGTTTGTAGTCAAAAGCATATGTGGTGGATTGCTTAATAACATTATCCTTACAGATATCTATGAATATAAGGAACAGGCATATTCTTCTACCTGCATGTATCATTTTAATTCCTCAGCATATATTTAAATAAAGCTATTGGAGGAAAGATTAGAAAAGTATTTCTTAAGTTAATAGAATTTACAATTATTTCTCCAGAGTGAAAATGGCTCTTTTTTTTTTTTTGATATTGTAAGGGCAAATCATGTGATACATGGTATGTTTAAAAGCACCTGTGAAAAGAAAATCCCAGTCAAGGAACCATGTGGCACATGTCCTGGAGTAAAGATTCCAGGGCAAGGTGAAGATTTCTGCCCTTTCTGGCTTCATAGTACACTAAAGACCTTAATTTATAAAGGATAATTTTCTAGCCCCCCGCCTTTTACACAGACAGGACATTATTCACAGACTGGCTAATATAAAGGAAGATTTATAGAAAATCAAATTTTCATAGTTGAAAAACACTTTAACTTGTGAGGAACCATTCAGGAGAAGATATAAGTCAATTGTCAATTTTCCAAATTAGTAACAAAAAGTATGTTGTCAAGAATAAAAAAAAGCAATTAAAATTATATTGGAGCCTAAAATATCACTCTCCATATAGTTAACTTTAATCATCTTAGACTTTTCAGTGTTTTTGATTAAGAAAATGAGACCAGATAGTTGATATAAGTGTCCTATATCTGCTCATATGTTATTACTCACTACTAGTACCCCAATCCATAGCTAGATGGCATTCTGCATGCTAAAAAAGATCAGGCTTAATTCCTAAGTGTCTGGGTCTTATGGAAAATTAGAATGACTTGGATTACAATGTTTTCCTATCTTTCACACAAAGACCTACTCAACTAGCAGAGAAAAAGAGAAAGAACACATTATTAGTCATCAGCAAATCAAAGGGAAAGATTCAACTTATATACATATAAATTATTAGAAGCATTAACCTTGTGCAGGTAAGTTAATTTTTCTGGCCTTAGTCATATTATATGACATAATATTAACTCTTCTACCAACATCCAATCTTACAGAGAGCAGTAAAGAATATGAAGTATGCCAACATGCTGTGAAACTGTAAGGATCTACTTAATATTTATTGTTTTATTATTTAATACAATGAGAATGGCGAAGGTAATAAGGCTAAAATGTATGTAAAAACTCAATTGCCAACAGAAAATGAGAAAACTAGATAATCAACCATGAGTTGTTCTTGATTTGATCTCAGTTTAGAATTGAATATGATGAAGAAAAATAGATGTTATTTATAGAAAGAATTAATGTTTCCTTTTACATTTCTCCCTCTCTCTCTCTCACACACACACAGACAGACACACAACCCAGAAGATTCTAAACATATAGTCCTGATTTAACATTATGACAAAGTAAAACATTTCAAAAATTCTAAAAGGAAATTTGACCACTGTTTCAATTCTTCACTATGTTTATGACAGACCTTAAGCTATACAAATGCTAGCTGCCAGAATTCATTAGGATTATATGAGAATCCCATTTGAATCAACAGAAATCTATTGATCAATTCTGAGTATCCACCACTCCTATCAATTAAGGTTAAACTAGAAACAACTACATACTGTGGGAGAGAGGCAGCTGGCATTGACACATAACAGCCATTAACTGGCTTCTATTACCCATTTGTGAAAAAAAATAAATAAAAGTACCTTAGATCATATGATTGGTGCACTAAACTAATAATGGAAATGCTTTTTCCTCTGACTTACTGTTTATCAACTGATGCATGTGCTCTTGCAGGAGGAAAATAAGTTTTTGAACATTGGCTGACTTGTCCACACTCCACCTATGGCTTATGATGATTGAATGCTCAAGATCAGGTAATGTGCTGGAGATGAAAGCAGTGGAAAATTACATATTGGTGTATCCAGGGACTACAAGCAAAAAATTACTGGACAAAAACAAAATGCATTCCCTAATATAGTATGAAAACAACAATATGATAAGCCAATCCAAGGAAAGAACCTTGTCGAATCCAATGTCAAACAAAAATGGAATCTTTTTCAGAAAGCTATAGTTGGAAAACCTTTTCTGTAATGGATAGTCAGTCATTCATGGAAAGACACAGAAATGGAATTCTGTCGTTGGGCTTACTTTAGAATTTTCCGTTTTTTTTTTTTTTTTTTAAGTGCCCATAGCTATTTTGGAATAATTACTACATTCAGAGCTTTAGAGCCATGACATTGTTAATGAACCTTATGTTCACAGGGCATATTTCTTTGTCATCCAGGAAAAGAAATTGTTACTAGCCTTTAGGGGCTGTAAAATTTAATCAAGCTTTAATTGATGTTTTAAGACCCCATATAATTTCCCTTAATCAAGATTTCATATGAAAATATTTTTAATAACAGAGGTTTCTAAGCTAGGATCTCCAAGCCAAAGACATGAAAGGACAGCTTTGAGAAAGCTTATGTCTTTGATTTAATGCAGTTATTTTTCTTAACCTAAGAGAATTTTGTTTGTGATTACTTAGAAAATGAATATTCATTTTGGGGAGTATGGGAAGAAATTTTGTATTTATTATTTGTAATCCTAACCTGTAATTTTTGTTAATGAAGTCTAAAATTGAGCTACCCCACGCCCGAGATCAGGGGCGGTGGCTGAGAGGAGCAACACCATGTCCAAGATCAGGAGGGGCGACATCATCCAAGGTAATGAGCAGCAGCTGCACTTTGCTGGAGCAGCCATGAAGAGATACCCCATGCCCAAGGTAAGAGAAACCCAAGTAAGACAGTAGGTGTTGCAAGAGGCATCAGAGGGCAGACACACTTAAACCATAATCACAGAAAACTAGTCAATGTAATCACATGGACCATAGCCTTCTCTAACTCAGTGAAACTAAGCCATGCCATGTGGGGCCACCCAAGACAGGCGGGTCATGGTGGAGAGATCTGACAGAATGTGGTCCAATGGGGAAGGGAATGGCAAACCACTTCAGTATTCTTGCCTTGAGAACCCCATCAACAGTATGAAAAGGCAGAATGATAGGATACTGAAAGAGGAACTTCCCAGGTTGGTAGGTGCCCAATATGCTACTGCAGATCGGTGGAGAAATAACTCCAGAAAGAATGAAGGGATGGAGCCAAAGCAAAAAGAATACCCAGCTGTGGATGTGACTGGTGATAGAAGCAAGGTCCGATGCTGTAAAGAGCAATATTGCATAGGAACCTGGAATGTTAGGTCCATGAATCAAGGCAAATTGGAAGTGGTTATACAGGAGAGGGCAAGAGTGAATGTCAACATACTAGGAATCAGCGAACTAAAATGGACTGGAATGGGTGAATTTAACTCAGATGACCATTATATCTACTACTGTAGGCAAATATTCTTTAGAAGAAATGGAGTAGCCATCATGGTCAACAAAAGAGTTCGAAATGCAGTACTTGGATGCAATCTCAAAAAGGACAGAATGATCTCTGTTCGTTTCCAAGGCAAACCATTCAATATCACAGTAATCCAAGTCTATGCCCAAACCAGTAACGCTGAAGAAGCTGAAGTTGAACAGTTCTATGAAGACCTACAAGACCTTTTAGAACTAACATCCAAAAAAGATGTCCTTTTCATTATAGGGGAATGGAGTGCAAAAGTAGGAAGTCAAGAAACACCTGGCGTAACAGGCAAATTTGGCCTTGGAATATAGAATGAAGCAGGGCAAAGGCTGATAGAGTTTTGCCAAGAGAATGCATTGGTTATAGCAAACACCCTCTTCCAACAACACAAGAGAAGACTCTACACATGGACATCACCAGATGGTCAACACCGAAATCAGATTGATTATATTCTTTGCAGCCAAAGATGGAGGAGCTCTATACAGTCAGCAAAAGCAAGACCAGGAGCTGACTGTGGCTCAGATCATGAGCTCCTTATTGCCAAATGAAGACTTAAATTGAAGAAAGTAGGGACAACCACTAGACCATTCAGGTATGACCTAAATCAAATCCCTTATGATTATACAGTGGAGGTGAGAAATAGATTTAAGGGACTAGATCTGATAGATAGAGTGCCTGATGAACTATGGAATGAGGTTTGTGACATTGTTCAGGAGAAAAGGATCAAGACCATCCCCATGGAAAAGAAATGCAAAAAAGCAAATTGGCTGTCTGGGGAGGCCTTACAAATAGCTGTGAAAAGAAGAGAAGCAAAAAGCAAAGGAGAAAAGGAAAGATATAAACATCTGAATGCAGAGTTCCAAAGAATAAGGAGAGATAAGAAAGCCTTCCTCTGCGATCAATGAAAAGAAATAGAGGAAAACAACAGAATGGGAAAGACTAGAGATCTTTCAAGAAAATTAGAGATACCAAGGGAATATTTCATGCAAAGATGGACTCGATAAAGGACAGAGGTGGTATGGACCTAACAGAAGCAGAAGGTATTAAGAAGAGGTGGCAAGTATACACAGAAGAACTGTACAAAAAAGATCTTCACGACTAAGATAAACACAATGGTGTGATCACTCACTTAGAGCCAGACGTCCTGGAACGTGAAGTCAAGTGGGTCTTAGAAAATAATCACTACGAACAAAGCTAGTGGAGGTTATGGAATTCCAGTAGAGTTATTTCAAATCCTAAAACATGATGTGGTGATAGTGCTGCACTCAATATGCCTGGAAATTTGGAAAACTCAGCAGTGGCCACAGGACTGGAAAAGGTCAGTTTTCATTCCAATCCCAAACAAAGGCAGTGCCAAAGAATGCTCAAACCACCACACAATTGCACTCATCTCACATGCTAGTAAAGTAATGCTCAAAATTCTCCAAGCCAGGCTTCAGCAGTACATGAACTGTGAACTTCCAGATGTTCAAGCTGGTTTTAGAAAAGGCAGAGGAACCAGAGATCAAATTGCCAACATCCGCTGGATCATGGGAAAAGGAAGAGAGTTCCAGAAAAACATCTATTTCTGCTTTATTGACTATGCCAAAGCCTTTGACTGTGTGGATCACAATAAATTGTGGAAAATTCTGAAAGAGATGGGAGTACCAAACCACCTGACCTGCCTCTTGAGAAACCTATATCCAGGTCAGGAAGCAACAGTTAGAACTGGACATAGAACAACAGACTGGTTCTACATAGGAAAAGGAGTACTTCAAGGCTGTATATTGTCACCCTGCTTATTTAACTTATATGCAGAGTACATCATGAGAAACGCTGGACTGGAAGAAGTACAAGCTGGAATCAAGATTGCTGGGAGAAATATCAATAACCTCAAATATGCAGACAACACAAATATGGCAGAAAGTGAAGAGGAACTAAAGAGCCTCTTGATGAAAGTGAAATTGGAGAGTGAAAAAGTTGGCTTAAAGCTCAACATTTAGAAAACAAAGATCATGGCATTCGGTCCCATCACTTCATGGGAAATAGATGGGGAAACAATGGAAATAGTGTCAGACTTTATCTTTGGGGCTCCAAAATCACTGCAGATGGTTACTGCAGCCATGAAATTAAAAGACGCTTATTCCTTGGAAGGAAAGTTATAACCAACCTTGATAGCATATTCAAAACCAGAAACATTACTTTGCCAACAAAGGTCCTTCTAGTCAAGGCTATGGTTTTTCCAGTGGTCATGTATGGATGTTAGAGTTGGACTGTGAAGAAAGCTGAGCACCAAAGAATTGATGCTTTTGAACTGTGGTGTTGGAGAAGACTCTTGAGAGTCCCTTGGACTGCAAGAAGATCCAACCAGTCCATTCTAAAGGAGATCAGTCCTGGGTGTTCTTTGGAAGGACTGATGCTAAAGCTGAAACTCCAATCCTTTGGCCACCTCATGAGAAGAGTTGACTCACTGGAAAAGATTCTGACACTGGGAGGGATTGGGGGCAGGAGAAGGGGATGACAGAGGATGAGATGGCTGGATGGCATCACTGACCAGATGGACATGAGTTTGAGTGAACTCTGGGAATTGGTTATGGACAGGAATGCCTGGTGTGCTGCAATTCATGGGGTTGCAAAGAGGAGGACACTACTGAGTGACTGAACTGAACTGAACTGAAAATTGAGCATGGAGAAGACTGAATGCAGAAAGAACTGAATTTGGGAAGCAAGATATACAGTAAATCATTTATTATCCCAGACTAAAATATGAAAATGCCTGGAAACCATAAACTTGAAAATCAAAACCCAGTATAGAAGGCAATATTAAGGTCTCTCCCTTATGTGTCCACATCCTAATCCAAAGGATTTGTAAATGTGTTATTTTACATAGCAAAAGGGATTTTGCGGATGTGATTAAATTATTTTGACATAAGGAAATTATCCTAGATTATCAGGGTAAACAGTGTAATCACAAGTTTTCTTAAGAGAGCCAAAGGAGATCTGACTATGAATATGTAGAACCAGAGTGATATAACCTGAGAAAAACTCTTGGACTACAGATGTCTTTGAAGACTGATGTGCATATGTATGAGAATTTGCTTCATAGACTCTTTGTGAGTCTATGGACTATAGCCTGCCAGGCTTCTCTGTCCACAGGATTCTCCAAGCAAGAATATTGGAGTGGGTTGCCAAACCTTCTCCAGGGGATCTTCCTGATCCAGGGATTGAACTCATATCTTTTGAATCTCCTACATTAGCAGATGGGTTCTTCACTACTAGTGACACCTGAAGTGAAGTAGCTGAGTTGTGTCCAACTCTTTGTGACCCCGTGGACTGTAGCCTACCAGGCTTCTCCCTCCATGGGATTCTCCAGGCAAGAATACTCGAGTGTGTTGCCATTTCTGAGAAGATTTGAAGAGGAATGGCAAAACTCCAAGCTAAGGAATATAGGCAGCAGCTAAAAGCTGGAAAACGAGGGGAGGAAGGACTTCCCTTTGGGACCTGTCCTTCGAGCATCTTAACTGAGACTCATGTCAGACTTCAGATCTACTAAACTGTAAGATTATATTCACATTATTCTAAGCCACTCAATTTTTGGCAATATGTTACAGCCATTATCGGAAACTAATACACTCAGCTAATTCACTAGTATTAGAAAGTAGCCTTGCCAATGGAAATATAACAGCATGCCCAAATGGAATTACAAAAGTATAAGCAATGTTGAGAAAATGATTGGCCATTAACTCATTCAAATAGAGCAGCTCTTCTGATTGAGTTGATAATCAAGCCAACAATCTGGACAATTATAAAAACAAATCATCATTTAAGTGGTTTGACAAGTTTTTACAACTAAACAAATTATTTAATAAAAGTGTTTACAGCCCCAGTGAAATTTAGCAATAGTTAATCAAAACTTGCCATAGTACATCAATTCTGATAAAATGGAAAGAGCCTTGAACCCTGAATCCAAAAGCATAAAAATGCAGTAAGGTCATTTAATTATCTCAGTTCTTTTTAAAAAAAAACTATAATGTGGGAATATTACCGTGAAGAATTAAAAGCTAATATATATGTGAAAAGAAGCCTGGCTGAAATGTCACCATAGAGGTAGCCATTTCCTTCTCCAGGGGACCTTCCCAACCCAGGGACTGAACCTGGGTTTCCCACATATGCTGACAGATTCTTTAGCATCTAAACCACCAGGGAAGCCAAATTCATTTCTCTAAGTCAAATCACAGGGCTACCCTGGTGGCTCAGTGGTAAAGAGCCACCAATACAAGAGAAGTGAAGTGAAGTGAAGTGAAGTTGCTCGGTCGTGTCCGACTCTTTGAGACCCCATGGACTGTAGCCTACCAGGGTCCTCCATCCCTGGGATTCTCCAGGCAGGAATACTGGAGCAGGTTGCCATTTGCTTCTCCAGGAGATCTTCCCAACCCAAGGATCGAACCTGGGTCTCCCGTATTGCAGGCAGATGCTTTACCACCTGAGCCACCAGTGAAGTCCAATACAAGAGAACCCATGTTCTATCCCTGGGTTGAGAAGTTGCCCTTGAGAAGGAAATGGAATCCACTCCAATATTCTTGCCTGGGTTGAGAAGTTGCCCTTGAGAAGGAAATGGAATCCACTCCAATATTCTTGCCTGGAAAATTCCATGGACAGAGGAGCCTGGTGAGCTACAGTACATGCTGTTGTAAAAGAGTCAGACACCACTTAAAGACTAAAAAACAACATGAAGTCTAACCACAACTTCAAAGACCAGATAACACATTGAACTTCCAACTGGCCATCATGACAAATACAACATACCTAAAATTATTCTCATTCTTTCTTTCATATTTTAACAACTCAATACCTTTCTAGGATCTTCTCTTTATGGAAGGCAGACAGGAGAATGTATGTGAAATGGTCCCACTGAATGCCTCAGAGCTATGACTAGTGTAGTAAAGAATGTCATAGGGCATAATGGATATTTTGGTTTTGGTTTCATCCATATCATCTCCTTCCTCTGAGAAAAATTGTATTTGCCTCTCTATATAAATATCACTGTGTGAAAGTTACCAATGAAAATACCCTTGTTTTCAGGGGTAATCATGGGACACAGGCTGGATAAATCATTGTGCAGCACTTCTCCCTAGATGCACATTAACCATGCATTGAGCCTGGAAAATAATTCAGATTTGGCAAGAAAGAGTCTCTTTTCTCGCATCATAAGGCTGTAAGTATGAATATGTAATAAACTAATTAATTGTGGTTATTGTTTTCAACTTGTAGAGATTATATATTAAAAAAAAACATATACGTGTGGCGGATTCATTTTGATATTTGGCAAAACTAATACAATTTTGTAAAGTTTAAAAATAAAATAAAATTAAAAAAAAAAAACACAGAAAAAGCAGAAGTTCAAAACTCAAAAAGAAATCAAAAGAGTACTAATGATGTTTGAATTGTTTTAGTACATTCTTAGTAGTTCATGATTTGGGCATAATTAATTCATTTTTGTTTTTTGGGGTTTTGAGTTATATTTTGGGTATTTAACACTAAAAGCTGCTTCATATCACATGCATATGAAGATTATAATGGTGCTGATTATAATAGGAAATATGTTTTTAGTCTAAAATCTAGTCATGGTTGATTTTTCCTGCTAAAAGAGAGTGAGAATTTGATCACAGAGGACAGCACAGGCTGAAAACAAAACAAAAGCAAAATTAACTGCATAAGATATGAAAAGATAAAAGAACTGAAGAGAGGGAGGGAGGGAGAGAGAGAGAGAGAGAGAAAAGAGGGAGAAAGGTATAAGCAGAAAGGAGAGAGTGAGAGCATATGTTATTATACATATGTTATAATACATATTATAATACATATAATATATATATAATACATATATACATATTATACATATGTTATTATACACAAGCCTTCAGGCTAACAGGGCCAAAAGCTAGTCCAAATTTTGCAGAGCATAGGAAACAAACAAATAAAAGCCTTTTAGAAAGTACTGATTAAAGTTTCAGAATTACTTTCATGCAGAATTACTAAGGACATTCTGCAAATAATAGTAAGGGAGCATGAAAAAAGGGAATGCCAGCCCAGCATAGAACTATGATACTGGTACTCTATGCAAGGATGAACATCTGTGTATCCAGGCAAAAGACAAATCTATTAATATTCCAAACAGAAACTATAATATTTTTCCATTATTTATGAGTTATATTATAAACTATACAATTTATAGTTTCTTGCTTATATTTATGGTTGAGTTAACTCTTGAGTAATTTGCATACAATTCTCATTACAGAGTATGGATTCAATCATTGTCAAGAAATTCTCAGGTTGGTTTAGGAAATTTATGAATTAGAGATCCCTGGCTGGTATTGATACATATATATGCTTTAGTTGATATATATATATGCTGGGAATTAGTGGTTCATATCTAGTATCAACACAAGTCTGGTGTCCAGAATTCAAACACTCTTAAAAATGATTTCTTTTGAAATTCTTTCATTTGATTGAGCTTTATGATACTGCACTGCTACACACCAAATCATATTAAGCAGTAATTCTGAGTTCTTCCCCTTATTACTTGCCCAAGTTCAACTGCATGTACTTTTCAAATACATCTTGAGAGGTGTTTTTTTTTTTTTTTTCCTCTCTCTATGCTAACTGCTATTGCTTTAGTTCCAAGCCCCAATGTGATGTCTGTACCAATCTCCCTATGGATTAACTTCTTCAAGTTCAGTGCATTTTCAATGTATTATACTTCTATGTTAACATCAGAAAGGTCTATCAGAATGAAAATGTGATAAATTCATTCCTTTGCTTTAAGCCCTCTAGAAAAAACAATTTTTTTTTCTCTTTTCTACAGAACTCAAACCTAATGCCTTATCAGACCATTAATAGTCCTCATTGGATGGTGATTTATTTGGAACACTTTCACATAATTTCTTTTTCTTTCCAAATTCTTTATTTGTGCTTCTTTAGATTCTCTGAAGGCTTTGCAGGTGGCTCACTGGTGAAGAATCTGCCTGCCAATGCATGAGACACAAGAGATGAGGGTTTGATCCCTGGCCTGGGAAGATCCTCTGGAGGAGGAAATGGTAACCTTACTCCACTGTTCTTGCCTGGAGAATCCCATGGACAGACAAGCCTGGCAGCTAGCTACAGTCCTCAGGGTCACAAAAAGTCAGACATAGCTGAGTGACTGAGCACACACACACGCAGTTGCTCTGAATATCTTAGAATTTCACCAAAGGTCTCATGCTGATGTCTGCATACATAATTTGCAGTGCAGCTTTTCCTTCTTCTTCTTCTTTTTTTTTTTTTAACAGTATCTCCACTCGCTTCTTGTCCTTACAAGTTGCTTTAAATGCTGAGTTCCTATAACCAAAAATCAATGTCAGGTATTACCTACTAGATAAAATCTCTGTGGATTTTGTCCAATCTCTCTTTCCTGACCTAACTTTCCAGTCTCTGGAGCCCTCACCACCATAATGGGAGGGCTTCCCTTGTGGCTCAGATGATAAAGAATCTGCCTGTAATGCAGAAGATCTGGGTTTGATCCCTGGATGGGGAGAAGATCTGCTGGGGAAGAGAATGGCAATCCACTCCAGTATTCTTTCCTGGAGAATTCCACAGACAGAGGAGCCTGGCTGCAAAGAGTCCAATGTAACTGACACTTTCACCTTCACTCATTTCTATACCACATTTGTAACCTAGGTTTGCATAATCACTTTAACATTTTGTATGGGGACTTTCCCGGTGGTTCAGTAGTTAAAACTTCACCTTCCAATGTAGGGGATGTGGGTTCAATCCCTGGTTGGGGAGCTAAGACACCACATGCCTTAAGGCCTAAAAAAATAAATATAACAAAAGCAATATTGTAACAAATTCAGTAAAGACTTTCAAAAGCAGTGCACATCAGAAACATCTACTTCTGCTTTATTGACTATGCCAAAGCCTTTCACAGTGTGGTTCACAGCAAACTGTGGAAAATTCTTCAAGAGATGGGAATACCAAACCACCTGATCTGAATCCTGAGAAATCTGTATGCAGGTCAAGAAGTAACAGTTAGAACTGGCATGGGACAATGGACTGGTTCCAAATTGGGAAAGGAGTACATCAAGGATGTATATTGTCACCCTGTTTATTTAACTTATATGCAGAATATATTATGGGAAATGCCAGGCTGGATGAAGCACAAGCTAGAATCACGATTGCTGGGAGAAACATCAATAACCTCAGATATGCAGACGACACCACCCTTATAGCAGAAAGCGAAGAGGAACTAAAGAGCCTCTTGAAAGTGAAAGAGGAGAGTGAAAAAGTTGACTTAAAACTCAATATTCAGAAAGCTAAGATCATGGTATCCAGTCCCATCACTTCATAGCAAATAGGTGGGGAAAAATGGAAAGAGTGCGATACTAGACTTTATGTTTTGGGGCTCCAAAATCACTGCAGATGGTGACTGCAGCCATGAAATAAAAAGACACTTGCTCCTTAGAAGAAAAGCTATGACCAAACTACACAGCATATTAAAAAGCAGAGACATTACTTTGCTGACAAAGTTCCATGTTGTCAAGGCTATGGTCTTCCCAGTAGTCATGTATGGATGTGAGAGTTGGACTGTAAAGAAAGCTGAGCACCACAGAATTGATGCTTTTGAACTGTGGTGTTGGAGAAGACTCTTGAGAGTCCCTTGGACTGCAAGGAGATCCAACTAAACCATTCTAAAGGAAATCAGTCCTGAATATTCTTTGGAAGGACTGATGCTGAAGCTGAAGCTCAAATACTTTGGCCACTTGATGCAAAGAACTGACTCATGGAAAAGACCCTGATTCTGGGAAAAATTGAAGGCAGGAGGAGAAGGGGATGACAGAGGATGATTTGGTTGGATGGCATCACTGATTTGATGGACGTGTATTTGAGTATACTCTGGGAATTGGTGATATAAAGGAAAGCCTGGAGTGCTGCAGTCCATGGGGTTGCAAAGAATCAGAAACGACTGAGTAACTGAACTGAACTGCACATCAGAAAGATCTTTACAAATAAAATAAAAGGAAAACATTTGTATTATGGATTATAACCACAAATATATTTGAATGTGAGATCCATATGGCATGTCCCATGTCAAAAACAGCCTGAAACACAATAGAGAACCACAAAATCTTGCCTCATTGAACAAATTCAGTAAAATACAGGTATTAAATTTTCTAATAGAAAGATCCATTTACCTGTTTTATTATACATCTCAGCAGTTAAACAGTTCTAAACAACAATTACATGTATTTTCTACTCACTATGTCAGTCCATCTGCTAACCAATTATCACCCTTTCAAGCTGCACACACCTGGAATTAATTTAGTCTTGGATTACTGTGACAATTGCAAACTCTTTTCTGTGGCATATTATAAGCAATTGAGGAAATTACAGTCTGTACTCAATACTTGGTGTTCTACAGAGAGTTTCTGAAAAAGCTGACAATTTGGAAACCAAAATTCTCTAGTGAGAGTTCAACCACGAGAACAGCAAGTATTGTGAGGATGTCATCTGCTCACTGGTCTTAAAAGTTACGTGTAAGTGGTGATTGAACAACCAATCAGGATTCTTGTTGAATCTAAGGCAATATTTCTGAAAGTGTGATCATTGGGACAGTAAAATCTGATTCAAGGGGGTTTTCTGTTAAAAATGCAGGTTCTTGTATCTTATTCAAGATCTACTCATAATCTGAGGAAGGAATCTGAGAGTTTCTTTTCAGAAATTCTTTTAAAATTTTTTTGGTAACAGTTACTTAAAATAATTGTGATAAATCCTAAATGATTCCTGCTTTTGGAAAAGTAGGGGCTATTAAAGCCCAACCACTGTTACACAGACATGCCTGACTTTTCTTGAATATAGATCCACTTAGTGATGGACTCTCCTACTGCCCCACTTAAGGTACTATTTGAATTCTCTAACTCTGAGATTGTTACATAGGAGGCACTTAATAAGTAAGAGCTATAATTACCATTTTGATTTATTATGACAGTGAATTCTAAGAGAAACTCATCTAAATTTCAAAAATTTCACTGTTGTCATTTTTAATAAAATATCTTTTTATTCTGTAAATAGTTATCCAATATCAGTATGTGTAGTATAGTGTAATGGAGAAGGCAATGGCAACCCACTCCAGTACTCTTGCCTGGAAAATCCCATGGGCAGAGGAGCCTGGTGGGCTGCAGTCTATGGGGTCGAGAAGAGTTGGACATGACTGAGCGACTTCACTTTCACTCTTCACTTTCATGCCTTGGAGAAGGAAGTGGCAACCCACTCCAGCGTTCTTGCCTGGAGAATCCCAGGGACGGGGAAGCCTGGTGGGCTGCCATCTATGGAGTCGCACAGAGTTGGACACGACTGAAGTGACTTAGCAGCATAGTATAAAGAGTACAATCGGGAAGACGTAGATGATTTTACTGTAGCTTTTTGGTAGTTGTCAGACCAAATCAATATGGCTCATTTCAAAGAAGCAAGGGGTTTAACCTTGGTTGCTCTCCTCCACTTACAAGACTAGTGACCCAGCTACCTGACATTATTTCTCTAAATGTTGTTTTTGTCATAAAAATACACATGTGACAAGATATAAATTATTAAAGTAAAAGAGTTTGTAGTCTTTCTCTTCTGCTGTCTTCTAAAAATGATTCTAGCTTGGGTAACTTCAGTTATTTCTCCTCTCTCAATTCTTAAGTTTATCCCTGAGTAGGAAACAATTTGGACTTCCCTAAAGGCTCAGTTGTTAAAGTATCTGCCTGCAAAGCAGGAGACACAGGAGACAAAGTTTCAATCCCTGGGTGGGGAAGATCCCCCGGAGGAGGGCATGGCAACCCACTCCAGAATTCTTGCCTGGAGAATCCTATGGACAGGGGAGCCTGGTGGGCTACAGTCCATGGGGTCACAAAGAGTCAGACTGACTGAAGCAACTTAGCATGCACACAGGAAAACATTTTTTTGGCATTTGCGTTGTCTACTTAGGTGAAAAAATTTGAGACAGTATGGTGGAAGAGAACAAGAACTGGAAAATGCTTTTCAGAGACTGGGAAGAGTGCAGTTTGAAATGAGATACATCGGGCTAAGTGCATGGGTGTTATGAGAGAGAAACTAATTCCCAACCCAGGGATAGGACTCAGGGATTGAACCCTGGTCTCCTGCATTGTAGGCAAATTCTTTACAGACTGAGCCACCAAGGAAGCTAATAAAACCTTAAAGAAATATTACTTGTGGATTATGGATTTCACTTATTGTCTCCAAGAACTGGTAGTATTCAAATATTTTTTGAATATTTTCTTTTAATTGCTGTGATTTAAACATGTGGGTACAACTTCATATGTTTTACATGTCCTTGGTTAAAAATATCAGAAGTTTTTAAAGGAAGTGATGTATTAAAAAGTCTTTAGCACTTTGCTCTGCACAAAGCACAAATTGAAAAAAAAAAAAAGAATCAACAATGCTATCTATTAAATTTTATCTTTCTTTGATTTTTTTTTCATCTCCCATAATTTTGTTTAAAGTATTTTTTTGCTACATTGTTCCCACAAAGTCTCACAATGATAAAGGAATAGGGGTTTTGTTGCTGTTTTATTTTAGAATTCATTGGTTTCACTTCAATAAGCATAACTGGCAACTTAAAACTATGTGTGATTATCTTCTTTTTTCAGCTGGTGTCTGTGAATATTTTCTTGGGAATTGTTCACCTATGACAGCTCACCCTGCCTCCTTCTAATCTCCCTTCTTTTCATGAAGCCACAGATCAGTTGTGTGGAGGCACAGACCTAAAATTTAATTTTGACTTTTTTGTACACACACTGAGGCATTGTTTCTGGCTTGTCTGTTTCACCCCTTTGTTTTCTAATGAGACAAGAAAATAACACATTTTACTCATATTGTTTTGATTTGCAAGATTTGTTTTCCCCTAAGAATCAATAAATTATATTTGAAGCATGTTTTGACAAATGGTATATACATTTGTTGTTTTCCACATAACTTTCCCTGTTAAGCCTTATGAACTTTCTTCCTCAATTAAAATAAACTTTTACTATACCTGCTTAATTTGTCTTAAAGTTGATTAGAGTATGGGAATTGCTTTTATTTTTTCATGAAAGTAAATAAAAAATAGGAACAAATTAACAGCTTATGTTTCAGCCAAGAGGCTATTAAAGGCAAAGTTCAAAACCTCTTAGGAATATGCCATTGCATACTTTGACATCTAACATTGTAGCATGAATATTTTGCACTTGTATTTTAAAATAGACACTTGAAGAATTTGTTTAATCTCTAATATCTTTACTTATTTATGTTTTACAGGTTTTCACTTAAGGACACTGAGACTTTCTTAAAGAAAAAATCATCCCAGATAATTGAAGGAGAATATCTGAAGTAGCCCTCTGATTTGTCTAGAAATATCTGAAGTAGCACCTTACAAGTCTTACTGCTCCAAAGCTCTTCATTTCCATTGAAACCTAAGCTCCCTTGTACGTTCTTACCTGATAATTGAGTAACTGCAAGGTCCTTCTTCAGGGACTGAATTAACATATGTCTTAAGTTATAGCCCATTCAACATCATGTCTTTATCTCCTTGAAAGTGATATCACGGAATGAATAATATGTGTGACACCAGTTGCCTTCTGAGAGCTTTGCGGCAACAGTCTCGTCTCATTTGGGAGCTTGCTCTACCCTCTGTTAACATGCTTCATGTGCCAGGGGGCATGTTAAACACTGTCAAATGCTATCCTGGCTGTGTGTGCACACCAGCATATGCTAGCCCCTCTGGTCAAGGAGGGCTTTTAGTCTTCCTTTGCACTTTAAACTATACTATATAACATAGGTTACCTCCCCTGTATCAGAGTGCCTACCATTCCGGCTTCACACATAAGAAGACCTATTTTTGGACTTTAGCTCCCCAATTTTATGAGCTACTTGTTATTTTTTTTTTTTTAATTGGAGTTCAATTTTGTGTCACTATCTGCTGTACAGCAAAAGTGAATCAACCATATGTGTACATTATATCCCCTCTTTTTTGGATTCTCTTCCCATCTAGGTCACCACAGAGGACCGAGTAGAGAGTCCTTTCTGCCATACAGCAGGTTCTCACCAGTTATCTATTTTATACATACCGGTGTATATATATGTCAATGCCAATCTCCCAATTCATCCCACTCCTCTCCTTCACCCACAGTGTCCATATGTTTGTTCTCTACATCTGTTATTTGTGAAAATTGACTGAACTTTGCTAAGACTCCACTTTCTCACCCTTAATATACAGAAAACAATAGTCCTCCCCTTTTGGGTGTGCTGAGAAAATGAATGAAATAATTCCTAAATACTCTTCACATAGGAATGATGAAGAAACAGTTCTTACAAGCACAATCTCCATTCTGTCATCTCCCCTCACAACTTCTTAATCTACTCAAATTCTATAAAAAATTATAAATATTCCTAGAGTTTGAGGAGTCATTGTGTTTTTAGCTATATTATCTCCCATCATAATGTTGGTAGATATCTGATGTAGTTTTGGTTTGTCTATATTTGATGCCGGAAATTTTTCAATTACATATTTTCTAGTAAGTCTCTATTTTCTATGAAGAAGACTAGAAATAACCTGTGGACAAAACATTTTTTTAGTTCTTGGAATAATTAATATTTGGGATTTCCAGGTGGCTCAAATGGCAAAGAACCTGCCTGCAATGCCAGAGAACGGGTTGATCCCTGGGTCAGCAAGGCCCCACTCCAGTATTCTTGCCTGGAGAATTCCATGCAGAGAGGAGTCTGGCAGACTACACTTCATGGGGTCACAGAGTCAGACACAACTGAGTGACTAATACTTTCACTTTCATATTTACTTATGTAAATATGTGATTCAGCATCTCCCCATCAATAAGAGGTCGTTTTTCTACTAAGACATTTTGATCTGGTAAGGGTTTGTCCAAGTCCTAGCTAGTAATGTCTCTCAAATAAGATTTAAATTTTCTTCCATGTATCTATTTTATCTGAAAGTTTATTTAAAAATAGAATAAATTTCTATTAGTTATATAAAGGCTATTAGTGTGATTAAGCATGTTCAACACATGTAGAGACCCTAACTGTGGCACATATTCAGAAGAATAACAGGAAAAAGTCATCTTAGGAGCAACAAAAATTCTCTGTCAAAAACCAAAGCTTGGCCATAGGAGAATGTGTTACTTTGGGTCCAGGATGGCACTGTTTCTGGATACTCTGCCAATCAACTGCTAAGGGCATTCCTGGGGCAAAATCTCTGTATTCCTGTGTGTGATTTAATGGAGATATAACCATAGGGACAGGCCCTTGTGGCCTAGATAGTTTTCTAAGTGATGTACACACTATTATTGTGCAGTCACTCAGTCATTTCTGACTCTTTGCGACCCCATGGACTGCAGCACGCTTCCTTCCCTATCCTTCACCATCTTTTGGACCTTGCCCAAACTCATGTCCATGGAGTCAGTGATGCCATCCAACCATCTTGTCCTCTGTCATCCCCTTCTTCTCCTGCCTTCAGTCTTTCCCGGAATCAGTCTTTCCCAAAGAGTCAGCACTTCGAGTCAGGCAGCCAAAGTACTGGAGCTTCAGCTTCAGCATCAGTCCTTCCAGTGAATATTCAGGATTGATTGTCTTTAGAATTGACTAAGGAGGCTGTATAATTTGTTATTCAACTGGAACACTTTTGAAAGTAAAAATGGGTGCTATTAATAAATTTATCTCAAGAACAAGATGGCGGAGGAGTAGGTGGACATCAGGAAAACACCTTCAGACACAAGTGCGTGCAGAACTCCATCTGAGAGCGGATAGGAGTACCTGACCAGTGGGAACAAATATATAGAACCACACAAAACGGGTAGGACTAAAGAACTAGGGGAAAAAACCAGGAGTGCTAGCAGGACTGGACCTGCCCTCAGTGGGTGGGGGAACTGAAGCAGGGGTCCGATCCTGACAAAGGGGCAAGTGTCTGAGTCAGAGGAGAAACATTTCAGACTGAGAGTGAAATAGCTGATCTGCGGCAGCCTAAATGGAATGAGAATCAGACAGTCCTTGCCACAGCCATACATACCCCAGACAGGGGCACAGGTCCCTTGGAAGGCACAGCAGCTGGGAGCTGGAGTTTAGGGATTCTGGAGCAATCCCAGGGCGAGAGCTGCTGTTGACTGCACAGAGACAGATTGAGGGCATGTGAGGGAGGAGATTGTGGTTGGAAGTGCCTATGGAGGAAAGCTGGGGAGCCATGGAAGCAAGACAATACTGCTGAGTCATGCCATCATGATGAAGGTGGAGCCATCACCATAGCCTCTCTCATCCCAATCACCAACATCAGCAGCTGAACAATAGAGAGGCTGGCCCATCAAACACCTGACACATTGAACTACAGAGTAGGACCCCAGCCAGGGGGACCCTGATGCTTGGAACAACAGAGAAGGACCCTAGGCAAGGGAGCCCTCTAAGTGCCTGAATGCGCGGAGCTATGGAGGAAGAGAAGGAAATGGCAACCCACTCTAGTATTCTTGCCTAGAGAATTCCATGGACAGAGCAGTCTGGTGGGCTGCTGTCCATGGGGTCACACAGAGTTGGACACAACTGATGAGACTTAGCATGCATGCATGCATTGGAGAAGGAAATGGCAACCCACTCCAGTATTCTTGACTGGAGAATCCCAGGGACAGAGGAGCCTGGTGGGTTGTCATCTATGGGTTTGCACAGAATCAGACACAACTGATGTGACTTAGCAGCCTCAGCATGGAGGAAGACTAGCCAAAGAGACCTTCTGATCACCAAATAAAAGAGGTTCAAAAAAAGACTCTGATAGGGCCATAACTTCTCCAGTGGAGGCAGTCCATGTCCCTGCACACTTGGCGCCACCAAGGTCCCTGCACACCAAGCAGCTGTGTCACCTTCATGCTCAACTCTCACTGGGGCAGAGCTGCCACGGGCATAAAAAGTCTTGCATCTATGCACACAGGGTCACTTCAGTCATGTCTGACTCTTTGCAGCCCTGTAGACTGTGGCCTGCCAGGCTTCTCTGTCAGGGACAGGGTTCTCCAGGCAAGAATACTAGTGCGTATTGGCTGATACTGGTTGCCATAGCCATCTAGAGCACTATATTTACTGCTGCCCTAGCTGCCAATTCCCCTGAGTACCTGGTGCTGCCAGAAACCCTGTGACCCAAGCAGCTGCACCACCTCCACACCTGGCCCTCACAGGGGCAAACCAAAGTCCTCCAGGGCAGTCTCAGGAGCAATCTCAAGTGGACGACCCACATGTAGAGGTGGAAATAAAACTACAATTGAAGCCCAGGGGCAGTGAGGCTAAAGAAGAGCCAAAATCTTCCCACCAGCTATACAAGCTGCAGATTAAATCCACATGACCAACTAGGCAGACTCTGTCTATGGAATATATAAAAGGTCACTGAGAGCTCCTACAAAAGAAAATTCACTAGTTCTGATAACTGCGGACATGGGAGTCAAGAACACACAGGAATAGGACCAGATTAGAATCTGAGCTGCCCCCACAGGAGGTCCAGAGATGAGCACAGTGTTGCAGGGCATCCCAGGGAGGTGAGGTGGACTGTGACCCCCAGGGAGGGAAAGGACTCTGACAGCAGTGATTCAAGGAAAACATTTATTATTCTTATGTTTTGACTTGTTTGGTAGAATCTTTTGGATTTTTTTTCTTTTTTCCTTTTTTCTCCCCCTCTGCTGTAGTTGTTGATTTTATTGGCACTATGAAATCTAATTAAGCTTTGAGCTTTTTTTTCCTCACTCACATTTTTTTTTAAATTGTTGTTTGTCATAAATCTCTCTGTTG
This sequence comes from Bos mutus, assembly GCF_027580195.1. Lineage (NCBI taxonomy): Eukaryota > Metazoa > Chordata > Mammalia > Artiodactyla > Bovidae > Bos > Bos mutus. The sequence goes on along the minus strand of NC_091636.1, from coordinate 51,095,198 downwards.
GGCTTTTGCAGTTCTGTGGTGTTTTCCTTTCTTTTTTTTTTTTTTTTTTTTTTTTCCCTTTTCTCTTTTTATCAATTTTAATTTTTAGTTTTTAAACCTATTATTTTTTCTACTTTTATTTCTTTGCTTTTCCTACAGTTCTTTTCTCCTTGCAATTAATCTTTAATGTATTTAAATATTCTTTATATACCTCTAACTTTGCATATCTATTTTTTCTTTCTTTTCTTTCCTATCAACTTATTTGTTTGTTTTATTTTCATTGCTTTAGTCCCCAGTTGGCTCCTTGCTTTAGTTTTGTTTTTCAGTTTGTGCTTTAGTTAGTTTTGTTCTGGTAGATATAATTTTTGGTTTCCTTTTTTCACTGGGTCAATCTTTTGTACTTAATTTTTGTTGGACTGTTTTGATTTTGCTTATGAGTATATATGTATATGTGTATACTCAGTCACACTATTTATTGTTGTTATAAACCTCTGCTTCTATGTTGGGCTTTTGCCATTCTATGGTGCTTTTCTTTTTTTTTTTCTTTCCCCCTTTTTTCCTCTCCCATTTTTTTTCTTTTCTATTTTTTATAATTTTACCTTTTAATTTTTTAAAACTTACTATATTTTTCTACATTTATTCCTTTGTTTGCCTTTCCTACTGCTCTTTTCCCTTTGCAGTTAATCTTTAATGTATATAAGTCTTCATCTACCTCTATTTAACTATGCATATCTGTTATTTCTTTCTTTTCTTTTGTTTCCTCTCAACTTATTTGTAAGTTTTATTTTCATTGCTTTATTCCCCACTTGGCACCTTGCTCTTGTTTTGTTTTCCAGTTTGTGGTTTAGTGAGTTTTGTTCTTTACTAGTAAATATAATTTTTGATTTCCTTTGTTCACCAGGCCAATATACAGTACTTGATTTTTTGTTGCATTGTTTTGACTTTGCTTATGGGTGTATATGTATATGTGTATATTCAATTATTTTAACTATTATTTGCCTGATTTTGTAACTGCTATTTGTCTGGGGTTCATCGTTGGTTTCCTGGTTTTGGATATTTGTTTTAATCCCACTCAATGCCATAACAAAATACTTGTGGAATCATCATTCTTAAACAGAGATTAAGTCCTGAACCTTTGGAGTGGGAGCACTGACTCCAAGATCCTAGACTACCAGAGAGCTAACCCTGCTGCTGCTGCTGCTGCTGCTGCTGCTAAGTCGCTTCAGTCGTGTCTGACTCTGTGCAACCCCATAGACGGCAGCCCACTAGGCTCCGCAGTCCTTGGGATTCTCCAGGCAAGAACACTGGAGTGGGTTGCCATTTCCTTCTCCAATGCAGGAAAGTGAAAAGTGAAAGTGAAGTCACTCAGTCGTGTCTGACTCTTAGTGACCCCATGGACTGCAGCCTACCAGGCTCCTCCATCCATGGGATTTTCCAGGCAAGAGTACTGGAGTGAGGTGCCATTGCCTTCTCCGAGAACTAACCCTAGGGAGTATGAAATAGTGAGAACTCCCACAAAGGAAAACATTTGAATACAAGACCCAGCATCACCCAACCACCAATAGTACCCTGTGCAGGACACCTCATCTAAACAACAAACAAAACAAAAATATAAACACAATCATCAGCAGACAGGATTAATACCTCATTCAGCCTTGCCCATCAGAGGAAAAGCAAATAAACAAACAAAAACTCAACATAAATCTCACCCTATATGAAGCTTACACAAACCACTGGACCAACCGTAGGAGGGCAGAAACCAAAAAGAAGAAATAATTCAACCTTTAAGCCTTGGAAAAGGAGACCTCAAACACAATAAGTTTATATATATATATATATATAAAAATGAAAAGGCAGAGAAATACTACACATATGAAGGAACACACTAGAAACACAGAAGTCCAAATAAATGAAGAGGAAATAGGCCAATTACCTGAAAAAGAATTCAGAATAATGATAGTAAAGATGGTCAAAAACCTTTAAAACAAAATGGAGGAAATGCAAGAATCAATTAACAAAGACCTTGAAGAATTAAAGAATATATATACAGAGACAAACAACATAATTACTGAAATTAAAAATACTCTATAGGGAATCAATAGCAGAATATCTGAAGCAGAAGAAAGAGTCAGTGTGCTGGAAGGTTAAATGTTGGAAATAACTTCTGAAGACCAGAATAAACTAAAAAGAATGAAAAGAACTAAGGGCAATCTCAGAGACCTCTGGGACAATATCAAATGCACCAAAATTCGAATTATAGGGGTCCCAGAAGAAGAAGAGGAAAAGAAAGGGTATGAGAAAATTTATGAAGAGATTATAGTTGAAAATTTCCCCAACATCAAAAAGGAAATAGTCAAGTCCAAGAGGTGCAAAGAGTCCCATACTGAATAAACCCAAGGAGAAACATGCCAAGGCACGTACTAATCAAACTCATAAAGACTAAACACAAAGAAAGAATATTAAAAACAGCTAGGGAGAAGCAACAAGCAAAATACAAGGGAAACCCTATATGCTTAACAGCTGATCTTTCAGCAGAAACTCTGCAGGCCAGAAGGGAATGGTAGGATATATTTAAAGTAATGGAAAGGAAAAATCTACAACCAAGATTACTGTAGGATCTCATTTATGGAGAAATAAAAAGCTTTTCAGACAAGCAAAGATTAAGAGAATTCAGTACCACCAAACCAGCTTTACAACAAATGTTAAAGAGACTTACATAGTCAAGAAATACAAGAGAAGGAAAAAGATCTACAAAATCAACCTGAAACAATTAAGAAAATAACAAAAGGAACATATATATCAATACTTACTTTAAATGTAAACAGATTAAATGCTTCAACCAAAAGACACAGACTGGCTGAATGGATACAAAAACAAGACCCATATATATCCTGTCTACAAGAAACCCACTTCAGACCCAAAGACACATATAGACTGAAAGCATGAGGATGGAAAAATACATTCTATGCAAATGGGAAGCAAAAGAAAGTTGGAGTAGCAATCCTCATATCAGACAAAATAGATCTTAAAATAAAAAAATATTACAAGAGACAAGGAAGGACACTATATAATGATCAAGGGATCAGTCCAAGAGGATGACATAACAATTGTGAATATCTATGCACCCAACATAGGAGCACCTCAATACATAAGACAAACACTAACAGGCATAAAAATGAAATCAACAGTAACACAATAATAGCAGGAGACTAACACATCACACACACCAGTGGACAGATCATCAAAACAGAACATTAATAAGGAAATACAAGTCTTAAATGATACATTAGATGAGATTGATCTAATTGATATCTTCAGGGCATTCCATCCAAATGCAGAAAAATACACATTCTTCTCAAGTGCACATGGAACATTCTTTGTGATAGACCACATCTTGGGTCACAAAATTCTCCAAGCCAGGCTTCAGCAATATGTGAACCATGAACTTCCTGATGTTCAAGCTGGTTTTAGAAAAGGCAGAGGAACCAGATATCAAATTGCCAACATCTGCTGGATCATGGAAAAAGCAAGAGAGTTCCAGAAAAACATCTATTTCTGCTTTATTGACTATGCCAAAACCTTTGACTATGTGGATTACAATAAACTGTGGAAAATTCTGAAAGATATGGGAATATCAGACCACCTGATCTGCCTCTTGAGAAATGTGTATGCAGGTCAGGAAGCAACAGTTAGAACTGGACATGGAACAACAGACTGGTTCCAAATAGGAAAAGTTCGTCAAGGCTGTATATTGTCACCCTGTTTATTTAACTTATATGCAGAGTACATCATGAGAAATGCTGCACTGGAAGAACAACAAGCTGGAATCAAGATTGCCGGGAGAAATATCAATAACCTCAGATATGCAGATGACACCACCCTTATGGCAGAAAGGGAAGAGGAACTAAAAAGCCTCGTGATGAAAGTGAAAGAGGAGAGTGAAAAAGTTGGCTTAAAGCTCAACATTCAGAAAACAAAGATCATGGCATCTGGTCCCATCACTTCATGGGAAATAGATGGGGAAACGGGAAACAGTGGAAAGTGTCAGACTTTATTTTTTTGAGCTCCAAAATCACTACAGATGGTGACTGCAGCCATGAAATTAAAAGACTCTTACTCCTTGGAAGGAAAGTTATGACCAACCTAGATAGCTTATTCAAAAGCAACAAAGGTTGCCAACAAAGGTTCGTCTAGTGAAGGCTATGGTTTTTCCTGTGGTCATGTATGGATGTGAGAGTTGGACTGTAAAGAAGGCTGAGCACCAAAGAATTGACACTTTTGAACTGTGGTGTTGGAGAAGACTCTTGAGAGTCCCTTGAACTGCAAGGAGATCCCACCAGTCCACTCTGAAGGAGATCAGCCCTGGGATTTCTTTGGAAGGAATGATGCTAAAGCTGAAACTCCAGTACTTTGGCCACCTCATGCGAAGAGTTGACTCATTGGAAAAGACTCTGATGCTGGGAGGGATTGAGGGCAGGAGGAGAAGGGGACGACAGAGGATGAGACGGCTGGATGGCATCACTGACTCGATGGACGTTCATCTGAGTCAGCTCCAGGAGTTGGTGATGGACAGGAAGGCCTGGCATGCTGCGATTCATGGGCTTGTAAAGAGTTGGACACGACTGAGTGACTGATCTGATCTAATCTGATCTGGGTCACAAATCAAACCTTAGTAAATTTAAGAAAATTGAAATCATATCAAGCATCTTCTCTGAATACAATGTTATGAGACTAGATATCAGTTATAAGGAAAAAAAAAAAAATAAGAAAAACAAACACATGGAGATTGAACGATCCATTTCTAAATAACCAACAGGTTACTGAAAAAATCAAAAAGGAAATATAAAAAATTCTGGAAACTAATGATAGTGAAAACATGTCAACTCAAAACCTATGAGATGCAGCAAAAGTAGTGTTAAGAGGGAATTTGATAGCAATGCAATCCTACCTCAAGAAACAAGAAAAACATCAAATAGACAACCTAACTTTACACCTAAAACAACTGGAAAAATAAGAACAACCCCCCCCCAAATTAGTAGAAGAAAAGAAATCATAATGATCTGAGCAGAAATAAATGAAAAATAAATGAAAGAAACACTAGTAAAGATTAATACAACTAAAAGCTGGTTCTTTGAGAAGATAAACAAAATTGACAAACCTTTAGCCAGACTCATCAAGAGAAAAATAGAAAAGAATCAAACCAACAAAATTAGAAATGAAAAAGGAGAGGTTACAACAGACAATGCAGAAACACAAAGGTTTATAATAGGTTCATAATAGGTTTATGAACAACTATATGGCAATAAAATGTATAACCTGGAAGAAATGGACAGATTTTTAGAAAAGTTCAACCTTCCAAAACTGAGCCAGGAAGAAATAGAAATTATGAACAACCCAATTGCCCACACTGAAATTGAAGCTGTGATCAACAGTATCCCAAAAAACAAAAGCCCAGGACCAGATAGCTTCACAGCAGAATTCTATCAAACATTAGAGAAGAGCTAATGCGTATCTTAAAACTCTTTCAAAAAATTGCAGAGGAAGGAACACTTCTAAATTCAGTCTACAAGGCCACCATCACCCTGAAACCAAAACCAAAGACAATACAAGAAAAGAAAACTACAGGCCAATATCACTGATGAACATATGTGCAAAAATCCTCCACAAAATTTTAGCAAACAGAATTCAGCAACACATTAAAAATCTCATACACCACAATCAAGCTGGGTTTATTTCAGGGATGCAAGTTTTCTTCAATATACACAAATCAATGTGATATACCATATTAACTAATTGAAAGATAAAAACCATATGATAATCTCAATAGATGCAGAAAAAGCCTTTGAAAAAATTCACCCATTTATGATTAAAACTCTTCAACAAATGGAAATAGAAGGAACCTACCTCAACATAGTAAAAGCCATATATGATAAGCCTACAACATACATTATTCTCAATGGTGAAAAACTGAAAGCATTACCCCTAAGATCAGGAACAAGACAAAGGTGTCTACTTTCACCACAATTATTCAACATAGTTCTGGAAGTATTAGCTACAGCAAAGAGAATAAAAAGAAATAAAAGGAATCTAGATCAGAAAAGAAGAAGTAAAGCTCTCACTGTTTGCAGATGACATTGATACTGTACACAGAAAACCCTAAAGATACTATTAGAAAATTATTAGAGCTAATCAGTGATTATAGTAAAGTTTCAGGATACAAAATCAGTACACAGAAATCACTTGCATTTTATACACTAGCAATGAAAAATCAGAAAGAGGAATTAAGGAATCAATCCCATTCACCATTGCAACAAAAAGAATTAAATATCTAGGAATAAACTTACCTAAGGAGACAAAAGAACCATACACAGAAAATTATAAGACACTAATGAAATAAATCAAAGACAACATAAACAGATAGAAAGATAGTCCATGTTCGTGGGTAGGAAGAATCAATATTGTGAAAATGACTACACTACCAAATGAAATCTACAGATTCAATGTCAGTTCAGTTCAGTAACTCAATCATGTCTGACTCTTTGTGATCCCATAAATTGCAGCACGCCAGGCCTCTCTGTCCATCACCAACTCCCAGAGTTCGCTCAAACTCACGTCCATTGAGTCGGTGATGCCATCCAGCCATCTCATCCTCTGTCGTCCCCTTCTCCTCCTGCCCCCAATCCCTCCCAGCATCAGAGTGTTTTCCAATGAGTCAACTCTTCGCATGAGTTGGCCAAAGTACCAGAGTTTCAGCTTTAGCATCATTCCTTCTAAAGAACACCCAGGACTGATCTCCTTAGTTGTGCCTATGAAATTATCAATGGCATTTTTCACAGAACTACAACAAAAAATTTCACAACTGATATGGAAACACAAAAGACCCAGAATAGCCAAAGCAGTCTTAAAAAAGAAGAATGGAGCTGGAGGATTCAAGCTTCCTGATTCCAGATTATACTACAAAGCTACAGTCATCAAGATAGTATGGTACTGGCACAGAAGGAGATATATAGACCAATGGAACCAGATAGAAAGCCCAGAAATAAACCCATACACCTATGGGTACCTTGTTTTTGACAAAGCAGGCAATAGTATACAATGGGGCAAAGACAGCCTCTTCAATAAATGGTGCTGGGAAAACTGGACAGCTACATATAAAAGAATGAAATTAGAACACTTCCTAACAGTAAATACACAAAGATAAACTTGAATGAATTAAAGACCTAAATGTAAGACCAGAAACTATAAAACTCAGAAGAAAACATAGGCAGAACACTCAGTGACATAAATCAAAGCAAAATCCTCCATGACCCACCTCCTAGAGTAATGGAAATAAAAACAAAAATAAATGAGTGGGACCTGATGACGGCGAGGCGAAGATCAGGAAACAACTGCTTAATTAAATGTTAATTAAGGATATAAAGAGTAATAGAATGAGGATAGCTCAGTGAGGAAATTCAGTGGAGAAAAGAGGCTGAAGAATTCAGCCAGAAGGTAAGAGAAAGAACGACATGGTGAGACCAAGTTTCGGTGAAAAAGGCCCGCACTTTATTTTTCAAAGTAGTTTTTATACCTTAAGTTATGCATAGAGGATAATGGGGGAAGGGGTAGAGTCTTGCAGCAAACCAGGCTTTCTTCCTGCAAACTTATCATATGCAAACGCTTCAGTGATTTGCATCATCTTCTGGCCCGGAGGCCTGTTAACATTTTAAGACCTTTTCTTCAGAAAACTTATTTTTCTCTAAAGCTGAATCACATGTGGCGGAAAAACCTATTCAGGCAGGCCAGAGGATTTCCAAAGGAGTTTGTATGTAAAATATATAACCAACAGGTCCAAACAGATTGGATAAAGAAGCACTGGTACATATACACAATGGAATATTACTCAGCCATAAAAAGAGCTAAAGAAATTCAAAAAGATAAAGATAAATATATTCAGGGAAATCTGAAAAAATGATCAACCTAGAAGGGTGGGATTGGGAGGGAGGTTGGGATGTATGGAAAGAGTAACAAAACAGAGGTGATATATGTAAAGAAATTCAAACAGGGACCCTTATGGGATTGGGAGGAGGTTCAAAACAGAGGTGATTGAAGTTTGAGAGAAAAAACAACAAAATTCTGTAAAGCAATTATCCTTCAATTAAAAAAAATAATTAATTAAAAATTTTATTTTGACATCAGGCATCTAACCCTATCCCTAACTGGATTATGGCTGAAATGAAGATATCTATTCCTTTGTTTCACAAAAAACAGCCCTAGTCCTTAAAGGTAAACAGAGAGGGACTTCTCTGGTGGTCTAATGGTTAAGAATCTGTCTTGCAAAGCAGGAGACTGGGGTTCGATCCCTGATCCAGGAACTAAGATTCCACATGTCAAGGGATAAGTAAGCTTGTGTGCCACAACTGCTGACACCCTGTGCTGCAACTACTGAAGTCCATGGGCTCTTGAGACCATTTTCTGCAACCAAGAAAAGCCACCACAATGAGATCCTGTGCACTGCAACAAAGTCATCACAGCAAAAAGAAAAAATTAGCAAGTTCTTCACTTCAAGCTGGGACAGACATCAGTGCAGTTTGCTCCTCACTCCCTGCAGAAGCAGTTGCAAAGTCAGCTTCTTCATGACAGGTGCAAGGGACTAGACTTCCTGCTCAATTGGTACTTGGGTCTTGTTTTCTTAACATTTCAGAATAGCAAGGATGACCTGATTGTGTAGACCCATATTGTTGAAGCCCATAACATAAGGGGAGCATATCAAAACCTGTATTTTCACTTCGGATATTTCCTCTTCCCTTCTATCCATGTTCACATTTTACTCATCTTAAAATTCTCACAGTCCTTACACACACTTAGACATTTATATCTCACTTAATATTTTGAACTCTCACCCAGGAAGCTTAGCATATTGAGAATATAATTATTTTTCTGGAAGTAATTATTCTACTTAATTGAACTGGAATATTCTTCTCCTTAGTCACTTTTTAACTTAATAGCTGCCCTTGATCATTGTTTGACACAAAAAGTTTCACTCAGTAATATGTATACCTAGCCATTAATAACAGAGAAGGCAATGGCACCCCACTCCAGTACTCTTGCCTGGAAAATCCCATGGATGGAGGAGCCTGGTAGGCTGCAATCCATGGGCTCGCTAAGAGTCAGACACGACCGAGCGACTTCACTTTTACTTTTCACTTTCCTGCATTGGAGAAGGAAATGGCAACCCACTCCAGTGTTCTTGCCTGGAGAATCCCAGGGACGGCGGAGCCTGGTGGGCTGCCCTCTATGGGGTCACACAGAGTTGGACACGACTGAAGTGACTTAGCAGCAGCGGCGGCGGCGGCGGCCATTAATAAAAAGGCATCACTTGAAATATATGGGCTTTCTGGTAAAGAATCTGCTTGCAGTGCAGGAGACCTGGATTTTATCCCTGCGTTGGGAAGATCCCCTGAAGGGAAAGGCTACCCACTTGAGTATTCTGGCCTGGATAATTCCAAACAGTTGATGGGGTTGCAAAGAGTGGGACAGGACTGAGAGACTTTCACTTTCACTTTTCACTTTGAAATATAAATATGACTATACTTCATGGCAACCCACTCCAGTGTGATTGCCTTGAGAATCCCAGGGAAGGGGGAGCCTAGAGGGCTGCCGTCTATGGGGTCGCACAGAGTCGGACACGACTGAAGCGACTTAGCAGCAGCAGCAGCAGCAGCATACTTCAAACACTGCCACCTAGTGTCACCAGCAGGGCGGCCCAGCCCACAGCTTCCCTTTTCTTCCCCTCTTGACTACTTCCCTGGTGGCTCAAGAATCTGCCTGCAATGCAGGAGACACAGCTTCAATCCTTGGGTGGAGAAGATCCCCTGGAGGAAATGGCAATCCACTCCAGTATTCTTGCCTGGAGAATTCCACGGACAGAGGAGCCTGGCCGGCTCCAGTCCAAAGGGTCGCAAAGAGTCAGACATGACTGAGCGACTAACACCTGTTCACTACCTATACTTCAAAATCGATTGGCTGATAGAAATAAAATAATCATTTCGTAGCTGATAAAAATAAACTAACCATTTCTAAAGTATTCAATGTCCCATATAAAAACTAAAGTTTGATATTTAATGAAAGACTGTATGTCTTATCAGTGGAGGCAAAGACTACAAATATGCTTGGCAAATTAACAACGAGAGCTTGTTTGCAAATATTAATAAAAATATGTCATAACTAACACTTCTAAATGCTGAATTAAACATTGGCATTCTATACTATGAAAACTAGATTTCTTCCATATACTGAAAATTTTTTAATTTGCATAGAATTGAGAAGATTATTGCAATTGTTGATTGTAAAGAGTATAAAGGAGCCAGATGTTACACATAACAAATAAGTGTTGAAACCAACCAAAGAAATGAAAACAGTCTGTTAAATAGTGTTTAATGGATTTTGTTCACTATGCATATTAATATTGATTTAATCTAGCATGTTACAAGTCTCTGTGTCTTGACTTTGTTCACTTGTTCCCATGAATATATTTGGTTTTTAACATGAATTTCTTCATATATTGTTAACTTTGAATAAGCTCATTTCAAAGTTTTTGCTTTATGATAGGAATCATTGTACTCCTGACAATATGAACTTAAGGAATTCTAGTGATAATTTTCCCACTTACTAAGACTATATGGCCGAGATTATTTCATGCTGCAGGGCTAGCCATTTGAATACCCTTAAATAAAAGAACAAGAGCTTGGATCATGGGCCTGCTTGTGATGCTGGGAGATTCTCGGGATACTAGGGAGTCACAGTGGCAATGGGAATCTATGTCTTTTTCTACAGAATATGACAAATCCTTCCTCTCTGGTTCTCTTGTTTCAAGGAGTGAAAAGTACATTCTGATCATCTAGACACTTTTGTGTGAAACCCAAATTTCCCCATTCCATCCAGAAACATTACAGTCTACACCAGGTAAAAATTCATTGTGGGGGTAGCACAGTAACATTAATGACACTTGGCTGAGGATGTTCACACATTGTCCCATATGTGGATTAAGTTGTTCACACAACTTCCATCTTATTTCTTTCTACATCATCCCTACTCAAAAGATGAGGATACTGAGGTAGGAAGTTTACTAAAAGCCACAAAAGAGGGCAAGATTCTTTCACTGCACCCTGCCTTTTCTCTCCCATGAGACTCATTTCTGAGAATGAGCATCCTGAATCTTCAAGACAGAGACAGGACTGAGCAGGCAGTTCTGAGCATCTACACGTACAAGGTCAAAAGTCCATACAGAGATTTTGTTGTATCAAGGATAATTATCTAAGGAATTTTTATAAAGAACCAGGCAGTCGTTTTCTAAGTTTTGTGATATAATAGGTTTCTGTCCTAAATATGCAACCTTGTTATCATGTGTGGAGGCAGCTATAGACAGTATGTAGACAATCATGACTGTGTTCCTATAAAACTTTATTTTCAAAAATAGATAGCAGGCTGGATTTGGTCTGTAAGCCAGACTTTGCCAATTTCTGATTGAAACTCATATTTGAAAGATTTCTGTTAATATTTACGTTTATCTTTGTTGAACTAAATATTTCTCAAGAACACCTTGATTTTAAAATGAAGGAAAACAAGAGCAGAGGCAGTCATTAAACAGAGAAACACTTTAAAAGATGCTAGATACTTATTACTATTAGGGGGTAAAAATGTGTAATTAAGATTTTTCAACACAATTTAGTATCAGAACCACTCTTTCTTTCCAGGAAAAGTAAAGCAGTGGGATCACAGAAAGGGGTGCATTCCAAGGAGTTTGTCAGTACAGACACTGGGAAACTGGGGACAAGGATTTCTTGAGAAATAACCAGTCGCTGAAATAACTCTCCTCCATCCTCTCCTCATTTATGCTATTTCTGACCCCAAACCATAAGGGTGGAGACTTGCTCTTTCATGATTCACAAGAGCCATATATTTATAAACATTCACTTAGTTGGAAACACATAGTATTTGCAAGAAGCTTTCATGAAGTGATGATGAAGGTCCAGTCATTAAGGGCAGAGAGGTGGTCAAATATGTCACTCAGTGCTCTGGGTCCTCTAGGGAATCAGAGACATGCAACCATCTACAAACTCTGTACCTTGAAGTTATTCCTTGATATTAGAAAATATATGTATGGATTTGGGGAAGTCTTCAATGATACTATCTGAAAAGAAGTCTAGTGTATCTTTGTACATATATTTAATGTTTTTATTTGTTAGATTAGCTTCTAGTTTTTCCTTAAATTTCCCCTTTTTTCCTCTTAAGATCTTTGCTAAGGAAGGAAGGAAGGAAAGGAAGCAGTGGGAAAAAAGAAAGAAAGAGAAGAAAGAAAGGGTTATATTTATGTTATTTTTGGTTTCACTTTTATTTTCAGGGTAATTTTAAAGCTAGGCTTTAAATAGATTGAGAAGCTCTGAGTGTTTAATTAAACATATTTTCTTCAATCATTTGTTAGAAATTAAGCTTTTGCTAGTTCCTATGTATTTCTTTGGCACATATGAATGCAGTTATAGACTTGAGAAAACATTCAGTGTTCTAATTTGTATATAGCTATCAAGCAAAAGAAAAATTTTAAAGAATTTCTTGATCACAATAATTTAATGCATAATAAACATAATTTAAATATTTTCCTATTTGATGCTCAAAATGTTTTAACTGAAGTTAAAAATTACTGATGGGTTATGTTTTCAACCATTTCTTGTTGCCTGGCTTTATTTTCAAAGTGCAGTTTTCCTTGTGTTTTCTTTAAAGCTACAACACTGTTTAAAATGGCCTCAAAAGTTACTATTTGAAATGTATTTGCAATAGTAGTTGACATGGCCAGCATAACTATGACTCCCTCTTGTCAAAGCTCAAAATTTATTGTTTAGCTTATAAGTCTACTCAACAGAGAATTGTCTTTAGAACCTTTTATATTATGAGAAAATATCATTGCCCTATTCTAATGCCTATCACTTTGAAAACATTTTGATTTACAATCTTGTATCCTTTAAAATAGCTGGCTGAAAGTATCATAAAATCCCATAAATAATCTCAAACTATCACAGGTTATTTAAAAATTAAATATCACTGAATACTTTGTAAAATCAAGAGAAATGTAATTCTATATGAGCCGTTCATTTCTTATTATAATAAGTCACCATTTATGATAGAAAAGTAACTTTAATCAAGGAGTGAGACTATTTATATAATTATGAGGAAGCTTTATTTTAAACAGTTATTCATACCCAGTGGCTGAAAGAGAAGAGCGCTGAAGAATTGATGCTTTTGAACCGTGGTGTTGGAGAAGACTCTTGAGAGTCCCTTGGACTGCAAGGAGATCCAAGCAGTCCATTCTGAAGGAGATCAGCCCTGGGTGCTCACTGGTAGGACTGATGCTAAAGCTGAAACTCCAGTACTTTGGCCACCTCATGAGAAGAGTTGACTCATTGGAAAAGACCCTGATGCTGGGAGGGATTGGGGGCAGGAGGAGAAGGGGACAACAGAGGATGAGATGGTTGGATGGCATCACCGACTCGATGGACGCGAGTTTGGGTAAATTCTGGGAGTTGGTGATGGACAGGGAGGCCTGGCCTGCTGCAATTCATGGGGTCGCAAAGAGTCAGACACAACTGAGTGACTGAACTGAACTGAACTGAGCTGAAGATAAAAAATAAATATGTATATAGAAAAGGTTATACTTATTGAGAAGATAGTTGTGGAGACCAACATCACCAAGAGTCAGAAGCAGACTTGGGACATTTCTTCTTACATTCAGTTCCACTCCTCCTTTATGTTTTGAATTCTAAGTCAAAATTTCAAAATGGAAGAGATACGATTTATTTTTACGTTGCATAAAAAGAAAGAGAATGAAAGAGAGAGAGAGAGAAAGAGAGCTATCATTTGACCACTGAGAAAACAATTCAGTTAGCTGGCAAAAGAAAGTATTTAAACTCTTTGTAACTTTACTGAAAGTCACTACATTACTTGTTAGCGCAATGGTAAAGAATCTACCTGCCAACGCAGGAGGTTCAAGCAACATGGGTTTGACCCCTGTGTTTGGAAGATCCCCTCTAGGAGGAAATGACAACCCACTCCAGCATTCTTGTCTGGACTATTCCATGGACAGAGAAGCCTGGCAGGCTACACAGTCAGTGGAGTCTCAAAGAGTCGACGACAACTGTGACTGAGCATACATGCACTTTACATGTTATTGCTTTAGTGAATCAACATACTATATCACATTGAAAGGTAATTCTCCATTCTCTTTTGTTCCTGCAAGTCTTATGCAGAAAGCATTTCCTCAAGACTGTATTTTCAAGAATTTTATATAGCTGCAGCTTTGAAAAGTTGAGACATACTGTCTTCTTCTGAAGCAAAGTGCACATAATGCTTGCAATGCAATAAAATAACTATAATGTCTCCTTTCCAAAAAAGGGCAGGAATTATCAGGGTTCCTCTTGTGATGCAACCCACTGCATGTGCTGGCATCCACCTGACCTATCCATTTTGCCCAGTGCTACCTGAGGCCACGGGAATGGACTCAAAGATGCTAATACTCCAGTTGTCTCCTGTGCTATGAGTGAAAATGCCCTTTTCTCTGATCCAAACATCTCATGTTTTCTTCCAGCATTCATGAAACTGTGGAAGACGAGCCACTCCCAATAGGTGACAGAAAACAAGGACAATAGCAACAGCACAGCAGCATTCTTTAATATAGAGAATGAGTAAACATTAAAAGTCTATAGTGGTTACACTGCTACATGATATATAGGAAATCTCATGTATGCAACCTTTATGAGAAAGTCCAGGAGCAGAAAACATATGCTTTCACAAAAGTAATTTTATATATTAGTTGCATTGATTAAATGTCAGCAGCAATAGATGGTGCTGCTCCTTACGAACAATGAACATATATAGATAGTACCTCCTATGACAGTGCTTTCAATTTTTTTCAGAGCTGAGAAAGAAAAATTTTTCTCACATTTCTGCTATGTTTAAAATATACAAAAGAACCCCTCTATATTACAAGTTTAGTTAGAGTGGCATAAATTCATAAACGCAGTGTTGTTAGAAGATGAGAACATTATATTTGAAATCTTTATTATTCAGGTCATTCCGTACTTGCTTTTTCTGTTATCTTTTCATTCAGGTGCTCTTTTTCAGAGCACTTCTCTAATCATTCCACTGGGTCTCATATCTTAACATCTGCTGTAACATGTGAGTGGTGGTTTGTTATTTCCCTGTTGATTCAGTAAAGAATGAGCCTGCAATGCAGGAGACCCAAGTTTGATCCCTGGATAAGGAAGATCCCCTGGTGAAGGAAATGGCAACCCACTCAAGTATTCTTGCCTGGGAAATCCCAGGGACAGAGGAGCCTGGCCGGCTACAGTCCATGAGGTCTCAAAAGTTGGACACAAAGACTAAAACACCACCATCACAATGGTTCATCAATGTTTAGCCCACAGAGAGGACTGTTTTCCAAAGAATCCAACTAATGGTTGTTTTGTTTTCAATTAAATGATTTACTAAAAATATTTGGAAACACACACACAGCAAACACACACACACATAAACAAATACACACAACAGATTGTACTGTAAAGTTTGTGACAAATGCATCTGGGCTATTTCTGGTGAAAATATAATCTGGGTATATGATATTCTGCTGTGCTCTTAGTCATGTGGATTGACGTGTGTACTTAAGCACTTTCATATGGATAATTATTATAAGACCTAAAAATTAGAATCAAAGCTAACTCTTTATCTTAGTTTTTAAGTAACCCATCAGGCAAATCCCTAAATAATGCAGAGAAATGGTTAAAAGGAAAGGAAGGACTGAAAGATAATTAGGGGTGTGGTGGAAAAACAGTAGGAGGAGGAGAGGAAAAGAAAGCAGGAGAAAAAAAAAAAACAGAGTGTTAATGTTACCCATGTTATTTTTGAAATGTTTTTTGTTAATGGTTCATATATTGATTTAAAGATAGTTGACTTTCTTTCAAGGTCCTGCCAATTCAATTAAAATAAACCCATTAAACCTTTACGGCACAGCTATTATGAAACAACTAGCATGCTAGAAACATGAAATAAATTGTAAAGGGGAGAGAAGAACTCGCATACAATGACCACTGACAGTTTGTTCAACCTCTATTTTAGCAGCAATTGTCCTTTAGATGTATTGCTATCTAATCATACCCCAAAATAACTATTTCAATGCCAATCTCATGTATTGAAAGAGAATATAAAACTCAGGGATATATTTAAGAATCACGATGTGTAATAAAACATCAGACTTACCTAACGGTTTCCTCTGATGTTTTGCTACAGAAAGAGCAGGTAGCTAAAGATGCTTTGATTAGCAGCAAAGTCAATCCATTTGACAGTAGAATGGATTAGAAACAAGACTTTAATTTAGGACACTTGAATATACTGCAAAAATCTCTCAAATATGTGAGTCAGGAGTCAAGAGGATGAATACATTTTTAAATCTTGTGTGAAGATTGAGCTAGTGTGAGGAACCTTGAATTTCAAATGAACAGAAATGACTCTGATTTTGAAAGCTCACACTTTAGGAATAAATTGAACCATGAAAACTACATCACAGGCTTCTCCAAAACTACAATTCATCCAAAATTCTCCAAATTATCCAATTCTCCAAAGCTACAATTAACCCAAAATTATATTTCAGATGACCATTATATCTACTCCTGTGGGCAAGAATCCCTTAGAAGAAATGGAGTAACCCTCATAGTCAACAAAAAGTCTGAAACGCAGTTCAGTTCAGTTCAGTCGCTCAGTCGTGTCTGACTCTTTGCAACCCCATGAATCGCAGCACGCCAGGCCTTGGGTGCAATCTCAAAAATGACAGAATGATCTTTGTTCATTTCCAAGGCAAAGCATCCAATATCATGGTAATCCAAGTCTGTGTCCCAACCAGTAGTGCTGAAGAAGCGGTATGGACCTAACAGAAGCAGAAGATATTAAGAAGAGGTGGCAAGAATACACAGAAAATCTATACAGAAAAGATCTTCTTGACCCAGATAACTACAATGGTGTGATCACTCACCTAGAGCCAGACATCCTGGAATGTGAAGTCAAGTGGGCCTTAGGAAGCATCACTATGAACAAAGCTAGTGGAGGTGATGGAATACCAGTTGAGCTTCTTCAAATCCTAAAAGATGATGCTTTTAAATTGCTGCACTGAATATGTCAGCAACTTTGGAAAACTCATCAGTGTCCACAGAACTGGAAAAGGTCAGTTTTCATTCCAAACCCAAAGAAAGGCAGTGTCAAATAGTGTTTAGACTATCGCACAACTGCATTCATCTCACACATTAGCAAAGTAATGCTCAAAATTCTCCAAACCAGACTTCAACAATATGTGAACCAAGAACTTCCAAATGTTCAAGCTGGATTTTAAAAAGGCAGAGGAACCAGAAGTCAAATTGCCAATATCCGATGGATCATCGAAGAAGCAAGAGAGTTCCAGAGAAATATCTATTTCTGGTTTATTGACTATGCCAAAACCTTTCACAGTGTGGATCACAACAAACTGTGGAAAATTCTTCTAGAGGTGGGAATATCAGATCACCTTACCTGCTTCCTTAGACATCTGCATGCAGGTCAAGAAGTAACAGTTAGAACTGGACATGGGACAATGGACTGGTTCCAAACTGGGAAAGGAGTACATCAAGGCTGGATATTGTCACCTGGCTTATTTAACTTATATGCAGAGTACATCATGCAAAATGCCGGGCTGGATGAAGCACAGGCTGGAATCAAGACTGCCAGGAGAAATATAAATAACCCCAGATATGCAGATGACACCACCCTTATGGCAGAAATTGAAGAAGAACTAAAGAGCCTCTTGATGAAAGTGAAAGAGGAGAGTGAAAAATTTGGCTTAAAACTCAACATTCAGAAAACTAAGATCATGGCATCCAGTCCCAGAACTTCATGGAAAATAGATGAGGAAACAATGGAAACAGTGAGAGACTTTATTTCTGAAGCTCCAAAATCACTGCAGATGGTAACTTCAGCCATGAAATTAAAAGACGCTTGATCCTTGCAAGAAAAGCTATGACCAACCTAGAGAGCATACTAAGAAGGAGGGACATTACTTTGCCAACAAAGGTCCATCTAGTCAAAGCTATGGTTTTTCCAGTAGTCATGTATGGTTGTTCGATTTGGGCTACAAAGAAAGCTGAGCACTGAAGAATTGATGCTTTGAACTGTGCTGTTGGAGAAGACTCTTGAGTCCCTTGGACAGCAAGGAGTTTAAGTCAGTCAATCCTGAAGGAAATCAGTCCTGAATATTCATTGGAAGGACTGATGCTGAAGTTGAAACTCTAATATTTTGGCCACCTGATGCGAAAAACTTATTGGAAAAGATCTTGATGCTGGGACAGATGAAGGCACGTGGAGAAGGGAATGACAGAGGATGAAATGGTTGGATTACATAATCAACTTGATGGACATGAGTTTGCGTAAGCTCCTGAATTGATGATGGATAGTGAAGCCTGGCGTGCTGCAGTCCATGGGGTCTCAAAAAGTCGGACATGACTGAGTGACTGAACTGAACTGAAAGCTACATGACTCACAAATGAGGAATAAACAAAGAAAGGAACAGAGATAGGAAACAGAGATAGGAAGGGAGGAAGAAAAGAAAGAAGAAAAGAGAGGGAAAAATAAGAGAGAAAGAGGAAAGATACATAGATGGTGAGCCATAAATACAACTTTTAAATGTCTTAGTATAACTTTGTGATATAACTTCCATTATTATTGGATACAAAGGGATATATACATGAGTTAAAATAGCATCTTTATACTGTGTTAGTTTGGAAGACTTTCAAGACAGACATTATTTTTTCAATGCAAAATTATAACTATTTTAATATACTATTAATACTATTTCTATTTTTTCTTTATCTTTTTTTTTTACTAATTCAAAACCAAATTCTACTTGTACTTATTTTAAAAAAATAAAATTCTATTCGCACAGCCTTGACTTTTTGTGCATGTGTATTTATACACATACACATATATACATATGAACACACACAGCATATGTTGTTGTATTGCATTTCACATTATTACACTTCTCAGATAGTACACTTTGTTCAAACTGAAGGTTTATGCATCTCTGCTCCAGCAAGTCTATCAGTGCCATTTTTCCAACATATTTGCCCATTTCCTGCCACTGGGTTACATTTTGGTAATTCTCCCAATTTAAAAACTGTTTTGTTATTATATTTTTATGGTGATCTATGATAAGTGGTTTTCATAGTACTACTATGACTTGCTAAAGGCTCAGATAATGGTCAGTTGGCATCTTTAACAATAAAGTATTTTTTAATTAAAGTATGCACATTGTTATTTTAAATATAATTCTACTGTACGTGATAGATTAATGCATAGTGCAAACTAACATTGTGTGCTTTGGGAAACCAAAAAAGATACGTGTGGCTCACTTGATTGCAGTGTCTGCTTTATTGCTGTGATCTAGAACTGTACCCACAATATCTCCAAGGTATTTATGTATATTGCAAAGCATATATTTTTATAGGTACATCTCTTTGGAACTTTAGTGTTTGTAGATTCATCCTGGTTTCTCTTAGTTGTTTTTTCAGTATTCTTCTATTTCATCACAATGATCCCCTCAAAAAAAAAAAAAAAAACTGCAATAATGAATTGGTACAGTCACCTACTCTTTTTTTCTCCTCTTTAACAGTTTCTTGCTGATGAAGAGAATTGCACACTGCTGGTTAGTTTTACCACTTAAAAGTTGTTTCCCTTAAATCATATATATACATCTTGTTGGTTTTATTTCTCTGGAAAACACTAATAGAATCTCTATCAGATCAAACCAGCACAGAAGAATTTTTTTCACTTATACTTTTGAAATGGCATCTACAGGCTGGACTCATTCTTTTCTCATTTCTTCAAACTCTGGAGAAAATGATGAAAATCATTTTACTACATTTACTTCTGATTCACTATCTGACAAAATCAGTAAAAGTGTTCCAGTCATTGTTTCATCTGATCTGTAGAATTTGGCATTGTCACGTGTTATTCTTAAAACTTTTTGAGAATGGCATTGAAACATGTATAATATCATATATGAAACAAGTCGCCAGTCCAGGTTCAATGCACGATACTGGATGCTTGGGACTGGTGCACTGGGATGACCCAGAGGGATGGTATGGGGAGGGAGGAGGGAGGAGGGTTCAGGATGGGGAACACGTGTATACCTGTGGCAGATTCATTTTGATATATGGCAAAACCAATACAATATTGTAAAATTAAAAAATTAAAAAAAAAAAACATTTTTAGCTATATTTCCCGTAACTCTCTTTGTATTTTACTTCTTATTCATTAAATTGATCTATTCTTCATCTGCTTTGCAGTTAAAAATCAGGGTTCTCATATTTTCTCTGTAACTTTTCCTAGCTCATTACCACTTTATGTGATTACCACTTATGTGATTTTGACCACCATCTGTATACCAATCTCCTGATCCTGTATCTCTACCATAGGCCTCTCTCGTGAACTCTACGTTCATGTATCTAAACAACCGTGAGATACTTCACCTGGGTACTTCTAAGCAACTCTGGATATATAAGAGTGATCCTTTTATTTATCACTCTAGAACCAAATCTATACAGGATACTAGCAAACATAAGGCAGAAATCTGCATCATTTTGTTTTCCTTTTCCCTCTCATTCTTTACATGTGATTGTCCACTAATTTTTTTTTGTCTCATCCTCCATATTCTCTTGAACAATGGATCTTGAAATTTTATTATCTATCTGCCTTTCAAATGATCAAATTTAATATTCCTTTTCCTTTATTACTCCCTAGGCAATTCTCCTGTAACCTTCTCCTACATATGTTTCCTATCTCCATGTCTGTTTTGGGGTCGCCAATGTGTCCTTTAAATGGATCACTGAGTGATCATTCTAGAACTGCAGTTTCTTCCATATGAATCTTCAACCAAGACACTTTGTGGATACTGACACCTTTAAGAACAAGTAGTACTGCCATGTTCAGCATAGTGATTGCAGTTCATAGTACTGTATTGCATATTTGAAGGTTGCTAGGGGAGTAAATCTTAAAAGTTCTCATCACAAGAAAAAAATATAACTATGCACAATGATAGATGTTAACTAGACTTATTTGGGAGATCATTTCAGAATGTATACAATAGCAAAACACTATCTTGTACAGTGGGAACTGCTATTTGTCAATTATATCTCAAATTTTAAAAAAATTAAATAAAAGAATAAGTATTATTAATCTTGACATCAGACTTGAGCCTCTGTACTTTCTCTATTTAACCTACTCTGAAACTTTCTATAACCTACTCTGAAATGTTGATTTCACACTCTCTGATTATTTTGAAATATAGTTATTGAGGCTCACCTTGCACTTTCAAGCCTGAGTGCTTATAAAAACGTTTCTTCAGACTATCTCTTCCTAAAAACAAAGACATCTTTCAAGATTCATCTCAGGTACTTCATCAACTGTGAACCTTTTCTTGAATTTTTCTTTTAGGCATAGTCATAGACCTTCTTTTGTCTCCACAACTCTTAATAGGATCTTTGTCATAGTACTTTTGACAGAGTATTAAAATTGTTTTTAGCTCCTAAGATGCTTGTATGATAATAAAATGTGATATTTTCTGGTGCCATGGACCTAAACTACCTGCTCTACCCAACTTAAAATCCAAGTTTCAGTATTTATTGGGTGTTGGGCCATGGGGAATTATTTAATTTTCCTGTGCCTCAGTTTTCTGATAAGCAAAATGGGGCTACCAATAATTGTCGTGATAGTGCTGTTGTGAAGATTACATGAATTTATGTAAGTAAAGAAATTAAAATAGTGCCCTAAGACACTCATTAAAACTTATCTGTTATAACTGAAATCTAAAGACATTGATACTTTACTCCCACAAGGCTTAACACTTTCTGAAATGATAATGCATTCTCAATTAGAAATATGTTGAATAAATGCCTCTCAAATTAGGGATTAGATATACTGCAATATTGAATCTTTATGCCATATGCCATATTAAATACTTTCATTTTAAGAATTTCTGCTAACAAGTTCTTCTGAATTGAGACAGAGGCACCCAATTATATTTGATGGTATAAGCAATTTACTCGTGTGTGTGTGTGTGTGTGTGTGTGTATGGGCAGGCACATCTGTGTGTTCCTTTAATGATACTTTTTTGAGGTGACTTTGAGCAATAAGCAATACATGCATTAAACATGTTTGCTTATCAAATTAGTTTCTGTGTTGCTCTGCAATATGGTATTTTATACATATCCAGGTGTTGTAGCAAATTCAATATGTCTATTTGTAAAAAGCATTGGTTTTACCTCTGGACAACCTTGGGATTTATTTGTGTATTAAGTCATAGTCATTATAAGCAATGCCACAGTTTGGTCTTTCTTGAAACGATGTCAACAGTAACATCTGATCCTTTTAAATATTAAATATAACAGTTGTTGAGGCTAATATCCATTAAACCACTCACTCCCTCCTCATTAATTTCTACAGTAAGAAAATCTTTTAATCTTGAAGGTAGGGAAACTTTTTTTTTTCCTCTCAGTAAGTGGAATTTCCTTGTTCTGGGGCTTCCCCGGTGGCTCAGTGGTAAAGAATCCATCTCTCAATGCAGGAGGCACAGGTTTGACCCCTGGTCCAGGAAGACCCCATGGAGAAGGAAATGGCAACCCACTTCAGTATTCTTCCCTGGAAATCCCCATGGACAGAGGAGCCTGGAGTGCTATAGTCCATGTGGGCTTAAAGAGTCAGATATGACTTAGCAACTGAACAATACAATATGTACGTTCTTGCTGCAAAGAAATATACATTAAATCTGAATCTCAATTATAGTGTTTCAGTTGACTATTGTGCTTGGCACTTGTGCATTTTCCTTTTCCTATAACACAGAATTCTATATTATTTATAGTACTGTGTTTTACTGTGAACTGTCTCAAGCCTTCTAGGAAGAGCAGGAGCACAAATATATTTATATATGTTTACACACTTACATATTATGGCTTGAACTGGCCCCAGTGTTATCATATTACTATTCCCATATCTAGAATCATCAAGACAGAGTTAATTAAACTTTAATTAGTTTCCATGTGGAAAGGAAATCTTGGAAACTGCTTTTTCATTTACATTAGAAACATACATTGCCTGAAAACCATACGTTTTCATTATATTTTACAAATGGGGAGCCATGCATCTATGAAAATAATGTTTTAATTTCATAATGGATTAGATCTTAGACCTATTCCTTGCTAATCTATAAATACTGATTCATCTCTTAAATGATTTGGATGAATTCCATACTTTCATATCAATTATAAAAATAGAATTCAAGAGTATCAAACAAAACTTCTATAAGTAGTTCCTAGATCTTTTTAATCATGTCCACTGGGAGGTGAAATTCTACTCTAGCTAGGATAGATTAAAAGTCAATTTCATTAAATTTTCAACAAAATGTCAACTTTCTCACCTCAAATTCTGGCAAGTAAAGGCTAAGGATCTGCTCTAATTAAAGTCAGAATGGCTGCTCAGCAGACATTTGCCAGGAACCTCAATGTGATGTCCAGCTTCCATCACAAGCAGAGTTGACATAACTGACACCCAAGAGACAAAAGTTCTAGAGGTATGCTTCCTCTCCAGTTGTCTTGGATTTCAAAACCCAATCCTTATACTGAATTAATTCACAAGAAATTAGTGTACTATGACATAAAATTATCTTATCACAAAAACGTTACTGATTTTTATACTCTTTGACGTATCAAAGAATATTATAAGCAGAAACAATGTACAGTAACATCCAGGGGACATTCATGCTTTGGGGTGCTTCCCTTAAAAGTTTTGAAGGCCTTTCTTGTGCTCAGGGCTATTTGTGGAGCAATGCCATCTGAGTGGGTTACCCTGGACTCAGTTGAAATTGGTTGGGCTCCAACAGACGGTTCTCCCCTTTATGGTTCTCCCTGACTTTCCATTCAATTTTAGGGTTCACCAGGTACAATATGGACCTCAGAACTAGGATCTGTGGAGTTGTCCTGGGGCAACAAGACTAGATCCTGATTCCTAGGAGCCAGCCTGACAAAGAGATTGCTCCTGCTAAATGGTAATGTATGTTTTTTGCAAGATCACTAAAATTTGGACTGTGAGAATGGTACTCAAAGATTGATTTGATGTGAATCATATTTTATACATAGATAGGTACCCCCACAGAAAATATTTGCTCAGGGCCCCATATCAGTTCAGTTCAGTTGCTCAGTCGTGTCCAACTCTTTGCAACCCCATGAACTGCAGCACGCTAGGCCTCCCTGTCCATCACCAGCTCCCAGAGTTTACCCAAACTCATGTCCATTGAGTCAGTGATGCCATCCAACCATCTCATCCTCTGTCGTCCCCTTCTCCCACCTTCAATCTTTCCCAGCATCAGGGTCTTTTCAAATGAGTCATCTCTTCGCATCAGGTGGCCAAAGTATTGGAGTTTCAGCTTCAACATTAGTCCTTCCAATGAACACTCAGGACTGACCTCCTTTAGGATGGACTGGTTGAACCTCCTTGCAGTTCAAGGGACTCTCAAAAGTCTTCTCCAACATCACAGTTCAAAAGCATCATAGGGCCCTATATACCCTAGTGCATTTGTGAAGAACAAATCTGACTCCATATTAGATCTATTTTTTTTTTTAATCTTTGTGCTTTGTTGCTTATACTTAGTAATACTGGCTCTGCACCATTTGCAAAAGAGTGCTGCCTATATCCTGAAATATGCACCATAGCCCATTTTCAAGACCTTGGCCTTTAAGAGTCCTTTCATATAGAGATAAAAACTTGCAGAATAGAGAATAACATTTGTCTTGGAGGTTTACAGGAACCTCTTGACCTTAGCTATGTGGACACCTGCAAGGACAAAGGATTCCTACACCAAGAAGTTTACAACTAAACACACCCTCCCTTCCCTCACCTTGCCTTTAAAAGTGCTTTGCTGAAACTTTCAGGAGTTCAAGTTTCTTTGGGAAATCACCTGTTTCCTTGCATGGCCCTGCAATAAAACTTTCTCTGCTCCAAATGTTAACATTTTAGTTTGTTCAGCCTCACTGTGCATCAATCACAGTGTTTGGTAACATGAGGGCAACCTGACTATGTGTTCATTTTCAATAAACGTTCTAGTTGAAGACCTTCCTCACTATATTATTCAATATTTTTAAAATACATTTCTAAGAGGTAAGTCTTAAAATCATAGGGCAAAGAATTTAGCTCTTAAATAAATTTGTTTCATTTAAGCCAGCATTAGAATCATAAGACTCATCATGTTTCTCATTAGTTTAGATTTTCACAAATCTCTAGGGGCTTTAATATTCCAGAGACATAATCTATTATACCAGTTTCCTAATACTATTTTGACTATGGTTTTCTATTTCTGCTTTAGATTTATTTTAAACTCTCTTCAAACATAAACATTATTTTGTTAAAACCATAGCAAAATCTTTTAGAAAGTTAAAAAAAAAAAACCCCTGAATTAGCAACATGAAACTAAATAAAATATGCATTTTCCTGAAAAAGATTTTGGTGTCATTGATAAGCTCTATGATAGATATGGCTCCAAAGTTGATGTAAGAATAATAGCAGTAAAGCATAAATCTGTTGAAACACGTAGCTGCTATTTTGAGGAAAAAAAAAAAAAAAAACAACTTTTTTTCTTTAACTAAGAGATTAAAATTTGCATATTGTGTTGAGATTGATGTGCATATATTTGGGTTCCTACATTTATTACTTTGGCCATAAACACCTTTATAAATACCTTACCAAACCTATAATAAAGAGGGTCTCCTGGTGGTCCAGTGATTGATAATCTACTAGACAATACAGGGAACTCTGGTTTGATCCCTGGTCCAGAAAGATCCCACATGCCACAAAGCAACAAAGCCCATGTGCCTGCAATTACTGAGCCCATGTGCCCTAGAACCCATGCTCCACAGCAAGAGAAGCCGCAACAATTAGAAGTCAGCGAACCATGACTATAGACTAGTCCCAGTTGCCGCAACCAAAGTCTGCATGCAGCAGTGAAGCCCCAGCACAAAAAAATGTTACACATAAGTCATCCAGGACTAGAATATAAAAATGTAAAACTTTCAATAAATGCATCATTATCATAATAAAATAAATAAAATAAAAAGAAAAAAAAGAGAGGAAAAAATTAATAAATAAATAACCTATAATAAAAGAATTACTTTAAAGAATAAGCATCCAAATTAAATACAGATCTTCAACTTAGACCAGAGCTACATCCCAATAAAACCACTGTCAATTGAAAACATTTTTAAGTCGAAATGCATTTAATACACTTATCCTACTGAATATCATTACTTAGTCTGACAGACTTAAACATTCTCAAAACACACTAACCAACAGTCAGGAAATCATCTAGCACAAAGCCGACTTTATAATAAGGTGCTGACTATCTCGTGTAGTTTATTAAATACTGTAGTAAAAGTGAAAAACAGATTGGCTGTGTAAGTATGGAATGCACATTGCTTTTGCAACATTGTAAAGTTTAAAAAAATCTTAAGTCAAACCACTGGAAATCTGGGACTATCTGTACCCCAGAACCACAATCTAAATGGTATAACCTATTTTTTAAGGGGAGGGAAAGGTAGATATTCTGGTCATTCAAAGACATGAACAATTTAGAATACTTATACCTCCTGATTTTTTCCTGTGTTTCTTGCTGGTAAACAATTCCAGAATGGATATGGCCAGTAATGTGCTATAGTAACACTTTTAGTTACATTTACACATGTTAACTTCATGACTTTGGTGAATAATGTCAAAAATAGGAATATAATATATACTAACTTCATTAAAATAACCAAGGAGAATTGAAGCAAAGAGGGATGAAAT
The DNA here is from genome assembly GCF_027580195.1 of Bos mutus. Classification (NCBI taxonomy): domain Eukaryota; kingdom Metazoa; phylum Chordata; class Mammalia; order Artiodactyla; family Bovidae; genus Bos; species Bos mutus. The sequence goes on along the minus strand of NC_091636.1, from coordinate 51,068,288 downwards.
GATATTCCAAAGCTTACCCGGGTCATTGAGTCAGGAAGAGAAACCAGGTCTCTTGATCTCAATTCCAGTGTTCTACTCACTGGTTTGTTCAACTCCTGTGCAAAACATCCATACACAATACACAATGCATAAGCCCCCTTGCTATCAAGTTGTTGTCAAAAGAAACACTCATTACCTTTCCCACATACTGAGGCTCGGAGCCCATGTATTCCTCCAGCACAAAAAATTGATTCCATACCCAGCCACGTTTAACTCGGTGGAAATGTGATCGTTGTCCTGGTAGGTGGATAACATTCTCTCTTAGTTCTGTGGCTAAAGTCTGTTGTGGCTGAGGTTGAAGTGGTGTTAGGAGACCTCCATCAAACAGGACCCAGAGCAGCAGGGATAAACAGTTCCTTGTAAGCATTGGCAAAAGCTTTCCTACAGCAGAGTAATAAAAACTCCAGCACTTAATGTAGAATTGTGGAATCCAGGTTTGAGGTGTCTGTGGCCTCCACCACTTAGCTTTCTGTTTTATTGCAGAAATGATAATGCAGGCATTAATCCTTTTGATGAAAATGCTTCTGCTATATTATATTCCATCTAAAGGGACCTATAAAACAGATTAACAAAGATACATTAAATTGATAGAATTACATGATGATAGTCATCAAAACTCTCATTATATCTGCCAACATTGAAGGAAACAGAGAGAAAAGTCTTTAAAAGAATTATATTAGTAAATGATCACTGCTATTTAACCTGTTAACTTAGATAAAATGTCTAATCATTTTTTACTGACTTGAAAAAGTATGAGTCACAATAAAGCAAGTTTATCATAAATAGAAGCAATCATTTTTTTAATTTAATAACCATTTAAGAGTAAAACAGAGATCACTATTTTTTTTTTACTGAAGTATAGTTAATTTGCAATGTTTCAGGTGTACAACAAAGTAATTAAGTTAGACATATATATATATTCTTTTATATATTTTTTCTATTATAGGTTATTATAAGAAATTGAATATAGTTCCCTGTGTTATATAGTAGGTCCCTATTATATGTTTATTTTATATACAGTATATTTTATCCTTTAAATTTAATCTCAAATTGCCAATTCATCTCCCTCCCTTTCCCCTCTGGTAACCATGTTTGTTTTCTAGAAAACAAAGTCCATGAGTCTATTTCTGTTTTGTAAATAAGTTCATTTGTATCACTTGTTTTAGATTCTATATATAAGGGATATTATATGTTATTTGTCTTTCTGTCTCTGACTTACTTCACTTAGTATGGTTATCCCTTATTGCTGTTTAATCTCTAGGTCATGCCCAACTCTTTTGTGACCCCATGGACTGTAGCCTGCCAGGCTCCTCTGTCCATGGGTTTTCCCAGGCAAGACAGTGGAGTGGGTTGCCATTTCCTTCTCCAGGGGATCTTCCAGACCCATGGATTGAACCCATGTCTTCTGCATTGCAGGCAGATTCTTATCACTGAACCCACTAGGGATATGTATGATAATTGCATTATTGCTGCAAATGACAGTATCTGATTCTTTTTTATGGCTGAATAAAATTCCATTGCATATGCATATCTACATATGTCACATTTTCTTTATTCATTCATGTCAATGGACACAGGTTGCTTCCATGTCCTGGTTCTTGTAAGTAGTGCTGCTATAGATATTGGAAAGCATACATCTTGTTGAATTAGAATTCTTCACTGGGATTATGCTTTTTAAAGTGAACTGAGAGTAGGATTTCATAGCCTTAGGACAACTGACATTTGGGGTTGGATAACTCTTTGTTGCTGGGGGGCCAGCATGTACATTTTGTGAATCCTAGAAACACCACCTATCTTTCACTCAATAGATGAGAGTAGCATTCTCCCCCACTGCTAGTTGTGATAACCAAAAAATGTCTCCAGCCATTGCCAAATATCCCCTGAAAGGAGCAAAATAGATCAAGATTTAGAATCACAGATTTAGAGAATAAGGAAAAAACAAAGCAGTTTTAAAGAAACAAAAAATCATGAAGTTAGAGAATAGGAAGTATACGACCATGCATGAAAGAACATTCACTGGAAGGATTAACACTGAAGATGAAGCTCCAAAACTTTGGCTACCTGATGCAAAGAGCTGACTCATTGGAAAAGACCTTGATGCTGGGAAAGAGGAAAAGGAGAAGAGGATGGCAGACACTGAGATGGTTGGATGGCATCACTTACTCAACGGACATGAATTTGAGTGAACTCCCAGAGATAGCGGAGGACAGAGGAACCTGGTGGGCTATAGTTAATGAGGTTGCAAAGATTCAGACAGGACTTAATAATTGAGCAACAACAACAATGAAAGAATAACGTAAATTCGCTAAACGAAAATGATCTAAGATGTATGAAATTGAGAAAAATGTCAGATGGCTTTATAAGGCTTTATAAGCTTTAATGTTTAACAAAATGCTTCTCTAGTCCTGGCATACTAGAAATACTGGGATACAGAGGAATTATTTCATATATGTGTGTGACTCAAAGCAACCTTGAATCAGTATCAGATGGATAATCTCTACTTTGCATTTAGGTAAAACTGAGCTTTCAACATTTTCCTTACAACAAACACTTTTTTTCATTCACTTATCTAAGGTTTGAACAGCTAAGATGTACTAGGTTCTTTGTAATACAGTAGGTAAGGAAACAGACATGATTCTTACCTTTTCTTAAATCAGGAATGGAAAACAAATATAGTCAAATACATAAATGAGGCAAATTTACCAATGCTGTGGGAAAAAAAAAGCAAATAGAATATCCTGATGGCAAAATTTAAGTGGTCAGAACTTAAATTAGCAAAAGTCTGCCATAGGTGACAATTGCAATGAGAATTAAAAATAAGAGCTATGTTATATTCTTCAAGCAGCAATGGAAAAAGGTGGCTCCAGCCAGGGAAGCTTCACACATTGGCACTAGGGGAACATTGCCCACAGCCTTCTCAGAGGTTTCCAAAGGTCAAGAATGTCAGAAGTCAGAAATCATATATAGTGCTTCCAAAACAAGACAACTAAAATAAAAATCAACTTATGTTTAATCACATGCCTATAAAACAGGGCATTTTGTCAACCTTTCGGTTGCAATTTGGTTTAGTGATTTTTCAGCTAGATATAATATAAAGTATAATGCATTCTTTACATATATTCAAAAGGAAAAAATGTGGAAGCAATTCACTGAAGATAAGATGTGAGATGGGGAGGGTCTAAAAGTTATACTCTGAGAGCATCCTACAATGACTCTCAAAAGGAGAAATAAAGTAGGATCTATTTTTTTTCCTCTGGCCTAAAGGGATGCACCTGTTAGCTACCAGCAAAAACATGAACTGTATATATTTTATTGCATCCTTTCATTCTGGCAAAATAATGTTCATAAAAAGTTAACTTAGACTTATATTGTCCAATATGGGAACCACTAGCCATATGTGGCTGTGGAGTTGAAATTTGGCAATTCGATATTGAGATGTCCTCTAACTTTTCAATTATATACCACATTTCAAAAAATTACTACAAAAAATAAGAATGTAAAAGATCTCATTATTGATTTCTACATTTATTTTTTGTTGACATGCTAACAGTTTGGGTAAAGAAGGTTTGTTGTTCACTCACTAAGTTATGTCTGACTCTGTGATCCCATGGACTGCAGCATGCCAGACTTCTCTGTCCTTCACCATCTCCCAGAGTTTGCTTAAACTCATGTCCATTGAGTGGGTGATGCCATCCAATCATCTCATTCTCTGTTGACCTCTTTTCTCCTTCCCTCAATCAGAAGGTTAAATAAATATAAACTATTACATTAATTTGACCTATTTCTTTTCCTTTTTTAATGTGATTACTAGAAAATTACAATTATAGATGTAGTTTGCATTTGTGACTTGCATTGTTCTCTACCACGTAGCACTGACTTAAATAAGAGTTTAAATCACAACTGTGATTTCTACTTAAGTCATATATATTTTAATATTCAGAATAGAATATCTAGCACATCATGTTTGTATGACAATATATTGGGATGTCAGAGGAAATTTGCAACTATATGCATTAAGCCTGTGTAAAAATAAGGCACATATTTTCCTCAGCTGTTTTCAAGTTTAAAGTACTGACATCTAAAGTGTTTGAATTCTTGAACTTTCTGTTTTGCCCATGTTTCTTCCCCTACTCATGTCAATCCGACCCTTGGCATTTACAGAACAAATGGGGAGATAAACATAAGTAGAAAAGATGGATAGCAGGAACTCTAACTTTCCATACCTAGTCTATTGCATATAATTAGGTTGTCTTTTTGCCTTTGTGCTTCATTGATTTTTTTTTCTCCTCCACTTTTTTTGGGGAGGTGTGAGGTATAAAAATTCAAATTTTAGTGAGTATTGACTCCTAAAGTTATTTCTTTAAACAAGTGTCTTTTTATTTTACATCAGCGATTTTTGATATTGGACAGGTAGCTATATTCCATCATCAGCATCATCAGTATAGGTCCAGCTACCCATTATCCTTGAAAGCTGAGGATCCGAAATCTATTTGGACCTCTTTTTAAAGGAGTCTTTCAGAAATTCTAATTAGCTCATGGCTTCCCCCTTTGTTACCCAAGAATCCTTGCTTATTTAAGGGGATTAGCTCATAAATTATTGATAATTGAAGAAGAATATGAAAGTAACATAGAAAGAATGTTTTTTATAAGCTAATTCCACAACACCTTAAAGATTAACATCACCAAAAACAGCCTCTAAATGCAAAACATTGTCATGAGGCTGAAGTTAAATGGAGCCACACCGTGGTACAACATCCCCCCATTTCCCTCACCTGGTGCCCACGTCTTGTTCTATCCTTTGACTCTCTCTGGACACATATTCTACCCATCCCACTGTATTCTTCTACTTTTTCATGCATTCCCCTTTATTTCCCTCTTTCTCTAAGTAGACTGATCCTTACTCATATCCCTGCCATCAAATTACTTTCTCTTTTTTTGTTACAATGCATTTTTATATTTAGAGGAATATTTATGAATAGTTTTGCTGTTATTTTCATTAGGATGGTGATGGTTAGGATTGACCATACAGGTCTGAGAGATATGCACATAATCTTATCCTTTGCCATGAATGTTGCTGGTTTGATATGTATTCTGCAGAAGGCAAAGCTTTTTAGGAACTCAAATACCACACTGGAGTGGAAAGATCTGTAATTAACATTGTAAAGTCTTCTCTCTGCTCACTGGGGATGTAACATATAGACCGATGATTATAGTTAATGCTGTAGTGTATGTCTGGAAGTTGTTAAGAGAGTAGGTCTTAAAAGCCAGGCCTTTTATGATATTCATGAGCCTAACAGTTCATGAACTGCACAATCTCCCTCTGCATTACTCTAGACCCTGGCCATTCTCTCCCTCTCTCAAACCCTTTATTGATAAATGATATTAACAACATAATAAGTTGTATTACAGGTGTATTTGTATGATTATTTTTCCAGTTGTCTGAGTAGAGTGACAAAGGGCTAAGAGAGTAGCAATGATGACTCTATTGTCAGCCGTTCTCAGCTGTTCTCTTCCTGGCATCCACAATGACACATGGTAAGTACCAAACACACATTTGTTAAGTGTGAGTGAGTAAGTCATTGAATGATGGTATCTAACTTTTATTGAAAACTTACTATGTTCCATATACTGTTATGTGTTCTGTATCAGTACAATTGTTCTGTGAAGGGGGATCTATTATACCCATCTGACAGATAAAACAGAGAAACAAAGAATCTAAATGACTTGATGGTTATCCACAGACAAGCACATAGGCAGTGTGTTTGAATCTGGGCAGTCTGACTCAGGAGCCCATGCCTTTGGATTCTATTCTACACTATACAATGAATCCATAAATAAATGAGAATTTCAAGGGCTTCAAATCCCAGTAAGATAATGAATATGAGCTTAAAGACCTGAGTTCAAAATTCATTTTCCAAATTGAGTACATATTTCAATATTGGGCAGCATAAACTTTCTTAGACTCACTTAGATCTTCTGTGAAATTAGAAGATCTGAAGCAATCAGGTCAATATAGTTCCTCTGAAGTTAGGAGGTTCAGGAATCCCAGCCCTCACCCAATTATGTGTGAAAATAGACACATACTTCTAGGCAGAGAAGGATAAAAGAAAATAAAAAACTGTAATTGACAAGGTTGCTGAGCTACAGGATTACATGGTGACTGAAAATTCAAAAACTGCACAATAGTCCTGCTAATCCACGCAGCAAGGTGCAGGACAGACCAGGTCACCCGAAGCTGACAGGAAGATAAGGTCTTTTCCAGCTGTCCAGCTTCTTCCCTCTTAGACTGAACTGGGGGTGCCATCCTTATGTCAATCACATAAGTGGTCAGCGTGTGGGACCAAAGTGAAGACCCTGAATTCGGGAGTCACTTCCAGTACTGGTATAGTTGCATGCGAAGTCACTTCAGTCATGTCAGACTCTTTGTGACCTTATGAACGGTAACCTCCCAGACTCCTCTGTCCAAGGGATTCTCCAGCAAGAATACTGGAGTGGATTGCCGTGTACTCCTCTAGGGAATCTTCCTGACCCAGGGATTGAACCCACATCTCTGATGTCTCCTGTATTGGCAGGCAGGTTCTTTACAACTAGCACCACCTGGAAAGTCCCTTGGTATAATTAAAAAAAAAAAAATAATAAAATAAGTAAAAAAGATAGGCTTTGGAACAAGAGAGGTCTGAGGACTAATTCCTAATGAAGTCATAGCATAGTTCTATGCTAAGTAACTGTCTGTTAGCATTTGAATTGTGGAGGTGCAATCAACAATATTCTTATGTCTGTACAGCTATCTGCATGAAGAAATACAGTATATGCTAATCTCATCACTCAATTAGAACATGTGTACACTTGTATTTCCTAACTCATATTATCACATTATGATCCTAAAATCCACTCCAAGACTATAATATTGCGGTGCTTTAGTTAAGAGGGGGCAGATATTATTTTCAGTGGATGATGCCACTCCCAGCAGATCCCAGCCTCCAGCAACAGTTGTCAGCCAGGGAGCTTTTAAAGTGTTATATCACAACAAATGTAATGCAAGGAGATTGAAGGACTCCAGTTCTTAAGCGAAAGAGGAACAACTCCCCCGGGTATGAAATGTAACCAAAATTACAAGGAAAAACTATGTGGAGTCACCAACCTGGGTACACTTGCCCCGATACCAATGGTGCTGTTGTAAGAATAATAGAGCCTTGTTCTGAGGTGTCAGCACCCTATGGAAACATGTGAACTTTAAAGAAGACATATTTGTTACAAAGAACATCACCAGAGATGCATTTTATTCCCTATACTGGATTTCAGGCATAGTGTTTAAAATTTTATATTTGTCTATTATTCCTAAACTTTTGTGGAGCCAAAGTGGCTTTCCAAAGACTTTCCAAACCCGCAGATGAGTCTCTGGAGCCAAACATTGCTTTTAGCAGAAGGGGAATTTTAAACCACAGTCATATATCAAAGCCGGTGGATACTCAGATGTGAAATACCCACTGACAGCTTTTCCATTGTGTGTGTTAAAAACTGAGAGATACCCAAAGGCTATGGTTTCTTGTAGTTTTGTTTTTTTGGGTGTGCTTGCTTTTTAAATTTTGGGTGTGTTTGCTTTTAAGAATACTTCTGAAAAGGGGTCTATTATATGTGAATTACTCTGAAACTGTCTATATTACAAGATGTCTTATTAGGCTGACAGATACAAGTAGTTCTCAACTGTGTGTAACATTCTAAGGCTAACTGCAAAATGGGTAACTCTTTAATAGTGACTATGACTATGAATTAATTTCTCAAGAGTACTTGTTAAATATTTTACATAACCATGATTTACACATTTGTATAAAATATAATTTGCATTTTATATAAAAATAAATAATTTATATTTGTATAAACTTTACATATATCTAAGTACCCTCTGTTTTGGTATATGACCATATTGCTCATGCTTAGTCACTCAGTTGTGTCTGACTCTTTGCGACCCCGTGGGTTACAGCACATCAGTCTTCCCTGTCCTTGCCCATCTCCTGCAGCTTGCTCAAAATGCCATCCAACCATCTTGTCCTCTGTCATCTCCTTCTCCTCCTGCCTTCTATCTTTCCCAGCATCAGGGTCTTTCCAACGAGTTGTCTCTTGGGATGCCTTGGAGATGAGCAAATATCCCTACCACATCTCTGTTGGTCCTAGTAAGCCCACACCAAAAGGAAAGTGTAAACTCTTTCAGGTGCAGTAAAACCTTAACCCCAACTTTCCTATTTTACAAATGACACAAATGAGTAGAGAAGTACTGGTGGTAAACCCCTTTCATTCTCTTTTAGAAGTGAAATAAGGATGCTTGAAGGTAATAAATATTTTATGATTTTGATTTGTGAAGTTCATTAATCCTTGCCCTCTAACTTATCCTGGTGGCTCAGATGAAAAAGAGTCTGCCTGCAATATGGGAGACATGGGCTCTATCTCTGGGTTGGGAAGATCCCCTGGAGAAGGAACTGACAACCCACTCCAGTATTCTTGCCTGGGAAATCACATGGATGGAGGTGCCTGGCAGATTACAGTCAATGGAGTTGCAAAGAGTCAGACACGACTGAGCGACTTCACTTTCACATTCTCTGACTTATCCAGACCCTACTCTTTACTCTATATAGTACTTGTACACAGTGAAAGTGAAATTGTCAGTCGTTCAGTCGCATCCAAATCTTTGTGACCCCATGAACTGTAGCCTGACAGGTTCCTCTGTCCATGCTGTTGTTCAGTCAAGAATACTCGAGTGGGTTGCCATGCCCTCCTCCAGGGAATCTTCCCAACCAAAGGATCAAACTTGGGTCTCCTGCATTGCAGGCAGATTCTTTACCTTCTGAGCCACCAGGGAAGCTACATATGTACACAATAAATATGCTGTAAATATATAGTATATATGCTACTTATATAGAGTAAATGATACTGATACCTCCAATAAGCTAAGAAAAAATATTATGGGAAAAGAAGAGAAACTCAACACGGGCATCTTTCCAGTATGGATGACAAGGAATACAATCTCTCTTTCCCTCTCAGAAGAGAGATTTGAGTACACATTTACTTCATGGTATGGTTTCAACTGCATTGTTAGAACACTCTTGATGTCATGTCCTGAAATGGCACTTTACCTCTTTGATCTTCCTCTGAAAAACCAGTAACAATAGTCTTATCATAAGAAATACATTAGACAAGTCCTGACTGAGTGACATTTTCTAAAATGCCAGAGCAGTACTTTTCAAAACTTTGAATGTTGTCAAAAACAAGGGAAATATGGAAAGCTATCATAGGCAAGAGATGCCTAAGGAATCATGAAAAGTAGATGTAATAGTTGAGATTTTGGAACAGGAAAAGGACATTAGGTAAGAACTTACAAAATTTGAATAAAGTATGAACTTTAGTTAATAATAATGTGTCAATATTTGTTATTTAATTGTAACAAAATCTTCATGCTAATATAAGATATTATCTTAGAGGTATTGGTTATATGTGTGTTCTCTGTACTACTGAATAGTATTCTCAATACTATGGAAATATTGTTTCAATATTTCTGTAAATTTAAAGATGTTCAAAGATAAAGTTTATTAAAAAAAGGGGGGGGAATCCAGAAATTCAGTAATGATGATATTTAAACAGAAGGGCAAAGGGAATCCCCAGCGCAAAAGAATGGAAAAAAAAGAACAATTCCAAGAGGTATTAATACCAAGGAGGAGAAATTAATGGATTAAAACAAATGATTTGCATGTTTTTAAATGACAGAGAAAAAGTCATGCTTCTTCTCAAGTATGTTGATGAAATAATGATTAATATAAAAAAGAGGCAATTATTCATTCCTAGAAAATAAACAAAATATGACTAGAAATGTAACTGAATTGTATTACAACAAGATTATATTAAAAAATGAGGCTACACCTTTTGAGGCATTTTGAGCTTACTTATTTACCACATGAAACAATACTCTGATGCAAATATTCACAAGAAATATTTGGTTAACAGGCTTCAGCACAAAGTCAGTTCTTAAAAGAGTGAAAAATCTGGCTTAAAACTCAACATTCAAAAAACTAAGATCATGGCATTAGGTCCCATACTTCATGGCAAACAGATGGGTAAGCAATGGAAATAGTGACAGACTTTCTTTTCTTGGGCTCCAAAATCACTGCAGATGGTAACTGCAGTCTTGAAACTAAAACATGCTGGCTCCTTAGAAGAAAAACTATGATCAAACTAGACAGCATATTAAAAAGCAGAGACATTACTTTGCCTACAAATGTCCATCTAGTCAAAGCTATGGTTTTTCCAGTAGTCATGTATGAATGTGAGAGTTGGACTATAAAGAAAGCTGAGTGCCAAAGAATTGATGCTTTTGAACTGTGGTGTTCAAGAAGACTCTTGAGAGTCCCTTGGACTGCAAGGAGTTCCAACCAGTCCATCCTAAAGGAGATCAATCCTGGGTGTTCATTGGAAGGACTGATGCTGAGGCTGAAATTCCGGTACTTTGGCCACCTGATGGGAAGAACGGACTCCTTGGAAAAGCCCCTGATATTGGGAAAGATTGAAGGCAGGATGAGAAAGGGATGCAGAGGATGAGATGGTTGAACGGTATCACAACTTGATGGACATGAGTTTGAGCAAGCTCCAGGAGTTGGTGATGGACAGGGAAGCCTGGCATGCTGCAGTCCATGGGGTTTCAGAGTCAGACATGACTGAGTGACTGAACTGACTGACTTTCTAAAAGACACAGGAGATATTTACATGGAATCATGGGATAAGATCAGGAGAAAAATAATTTCTTCAGAGTTCTGTTCAGAGCATCTGAGCTCAGTCGCTAATTTGTGTCAGACTCTTTATGACCCCATGGGCTATAGCCTGCCAGACTCCTCTGTCCATGGATTTTCCAGGAAAGAATACTGCAGTGGGTTGGCATTTTCTCCTCCTGAAGATCTTCGTGAACCAGGAATCAGACCTAATTCTCTTGAGTCTCCTGCATTAGCAAGCGGTTTCTTTACCACTGTAGCACCTGGGAAGCCTCTATTCAGAGACTGCCTTGTAAATGATGGAAATTTTTGTAATGGTAATAATTCAAGGGCTGGAAATAATAGGATACCCATTTTTTTTTTTTACCAATTTCATGATGCCTGGAAGTAGGAGGTCTTAAGTTGGAAAATAGTTTGGATTCTTTTATTGCATTGAAATTCTGTATCAACAAAATAAGGGAAAATGCTTAGCCCTGACAGATTGAGAAAAACGTACAAGAAGCCAGACACTAGGGACTGATGGATAGCTGCTTAGACAATCAGCTTAGAGTAAGACTGGAGTAAATCCCAGTTCTAGAAAAAGAGCCAAGATTGTCCAAAGGATGTTAAACTTCATCACACCCCTGAGTTGTCTTCCTGAATTTTCAATTGTATGGGGCTACTCAGTACTAGAAGGGGGAAAAAAAGGAAATTACAACATGTACATTCTGTGAGTAAAACTAAATAGGGTATGGAATTCTATACTTCAGAATAGCACATTAAGGAGTTCAGTAGACACTCTTCAAAGCAAAACAGCAATTTTACTAAGAAAATTATTTAAAAACAATCACTCAAAATTGCTAGAAATTGTCTTGCTGTTGCTGCTAAGTCGCTTTAGTCGTGTCTGACTCTGTGCAACCCCATAGATGGCAGCCCAAGCATATACAATAAACACAGAAACATTCATTTGAGTAACTCTACTATATTTTGGTGGGTTTCCCAGGTGTCTCAGTGGATATAGAATCCTCCTGCAATGTAGGAAACACAAGAGATGTGAGTTCGATCCCTGGATCAGGAAGATCTCCTGGAGGAAGGCATGACCACCCATCCCAGTATTCTTACCTGGAGAATCCCATGGACAGAGGAGCCTGGTGGGCTACTGTCCATAGGGTCGCAAAGAATTGTACATGACTGAAGCAACAGGGCACACACACACTACATCTTGGTAATAACAGAAAGAGTCTGTGACATTGAGCCATGACCTGCTTTCTTAGATGATATTATTAAATGTACATGTTCCAGGTTTGTGTTACAGAAGCTCTCTGCTTTGGGCAGAAACAGCCAGAAAGCTGAAGCCTCCTACTTTGCCCAGCTCCTAATCTCAAGCTTGGATTTCATCTTGGGAGGAAAAAGCTGGCAGTAACATTTCCAAAGCGTGAGGCCATGCCCTACAGGAAGAGCAGGTGCAGGTTCTCACTGTTGCAGAGAGACAGTGAGTAGGTATTGTTCCCAAGGGAAAGGAAGGCCAAAAGCATAAACAGCTCCAGGGCTGCACCTGAGAGGACACTTTATTTCAAACAGAACATGAAGTCCTTGTCTAAAACTGCTGTGGACAATGATGGTGATATTGTGCATGCGTGCTAAGTCACTCAGTCAAGCCTGGCTCTTTGCGACCCCATGGACTGTAGCCTGCCAGGCTCCTCTGTCCATGGGATTCTCCAGGAAAGAATACTGGAGTGGGTTGCTATGCCTTCCTCTAGGAGATCTTCCCAACCCAGGGATCAGACCTGCATATCTTATGTCTCCTGCACCAGCAAGCGAGTTCTTTATCTCTAGTGCCACCAGGGAAGCAAAGGATTTTGTAAGTCTGTGACACAAGCCAAATGGAAGAGCAGCCAAGAGTTTAATAGCAAGAACCAGGAAAAGGGCAACAAAGAGGAGCCCTTTGGGGTCAGTCAACTCTGGGAAGTAGAAAGGTGTGCATATGTGCTAAGCTGTACTCATCCCTAGAGATTACTGCCAGGATAAACCAGATATGAAGGAATTCCCTAGGCTGCACTCAGACCATCAACATGGGCAGGTGTGGGTGCAGGGTAGAGGGGTGGTTCACTGGCACAAGGAGCTTAAATACAACTCATACCAATCATCTCTTGCAATCATGGAGAATGTGTGTATTCCCATTTCTGTGCCCTCGTAGAAGTAATTAGAGGCAGAATCTTTTAGGTATCAGGTTGCACCTAAACATGGAGCAAAAAAGTACAAATTCATTACTCAGTAATGGCAGCTTACAAGTCACACAGATATCCAGTGGTAGAGGGCAAAAGTCTGACCATCTAAGAGGCTGCAGCACAGTCACTGGCCGATAGGTGGCTTCTGCTAATGCAGGACCGATACCATAGGGAGCCAGGTTGAAAGATGCACAGGAGCAAACAAACATGAACAGGCACATCAGACGCCACACGTTTTGTGGAGGTAATATACTTTTCCAAATAAGTTCACCTAAGTCACTGAACAAATAAATGCCCAAGCAAACAACACCAAGAGCAAATGCCAGGGGAGGGGATTAGAACTTCAATAACTACTGCTGTTACAATATATTAGGTATAAAGTCCACTCTTCAGCCCTTACAAAGGAACATGTACCTGTGACCCACACATGGGGGGTAAAAAACAGAGAAATTAGCCTTGGAAGGGGCTCAGAAGGTGAACTGAGGAAGCGAAAGCTTCAAAGTAGCTACTGTAAACATGGCTTTAGAGTTAATAGGTGTCCACTATATACAACCTGGGGGCCAATTTACAGGGTCTATTTTTGCCTCATTTCTGCAGCAGCAAGCAACGGAATATTATTTGGGCTGAAAAGAATAGAATACTGATATATGCTGCAACATTGATGTACACTGAAAACATAGTGCAAAAAGGAAGACACTAGCCACAGAGAGACCACGTGTTGCATGAGTATAATTCATATGAAATGTCCAAACTGCAAATATATAAAAACAGAGAGTAGATTAGTGGTTGCCTAAGGCTGGTACTTGAAGCAAAGTGTGAGGACTGATTGCTAATGTGTTTGGGACTTCTTCCAGAAAGTACAGAACATATCTAAAATCAGATTGTGATGATGTTTGCATACTCACGTGAATATACCAATAAAACACTGAATTTTATAGTGCAAGTGGGTGAATTGTGTGGTATGGAAATAATATCACAATAAAACTATTACCAAAATACAGACACAGACACAAGACAAGCACAAATGACCAAATGGAGAATTTCACAGCCAAGATTTTGGACTGGATTTAGGGTACCTGAAATTGTCTTTGTTTCCTGAAATAAATTGAATCAAGTGGAGTCACAAGGCACCTGCTAATAGATTTTTACATGATAGTGGTCAGCCTCTACCCCAGTACTCACCTATGACTTGTATTTGAGACTATGTTCACTGATTTGCCACTGCTACTAAACTGGGTTTCATCATGACCACCTAAGTATTATGTACATCCTTTGAATGGTTACAGAAATTCATCGGTGCTGGAGATAGTCCCACATTTTCTCATTTACACTGCATTCTGATTCAGTGGGGTATACTGTTAGTGTATGATTTTCTTCCAACACACAAAGGTAGTGCATTCTTTCAAATGGTGGCATTGAACTTGAGTAAAAGAGAGGTCTGAATCCATGCCTAGACTTACTTGCCAGACTAAGCCTTGAAAGCACCCTCACTGATATCCTAGGCAACCTGATCCAGTGTAAGCAAAAGAGCCCTTGGGTTGCAAAAATAGACACCATTCTAATCTTTATGGAGAACCACAAAGACTTAAATAATACTACTATTAATGGAGTGAAGAGTTTCACTCACCAGAATCCCAGAGGGAACAAATTCAGTACAAAATGAGGCTGAGATTAGCACAAACTATATTTTTAAGAGGAATGCTTTAAGGAAGAAAGTATTGACTACAAGACCATCATGACAGTGAGGAGACACGGTGGGCTGAAGGTAGGTGGGCCTGGGGAGGGCAGAAGGGAATAGGGAAGGAGATTTTGGAGATGGGTTTTCATTTGGAGGATTTTAGTTAGCATAAAAAGGCATTAGGATGGCCCAGCCTCATATCAGAACACACAAATAATTAAGGCTATAAAACTATTGGATTTCTGAAAATCAAGAAAATATATTATCTCTAATTTAAAAAAATGTTTCTATGTACTGACTAATTTTAAAATGAGTTTCTGACTCCTAAACCTTATATGAAATACTAGAGACGTTTTCTTGCAAATTATTTGATGGATAATGAGGGATATATTCAGGTTCATAAATTAATATCAAATTTTAATTTTTCAAATAGAAAAATAGTGGGGGTTGGAGAGGAAAAGGAAGAACTATCACAGGAAAAGAAAAACAATGAGCAGCACATATTCTCTAAATCCATAATTCCAGACAATACTGAGATTGTACAAAGTTTGCAAGACTATTTTTTCCTAGAATTACCTCAAATTCTTCTCTGTCTCTTAATGCACCTAATTATAAAGCTTCAAATGAGAATCATCAAAACTTTTCTGTAACTCTCTTTTAAAGTCTTCTCCATATTGCTATGGTGTCTCTGCTATATGCCACATTGTAATTTTTTCACTTATAAAACCCACACTACTAAAATATATATTTATTTAAATTATAAATTACTGTATTGCCCTCCTGATATATTAAAATATCATTGTATAATACATCATGGCCCTTCTGACTTCCATATGCTACAGGACATAAATGGATTTTCTTCTTTGGGGAACCACTCTACAATTTAACTTATCAAAATATATTTTATTTATAATTCAATTATTTAACCAGTTGAAGGATACATATTATTTACCAAGGTACCAGCTGTGTATGTGAAATTTATTCTTGATCCCTTTTGCAATAGTATTTTACTGTAGAGTATTACTTCCATAGTATACCATTAGTTTTGTTATAATAAATAATCACTAATATTTGATTATGAAAATTACATATTCCCTCTGTACAGCAATGTGAAAATATGGCATAAAAATAAAATCACTTATATTGACATCTGGATTTTTGCTCATTCTTCAACATACAAATATTTATTTACCACCTAGTATTATCCAGGCACAATTTTAAACACTGCAGCCTGTCACTGAACAAATGGACACAATTTTCTATCTACATCGTGCATTCACTACCGAGATAATAAAAATAATGCTTATGTATTAATAATTATTTGACTATTTTATTCCCATATTTAAAATATTGCTTATGTGTTGTATGTTAATGTATGCTACAATGGGAAATTTGGAATTTATTTACAAGATTGTAGAGCACTACATTTATTTTTCTTCTATTTGCAGATTTCTAAAATTTTATTAATATCAGTATCTCATTAGAAAACTTATAATGCAAAATTGACTCATATTTTTCCAGAATATAGAAGCATAGTGTGTCCAGTGTTTCTATGGACAATTGCCCCATAACCTTAGACTTCCATATGCCAAGAAAGATTTCCCATTTTTCTGAGAGTTATTAAATATAAATGGAGACAGTCCAAATGAAAGTAAATAGAAGAGAGATTGTCAAAAAGTGAGGCCTGTGAAGAAATCACAGAAAAGATATTTTTTAGTTTTTTTAAATCTCATAAATCAAAGGAAGTGGTAAACCATTAATTCCAAAAGATTACATACAAATGATGTAATTCTATAAACTATAAAGAGGAAACTGGGATCCATGTATCAGACAGATTTCTATTAACAGTATAATTTAGGGACTGGCAAATATTTTACATAGTAGACCAGATAAGAAATATATATGGGTCTTAAGGTCTCTGTCATAAGTACCCATCATTTTCATTGTAGCTTGAAAGAAACCACCAACATGCAGCCAGATGGACGTGGGTGTGTTCCAATAGGCCCATATTTACGAAATCAGATATTGAGCAGGATTTGCCCAAAAGTCCACAGCTTGCTAATCTCTACAGTCTGAATATACTTTGAACAGCACCTTTCAAGAGGTACAGTGGAAAGGTATCTTTGAAGTCCATGATAAATCGATATGTATCAGATTTTCCATGTCAATAAGACCATTCTGTTTGTTCAATTCTTTTATTAATTAATACATGAAACATTTAACAATAACTTTGGACTCTACAGGAATATTAAATGAAACATTGTGATGTCTAGGGAGCTTCCTTCATCCTTAAGCATCATTTATTCTTTGTAATTGAGAAAAGAGCTTTTAAATAATGTCCCTTAAGTGTTTCAAAAGGGAAGACATTCTTCAACATACAGTAGGAAGCATACCACACCCCAGAGTGAGGCATAGACCCTAATCTACATTGACCTACATCATTAGAGGCTCTGAAGTCATATCCCAGTGTGATTATTATACATGTTCCCTATGCTCATGATTAATGGATACAGTATTTCAGCAGATGCCACTCTGACTTTCAGCACTTAGAGACGGCAGATGGGTGACAGAGAAAGAAAAAACAAAAGCCATAATTTTGTGACAGTTTCTAATCTTGGATTTGGATGTATCTGGTCTCAAATAAGCAGATCTCACAACATTTCTCTTTCTTTTTTCTTTTATTATTCTTTTCCTTCCTTTATCCTTTCTCTTAAAAGTTGTCATGCTCTTAAAGTAGGTGAAAAATATGTTAACATTGAAACTTAGGAGATGAGATAGATTCTTAGAGCTAACAGTCCAAATTATGGGGTGGGGGGAGGTGGTGTGTAGATTATAGCACCCAGGCAACTGCTCTTCTGCACAGATTTTTCTCAAATGATAAATAAATTGTCTTTTCTTTTCTGGTGTGAACACATAGATGAATATTGACTTGGACAGGTGCTGGGCATGTTTTTAATTTCATAAATTGCATTGCATTCTGTCTTTACTGCCAGTAAAGTCCTTAACTCTTGTATAGTAAATCATTTATTGCTTATTAAACAATAAAATCCAGAAATTAAATTGCTTTACAGATTAATGAATCTGTTAAAAATTCTGGGTAATTCTAAGTTTTCAAAGTCACTTATTCTGAATCCAATGTTACATATACAAGCAGTGAAAATAATATAATATTTCCTTTTCTCATTTAATCAGAGGCTATGTTTTACATTCATTTAATATAACACTGTTTTGGATTGAATGTTTGCTCAAATACAATATCAGTATATGAAACAATGGTACCATATAAGTGAAAGAAGTCATACCTGCTTATCAAATCAGGTTTTGGGCAATAAACATAAATTTGTCAAGCTATTGCACTTTGCATCATTATGGCTTGGAAGAAAAATCAATAATGCATTTGTAAGGGTAGCATTCACTGAAAGGAAACAAAGAAACAGTGCCTGTTGAGGCTGCACTTGAGGCAAACTCAAAATGGAAAATTATGAGAAAATTGAATGCAAACCTACAGCTTTATAGATTGAGAAGCTAATCAATGAGTTCTAGAAACTGTGCAAGTAAATAGATATATGGTTAGTCACTCAATCATGTCCAACTCTTTGCGACCCCATGGCCTGTAGCCCACCAGACTCCTCTGTCCATGGAGTTCTCCAGACAGGAATACTGGAAAGGGTAGCTATTCCCTTCTCCAGAGAATCTTCCCAACACAGGGATACAACCCAGGTCTCCTGCATTAAAGACAGATTCCATCTATATTATACTGGATGTAGCGTACAAAATAGAAATTTATCTCTTACATTTGTAAATACATTATGAAAATGCTTTTTAAAACTTTAGCTATTAAGCAACTTCCCTTCATGGATCACAGTCTTGTTATGGCAAAGGGGCTTTTGTAACTCCATGAAGCTATGAGCCATGAAAGGCCATCCAAGATGGATGGGTCATAGTGAAGAGTTCTGAAAAAACCTGATCCACTGAAGGAGGACATGGCAACCTGCTCCAGCCTGTACTCTTGCCTGGAGAACCCCATGGACAGTAGAAAAAGGTAAAAAGATATAACACTGGAAAATGACACACACAGCCACCCCCATCCCCCACCCGCCCCCAGTTCAGAAGATGACCAGTATACTACTGGGGAAGAGCGGAAGGCAATTACTAACACCTCCTGGAAGAATGAAGTGGTGGGGCCAAAGCAGAAATGATGCTCAGCTGTGGATGTGTCTGGTGATGAAAGGAAAGTCTGATGCTGTGAAGAACAATATTGCATAGGAAAATGGAATGTATGAATCAAGCTAAACTGGACATGAATTTGACCAAACTCTGGAAGACAGTGGAGGACAGAGGAGTAAGGCATGCTGCAGTTCATGGATTGGCAAAGAGTTTGACATGATTTAGCGACTGAACAACAACAATTAAACAACTGTTGACAGTTTCTTTGTGGATACTTGAATTAGATCATATAAAAACTAGCATCATTTTAAATGTTTTTAGATACAAGTTGGGGAATGATCATTTTTGATGTTACCCAGCATTTGCAAAACATGTATTTGGAAAGGGATATTGCTTCATTTGGGCTTCCCAGGTGGCACATTGGTAAAGAATTCACCTGCCGAGAAGGAGACCAAGATACTCAGGTTTGGTCCTTGGTTTGGGAAGATCCCTTGGAAGAAGAAATGGCAATCCACTCCAGTATTCTTGCCTGGGAAATTCCATGGACAGAGGTGCTTGGAAGGCTACAGTCCATGGGGTTGCAAAGAATTGGACACAGCTAAGTATATTGATGTTGAAGCTGAAACTCCAATATTTTGGCCACCTGATGCGAAGAGCTGACTCATTTGAAAAGACCCTGATGCTGGGAAAGATCGAAGGCAAGAGGAGAAGGGGATGACAGAGGATGAGATGGTTAGATAGCATCACCGATTCAATGGACATGAGTTTGGGTAAACTCTGGGAGTTGCTGATGGACAGGGAAGCCTAGTGTGCTGTGGTTCATGGGGTCGCAGAGAATTGGACATGACTGAGTGACTGAACTGAACTGAAGGATGCTCTAACTATATATATACTATTGCTTCACTTGGGCTTCCTTTGTTACTCAGTGGTAAAAAAATCTTCCTGCCAATGCAGGAGACACAGGAGATGGGAATTCAACTCCAGGGTCAGGAATACCCCCTGCAGTAGGAAATGTCAAGCCACTCCAATATTCTTGCCTGTAGAATCACATGGACAGAGGAGCCTGGAGGGCTACAGTTTATGTTCCACTCTTGGAACATGACTGAAACAACTGAGAATGTACGTACTGCTTCATTTGGAGTCAGATTAAATGAGGAAAGAAGGGGGGCAGGAAGGAAAGGAAGAAAAGAAACTTAAAAGTTAGCTTCATTATTATCAGGACTGTTCTGGAAGGAGAGTTATCTTGGAAGTCTTTACAACCAGACCATTATCCTAGTAAGTCCAGAAATCTGTGTATTTGGAACATTGCCTGATATTGCCAAACTAAATACATTGTAAGTGAACATATGGATTTGCACTCTCATTCAATGTATATTGACAACATGTAGCCCCTTATTTTCTCAAACCTTTATTTATGAATTTTTGATTAGTAATCTTAAAATAGTTTAAAATTATGTAAAGTTGATTTATTTGACTTGACAAAACACAGAGACTGTACATCTTTCATTATTTGTAAGGCACTTGGTTTTTATTTATAATTAATCCTCCTTGTTTTTGTCCATTTTTCAATGGGACCTGTGTTAATTTGCCACAGAAAATTACCAAAACCTTGCTTTCTTAGCCAACAGACATTTACTGCCTTACATTTCTGAAGGCGAGAAGTCTGAAGTTGGTAGCGTTGGCACCCCATGAGGATTATGAGGAATAGTGTTACATACTGCTTTCCACAGTTAAGTTTCTTGTTATCACACAAGCTCCTTGCCTTACAGATGACATTCTCCTCTTGTCTTCACATCCCCTTCCCTCTGTGCCTGTCTGACTCTGTGTCTACATCCCCCTCTCTCCTTTTTTTCCTTTTTTTTTCCCTTAAGGATACCATTCATGTTGGACGGAAGTGTCATTTGCTCAATCGTGTCTGACTCTTTGCAACCCCATGGACTGTAGCCCTCCAGGCTCCTCTGTCCATGGGATTCTCCAGGCAAGAAGATTGGAGTCAGTAGCCATTCCCTTCTCCAGGGGATTTTCCCAACCCAGGGATCAAACTTGGGTCTCCTACATTACAGGTGAGTTCTTTAAAACTGAGTCACCAGGGAAGCACCTTGTCAGATGAAGGCCAACCCTGATGACTTCATTTTAACATGAGTGCTGATGTGAGGGCTCCATTTCCAAATGAGGTCACATTCTGAAGTCGTGAGGGACTTCAGTATATTGTTGTGGGAAGGGCACACATTTCAACCCATCACAGAACAACATATCTTTTTTTTTGCTGTTACTTAAATTTTAGGGCTTTTCTGATCCTATATAACATTGGTCAGGTGTGTTGTAAAAGTTATTTCCAGATTGGCACATGTGTTTTTGTTAGTTTATGAAATATTATGACAGTAGAAGTTTCAGACTGCGGTCAAATTTGTTATTCTTTTCTAAGACTCCTGTGTGCTCTGTACATTTTTTGATGTTCTCATCTGGTTGTCTCATTTCCTTTTAACGTCAGTCTTTGGGCTTCTTGGAATGTATTTTAATGCGCATACAAAATGTAAAGTATTCAGCTACATTTTATCCAGGAGACATGACAATCGTCCTAATTATCTCTTTTAACTAATGCATGTAACAATGTTATATAAGAACTAATATTTGTTGAATCTAACTGCCTTCTGGGCACTCATCCAAAACTTTATATTATTAATTACTTACCAAAACCCCTAGTTTTTTATCATTCTTATTTTACAGACAAAGACATGAGACACAGTGGGGATCAGCCTGCCAATAGGGCTCCATACCTCTCTTAGCTGTAGTTGGGAAAAATCCAAGAACTCTTGATGCTTCAGAAAAGAATATCCCTCCCATAGTCTTTACTAAAAAACTACCACATATCGAGTAGATAGTTCTTTGTTATGCCTATGCATCTCTTTCCTATTCTTCCACTGTGGCATCAATTCCACATAGTGTAAGAG
This sequence comes from Bos mutus, assembly GCF_027580195.1. Taxonomy (NCBI): domain Eukaryota; kingdom Metazoa; phylum Chordata; class Mammalia; order Artiodactyla; family Bovidae; genus Bos; species Bos mutus. Next base: position 51,046,495 of record NC_091636.1, on the reverse strand, counting down.
GCATTACTACCAAAGTTATATGTATCTTATTAGAAATAAAATCCCGAAGTTAGAGGACTAAAGATTTCATACATGAGACTTCTGGCATCACTTAGATGGTGGGAGAGGCAACTGGGAGGAAAAGTTTCTCCTGTTTACTTTCCCTGGCCTTGGCTTGTGGATGGTACTCACTTCTTCATCTTCATCTAGCTGTCCATTCTGACACAGCCTCCTGAAAGTCATATCCAAGTGCGTGAGGTATGTCAGAGCTAGCCCTTTGGTTATGCTATAGTACCACATTTCTGCTCTTTTTAAAATCAAGGTACTTTACAGGCTTAAGAATTTGATGAGATTCAATAGGAATTAGGCTATCGTTAATATAAAGAGCCTCAATTTTATGTGATATTTAAATGTAAAAATTAATTACTTTTATAAAAGGAAGGAAATTATACACTAAAGACCCTGATATATAACAATAATTCACAAGAAATTCAAAATAATAAGCAGGAAGAAGATATGAAACACAAGGAACAAATAATTATGTAAAGGGTACTGGCCTTAGTTAGTAAACTACTATATACCATGACCTGTTTTTCCCCATGGGTCCACAAGAAAATACACATGAAGATCTCTTTCACTATGCTCTTGGTAACAAATGGAAGTAGGTGCATAATTGTGCATCACTACATCAGCAGGGACATAAAATATGTTACAGGCATAAGATGAGATACAGTAAAACAATCAGAAGTAATGAACTAGATTTACATGCAGCAAAATGACTAGATCTCAAAAAGACATGCTGACTGAAAAAGTATGAAATAAAAAAATATTTTTAACAAAAATAATGTCTGCAGTATTAGAAATGCAAATAATCGATATGACTTGGTGACTGAACAACATGACACCATTATGTTTATGATATAATAAACATAAAAAAATTATTATAAAATATTTAAATATAAAGCCATATCTATTATTATAAAATATTATACAATATTGTGTAAAATATGATTATAGTTAATATATAATCTATACATAATAATCTGTTTATATATAATTTATATAAAATATAAAATATTATAAATATAAAAGTCCTATCTAAAGCAAGGGCTTCTCTGGTGGCTCAGCTGGTAAAAAGCCTGCCTACCATGCAGGAGACCCTGGTTTGGTTCCTGGGTTGGGAAAATCCCCTGGAGAAGGGATGGGCTATCCATGCCAGTATTCTTGGGTTTCTCTGGTGGCCCAGACAGTAAAGAATCTGCCTGCAATGCAGGAGACCTGAGTTCAATCTCTGGGTTGGAAAGATCCCCTGGAGATGGAAATGGCTATCTACTAAATGGCTACCCATCTAAAGCAAAGTATGGAAAGAGGATTGGAAGGGCATACATAATATACTCTTGAGAAACTGTTTCTACACATATGGAGACATGGAAGATGGATGAAAGGAAATCATATAAAGAATAAGAGGCATTGCATTGAGCACGGATGCCAGTAAGCCATGACCTGAAGCATATGATCAACTCAGTTTTGTACACCTGGGGTCTGACAGAAAGAACAAAGTAGATAAAAACTCATCATGTGGGCAACTCAAGCCTGGAATCCAGCTGTTAGAGATGGAGTGGTTTTATTGCTGGAGAATGTCATCCTGAGTGATGACACAGATGACAAATGATGACAGGCTGTGGAAACCTTCTCTAATAATACATCTTATGTCACATTAGGATCATAATATATTTGGAAGGGATTGTAGCATTCATTGATCAGTGTTTTTTCAGTAACTCCCTTAAGAAAATGAAGGTTTCATACACTGGTACTGTATTGCTTTTAAAAGTATAAACACATCACTCTCTGAGAATTATTTTTAGATTTTACACTGTATAATTTGAGCAACATTTATAAATTTTGCCAAGCAATTAACAGAATATTCTGAGTCAAATGCTTGACAAAAGAAGTATCATTAAAACATGTGGGAAAATGCTGCCTACTTTGCAAGGATCTGATTTTTCACACTTCATATTCTTGTTTATGATACTTAAATTTGAAGGAGACAATTCTCCAGGCACCTTTTAAGTTTCTGCTAATGAGGTACTGACTGTCCTCGAGTTCTGAACCATCTTTTCAAGAATGCAAGATAGAGAACAGCCTTTCACTGGAAGAAAAGACAGTTCTACTTCAAGTCTTGGGAGACAGAGATAATATCTCCGCCCAGAGCAAAAGTCAGGCCTGCTTACTGTCCTTTATCAATGATTCAGGTTCCTCTCCTGTAATTCAACACACGGTGTTTACAAGTGTCACTTGGTCCTTTCCGCATCACCTTATGGGATTCAAGGGCCAGGAAGAACAAGAACAAGAAAATGCTGCTACACTGGCAACTGCTGTCACTGTGAATCAGGAAGTACATTGTCTCTGACCTGTGAGTCCCACGCCATCTACCAGCATCCTTGAAATTGGCCGGCTAACTTGTTAGCTTGCAAGCAGGGTAAAATCTCACATAGTTTTCAACAGTAATCAAGAGGAAAACTATCGGAAACACTCTGTGCTGTGAAGTTTTGACTCTCTGACTATGTTACAAACAAGTACTGTATATTTTGTTTATTGAAGACTTTGGAAGAAAATCCTCAGATTACCAGAGGGGCACAGACAAGGATTTGCCACAGATAGCTGAGGTACTCAATTGTATCATGTAACCTGAGTGCTTCAGGATGTTGTCTGAACCATTATATATTTGTTATTTTCTTGAATGGGGGGTGATGGTAATCACTCATTACCCTTTTCCCATGATCTCGTTTAGCAACACCACTAAAGAGGTAACATTTGTGTTACAACTCAATGTGTGTGCATGTGTGCATGCACATTCTTGTCCAGTGCTTTGCGACCTCATGGACTATAGCCCGTCAGGCTCCTCTGTCCATGTGATTTCCCATGCAAGAATACTGGAGTGGGTTGCCATTTCCTTCTCCAGAGGATCTTCCCAACTCAGGGATCGAACTCCTGTCTCCTGCCTTGGCAGGTGGACTCTTAACCACTACTGCCACCTGGGAAGCCCCAGAAACACCACCATAGAGGCCACATGAATGTTACAACTCAGTCACTTGTCAAAGTATTTTCTAGAATGACAATAGTAATCTGACAAAGTAAGAATACTGATAAAATGGAGTTGGAGAAAAGAGAAATACACCTTTCTAGAGTCCCCTTATATTCTACAATAACTGAAATATTAAAAGGTTAGGTAAGAGGAGTATGGATCATATGCAGCTGCCTCCTCATTTTTCCAGACACTAACCCTTTAGGCTATGATCATAAATCCAGGAACATTCTCTATACTTTGTTGAATAATTCAATTTGAGTTTCACTACATATTTGGTGCTCTTGGTTACAAGTGAATTTTTCATTTACATAATCACATTCTGCCCACTTGAATATTCCCTATGCAGTTGCACTTTTATATAATATACTTGTTCACCATCTGTCCTCAATTTTGGTCAAGAGATGCTTCATATTTTTCAACACTTTGCATGGTAATTGTGCCACCCCAAAAGTCATTTTTGTTAATACACTTCTTGCTTATGTACTGTCAGTATGACACTTCAGGCTCTCACTAACTGAAAGATGGCTTGCCTTTAGAAGTGCTATATCCACCTATCAGAATCAAAGAGAATGTTTCTACAATCCATCAAAAGTATATTTGAAAATTCATGTGCATGCATACACACATAAACTACAATTGTTTTGAAGGCATTGAATGAAATACATGAGTTTGGGTATGTAAACATACACACATATGTATCGATTATATATTTCCACTCTACATTTTATTTTAAAGTTATAATGAGATATAAAAATAATTTCATATTATATTTTTAATTTTTTTCTTTAGGTCTTTCTCTATATGATTATAATAAAGACTACTGTATTTAGTGATCATTCAAGTATTAGGTAGGGTCAGTATCTCTGCTATTTCTTTTTTCTGGTAAGGTGAAAAGAAAATTAAATGTACATGGTAGGTCAAAATTTTTTTGTTCTTTAAAAAAAAAAAAAAACGCTTCAACTCAACTGAATTACTTTGTTTAGTTTCTCCTAATAGATTTTTGATATGAGAAATTTTGATATGCTTGAGAGTCTTTTCCCTTAGGACAAGGATCTAGTTTTCCATTTCAAAAAGAAAAGCATATATGTATGCGTTATGTGTGTGTGTGTGTGTTTGTGTGTGTGAGTGTGTATATATATATATATAGAGAGAGAGAGAGAGAGAGAGAGAGTCATTTGTCCTTTTTGATGCATTCATGTGTCTACACAAACACACACATATTGTCTCTCTCAAACATTTATCTCATTAAATTTAGCAGTTTTAACTACTCTTCCAACATAAAAATATCTAGTCAGTTATTTTCTAATTGCATGTTTACATGAATCATCAACCCAAACATAAACCAACTTAAACAAAAAAGTCAGTATAAATTATCTAAATCTTACTCTTAAATTTACTGAAAATATTTTATAATCTAGATTAATTGTATAGCCGATTATTATCTTCCTCTGCCCTCCTACCCAACTCCTAACTGAATTTAAAACCTCTTTCAAATACTAAGCTGTACAGCTATCCAAGCTTAGCAGAGTTCAATCAGACTATTTAGCATAATAATTAGGTAAACTTTCTAGCCTTGATATTAGAGAACCATATAGTTTATCAGAGTTTTTTAGTTAAAACCTGGACAGGATTACCCATTCTGTAACTTTCTGGCTGTGTAATTTCATGAATGATTTTTACTCTTTCTCAGCAAATTTCTCTAAATATCCATTTCTTTTTTTTGATGCCTTTTTTTTTTAGTTTTTATTTATTTATTTATTTTACTTCACAATATTATATTGGTTTTGCCATACATTGACTTGAATCCACCATGGGTGTACGTGTGTTCCCCATTCTGAACCTCCCTCCTACCTCGATCCCCATCCCATCCTTCTGGGTCATCCCAGTGCACCAACCCCAAGCATCCAGTATTATGCATCGAACCTGGACTGGCAACTCATTTCATATATGATATTATACATGTTTCAATGCCATTCTTTGAGATCATCCCACCCTCGCCCTCTCTCACAGAGTCCAAAAGACTGTTCTATACATCTGTGTCTCTCTTGCTGTCTCACATACAGGGTTATCATTACCATCTTTATAAATTCCATATATATGCATTAGTATACTGTATTGGTGTTTTTCTTTCTGGCTTACTTCACTCTGTATAATCAGCTTCAGTTTCATCCACCTCATTAGAACTGATTCAAATGTATTCATTTTAATGGCTGAGTAATACTCCATTGTGTATATGTACCATAGCTTTCTTATCCATTCATCTGCTGATGGACATCTAGGTTGCTTCCATGTCCTGGCTACTATAAATAGTGCTGCAATGAACATTGGGGTACATGTGTCTCTTTCAATTCTGATTTCCTCAGTGTGTATGCCCAGAAGTGGGATTGCTGGGTCATATGGCATTTCTATTTCCAGTTTTTTAAGGAATCTCCACACTGTTCTTCATAGTGGCTGCACTAGTTTGTATTCCCACCAACAAACAGCGTAAAAGGGTTCCCTTTTCTCCATACCCTCTCCAGCATTTATTGCTTGTAGACTTTTGGATTGCAGCCATTCTGACTGCCATGAAATGGTACCTCATTGTGGTTTTGATTTGCATTTCTCTGATAATGAGTGATGTTGAGCATCTTTTCATGTGTTTGTTAGCCATCTGTATGTCTTCTTTGGAGAAATGCCTGTTTAGTTCTTTGGCCCACTTTTTGATTGGCTTGTTTACTTTTCTGGAATTGAGCTGCAGGGGTTGCTTGTATATTTTTGAGATTAATTCTTTGTCCATTGCTTCGTTTGTTATTATTTTCTCCCATTCTGAAGGCTGTCTTTTTACCTTGCTTATAGTTTCCTTTGTTGTACAGAAGCTTTTAATTTTAATTACGTTCAGTCTCTACTACAAAGACACAGTCATCAAGACAGTATGGTACTGGCACAAAAACAGAAATATAGATCAAGGGAACAAAATAGAAAGCCCAGAGATAAACCCACACACCTATGGACACCTTATCTGTAACAAAGGAGGCAAGAATATACAATGGAGAAAAGGCAATCTCTTTAACAAGTGGTGCTGGGAAAACTGGTCAACCACTTGTAAAAGAATGAAACTAGAACATTTTCTAACACCATATACAAAAATAAACTCAAAATGGATTAAAGATATAAATGTAAGACCAGAAACTATTAAACTCCTAGAGGAAAACATAGGCAAAACACTCTCCGACATAAACCACAGCAGTATCCTCTATAACCTACCTCCCAGAATATTGGAAATAAAAGCAAAAATAAACAAATGGGACCTAATTAAATATCCATTTCTGATAAAGGAAATATTTAGTAGTCATGCCAAATGTCACTGTAAGAGAATGTACACAAATAGATGACCACATTCTACACCACACAGTGAACTGTCAAAAAAGGGTAATTGTGGTTTTTTTTAATACTAAATTTAAATTACGTCCACAGGAACAGTTATCCAAAACAACATCAACATAGCATAAGTTCTCATTCTCTCTACTTTTTTCTCTTTTTTTTATTATGATTTCTTCTGAGATCATGTGGGTTCTTATTTTAGAAATCTGCCACTTCTCTTCACTACTCTGTGGGCTTCTTCCCTGAGGAGAGGAGAAGATCCTGGTCTAAAAGAACAAATCCAACTAATTTCACTACTGTTTGCTTTTCACCACTAGCTTTCAGCATTACCTTTCCTTTGTTTAATATTTACTATATGAAGGATTACATATTGTCCCTTAAGAGTAGTTCAATAAAGCTAAGAACACGTGCACAAACATGAAACTACTAAGCTCTGAAATTGTTATTTTATTTTTGCTTTTATTTTTCTATTAAATAATATATATTCATTTTAGAAATTTTTTGAAGCATAGTAAAAGCAGAATCTATAAATCTATAAATTATTCTTATAATCTTATTATGCAGAGTAAACCAATGCTAACTAGTTTTTAGGAGTTCTAGATTTTTGGATATTGCCATTTTATTAAATGCTATTTCCTATGTATTTTAAGCTGGTTTAACTGGGTACAACTCATCAGGAGAAAATATCTTTAAATAAGGTGGAATTTGATTAAAAAATCTTATAGATTTTTATATATTTTTAAAGAGATTTTCTTTTAATGATACTATTTATTTTTATAAGTAAGTCAACTGAGTCACCAAGCGATTAAGAGATGCTCTCAGAGTCTACACACAGAGTAAGTTGTGAGATAAAACAAAAGAAAAACAAGTTGCTCTGAAATCTTGGCTTTTCTATCCATTAACATTAAGCTTCCCAGAAGAGGAGGAAGACAGGGGCAGGATGGACAGAGAGAGAATAAAGACATTGTTCTGGAACGATAGTATAGACTATATTGTAATGTTAAAAAAGTGCCAGGGGTGGCTTATGAGCAGTGTGGTAGGCTAATTAGTAATAGTGTTAGTAGCATAGTTGTATCCAATTCTTTGACCTCATGGACTGTAGCCCACCAGGTTCCTCTGTCCATGGGATTCTTCACGCAAGAATACCAGAAAGAGTTGCCATTTGCATCTCCAGGGTATCTTCCCAAAACAGGAATGGAACCCAGGTCTCCTGCATTGCAGGCAGTTTCTTTAGCTTTTGAGTTACAGGGAGGCCCCTGCACTGGCTGTTTGGGTTGTTTGCCTATATGACCTGAGGGCCCATTTCAAGCTCAGCTCTAGCTCTTTTCTGATTGGCTGGGATGTGCTATGGACTGATTTATAAGGACTCTATCAGTTGATTACTCTTTCTGAAGTTAGCCAAACAAAGACTTTGAAAAGCATCTCATGTCCAAGAGAGGCAAACTTGGATATTTCTTCTCCTCCAGAATGTTGGATGGTATCTCTAGCAGTTGACTCTAGTTTCCACAAGACAGGCAGCTTGGTTCCAGCTTGGACTGGTCACCCAGCTCCAGAACTTTAGAAATAGTACTCCACACTGTCTAGCACATTTTGTCAGTAGTGGCTTTTATGTTTCTTTAGTATACCCAAGAGTTGGACTGTGAAGAAGGCTGAGCGCCGAAGAATTGATGCTTTTGAAGTGTGGTGTTGGAGAAGACTCTTGAGAGTCCCTTGGACTGCAAGGAGATCCAACCAGTCCATTCTGAAGGAGATCAGCCCTGGGATTTCTTTGGAAGGAATGATGCTAAAGCTGAAACTCCAGTACTTTGGCCACCTCATGTGAAGAGTTGACTCATTGGAAAAGACTCTGATGCTGGGAGGGATTGGGGGCAGGAGGAGAAGGGGATGACAGAGGATGAGATGGCTGGATGGCATCACTGACTCGATGGACATGAGTCTGAGTGAACTCCGGGAGTTGGTGATGGACAGGGAGGCCTGGAGTGCTGCGATTCATGGGGTCTCAAAGAGTCGGACATGACTGAGCGACTGAACTGAACTGAACAGAACTGAGTATACCCAATTAGTTTCTCCACTTTTCTACTTTGTTATCACTTCCCTCCATTGAATTCCCTCTATTTCAAATATGCTAAGTGTTTTTTGTCTTCCTGGTTGGATTGCAAATGATACAATGATTTCTGAAATCTTCCTATGTGACTTCTATATGGTATAAAAATATATCATTTTCTATGTGACTATTTCTTAATATTATAAAAACATATCATTAGTCTTAGGGAATATACTATTCTGCATTTGATTTTGTCTTCAGAGCTCTAAAGAATTGTTTATACATATAAAATATGTCTAACTATAGAAAATAATCACGAAGGATTCAATTTCTAAAGAAAAGAACTGTAAAGGTGATTTCTTAAATTGGTAAGTAGTTTTACTGCCCTGAGAATTAAAAAAAAAAAAAAAAAGGAAGAAACATTAACAGTGATAAATGTTGCATATTCTAATAGTTGCTACTTAAAAAAATAAAGTAGTAAATTTTTCTTTCTTTTTTCTGTTGTTTTGGGGTAGAGAAATGTTGTGGTTTCCACATAAGGAATTAGTGTATATATAAGCATTCTACTTGAAAACACATTCTAGCAATTTCTTTCTTCATAGTGGCCCACAAGAGAAAAATCCAAGATACTAATAAACTGTATGCCCTCTCTCTTAAAGGGAAATCAAGTACACATGTGCAAATCTCTCATTCAAAAATAAGAAATAAAATGGTTCCCAGAGAAAATAGCCCAGTGGATTTGAAAACAAAGAGTGGAGGATTTTGCAGCCTTACAGATTTGCTGCAGTGGCTGTGAATCTCTGGAGAGCAATCTTGAGGCTAACAATCCAGGAACAAAGAGGTTTGAAGTTTACATCTTGGTTTCAGTCTATAAATCCCAGGGTAATCTACATTCTCTTTTAACCACCCAGATAAACACCCTTTTATTTACATAGATTCTATTTGATAGCCTTCAAACACTTATCAAGTCTTAATGCTCTTGATAATATTGACAACATGACTTTCAGTTATCTCCAAGGACTGCCTTTTATACACAGACTTGGGTGTGCCATGCATTTTAACCACAAGATCACATTGTCTGTTTCTATAATAGTTATGTTTACAGCATACAGCTTTGTTCCTTGGATGGTTTAATTTCATTTTCGACTGTCATTTATTCTTAATGAGTTTAGAACATTCACATAGCTACAAGCATATATTTTTACTCAGCTTCAGAAATGTATATGAGAATAAGATTAGAATCTGCATTATACAATTAGTAGCAAAAATCGTGTTATATTGACATCAACTGTTTCACAGCAACCTTTCTTAAAATTGGTTTTATTTCTTTTTGTACATTCTATTCATAAAACAGCCAGTTCAGTTTATCCACATGAGCTGCAGTATTAGGATAGTATATGTCGTCTTTGATTGAACACTTAGAAATGCACCAAAATTGATATCAGGGCTGACTTAGTGAAGTGAAGTGAAGTCGCTCAGTCGTGTCTGACTCTTTGCAGCCCTATGGACTGTAGCCTACCAGGCTCCTCCGTCCACGGGATTTTCCAGGAATACTGGAGTGAGTTGCCATTTCCTTCTCCAGGAGATCTTTCCAACTGAGGGATTGAACCCGGGTCTCCCACATTGTTCACTTTAGTTCAGTTCAGTCACTCAGTCATGTCTGACTCTTTGCAACCCAGAAGCTTTTACCATCTGAGCCACCAGGGAAGTCTAGGGCTGACTTAAATTGCCTTTTATTGGTATTATACCTTTGGGCTGTGACTAAGATAAACAGAATTTGGGCTCCATTACTTTACCTTCAGTGTAATAGCCATAAATATGTTACCACACATGGCAGAAGGGATTTTGTAGATATAATTAATATTGCTCATCATTTAACTATAAAATAGAAAGGATGCCTTGGATTATATTATAGGGATAGCCATTATAATCACATAAGCCTTTAAAAGCAGATTTTTCTTCCCTCTCAGTATTGAAAAGGAAATCTGATAGATATGGCCAAAAAGTAAATCAGAGGGATTCAAAGAATCAGGATACCATGTGCCAATGTTGTTGTGTAGATGAAAGGAGGACAAGTATCCAGGAAATGGGAACAACAAAGGACTGAATTCTACCAACTACAAGTAGAGTTTAGGAAGAGAATTCAAGCTTGAGAGGAGATGTGTAGCTCTGGTTAATATCTTGCTTTTAGTCCTATGATCTTAAAAAAAAAAAAAAACTTTGTATTTTGTATTGGGGTATAGCCAATTAACAATGTTGATAGTTCCAGGTGAATGGCAAAGGGACTCCGCTATACACTTACAAGTATCCATTCTCTCCCAAACTCCTCTCCCCTTCAGGCTGTCATATAACATTGGACAGAGTTCCATGTGCCATACAATAGGTCCTTGTTGGTTAACCATTTTTCTTACAGCAGTGTGTGTACGTGTTCAGTCATGTCCAACTCTTTGCAACCCCATGGACTGTAGCCCACCAGACTGCTCTGTCCATGGAATTTTCCAGGGAGGATCACTGGGGTGGGTCACCATTTACTTCTCCAGCAGTGTGTACATGTACACAATCCTATGATGCTTTAAGTACAGTATTAGCCACACCATACTGGACTCCTGCCCTACACAGCTACAAAATGATAAATGAGTGTTGCTGTAAGCCACAGCATTATGGTAGTATACAATGAGGCAACTGGTCACTAACACAGTGACTCACACCATCTGCATTCAGCTCTGTTGAAGCATCTGCAACACTTATTTTAATGCTAGTGGATTTTTCCATCATTACTGCTTTTAAGACTTGATTGCTAAGTGTGCTTTGCTGTTGTTTGATTGCTTGTTTGTTTCTTTTACCAAGAAATAAGAAGCAGTGCATTCTGGTGGAGTGAGAGGTGAGGGTTATGATGGCTCATATTAGGACTGTCTCTGTTTTGCTTCTGTTTGTAAACTCATTCAAGTCAGGGAGCCTCTCTGGATCACCATTCCATCACCAGTACATAAAGAAAGGTTGTTCTGATTTTCATGTCAGTGTTAAGGTGCTATGATTCTATAAAATATTTATGAAACTTCTTGAATATACTGGATTACTTTCCAGTAGCTTTGAAAAATATAAAAAGCATTTAAGACATTTTTTGACACATTCATTAATTTAAATAAGTACTTAAAAATGCTTAATGAATGAGAACACAAATCAAGTTTTGAAATGTGTGCTGCAGAATCCAAGGACTATTCTACTCCCAAGAAAGTATATTATCCTTATAGGTTATTGGCATTTGATTTAAAAACATGGGCATAACCCAGTTCTGATACAATGAGTTTAAATATTATTCATTTTAAATCCATAAATGTTAATGAGTACTTAAATGCTGGGCAGCATAAGAACCAACAAAGATAAATGAGACAAACCCCTGATCTTGAGGTTACAGCATGGAAGGTAAACACTTATGCACACTAATGAGTGTAATAGTAATAATAATGTTAATGCCAATAATAGCTTTAACTCAGATGGTAAATAATCTACCTGCAATGCAGGAGACCTGGGTTCGATCCCTGGGTCGAGAAGATCCTCTGAAGGAGGGTACAGCAATCCACTCTAATATTCTTGCCTGGGGAATGCCATGGACAGAGGAGCCTGAAGGGCTACAGTCCATAGGGTTGCACGGAGTCAGACATGACTGAAGTGACTTAGCATGCATGCATGCTAATAATAGCCAGTTCTCTTAAGTAATTTTAATGCACCAAATTTTTTAGTTACTCTACCATTTAAACCTTATAATAATTAAATAAATTTAAATACTATCATTATTTACACATAACATATAACAAAACAGCAGTATAAGTCATCCAAATCTTTTGTCCACAGTCATATATCTAGAAAACAATGGAAAATATTTTTATATCTAGCACCTGTGTCTTCTTCATTTGTTTTTTCTAAGAAGCATAGCTCAAATATATCTATTTAATATATGTATTCAGATATATGAAGTCAGAAAACACTGAAATACCTCAAAATCAAATTCATGATTTTTCCGCTGAACTTAATCATCCTTTCTGATTCCTATTTATGTAACAGTGAAAGTGAAGCCATTCAGTCATGTCGGACTCTGTGTGACCCCATGGACTGTAGCCTACTACGCTTTGTTGTCCATGGGATTTTCCAGGCAAGAGTACTAGAGTGGGTTGCCATTTCCTTCTCCAGAGGATTTTCCTGACTCAGAGATCCATCCTGGGTCTCCCGCATTGTAGGCAGATGCTTTACCATCTGAGCCACCATGGAAGCCTATGTGAATGTTAACCACCTTAATTAGAGCCAGAAACCACTTGAATTAAACTTAAGCAAACCATTCTTTACCACATTCTCTCCCTAAAGCATAATTTCAATGCATCACCCAGTTTGTTGATTTAGCTTCTAGATACCTTAAAGCCATTCATTAACTTGATCTCTACAACCATGACCTCACTACAAGTGACAATTATCTCTTGTGACTCTGGTTTAGATGACAAAATACCATTCTCTAAAAAAAAAAAAAAAAGCATTGTAGTGGTTTCCTGATGCAAAGGCAATTAAAAACTGAAAATGTTAAGATTGACTTCAAAGCCTAAAATTAGGCAATTATGTGCTTTTTACTCACAGAGCTTTCAAAAATAAGAGTATAAAACCTTTTATTAAATTGTCTATCTTTTCTCTTTTTTTTTAACTTTTTATTTTAAATTGGAGTATAGCTGATTTTCAATGTTGATAGTTTCAGGTGTACAACAAAGGGATTCAATTACCCATTTATATGTATCTTTCTTTTTCAGTTTCTTTCCCCATTTAGGTTATTACATAATATTGAGCATATGTCCCTGTGCTACACAGTAGGTCCTTGTTGATTATTCATTTGAAACATAGCAGTGTGTACATGTCAATCCCAAACTCCCTAACTATCCCTTCTCCCCCCAAATTTCTATCCTTTCTTATTGTCTAGTAAGCTAAAATGTTGAAGAACAGTCATCATAATACTCCCAAACAATATTGTCTCTTTCTCTTATTTATTTACAAGCTCTCATCCACTTTGCATGAATCCCTTCCTCTTCCCTCTTACCCTCTTCCACATCATTATCTCGGAATATATCATATATGGCTTCTTTTAGGAATGTCATCCTCCAATCTCCCTAATGGCTTTTCCAACTATAATTAGGAGAGAGTGTTTATTTGGTATGAGGGAAAATGGATGTCAAGTAGTTTAGCAAATGCTCTGTTCTGGGGAGTTATAATTGGAGTCACAAAGTTGAGGGTTGACAGTTAAAAAACAGTGAGAAGAGAAACAGTCTGAGAAGGAGAAGATAGTAATAACATTGCCTTTTCACTTCTTATACGTATCTCGTGGCTTCCAGTCCAGACAGAGTCTGAAGACTACATACTCTGGTTGTTAGGAGGAAAATACTACACCTTGCTCAATTTCAAATGTCCTCTAGTTTCAGTATAAGGTTTTGAGCATTGAAATTCTTTTTGCCTTCAATGAACTCAACATTGCTAAAGAACAGAGTCATATCAGACACCCTTGAATCTTCTATTTCTTAAGTCACATTGAAAGTAAGACTTGGATTTGAATGTATAAATTAGATGCTCTTGTCATAGTACTTTATATCTTCACAGGCAAAAGTATCTATGCCTTGATCATCTTTTTTCTTCCCACATACAAAGTAGAGTCAATATTTATGGGAGCAAAACAGAAATGTGATATACACTCTAATTTTAAAATGGCTATAACTTCAAATACATATCAGAAGTCCCTGGGTTGCTTGGAGATTATGGATTTTCATGGCTAAACATTGGTACTATTTTCAAAATAAAGGGTGCTAATAAAAATTCCATTAAAGGGGAGACAAATTTGCATTTGAACAGAAAAGCTACATTTCACAAAGATAAAGGCTGCTCTTTTTGAGAGCAAAGCTAAAATGTAACCAACTTGCCTTGTTGCTTCTTATTGATTATTTTTGCACCCCTAGGAAATCAAGGGGAAAAATCTCAGATACTTTATTTCCTTGGTTTTGTAGAGAACTGAATCATCACTTTCTTTTCTGGTACCTGAAACTCCCAGTGATACTGTTTTTTTTAATGGATCCAAATTTTCAGAAATTAAACATCTTTCTACTGAGTATCATCTAAGTTGTGTTGGACTATATAAACACAAAGTTAATTTCTGTCTTGACTACAGGATTGAGATTTGAATACCATGGAATACCATGACAGGAAAAACAAATATAGTATTCAGTGGATCTTAAATTAGCCTTGTAGTCTTCAGTACATGGCCACATGCCAAAATATCTCAAGGATAAAAGGCCAACATTATATCAGTGTTTGAAGTATCTTGCACATGAGGAAAATTACATTTGAGGTTCTTAAAGCAATTGGTTATTCAAGTTCACACACAAATAGAAGCAAGAAAAAAAGATACTCTAATATAAATCTATGTTGTATTTTTATTAAAAAAATAAAAGGATATTTGCATGAATTTTATGATTTGTTGTTTTAATGAAGGAAGATATTTTATTTTTCAAAATACATTGATGTGAAGAAATTAACTTAAGAAGGAAGATAATCAGATGTAACGGTTTCCTAAATGGTTTTGTTCACTTTTCTCTTTTATTCTTCATTGGAATGATTATCTAATGAAAACAATCTCAGCTTTATAAAATGAGCTGGGATCAAATGGGATGAAGCATATTTTATCTACTCCTTACATTCCAGTCCCTTTATTCAATTAATCATAGCATGCTTGTGCTCAGTCTCATCAGACTCTTTTGTGAACCCATGGACTGTAGCCGGTCAGGCTCCCCTGTCTGTGGGATTCTCCAGGCAAGAATACTGGAGTGGATCTCCTTCTCCTGGGGATCTTCCCAACCCAGGGATCGAACCCATGTCTCTTGCATTGCACACAGATTCTTTACTACTGAGCTACCAAGGAAGACATCAAACATACAGATTATGTTTGTATGTACTATATTTGTAGAAAACAAATTTAATGAGTTTGTAGTTATAAGCTTATTTTTTTTCTGTAAAGTCACAAGAGAGATAACAGAAGAATAAGTACTTAGTGACGGAAAACTGTTTTAAAATTTTGTATACTTCTAGCAAAAGTGCTATATATATTACATTTTTAAAGGAATTGCTTATTGCAGAATTATAAAATTACCACAGTAAAACACTGGATTTACATTTCCTTTAATCCCAAATTTAAAATTCAGACTTTACAATTATACCTTTATTATATGCATCCCTCCCACGCCACTTTTTTACTTATGAATGAAACACAAGTTCATTGAGATATTTCATGTTTTGAGATACATATTAGGCATACACATGACTGATTTTTCGGGCTTGGGAAAGGACTTCTAATTTCTGATTCCTTAAGCACGAAGCTTGGGAGTCAATACTCCATCCTAACAACAGGTAAAATGCCAAACAGACTGAAAAATCTATAGTTCTTGGATCCATAAAATATGGGAGGACACAGGACAAACTACTGTCCTCAAAATTAGAGAGATAAAGAAGTGAATATAGGGAATCCCAGTTTCCAGAACTGGGAGTCATGAGCAGAAACCTCCCCAGAAAACAGCACCAAGGCAGGAAAAGCTGAACTGTAATTGATGAACTGCTGGAGCTCAGTGTGGACAAGTCTAAGAGTTAAAAACTCCAGGATACACAGCCCCCACACAGCATTGTGATATTTGCTTCTGGGAGCTTCACCAGGTTCCCATAGAAAATATCTCACAGAAAAATCCCCTTAGGCTTCCAGTAAGGGGAGGAGAAAAGGAGCAATTTTGAAATAGGCCAGCCAGTGCACTCTGTTCTTAACAAGG
The DNA here is from genome assembly GCF_027580195.1 of Bos mutus. Lineage (NCBI taxonomy): Eukaryota > Metazoa > Chordata > Mammalia > Artiodactyla > Bovidae > Bos > Bos mutus. The sequence continues at coordinate 51,030,189 of NC_091636.1, read as the reverse complement.
CCTGTCATCAGGGGAAAATTAGTGTATCAGAGCCTAATCTACTAGGATATTATCAGAGACTAACTGCTCTGGGAAAGGGAAATAGTCAATCCCTGGTGGCTCTATAGCCTCTTTCCTGGAAGAAGGGATATAGCCAAATCAAGCCTACTCTAGCCATCCTGTCCCAACGAAAGGGAGGAAGAAAAAAAAAAAAAAAAAAAAGCCTGAGAAACATATGTGAAGTTCACAGCCCAGAGGTAGGAGTTCACTAAAAGACTAAGATCTCATCATAGAACTATTGAATGAGTCCTGTCCACTCACATCTAACCAACACAGTGCTAAAAGTGTATTGGTAAACATTATTTCTATACAGTATACCATGACTAGCAATAGAAAGAAAGAAGGAAGGAAAGAAGAGAAAGAAAGAAAAGGGAAAAAGGAAAATTACAAGCCAGACTAAAAAGCAACGCCAACAATATTTGACAGACCATGTACCAGTTTCAGATGTGGCAAGGATGTTAAAATTGCCATATTGGGAATATAACACTATGATTAATATACTAAGGACTCTAACGGATAAGTAGATAGCATGCAAGAACATAAGGGTGATGTAAACAGAGAGTTGGAAATCCTAAGAAAGAAACAAAGAGAAATTCTAGAGGTTAAAAACTAAAATAGTGTATCAGAAATGAAGAATGTACTTGATAGGTTTTTAGTAGAATGGACACAGCTGAGGGAAGAATCTCCTGAGCTAAAAGATCTATCTGTAGAATTCTTCAACTGAAAAACAAAGAGGACAAAAAGAAAAAAAAAAAAACAATCTAAGACCTGTGAAGGTCTGTGGTATGTGGGACAAGGATAAAAGATCTGATATACATAAAATGAGGATACGAGAATGAGAAGAAAGAGAGTAGAAGAAATATTTGAAATAATAATAATGATTAAAGATTTTCCCAAATAAATGTTAGACATAAAACAACAGATCTGGAAAGTGCAGAGAATATTATGCAATATGAGCAGGATGAAGAAGAATAGAGAAACATTCAAAGTGTTGAGAAAATGTGAAATTGAGCAGGACCCTGGGGGAGTCCTGGGCACAAAAGCCTTTCTGTGTCCTCCATTTCTTGTCATTAAGAAACAGGATTCATTCAGACTCCATGACCTCCCCTGAATTCCAACGGACAGGTTCAAATAATTACTAACTAGTGAAGGGAGGGCATATAGAGAGAAGAGAAAAACAGTCAAGAATAATAATGCAGCCAGGCAAGATCCTGGTTCCCCCTCAAGGGACATACATGGCAATATCTTTGAGCCATTTTGCAGACACTGAAACCCATCCCAGGTTAGGGCTTTCCTGGTGGCACAGATGGTAAAGAATCTACCTGCAAGATGAGAGATTAGGGTTCAGTCCCTGGGTTGGGAAGATCCCCTGGAGAAGGGAATGGCAACTCACTCCAGTATTCTTGCCTGGAAAAGTTCATGGACAGAGGAGCTTGGTAAGCTACAATCCATGGGATCGCAAAGAGTTAGACACGACTGAGAGACTAACACTTTCACTTTCTTTTCACACCAGGTTAGAGAAAGTAACAATATGTTGCCCTCATGCATATAGACCCAAGACTGGTTGGAAAAAGAAGGTTGATGAGGCTGACACACACTCACTTTACCACCAACCAATCAGAAGTGTATTCACAGACTGATCAGGCCCTCTTTGAATCATTATTATGCTTCCCTGGTGGCTCAGATGGTAAAGCATCTGCCTACAATGCAGGAGACCCAGGTTCGATCGCTGGGTCAGGAAGATCTTCTGGAAAAGGAAATGGCAACCCATTCCAGTAGTCTTGCCTGGAAAATCCCATGGACGGAGGAGCCTGGTAGGCTACAGTCTATGGGGTCACAAAGAGTCGGACACGACTGAGAGATTTCACTTTCACTAACTACTCTAGAACAAGACACAGTATTGAGAGTTATAGCCCACTGTGACTCCATTTGCCAGGCAAAACAATAAAGTCATTCTTTTCTGATTTACCCAAAGCCCTGTTTCCAAGATTTAATTCAATAATAGAGTACAGACTCTGGATTTGACACTTCAGGGTCAGTCTTGGAACCGTCATTGTTCTTGCAGGCATGCATTTAGCTTACTCATGTGTTGCAATGAGTGTATACTGAAGCTCAAGGTCTAGTGGAAGTAGGTCTGCCATTTTGCACCTATTTTGTTCTAATCAGTTTAAGTCATGTCCTCAGGCTATGCCATTCTTTTAAAGGTTGTACCCTTCCCCCTTCCTGTCTCAATCCTATCCAGGATCTTTCAGAGGATGGGATGGAATCAGAAGAAAGGCATGTGCCCTCAGTTGCTCAGTTGTGTCTGACTCTCTGTGACCCCATGGACTATAGCCCTCCCTGCAGGCTCCTCTTTCCATGGGATTTTCCAGGCAAGAATATTAGAATGAGTTGTCATTTCCTTCTCCAGGAAGCCTTTCTGGCCCAGGGATTGAATCCATGTCTTCTACATCTCCTGCACTGGCAGGCAGATTCTTTACCACTATGCCACCTGTGTAGCCCATATCAGAGGAAACACTCCTATCTAATCCAACAAGGCCAATATTACCCTCTATTATATGTCATCAGGGAAATGCAAATTAAAATGACAATGAGATACCACTATGCAACTACTAAAAAGGCCAAAATCTAGAACATTGACAATACCAAATACTGATGAGGATGTAGAGAAACTGTAACTCTAATTATTGCTAGGGGAATGCAAAATGGTATAGCTACTTTGGAAGACAGGCAGTTTTCTTACAAATCCAAAGAGACTCATACCACCAAGCAATTATGTTCCTTGGTATTTATCCAAAGGAATTGAAAACTGATGTCTATACAAGGCCTGCATGTGAGTGCTTATTACATCATTGTTTATAGTTGGAAGCAATCCTGATGTTACTCAGTAGGAGGATGAATAAATAAACTGTGGTATTTGAGACAATGGAACATCATTCAGCACTAAAAAGAAATGAACTATCATGCAATAAAAAGACATGGTGAAAACAAATGGATGTTACATGAAAGAAGCCAATCTGAAAATGCTATTTACTGTATGATTCTAACCATGTAACATTCTAGAAAAAACAAAACTATGGAGAGAGTGAAAAGATCAATGGTTACCAGGGTTGGATGATGGGGTCGTGGGTGGGGAATTTATAAATAGAGCACAGAAATTTTTCAGGCTGGTAAAAATACTTGGCATGGTATCATAATGATGGACACAAATGTACATTTGTCCAAACTCACAGGACTCACAACACTGAAAGTGAATTGTTACTTAAATTTCAGATTTTGGTTGACAATGATGGGTCACTGCAGGTTCATGAATTGTAACAAATATACCACTGAATGTGGCTGTTGATAATGGAGGAGGCTATGAATGTGTGGAGCAACAGCTATATGCCAAATCTATGTGCTTTCCCCTTAATTTTGATGTGAACCTAAAACTGCTGTAACAAATAAACTCTTAAAATTAAGATACAAAAAGCACAAATCATTAAAATGAAAACAAAATGGCAATGCTTTGTTTCTTGCTCTGTGCTAAGTAATATTCATGCCCTAAGTCAATCATCCTTGCAACCAGATGAATGAGATGCTATTAGTATCCTAATTTTAAAGATGAGAAAAAACGGGTGTTTAGGTGTTTAGAAAGTCTTCATAATCTGGACAAGATCATTTCTGTTATAAATGGCAGACAGTATTTGAACCCAGGTTTCTCTTATGCCAAGCTGGAGCATTTAAACAATTACCTGCTTTATTTTCCTTGATTTCTTCAGTTATTTTTAATTTCTGCAATAACTTTTATCATACGCTTACTTCCTTAGGTCTATGCATGTCTTTGCCTTCTCCTTACACTTTACATCTCACCTTTGATGTCTTTGCTCATGGATTTCTTATTTTTATTGGATATCACCGAAAGTAAAATTCAGCACAATTTAATTGTCTTTGGTTTGCTGAAATGTATTCTTGAAATATAGACACTGTCTTTTACCCTGGATGTGATCTTCATCTGCATGTATTAATAGTTCTCCTCAGTCCTGTTCTTTGTTCACAGAATGTGTAGGGACAGAAATTTCTCCCTTATCCCTCTAGGCCTTAAGTGACTATTCCCCTCAGAATAAGTGCCTGAGATATTTATTCTGATCTTCAGCTAAGAAGGGAGTTAATGTGATGCCATCATTAGGAATTTTATTACTGCATTCTTTCTCTCTACATTAAAAAAAAAATGCATGTAACAAAGTGTCTTGTCTGTTACTACATGATGTTTATATCCCTCTTTGCTCCCAGAGGTCTGGGTAACTTTTTCTTTTATTGTTTACATTTTCAAGGTTTGAGCTTTGATATAGCCATACTCTTTGTTTATTTGTTTAGTTTTGCTTTGTTTTGCTTTGCCCTGCTCAACCTTCTCTGTACTGCTTCTACTAAGTGAGTGGCTTATCTTAGATTTTGAAAGTGAAAAAGTGAAAATTAGTTGCTCAGTCCTGTCAGGCTCTTTGCCGCTCCATGGACTGTAGCCCACCAGGCTCCTCGTCCATGGAACTCTCCAGGCAAGAATACTGGAGTGGGTGGCCATTCCCTTCTCCAGGAGATCTTCCTGACACAGAGATTGAATCTTAGTCTCCTGTACTGCAGGCAGATTCTTTACCACTGAGCTACAGGGAACATCTTAGACTTCACTCCATCTGTACTTACAACTTCTATGAGGAGACCCTCCACCACGTTTCTGAACTGGACCTGAGCCTCCTGTGTCTTCATATTGACGTGAGATCCAAGTGAACCACCTCCAGTGTTTCCCCCAGTTGCCATTAGTTCTCACCTCCATCCTTACTTCAAGAACATCAATGAGGTCCTTGAAATGGTTTTATCATTTTCTGCCAAACTCCAACACCCTCCACGAGGAAGAGCCCTGTGTTGACCACTTGAATCTTCTTTTCATTTATCCCCAAATTATACTGGATCTGAAGGACACTTCTTGAGTCTTGGGATGAGAAGTTAGATGCTAATTTCACCTTCCACTGAGATTAAAAAAGGCTGTTCATTTCACTCAGCTTTTGGCAAACAAATTCTACAAAATGCTTTTATATTAGCTTTTTTTTTTTTTTTCAAAATTCATAGTGTTTTTTATTTGAAGCATACCACTGATTTTAATAAAGCTGTCTAGAGTTAGAGTACGCATAGATCTGGGTGTGAAAAGGTAGAAATTGATTTATGTACATTAAAATAATGGATTTTATTCTCTGAAGACTCTAAGTTGCTCCTTGGTGTTAAGTGAAGCACTTAGGGAAACGCATTTAGCTCTTCAGGTTTGGAAACATTAGATGACATTATAGACAAACTGGAGTCACCAGCTCCCTAAGTGGCCCTCCCATCCTTCAGAGACAAAAACTAATGTGCTCTGCTCTGCGCCTCACTTTCTGCTACTAGGTCTCATGAAGTGCTAAGAAAAAGGCATTGGTGCATGGCAGCTTTTTTTGATTTGATATTAAAAGAATGGCAGATATTCTATACATATTGTGAAGGACATTGGTGTACATTTCTCAAGGTAGCGTAAATTGTTTTGAAATCATCAATTCAGATTGCATAAGCTGCTGCTGCTGCTAAGTCGCTTCAGTTGTGTTCGACTCTGTGTGACCCCATAGACGGCAGCCCACCAGGCTCCTCCATCCATGGGATTTTCCAGGCAAGAATACTGGAGTGGGGTGCCATTGCCTTCTCCAATGCATGAAAGTGGAAAGTGAAAGTAAAGTTGCTCAGTCGTGTCCAACTCTTATCGACCCATGGACTGCAGCCCACCAGGCTCCTCCATCCATGGGATTTTCCAGGCAAGAATACTGGAGTGGGGTGCCATTGCCTTCTCTGTCAGATTGCCTATAAATATGAATAACTTGTATATATTTTTGAGTACAATATAAAAAGCAATAGATATAAAGAAATATTTGTTTTATTAAACAAATGTGCCGTTTCTTGCTGATAAGCAATTTTTGTATGTATTTGATATACTTCTAGGATTTATTCTATTTGTAAAAGAAGCAATTACTCTATTAGCAAAAGGGTTGTAGACTCTCCATTTCTTCAGCCTCACCCCTATGTCTAGCCCAGACACTTGCACAAGTCAAAGAAACTGGTTACAGGCTTTGCAAGCACCAAAATTCTAATTGTCAAGATCTTAAGAAAATGACCATTTTTCCATTAGTTTCTCAGTGCCATATAAAAAAAGCTGTTAAATAGGTTGCCTGTTTCCTACCATGATTCATTCCAGTGTTAAAAGACATGCTATGGGGAAACCAAAACTCAATCAAAGAATGAACAAATGAACATGTGTTAAAAAAGGGACTTCTGGCTAATTTTACAGAAAAGAATACAAATTCTCAAAATGTGTGTTTGTGGGCAGGGGTGTTACATATTCATAGCACTTCATAGAAATTATTTCTGAGTCTTTCAAAAACAGTTACAATGCGCTTTTTTGAATAAACACGTGTAAAAGCGAAACTACAAAGAAAAGAGAAAGATATTAGAAATAAATTAAAGAAGAAAGCAGGTGAAAAAGAAATAATTAAATGGGAAATATTATTACATACAAAAATTCAAAGGATGACATTAATGTATTTTGAACCAGGGAACATGAACCAAAATCATGCTTTTCTTCCCCCCTCCAAATCTTCACATTGAACATTATCTGTGTCTCTCACAATTTTCAAGCACTCTAAAACTTCAGATTTGTTCCTACACTTTCAGAATATACAATTATGCAAGTAAATCTGAGAACTGGTAAGATTTGTATTATCTGAGGTTCTTTCATAAATTTTGTAGGGAATACCATCAGCTTACAGCAGCATAGAAAGCAGCAGTTGTGTATGCAACCCTGGGAATAGTTTTAAGTGAGATATTATGAAGGTAATATACAATATAAGGAGTCAGCATATGTCTGAATCTTGTTTTACTAGTAGAATTAGATATGCAGTGGCATTTTCTGACTCAGAAAATATCTGCTGTAATGACCTGACATTAGCATTTTGTGTGTATAATATGCTATCCCTACTGAGACATTTTATGAAAGCTAGAGGTTGTGACCCACTGTTTATTTCACTTAGCTTCTGAGGTGCCAGAGATTGATGCAGAAGCCAAAGTGCATCATTGCTCTTCACTGGACCTTTGCATTTATTAATCACGAGAGTGATGCTAATGGGATTCGCTCTTTTGTTGGATTGATGCTCAGGGTTAGACGGGCAGATGAGCTCCTGATCTTGACCAGAGATGATTTGCCCAATGCCAATTAGAAGAGGAAGAGGGCAAGGTGGAAGTTGAACTTGGACTTAATAGGAATAATAGATGCTGAGGGTGCATGATTAAACTCAATAAGATAATGCACTTTATTCCTAAATTGACAAATTTACCTAGCGAAGACACTTTCTGTTATTGTCAGCCAAGCAAATTGTAATCCTTTGAGAAATAGTCCAGCTAGTTTTTTTTTTTTTAAACTACTCATAGGACATAAAGTTATTTCTGTTAAATATAGATATTATTTTACTCATTTCAAAAATAGCTCTCCTATTTCACACAAATGACAAAAAGAAAAAAGGTGTTACCCAATCATTTTGAAGACATGATCCCTCGGGGTAAACAAATACATCCTGTTTTAAATACCCTTTACTGTAAACATAAATTTAACATGAGGAGACAAGATAAATATTAAAATTGGAATAGAGTAGTATTTTTTAAATTATACTTGTTCTTCCAAGTTTTTCTCTCACTGAGAAATTTCCCTCACTTCTTCTCTCTCACTGAGAGCCAGAGTTGCTGAAATTTATAGGAGGCGCTACCACTCCAGTACTCTTGCCTGAAAAATCCCATGGACGGAAGAGCCTGGTAGGCTGCAGTCCATGGGGTCACTAAGAGTTGGGCATGACTGAGCGACTTCACTTTCACTTTTCACTTTCATACATTGGAGAAGGAAATGGCACCCCACTCCAGTACTCTTGCCTGGAGAATCACAGGGACGGGGGAGCCTGGTGGGCTGCTGTCTATGGGGTCGCACAGAGTCAGACATGACTGAAGCGACTTAGCAGCAGCAGTGTTTCAGAACTCCTCTTGGGAGGCGGGGGCAGGGGGAGCAGTTAAGACTGATACCTTTTGGCAACCATAAGTTTGTTCTCAAAGTTTATATTTGCTAGAGGGGAAGGATGAAGGAACAAGACAGTCAGAGGTTTGGGATGCATATGTACACACTGCTATATTTAAAATGGATAACCAACAAGATCCTACTGTATAGCACAGGGAACTCTGCTCAATATTCTATGGCAGCCTGGACGAGAGGGGAGTCTGGAGGAAAACGGATACATGTATATGTATGGTTGAATCCCTTTGTTGTTGACCTGACACTATCACAACATTGTTAATCAGTTATATTCCAATATAAAATAAAAAAATTTTTTTAACAAAACTACCTTTTTCTTAAAGAAGTTTCCTAAATTATGTTCTAGGAATTCAGATATTTGCATATTTGTAGATCCCTTTATCTTATAAACACGTGCTGTTTTCTCTGCATAAAAGTGTATTTTGCAGGGCATGCTAAGTTGCTTCAGTCATGTCTGACTCTGCAGTCAGCCAGGCTCCTCTGTTCATGGGATTCTCCAGGCAAGAATACTACAGTGTGTTGTAATATTATCATTTCAGGAATTGAAAAATTCCTAGCACAAATACAAACTTTGGGCAAGCTCTGGGCAAAATTACTTCAATGGCTGCTTGAAAATCATTTATGAAAAATAAAATTGACAAAAAATGCTGGTTGAAATGAAAATCAGAAATTTGAACGTCAGGATAAGGATACTGGGCATGCTCTTTTACGATTCATGCTTGCTCTTTAGCATAGTATGGTGTCTTCTGGTGCCCAAGAAATATTTGTTTAGTTGTTTTTGTTTGATTCAAATGAACATTTCAGGTAGCTTTTAAAAACTCGCAAGCAGATAAAAGATGTAAACTGAGCTCTGCTATAGTGACATTATTACTTAGCAGCAATGTTTTGGATGAATTAGAGAAAAGAAAGATGGAACACTAGTATAACAATAAGTATTTACTCTTTACCCAAATCATCGCAGATATATGGTAGACATGAGAGACATATTCAAAGAAAAATCCCATTATTTCGCTAATAAAAGTTGCATCAGAGGTGAAAGGCAGAAGAAGCTGAGGCTTATGCTAAATTTTTAATCTGAGGTCTGAGGTGTCTCAGGTAGAAGAAGATGCCACATGTTAAATTTGAGATATGATGACTTTGCGGTATGATGTCAAGATTCCACACTCTACCTGTTGCATGACCTTAAGAAAAGGCAAGAGATAAACATTTAGAAAGGAGAAGGCAATGGCACCCTACTCCAGTACTCTTACCTGGAAAATCCCATGGATGGAGGAGCCTGGTAGGCTGCAGTCCATGGGGGTTGTGAAGAGTCGGACACGACTGAGCGACTTCACTTTCACTTTTCACTTTCATGCATTGGAGAAGGAAATGGCAACCCACTCCAGTGTTCTTGCCTGGAGAATCCCAGGGACGGGGAAGCCTGGTGGGCTGCCGTCTATTGGGTCTCACAGAGTTGGACACAACTGAAGCGACTGAAGTGACTTAGCAACAGTCACAGCTGCAGAGCTCCCCTAGTGGCTTATTGTTAAAAAATCTCCCTGCCAATGCAGGAGACACAAGTTTCATCCCTGGTCCTGAAAGAGCCCACACACCATTGGGCAACTAAGCCAGTGCACCACAGCTACTGAGCCTGTGCTTGAGAGCCCAGGAGCCACAACTACTGAGCCCACTGCTGCAACTACTGAAGTCCGCATACCCTACAGCCCATGCTCTGCAACAGAGAAGTCGCTGAGAAACCAATGCATTGTAACTAGAGCATAGTCCCAGCTTGCCACAGCTAGAGGAGAAAAGCCCATGGAGCAATGGAGTCCCAGCACAGGCATAAATAAATAAATAAATTTTTAAAAAGTCAAAGGTATACGTTAAAAAAAAAAGCTTTATATCTGAAGTAATTAAAAAGAGCATGAGAAAGAAATCTTAGGCAGGACACTATACTCAGGAAAGGGTTAAAAAAAAGTCTTTTTGGTCATGGAAAGATAATCCTAGACATATGAAAGACCAGAAAACTTAAGTCAAGAAAGAGAAAATTCTGAAGTTTTCTTTTTTTATTTTAAAGCAACTACTGGAAAAGTTGACATCATTGGAGCTTCAGGCCCAATAATGACATTTTTCTTTTTGTAAGTTTCAATAGAAGAGTAGAGATGGACCTTTGAAAGCAAGAGATGGGATGAATTATGTATATACAAGCAATAAATGTCAATCATCATTTAAAGAAATTTGCACAGAATAAGCAAAGTAGGATAAGAGCTTGAAAGTAAAGCTTTTATGTATTTTCAGTTTTTTTTTTTTTTTTCCTTTATCAGAGGGGGAACTATTTAGACTCAAAAACCTGAGTATAAAAAGAAAGAGAAGGATTGATTATAAGACCTGAATTATAATCCCAGATTCTACCAAACACCTCTGAGGCTTAGTAGATTCATGTGAATATAAAATAAGCAATATGATGTTCTTTAGTTATAAAAAAATAAAAATAAAATAAGCAATATGTTTAGCTCTAAATATTTTATTTATTTATTTTTCAAATTAATTCATTTATCTGGGGGCTGTGCTGGGTCTTCGTCGCCGTGTGAACTTTCCTCCGGTTGTGATGAGTGGGGTCGACTCTTTAGTTGCAGTGCACAAGCTTCTCCCTGAAGTGGCTTCTCTTCTTGTGGAGCATACTGTCTAGAGCACAGGCTCAGTAGTTGTGAGCCTGCTCATGGGTCTGGTTTAGGCACACAGGTTTAGTTGTTCCATGGCATGTGGGATCTTCCTGGCTCAGGGATCGAACCTTTGTCTCCTACACTGGCAGGTAGAATCATAACCACAGCCACCGGGAAAGTCCAGCTCTAAACATTTTAAATTAATGTATAAGAGGTTTCAAAAATAATTTACTGAGGTATAATTCATATAAAATTTTAATTATATATTTTTATGAGTTTTGACAACTGCATCCTTCCTGGTAACTGCCTCCACAATAAAGACATAGAACTTTCCCACCACCCAAAGTCATCTGACCCTCCTCATCCCAGCCCCTGACTACAGGCAACCATCGACCTAGATTCTGTCACTATGGATAAGACTGGTCTTTCTTATGTCACTATGGATAAGACTGGTATTTCTTTAATTTTATATAAATAGTATAAGCATGTATTAATTTTTTCTTGTTTCTTTACCTCAGCATATTTTTTTTTGAAATTTATCTATTTAATTGAGCATGTAAGTCACTACTCTTGATTACTACTGAGTATATTTCATTGTGCATGTGAGCGTACATGCTAAGTCACTTCAATTGTGTCTGACTCTTTGCAACCCCATGGACTGTAGCCTGCCAGTCATGGGATTCTCCAGGCAAGAATAACAGAGTGGGTTGCCATTCCCTCTTCCAGGGATCCTCCCAACCCAGGGATCAAACCCACACTTCTTAAGTCTACTGCATTGACAAGCAGGTTCTTTACCACTAGCACCACCTCAGAAGTCTTATATTTCATTGTAAAAATATTTAATTTATCTATTTTATCCAATTTATTGGATATTTATTGGATAAGTGAATTTATCTATTCACTTGTTGATAGACACTTGGCAGGTTTATAGATTTGGGGTAATATTAATAAATCTTTGTGCACATATATGTTTAACCGAGAGAACTTATACAAAAATTAAAAAAAATCACTATCACAGAAAACTGGGAAGGCAGGCATGAGGAGTCCAGCATCCTCCACTGTGTGAAGATGCGATATTAGTTTTCCAATTTATGAGACACCACTATCATAGTTACAACATATTTCTTCACCAATTAGTCATGTGCACAGGTTATGCATACACTTAATCGTGTGGTCCTAATTGTTCAGTATGTGTGTGTGCTCCGTTGTGTCCAATTCTTTTGCGACATCATGGATTGCAGCCTGCCAAGCTCCTCTGTCCATGGAATTTTCCAGGCAAAAATAGTGGAGTGTGCAGCCATTTCCTACTCCAGTGGATCTTCCTTATCCAGGGGTTGAACCCATGTCACTTACATCTCCTGCATCGGTAAGTGGATTCTTTACCACTGAACCACCTGGGAAACCTCCTAACTGACCTATTTTGAGTCAATAAGACATGGAAAAGGATGGGACTGGCTTTAGCATCAGCTACTAGCATCAGTGGTCTAGCCCCCAACATGCCAGTCTCAAATGATCATAGAGTTCTAGAACTGGAGTGGCTGAATTTCTCTCCTGAATGATCAAGCGGCTCCTCTCTTCCAGGTCACCTGCTTCTTGGTGAGAGAGAAAGATCCTGAGCCTGGCTCTTCTCTCTCATCCATGCACACACTTTGAATAGCCAAATTTCATTAGTAAAGAATTATTTCCATGACAGCATGTGGGAGTATTTTTCCATCTGTTTTCATGTAAATCAAAGAGACAGTCTCAGATATTCTAGACCCAAGGAAAAAGAAATTCATGTACTGATTCCTCTCGATTTATAGAAATATTTGTTGGATGGAGTCCTGCTTTAGAATTAGATCTGGCCCTATATAAAGAAATACCACAATCTCAGGTCCTTTGCTGGTTCTCTACTAGTTGAGAAGTTCCTGAATTATTTTGAAAGGCACTGTAAACTTCCCCCTTTCTCTTAAGCCTCCGTGGACATTATTACGAGGCAAAAAGTGATGGAAAGAAGAATTTAAGCTCTTCTTTACTGTGGAGAGCCTGAAAAATCTGTAAAGGGTATTCTGTCTTAAAGAACTCTTTTCCTTACACTACTGTTTTAATCAACCTATCTAGATAGATGATAGATGGTAGATTAGACAGGTGGATGATAGATGGATGATAGATATAGATAATAGATGGATAGATAAATAGACAGATACACACATACCGAAGGCTTTGATTGGGAGTGTTTTGCTGAGATGAAGCCCCTACTCAAGGTGCCCAAGAATTCTGGTTGGAATAAGGGAATGATGAAGAGAAGGCTTTTGGAGAGAGAAGATTAACTTCTCTGAAGTGGAAGAGAGATCAAAGAGAGCCTGAGGGGCAGACTTCCAAACAGGGAGCTAAGCCTAAGAACAAGGGTACAGCCATCCGCTCACTTTAGTGTTGTGTTTATACGGCTTTTCTTTTCCAGAAGACACCTGGAACCATTATACTGCTGCTGCTGCTGCTGCTAAGTTGCTTCAGTCGTGTCCGACTCTGTGCGACCCCATAGACAACAGCCCTTCAGGCTCCCCCTGTCCCTGGAATTCTCCAGGCAAGAACACTGGAGTGGGGTGCCATTTCCTTCTCCAATGCATGAAAGTGAAAAGTGAAAGTGAAGTCGTTCAGTTGTATTGGACTCTTCGCGACCCCATGGACTGCAGCACACTAGGCTCTTCCGTCCATAGGACTCTCCAGGCAAGAACACTGGAGTGGGGTGCCATTGCCTTCTCCATTATACTAAGCATCCACAATTTCAAGTTGTTGCTGGTTTGGGATTCTAAATTTTCCTTTAGTTAATCTTAGACTTCAGTGACACCTAATATATAGCAGCCTTGTTCAAGGGGTTTTGTATATAAGTAAGGAAGGAAAACAAATAGCAAACTCATTGAGGACCATGGGAGGGAGGCAGTACACTAGTTGTTTAAGGCAAATAACAATGTGGAAGTTCCAGGCTATTACCAGGTCAAATGAAAGTGGTAATAAGATATAAGGAAAATGAAAAAGTATGCCTGATGCAGGAGAAACTTTTTTTTCCTCCAATCATTTTAAGAGAAGGAGACCATTGAAGAAGAGGAAGAGTGGCAGGTGATTAGGTTGTATATAGTGTTCATCCATCTTGGCTATGCAACTCAGATCCAGCACCCCTCCTAGCTGCTAACTACACCAAGTGTCACAGAGTTACCACCGCCTATGGCAATGTTCCCTGCTTTACTCAGGGGCTTTATCTTCAATTATTGCAAATTCCATTTGCAAAACAAATATTCTTTCCAGAATGTGTTTTATGCCATTTTAGATATTGATAAAATTCTGAAAGAACTTTATTCATTTAAATACTTTGATAATCATCCCAAATACACAAACTGAAATTTAACATACAGAGTAAGAGTGGACAATACATGATATAAAGTCATTTTGTGCATTCATGACAAATAAATACCATGTATTTTGCTATTTAATAGTTCTAAAGAATTTCTTTATTTTAACTAGTTTCTTATAACTGGAAGAGGGTATCAGGATTTTCAAAAGAACCTCATTGAGTATCTTTGATCACTTAACCTTTGGGCAAGTTTGTCTCTGAGAGTATGTTTTTAGTCAGTCATTGGAAAGCAATCATTAGTGAATTCCCATATCCATCCATCAATTTCAAGTTGAAGCTCACACATTGCCCTAAATCCAACTCAGAAATTTATGGGAAAATTGTATCACTTCTGACATTTTAGAAACTAGTTAAGACAGATTGAAGCCTACAAAGGCAGAGGAGATAAAATACAGAATTTTATCCATAAGTCAATCCAAATTAAGTATTTTTAGTAACAAATTTTAATCTAGTTCTCAACTAGATTGTGGACTTTTAACTTCTAAACTCTAAATAAAATCATATGGTATAAATTTCAGCATCAGAACAAGGACAATTTTTGCACATGAATTTACTTACAATTACTCCTAAACTCAAAAGACGTAGTTTAATTTGAATAAATAAAAGAAATAAATTGTTTGTGTTATTTGGGCTTGTCTTAGTCCATCTGGCTTGCTTTAACAAAACACCAGAGATTAGGTGGCTAAACCAATACACTTTGATTTCTCATAGTTCTGGAGGTTGAGCAGTCTGAAATCAAGACACCACCAGATTCAGTAATCCATGAGGACAGCTTAGGAGTTCACAGAGCAGTTCACTCAGTGTCCTCACGTGGGACCAGAGAGATCTCTCATGTCTCTTCTTATTGCGGCACTAACACCGTTCATGAGGACTCTACCCTGATGACCTAATAACCTCCCAAATGCCCGCTTCTAAATGTCATCATATTGAGAATTTGAATTCCAACATATGACTTTGGAGGAGACATAACATTCAGTCCATAGCAGGATTTATATCTGAATATTTACACACAAACAGAACAAAACCTATACCTCTGTCAAGAATAAAATCAAGTAAAATAAAGCATGCCAGCCTCCTTCATCAAATAAATTAATTTAGTAAAACAATATTGTTAATTTTCTAACTAGATAATTTCTTTTGGTTTTCAGACAGATTTGAAATGGAAAAAATCTTTAAAGATAAAGAACAATTGCTTCTTGGATAGTCAATGCAACAGTGTGACAGTTTACACAGAGAAAACCAAGAACGAACAATCATAAAAATAATTATATAGATTGCTATTATCTAAGGTCCTTACATCAGATAATGTTTCTTCACATTGTCAGAGTCTGTACTTATTTCTCCACCAATTCACAGAGCTGGTATGACCATTGTAACCTTGTGGCACCTTCACATTCCATAAATGGAAAGATGACAGAATTCCACACATCACTTCTCACAGGCAGAGAAAGCAGGATGTCCAGATGCACTGCTTTGGGTGAAGAGCAAGGCTAAAAATGCTGACCTCGTGTAAACATGACTAATAGTCAATGGCATGAGCTTCACTGGACAGGGTTTATTCAGAGGACCATCCAGCACTTTCTTTTTGTAATAAAATATTTTCTAGGACGGGGGTGTGAAGTTGGGACACCCATCAGAAGAGCTGAGAAGGGGAGTGTGATAGGAACATGTGTCACTGCTGGAAAATGAGTGAGCTGTGACATTGAGTGGGCTGTGATATTGACTGAAATAGATTCACTCAGGGAGACAAGTTAGGTATATCTTTGATCTTTTTTTTATAAGCAGCTGGATAGAAAAAAAAAATTAAGCAGCAGGAAAGGAGGGATGGGATAAAAGAAAGTGTCTTTTCACCCTTTTTATTCTTATGATGTCCTGATTCTTCAGCCTAGAGCTTTAAATATTTGTGTAACTACTTTCTTGGGGAACTGTCATCTCATAGTCATTTTGTATGTATTGAGCTCCTAAAGCTATGGATGCTTTATAAAGCTACAATGTAAATTTATTTCTCTCCAATATCCCTGTCACTTTCCCTGTCTCCACATAAAAAGCAAGAGATGTAACATTTCATTATTAATTACAGCAACAGCAAGCTGGCTGTCAGGAAGTCAAACCCTGACACACTTTCCCCACCAAGCTGCTGAGCTTTCAGCCATTTACTCATTAAGCTTATGATGATGATGGAGTTTTTAAAACCTGCTATTTGTAATGGACAGTAGGCCTTAAAAATCTGTCATAAATTGCTCAATTGAGGAAATCAAGTGGCAAAGAGAGCGATCCAGACTAAGAGCAAACAAATTGCACCATAAAGGGAAGCTGGGTCTTTAACTGAGCTTTCATTTTTACAAAGAATGTGAGGGCGACCCTGCAACCGTGAATGCTGTGGGATTGTTTAACTGAGAGCAGTTATTCACAGTAAAGAGGCTGAACATACAGGGGAAAAAGAAATTTCAAACCAAACCAAGAAAAAGGACTGAAAGCACTTTGGGGTGCATTTGTTTTTTAAACAAGTTATTGGTGAGTGAAATGACTAAATCAATTTTTAATGTTCATTTTCCTTAACATTTTAATAACAGACTGCATAAGATAAAAGTGGATTTCAAGGTGACCACAAATCAAGTTAAAGACCTAAGCATACAAAGGAATATACTCTCCCATCTAGTGAGAGGTTTAAAGAAAGGCGCATCAATTTGGATATTTTTCATTCATTCATTCAAGATACATTCATCTGTACCTATTATATGGCCCAGCTTTTTATCTAAGCACTTCAGAATCAAGGATGAACTAAACAGAAAAGTATCTTCTGCTGAAGGAGGGAGATAGCAAAAAAAAAAAACAAAAACAAAAAAAACACAAAAAAACAAAACACCTGCATAATACATGATATCTTAAATGGCGTATTTGAAAAGAATAAAGACATGAAAAAATAGGAAGAGCAAAGGCAGGTAAAAAGGGACTGGGAGGGCAGGTGTGGTGGTTTAAGAGGAGGATACAAGCTTAAGTAGGAGGTAAATTCTGAGAATCCCATTCGGGAGGTGGTGATAGGGACACTTGAAGAAAGAATAACGTTCCAGGTAGATTGATCAAAGGATTGAGTTTACTGGGGAAAGCAAAATTTCAGTTTTATTCAGTAGAAGCTCTTGTAAACCAGGAGAGCACAGGAGAGTGGCTAGCTGTGTGGTGTCCCCATATGAAACAGCTCTTTCTAATATGGATCAGGCTCACTAATCATGCAACCCTACAATAATTAGAGCCCCTAAACATCTTTTAGAAGTCTGTATTTGGCACCAAAATATCATTACAAAGAACAACTTGTGTATGTCTATTTGTCCACATGATTGTGTCAATCTATTACATACATATAATGCTATATAAAAAGTAAATATTCCCATTGATGATATAACTTCTGCTTTACTCATATAAAGAGAAATGTTTCTACCATATTAATGAATTATTTTGAGTTTTAAATCCCAGGTAGACACTTTACTCATTGAAAAGACCCTGATCCTGGGAAAGATTGAAGGCAGGAGGAAAAGGTGATGGCAGAGAATGAGATGGTTGGAAGGAATCACCAACTCAATAGACATGAGTTTAAGCAAACTCTGGGAAGGACAGAGAAGTCTGACGTGCTGCAGTTCATGGGGACACAAAGAGTCGGACATGACTGAGCAACTGAACTGACTGAGCCACTTTACTTGGATAATACTTCTATGGAGTTGGAGAGGAAAAAAATATATGTATACTTCAGTGAAAGAGTCATAGAAAAGATAAAAATTGGAGACAGTCTGCTATAGTATTAGAAGTGGTATCATTTAGGACCTGAAATCTTATTTAGGCAAAAATAAATGATTCTGGAGTTGTATGTTGTTGCTGTTCAGTCACTAAGTTGTGTCTGACTCTTTGCGACCCC
Source organism: Bos mutus (assembly GCF_027580195.1). Lineage (NCBI taxonomy): Eukaryota > Metazoa > Chordata > Mammalia > Artiodactyla > Bovidae > Bos > Bos mutus. Next base: position 51,012,094 of record NC_091636.1, on the reverse strand, counting down.
TAGACTGTAGCCCACCAGGCTCCTCTGTCCATAGGATTTCCCGGGTAAGAATACTGGGTGGGTTGCCATTTCCTACTCCAGGGGATCTTCCTGACCCAGGGATCTAACTGGTATCTCCTGCATTGGCAGGCAGACTATTTTACCACAGAGCCACAAGGGAAGCTCCTGGAATTGTAGACCAGAGAACAAGAAATGATCAGTAGCAAACAGCCAAATATGAGCTGAAGCCAATAAAGAAAAGAAAAAAAAAATGGGGGGGGGAATTAAAGAATCTTTCTAAAATCTAAGGACTTGTTAGTCTTAATTGAGAACATCACTGTATGAAACTCTCTTTAACCCAAACTTCCAGTATTATTTGCAAAGACATTTGTTATTTCTAAGAGCCTCATAGAACTCAGTACTCGCTTTGTAACTTGTCTAAGTAATCATGACAGCAAACACATATTGTATAAAATACAGGCTTTACTTTTATATTTTGTTTGTAACTGACATTCATGTTTTAATAAGTTCTAAGTAGGCCAGTGTACCAGTTGCCTGTGCAAGTTATATTAGACCAGACAGCAAAACATTTATATAATTGATATCATTCTGAACCTTTACATGGTTTTTTTGCAATTCCTTGGACTGATATCCATTTGTGTTCTCTCTGTCTTTTCTGTCTGTCCTTCTCTCCCCACAGTGACAAGCTTGGTGTGGCTTTAGGACATTTACTAAATATACTCCTGGGTATTTCTCAGTGATTATCAACGATTAGATTCAATGACTATTAGCCTTTATTACAAGTTCCCCTTAACATTTGTACTTTTAATTGTGGGAAATAACCATGCACTCTCCTAAACATGTGTTCCCCTCAATCTGTCCCATCAATTTCTCAGGAGTAATTGGTACAATTAAATCTTCACCTAACTCTTCTCCTTCCATTGTACTTGGAATAGCATCTATTTTTAACGTAAGGACTATTCTTGTGCTGTTCTTTTATTTTGGTAATTTATGGAGAACTCATTGCCCAAAACAGGCACATGGGCACTATAAATAAAGCAGTCTGATAACTGCTTAAACAAAACTGGGCTCCATAGACAGGCAATGAGCTCTCATTAAGGTGAGGCTAGAGATGAGTTTGCAATTCCTCTGAATAATCTTTTTTTAAATTTCTCTTTATACACTACTGTGCATTCCATAAATTATAATCTTGAAAGATACCAGAACTTTGTTTAACCAAAGAAAAAAATAAACATGTATTTGAGTTATATCTTATTAAGCTGCACATTTAAATACATAAAAAAGTTATGAATGTGAATTGGAAAGATTATTCAGATAGAAGCAATGAAATTTTCATTGTAGAACTAGAGATATTTCAGATTTTAAACATTTGCTCCTGTGATTTTTTTTTTTTTTTTTTTTTTTTATTTAAATTCAACTTAATCTTCCTTGTCCTTTAAAACTAAAAATAGCATTTGTGGTCTTTTATTATTTTCATGCACAATTTAAACAAAATAATTTAGTGTTTTATCTTGACTTAGGTATTGTAAAATTTAGGTGCTAAAGATTACTCGCTTATAAAATGGTCTAAGTACTTCATCTGCAGTGTGAACATTTTGAAAATATGAAGAAAAAATGAAAGCTTTATTACATTTAATTTTATAATATAAAATATAGGAAGATTGAAAACAATTATATTTACAAACCAGTTCTATACTTAAAAGTGGATGTATTTAAATGGGTTTTATGTTGCTGCTGTTGTTGTTAGAGAAAATTTTAGTTGCTGTTTTTTCCCCTTAAAAAGTGCTCCTAAAGTGGCTATACTACTGTCTAAAAAAAGAAAAAAAAAATAAACTTGGGCAAATCAAACAAAATGAAAATAAATGTATCAAAAAATCTTTTATTTTATTGTCTTTGAGCTCAATGGAAGCTTAATGGAAATTTAAGTTAATTTGATTATTAACACATCAAATGCATGTTTGAATATGAATAAGATCCAACAGATTTTTAAGCTATTTCCACAAGGTCTTAATTCTACCATTTTTGCAGACAGAAGCCATAATTTAATATTGTGTTTCACTGTCAATTTTTGACGTGAAAATCCCATCTTTTTATTTTCTGTTAGGATGCATCTAAGTACATGGGGAGGCTAGATATACATGGAAATCCTATCGATTAACAAATATTTTTCCTCTTTAATGTCGCTCATAACCTGAAATCCTATAGAAAAAATATTCCAGTAACCAGATATTGTTTAAACATATTTCTTCTAATAATTTAAAATTTTGGTGAAATTCGAAATCATCTTGTTTTCCCCCTTAATACTACTTCTATTTTAAAAAAAGACCAGTAATAATAATTCTGGAAGATTAAGAACACTGGGGTTTATTAATTCCATTCTTTGATTTAGTTATCAAAGTTATCTTCAAGTTAACTGAAAAAATCCTGTTTTTACCGGCTAATATTTGCTCCTTTGTAGATGAATATTCACAGTAGAAAGCCACCAATCAATTGGCAAAATTAGCATAGTTAGTTAAGAAAAGCCTGTGTGTTTAAGTTGTAGGAGGTTTGCAGGAAGCATGCGTGTTGGCAGAGCTGCGTGATAAGGCATCTGCAATAACTGACTACATTATGTTTCCATTTAGCTGGTGTCATCACTCTGTCACTTTCATCCATTCCATAATTTACACGAAAAGAAAGCAAACCACAACAACTCTTTAAATTCTGGAAATGTATGGTAAACTGTCAGCTTCCCTTCTATGAAGTTGTTTTTCTCTGGATTTTACTTGGCACACAATTTCTCAGTAGATGTAGCCTTCCTTCCCAAGCAAAGGAAATCCCATTGATCAATGGGGATTGTGGTGCTTATCAACATCAAAATGGAGACAGCTTAATTCCTTAGATTAGCATTTGGCTCAACCTGGCCGGCCAGGGTTTTCTGAGAAATTACTATTAATATATTTCAAAATATCCAATTTCTTTATCTTCCTCCTACCAGCTCAAAATGTAAGCCAAGCCATGTGGCTGCATCTTAATCACGTTTAAGCTTGAGAGCCATCCGTTGCAAGTTTGTCTCAGTTCATAGATATGAGAGATTGTAATATTTTAACATTTCCTACTGCCAAGTTGCTAAGCAATAAAACTATCTTGGCACTTCCCTGCCAGTTCATCATGAAGAACTACTTTAGCTTTGCTCAGTCTCTTGATGAAACAAATGAAAGGCAGCTGGACCAAGTGAGCTCTCAGAAACATGTTGCCAAACAAATTCCTGAAATGTTCACCCCTTTCCATGGTTAACTGGGTGGAGGCAGAGAAATCCTACATGTGGAGCAGCATAGAAAATCAATCTTAAATATTAGTGATTAAAATTATACAAATATTAGTTCATAATTATAGAATTACGTCCTTATCTCACATTACCTTTATCCAAGGTAAACATGGGTGAGATCATTTCTCAGCTAAAGATATATTTTGCATACTCTAGCATAATCGTCAAATGATGTATATTAGATTGAATGCATATGATGAAGCTAGGGACTGTCCCCCTAGCAAGCATCATGACACACAGTTCTTTAACAAAACTTATACTTGTTTCTGCTGACTTCTCTCCTATGAAACTGTGATCTCCATGAGAGCAGGACAGAGTGCCAGACATTTATTCTTTAATTGAATGAATGTATATTGAACATATAGTATGGTAAAACCATGTGCTGGATGCTAAGGATAAAGTGATGTGTTTTGTTTTTTTTAATTGGAGGATAATTGTTTTACAATGTTGTGTTGGCTTCTGCTGTACAACAATGAGAATCAGCCCTAATTATATATATCCCTTATCTCTGAAGTCTCCCACCCCTTTCTCACATTCCATCTCTCTAGGTCATCGGAGAGCTCTAGGCTGGGCTCCCTGTATTATATAGCAGCTTCCCACTAGTTATCTATTTTACACAGGATAGTATACATATGTCAAGGCTACTTTCTCAATTCATCCTACCTTCTCCTTTCTTCACTGTGTCCACAAGTGAAGGACATAGACATACTCTATGTTTGCACCTCCATTTCTGTTTCAATGGCATGATTCTGTCTTTCTCACCAACCTTACTTTTGAAACAGGCATGAAAACACAATTACCTTGATTATTACTTAACAGAATGGTGGTATAATCTATGAAGGGAAAGTACATGGCGTCCCTGTGAGTATAAGGAGCAAGTTGCTGCTGCTGCTGCTAAGTCGCTTCAGTCGTGTCCGACTCTGTGCAACCCCATAGAGGGCAGCTCACCGGGATCCCCCATCCCTGGGATTCTCCAGGCAAGAATACTGGAGTGGGTTGCCATTTCCTTCTCCAATGCATGAAAAAAAGTGAAAGTGAAGTCGTTCAGTCGTGTCCGACTCTTTGCGACCCCATGGACTGCAGCCTACCAGGCTCCTCTGTCCATGGGATTTTCCAGGCAACAGTACTGGAGTAGGGTGCCATTGCCTTCTCCAAGGAGCAAGTTAGTCTGCTGAGAAAGGATGGTGTTTAGGGAGAGGCCCTGTAAGAAGTCACATTAATTGAGACTTAAAAGTAAACGGGATGTCGTCAAGAGAAGAGAAGGTCTTTAGCTTCTTAGTGGAACTGGAAGTGTATGGAGTAAAGAGGTTAGTGAGCACAAGGTAATGGGCACATATTATAGATGAGAGGTAGACTAAGGACAAACTGGTCAGCAAGGTTTTTATATTGTTAAATATTGTGATCTTTTCCCTAGAACTTTCGTGAAGCCATCAAGCAGTATTAAGCAGGTCAGTAAAATAAGTAGTTCTGCAACTGGAAGGTGGAGAAGGCAATGGCACCCCACTCCAGTACTCTTGCCTGGAAAATCCCATGGACGGAGGAGCCTGGTAGGCTGTAGTCCATGGGGTCGCTGAGAGTCAGACACGACTGAGCGACTTCATTTTCACTTTTCACTTCCACGCACTGAAGAAAGAAATGGCAACCCACTCCAGTGTTCTTGCCTGGAGGATCCCAGGGACAGGGGAGCCTGGTGGGCTGCCATCTATGGAGTCGCACAGAGTTGGACACGACTGAAGCGACTTAGCAGCAGCAGCAGCAACTGGAAGGTATATAATGGTGGGGGGTGGCCAAGAGGGTGAACAAAAAGAGAATAGAATTGAAAATATTTGCAGTTAGAAATGGGAGAACATGGTGATTAATTGAATGTTAAAGGCTGTGTCAGGGAAGATAAAGATAAAAATAATCATAAAAATAATAGCTAACATTTATACAACACTTGTTGGTACCAGTTATTGTTGTTTAGTCACTAACTCAGGTCTGACTCTTTGCAACCCCAAGAACAGCAGCATGCCAGGCTTCCCTGGCATCTCCCAGAGTTTGCTCAAACTCACGTCCATTGAATCAATGATGCTATCCAACCATCTCATCCTCTGTTGCCCCCTTCTCCTCTTGCCCTCAATCTTTCCCAGTATCACAGTCTTTTCAGTGAGTCAACTCTTTCCATTAAGCAGCCAAATTATTGGAGCTTCAGCATCGGTTATTCCAATGGATACTCAGGGTTGATTTCCTTTCAGATTGACTAGTTTGATATTCCTGCTGTCCAAGTGACTCTCGAGAGTCGTCTCCATCACCACAATTCAAAAGCATCAATTTTTCACTTTCTTTACATCCAGCTCTCACATTGGTACCTGGCTATTGGAAAAACCATAGTTTTAACTATATGGAACTTTGTCAGCAAAGTGATGTCTCTGTTTTTTTTAATACACTGTCTAGGTTTGTCATAGCTTTCCTTCCAAGGAACAATTATCTTTTAATTTCATGGCTGCTGTCACCATCCACAGTGATTTTGGAGCCCAAGAAAAGAAAATCTATCACTACTTCCTCTTTTCCCCCATCTATTTGGCATGAAGTGATGGGACTGGATGCTGTGATCTCAGTTTTTTGAATACTATTTTAAGTCAGCTTTTTCACTCTGCTCTTTCACTTCATCAAGAGGCTCTTTAGTTCTTCACTTTCTGTCATTGTAGAGGTATCATCTATATATCTGAGGCTGTTAATATATCTCTTGGCAATCTTGATTCCAGTTTGTGCTATAGCCAGCCTGACATTTCACGTGATTCCAATTTATCAGTTCATTTACTCTCCACAATACCATATGAGGTGGTGTTGCCATTATGCTAATATCATGTGTGAGTGAGTATAGACATATTAAATTGCTTTCCCAAAGAAATACAGCCATATAAATGAGCTGGTTTTCAAAGTCTAGTGGTTTGGCTCCAGAATCTATCACATAAATATTATTTACAGGCTTATAGAATGAGAAACCTCGGGAATAGTGGTACCCTGAACTGAAGCAGAGAATACTGGAGGAGTAAATCTGGGTTACGTGTAAGACGTGAGTTTGGGACAAGATGTGCCTTGAGATGCACAAGTGGAGATGCTAGGTCTGACATTCTCATGCTGAATGTGACCAGGGTATACCATTTTGGGACTTAACAAAATATAGATGATAACTAAAGCCACGAGATAAATGAGATTACCCAGGCTTATACTATACAGTAGGAGAATAGAAAGTCTCTGCTGAGTAGAGGAATGGGGGGCTGGCATACAACGCTGAGAAGGAATTGCTGAGTAGTAAAAAAAAAAAAAAGCAATAGGAAAAAGCTGTCACAAGTACCAAAGAAAGACCTTCATCCAAAAAGGACAGTAAACTGCTACATTCCAGGTTCTCAGACATTTATTGACTTATTGATTGTTCATTAGACCACACTTTAACATCCACATAGTTTTACTTAGAGTGTCCTCAGGTTACTTCTATTCACAAATCAATCTATGATTGTGATCTATGAAAGATTAGCCCTTTTATCCACTTTAGTCAGAGTGAAATTTTAGGAAATTATTTTTTTCTAGAGCCATAATCAGGTTCAATCCTTGCATCAGGAAGATCCCCTGGAAGAGGAAATGGCAACCCACTCCAGTATTCTTGCCTGGAGAATCCCATGGACAGAGGAGCCTGGTGGGCTACAGTTCATGGGTTTGCAAAGTCAGGCATGACTGAGTGACTTAGCACAGAACTATAATATGTTTCTTTTTTCTCCATCCAATAAGTGGTCCAGACATATAATTAATTTCTAAGATCTAAAAAAAAAAACAAAACAGTACATCTTGAAAATCATATGTATTGGTTAAAGTCCAATTCATTTTCAGAAAATGAGTAGATTTGGGTTAATCTAATCCAGCTAGTATGTAAACGGTTTTTTTTGATATATATTACTGCCAATTTGCACCATTTAACTACTGTAACATCATTACAACAATTTTCATACAAGTACAATGAAGGCACACAGATACACACACTTTCAAATATTTTTGTCCTCATGGTCAATGTCTCATGGTCAAAATTTAATTAAGATTTTTTTGCACTAAGGTAAAATAAAAAAAAAATAGAATTTAGATTGAATTATATTTCATGTATTATAAAGAAGCATCTGACCTATATCCAATGTTAACCAAGTGCAAAGGTCTGTTTAGTTTAATTAATAAGAATTACATAAAAGTTTCTCCCCAACTCCCAACCTCATCATAAAGGAAATGTGGTAGTCTGTCAAATCTTAGTGGTATCAGTGATCTGAAATCAGTTATGCATCTGTATTCCAGAACAATGCACATGCACCAAAGTTAAATTTACATAGTTTAATGCATAAATTCAGAAAAAAGGGTCAGGTAAGCTTTATGGCAAACAGATTAAATATCTTGCAAAGTTATTTAAATTGAATTACATTTATTGATATCAGGAACATGCACTTGTCTTATATAGTCACCTCACAATATTTTAAGTTATTTTCTGACATAGGGTTGCTCTGAATATTCAATCAATTTGAAGATGTGAATATATGAAAGAATTAATGACTAATTCATGATATCAACTAAAAAGTTTTGGAGAAAGTTTATTGAAATCTTTGATCTGGTCATTGAAATTTATTAAAATTATCTTAAAGTAAACTTCTGAAATGTAGATTAACATTTTCTCTAGATTCCTGGAAAATATAGTTACAAATCAAGCTGAGAAAAAGAAATGTCTCAATAATTTACATAGTCTATTTTTATATAATAATAATATTCCATAAATTATAGAGAAATATGATTTTTATCCTCCAGTTATCCACCCTCTCGTTTGCCATCATTTTTTTTTTCTTTCTTATGAGCCAGTCCCAAAAGCTTCTGAATAAGGCTGAGGCTGCTTTCATATTCTTTAAAATTCATTGAACTTTTTCATTAGTTCTATTCCTGTAATCAATCAATCAGCAAACTGTAGACTTTTCCTTATTAATATGTGCAGTGACTTCTAATCCTGTCTCATATTTCATGTTAGGGGAAGCCATCAGTTTTTCTCAGGGGAATTACTACAGTGGCTTCCTAAACTGTATTCGCACTTGCTCCCTAACATAATTTCTTCTCATTGTAACTAGTGACTATTTTCAAATGTTAAATCAGATTATGCCCTTCCCTGCTTGCAACCCTCCATTGGCATTTTATCACACTAGATTATAGTTCAGCAATTCATGGTGGCCCAAAGGAATATTATATAATCCAGCTTGTGCCTATGTCTCTGAGTTTAACTGCTTTCTCTTCCCTCTGGCTCCTGCATTCTAGTTCTGCTGACCTTCTCTCTGTTTCTTTAATAGGTCAAGCTTATCCTTGCCCCATGACAAAGACTTTGCTCTGTGTTTGTCCAGAAAAATCCTTCATCAAATCAGTATTAAGGCCTCTATTCAAACACCCTCTTAAAAGAAACCCTGCCACTTTCTCATCTTACTTCAGCTTTCTACATAGCTTTCAAAACTTACTATCATTTTATACATATTTTTCTTCCTGTTTTCCTTCCTCTTTCTTTCTCTTAATGCAATGCAAGCTCCTTGAGATCAAGCTTTTTGGTTTTGGTATTTACTGTTGCATGTGCCATCCACATGAATGAATTAATAAATTATTGAAAACTTTTGACTGTTCTATCCTTCCCACTATTCTCCAATTCAAGAAACATGGAACTTTTCATACTTTAAGCTAATAATTTTGTACTCTTTTACAAAAGAAACATACAATTTAGAAAAAGATATAACCTTACTGAATCTGCCTACAATGCAGGATACCCGGGTTCGAGTCTTGGGTCAGGAAGATCCCGGAGTGCAAACCACTCCAGGTTTCTTGCCTGAAATTCTTCGGACAGAGGAGTCTGGCAGGCTACAGTCTATGGGGTCACAAAGAGTTGGACATGACTGAGTAACTAACACACACACACATAATCTTATTTAAATGGTAATTATTTTTATTCAACTTACCTGAATTCAAATGATAATCATTTTCCATATTATCACATAAGCATTGAGTGTCAATTGAAATTATTGTTGAGTTCCATAAGATTTATATTTTATGATTTTTTAAATACTGTCTGGTAAAATGAACTATATATTCTTTAGAATCAAATCAGATTATGGCAATCTTGTAAAATGTAACTGAATTTCTAGGTAGAGCAACTAAAGTTTATATTATAAAATGCAAACGATTGAATTGAAGTAAAAAAACTTCATTATTTTACAGAAGACACTAAAACTCTTTGGGGTTAAATGAGGTGAGAGATTGAGAGGTTCTGGAAACATGATAATCTAGTTTTCTTCAACCCTGTGGCAAGAGAATTGCTTTTTGTGAGAAAGGGGTACTACCATTTGTTATAAAATCATATTTATATATATCTGTAATATATATACAATTCTATATATACTATATATGTGTATATATATATATATATACAATTCTATAAAATAAAATTGTATATGTGTGTAGGTATATCTGCTGCTGCTGCTGCTGCTGCTAAGTCGCTTTAGTCGTGTCCGACTCTGTGCGACCCCATATAGACAGCCCCACCAGGCTCCACCGTCCCTGGGATTCTCCAGGCAAGAACACTGGAGTGGGTTGCCATTTCCTTCTCCAATGCATGAAAGTGAAAAGTGAAGTCGCTCAGTCGTGTCCGACTCTTAGCGACCCCATGGACTGCAACCCACCAGGCTCCTCCGTCCATGGGATTTTCCAGGCAAGAGTACTGGAGTGGGGTGAGGTATATCAAAATATAAAATTAATTTCTTAAAAATTTAAAGCCATACAATTAGTTATTAGGATTCTAGGATTGTATCATGTCAACTTTTTATGGCATCTCTATTCTTTCCATTAGATTTTCCAGCACGTTCATGAAGGAAGTTTTTAATTATTTACTGAAATATTATGAGCAATGGTAAATCAGCTTGCCACCTTGAGCAGGATTGGTACTCAGAAAATGCAAGTTGTCTCCAAAACACATAAAATTCTAAAGTAGCTATTCTCATTGTGATTATTCTGCCCTTGATGTGTTTTCACGGATCCCAATTCTCTAACTCTTCCTAAGAATAAATACACTCATCTATTCCTTTCTTAACCTGCTAAATAGAAATAAAGATAGAGACAGAGGGAGAAGGGAGGGGTAATTATGGTTAATGGCAAAATAAACATGAGAATGTGCAGCCAAATATTTCATTTCTAAGGTTCTGTGAATTATAGCAGAAAGCACTTTGTTGAGTCAACAGTTTCAAGGCCATCACATAGTGGGGACTGAGCAGGTATAAAATAAATATTTTCTGAGAGAATGAAGCAATGTAGTATTTAAGGACTGAATTGTCATACTCACAGATAAATAGAGAAAGAAAAGATCTAAGAGTTGAAATTGAGAGTACAGAAATTTCTGAAGCACCTCACAGTTCAGAAATCCAATCTTAACATATTTCATTTCAGGACCTTGCAATAGATACACAGAAACTGCAGATCTCTTTCCATCATAAAACAACAACAACAAAAATGGAAATACTTCTTACCATTTAAATATTGTTTTATCCTATCAAGAAAATGTGCCTGGATTATACAATATATACTTGACCCAAATATGATGCTAATGGCTACCAACAATCCTAATGACCCACAAAATAAGTACTATATTTTTAACACTAGAATTCTGATCAATATGTGTTAATAAAGATGTGGTGACCCATATCACCATTTGCATACTCTTAGAGGGCATAATGACACAAATTCTCCTGTTGATGGTGTATTTAAGTTTTTAATCTTTCAATAATGTAAATTAAATAGACATGAAGTACCATATCCTAAGCACTCAAGTGAAACTGCCTGTAGTATCACCTTTAAAATGCAAGATTAATAGAAATTTATTGTGTTTCTACACACTAATAATGAAATATTAGAAAGAGAAAAGTAAGAAAAGAATTTCTCTTTAAAACTGCATCAAGAATACCTAAGAATAAACATTACCAATGAGGTGAAAGACTTAAATTCTGAAACTATACAATATTGATGAAGGAAACTGAAGATGATTTAAAGAAATGGAAATACATACCATGCTCTTAGATTGGAAGAATTAATATTATTGAAATGGCTATACTATTAATCTATAGATTTAATATAATCCATATCAGAATTTTTCACAGAACTAGAACAAACGATCCTAAAATTTCTATAGAATCACAAAAGATCCTAAATTGCCAAAGAAATCTTCAGAAAAATGAACAAATCTGGAGTTATAACCTTCCCAGTCTCTGGACTGTACTACAAAGCTACAGTAGTCAAAACTGCAATGGTATTGGTGCAAAAACAGACTCAAAGATAAATGGAAATGAATAGAGTCCAGAAATAAATGTACATTTTCAGTCTATTAACTTACATCAAAGTAGGCAAGAATATAGAATGGAAAAATGACAATCTCTTCAATAAGTGGTGCTGGAAAACTGGAAAGTCACATGAACAAACACAAAACATTGATATTAGAACATTTCCTTGCATCTTATAAAAAAATATACTCAAAACAGTTTGAAGACTTAAAGACATGAAATTGCAAAATTCCTAGAAGGGTGAAATACTGCTTGACATGAATCATAGCAAACTTTTCCCTTGAGTCAGTCTCCTAAGGCCAGATAAATAAAAGCAAAAGTAAGCAAATGGAATCCAATAAGCTTAAAATCTTGCTTAACAAAGGAAACCATGCACAAAACAAAAAGACAGCATACAGAGGGGCAGAAAAAATTCACAAATAATGCAACCATCAAGCGTTTAATATCCAAAAGACAGAAGCAGCTCATCAACTCAATATCAAATAAAAATTACCCTCAAAAAATGGACAAAAGATTTGAATAGACATTTTTCCAAAGAAGATATACAGATGTCCAGCAAACACATGGAAAGATGTTCAACATCACTAAATTTTAGAGAAATGCAAATAGAAACCACAGTGAAGTATCTCACATCAATCACAATAGTTATTATCAAAAAGTCTACAAATGACAAAGGTTGGAGAGGATGCAGAGAAAAAGAAACCCCACACTCTGTTGGTAAAAATGTAAATTGGTGCAGCCACTATGGAAAATAGTAGGGAGACAACTTATAAAAGTGAATAGAAGACTACCATGGGAGCATCTATCTGGACATGCACCCAACTCAATGTTCACAGTAGCAGCATTTACTGTACCCAAGACATGGAAGCAACCCAAGTGCTCATCAACAGATTATATAATATAATATAAAGTGATAAGGTGGTAAAGAATCCACCTGCAATGCTGGAGATGCAGGAAATGTGGTTTCGATTCCTGGGTTGGTATGATCCTCTGGAGGAGGGCATGACCACCCACTCCAGTATTCTTGCTGGGAAAGCCCCATGGACAGAGGAGCCTGGTGGATTAACATCCATGGGGTTGCAAAGAGTCAGACACAACTAAAGTGACTAAGCCCACATGTGCACACGCACACACATACACATGCAAACACACACAATATATGTAATATGCCACATCTTCTTAAGCCTAAGTACTTATATATAATAGAATATTACTCAACTATAAGATAGAATGAATTATTTTCATTTGCAGCAATGAAGATGGCCCTAGAGAATATTATGCTTAGAGAAATAAGTCAAAAGTAAACACTATAAGATATCACTTATGTGTGAAGCTAAAAGAAAATAATACAGATGAATGTATATGCAAAACAAAAACAGACTCCCAGTTATAGAAACAAACGTATTATTGCCAAAGGAGAGAGAGAGGGAGGACAAATTAGGGGTATGGAATTAATAGATACAAACTGCTATATATAAAACAGATAAGCAATAACCCACTCCAGTACTCTTGCCTGGAGAATCCCATGGGCAGAGGAGCCTGGTAGGCTGCAGTCCATGGGGTTTCGAAGAGTCGGACACGACTGAGCGACTTCACTTTCACTTTTCACTTTCATGCATTGAAGGAAATGGTAACCCACTCCAGTGTTCTTGCTTGGAGAATCCCAGGAGTGGGGGAGCCTGGTGGGCTGCCGTCTATGGGGTCGCACAGAGTCGGACACAACTGAAGCCACTTAGCAGCAGCAGCAGCAAGGACATTTTTACAGCACATGGAATTATACCTATTTTCTTGTATTATCCTATAAGGGAATACAATCTTCAAAAATACTCAATCACTATGCTGTTCACAAAGACCTAACAAAATATTGTAAATCAAATGTACTTCAATTAAAAAATATTAATCTGCTAGAGACAGCCATGGAAACATTTCTGATACAAGTATTTTAATTTCTGTCTTTTGTTAGTCAGGATTAATTTTTCAAATTTTTATGAATTTTAGAAACAAATTGAACCAAGGGCTTAAAATTATTTAACAAAAAATGAATAAATATTTTATTTAATTTTAAAAGAAAGCAGCCTTGATAACTTGGTAACAAAAAAATATAACTGTGTTTTATGATCTCAATTATATTATTTTATAATAATTATAGATCATTAGCTTCCAAATTAAGGGAGGAAGAACATTGCATACCAGTAACCAAGAAGTAGGTCATCTGCAGGTGAGAAGGAGATTTGTCTTTATTTAAATAAAATTTTAAACACTGAAAATTCCCCCAACTTAAGGCTTACTTTTATTTCTGAATATAGGTGAAGAAAAATAATCATGTATTCAAATCTGGAAAAAAGGTAGTTTTGCTTATATAAGGAACAAAGCTGAAATAGTTTCTTGAACAGTTATATCATTTTTACTTTGTATCACTTGAAAGCAACAGCCTCCTGGAAACTGAATTTTCTATTTATGCATGCACATAAATAAGATAGACCATATAAAATAGGGCTACCTTAGCCATAACCTTCAGAGAGGTCCAGAAATAATGTTTATGGCAAATGGATATATATAATAAATGTATAAAGAAACACATCTTTATGATATTATTTCTTTACATGGGTTCTTACAGAAGCTTAACTTTGTGCATCCAGTCTTAGCTTCTCAAAAATTCATCTGTTGTAAAAATTAAGTAACATCTTATTTCCATACTTATTTGTTTTTCCTATTTTGTATCCTATTTTGCTTCCATAAAAGACCTTTCAGCCAAATTAAATTCTAGGTACATTTTCTTACTGAACCAATGCCATCTGATGAACAATGGTCATGTTCTTGTCTCAAAAAACATGCTAGGTATATGTCTCCAAATTTTTACTCAGTTTTTACAATACTTTCTGGTTCCCTTTTGATGAAGTTTGTCTTCTCTTTGCCTGCCTTCCACTCAGCGTTAAAATTCAAAGTGAGTTACTAATGAAGTGGCATTAGCTGAAGTCACCCTTGTCTTTCAAAAACAAAAGAGAACTGGAACCATCAGGATTTGCCATATCAAGAAAAAACAGGATAGTAATTGCTAGGGACAGGCATTGTTTAATAGTAACAAGTGTTCAGTCTTTTTAGAATATCTTACATGGAACATATCTGGCAGTAGTCAGGATATCCATGGTACAATGTTAGAAATTCACGATGTTTAGTTTTCCATTCTGACAGTCTCACACCCTTGTTGTTTACCCTTAAGTACATAAACCATGACATTTTCCTCAGCTATCTGATTTCCTAACAGGTACATCTGCCTCTTTCGGATTTTGTTCCTGTGTCTTTTTTTTTTTTTTTTTCTTCTTTGCATATACAAATCTATCAAGTACTTAAAGAGTTGTCCTGTGACTGAAAGTACGATGCTTATTTATGTCAACTGCCTATACCTTTGAGCCTTACTACTCCTGCTTCTATAACTAAAAGCTCAGTTCAATTCAGTTGTTCAGTCATGTCCGATTCGGCAATCCCATGGACTGCAGCGCTCCAGGCTTCCCTGTCCATCACCAACTCCCAGAGCTTGCTTAAACTCATGTCCATTGAGTTGATGATGCCATACAACCATCTCATCCTCTGTCGATCCCTTCTGTATTCAATCTTTCCCAGCATCAGGGTGTTTTCCGATGAATCAGTTTTTCACATCAGGTGGCCAAAGTACTGGAGCTTCAGCTTCAGCATCAGTACTTCCAGTGTATATTCAGGACTGATTTCCTTTAGGATTGATTGGTTTTATCTCCTTGCAACCAATGGACGGACTCTCAAGAGTCTTGTCCAATACCACACTTCTAAAGCATCAATTCTTGCATATTCAGCTTTCTTTATGGTCCAACTCTCACATCCATACATGACTACAGGAAAAACCACAGCTTTGATTAGACAGACCTTTGTGGGCAAAGTAATATCTCTGCTTTTTAATATGCTCTCTAGGTTGGTCATAGCTTTTCTTCCAAGGAGCAAGGCCATTTCATGGCTACCAGATGCCATGATCTTTGTTTTTTGATTATTGAGTTCTAAGCCAGCTTTTTCACTCTCCTCTTTCACTTTCATTAAGAGGCTTTTTAGTTCCTCTTCATTTTCTGCCATAAGGGTGGTATCATCTCCATATCTGAAGTTATTGATATTTCTCCCGGCAATCTTGATTCCAGTTTCTGCTTCATCCAGCCCAGCATTTTGCATAATGTGCTCTGCATATAAGTTAAACAAACAGGGTGATAATATACAACCTTGACATATCCCTTTCCCAATTTGGAACCAGTCCATTGTTCCATATTCGGTTTAACTGTTGCTTCTTGACCTGCATGAAGATTTCTCAGGAGGTAGATAAGGTGGTCCTTGGTTTATAGCTGTATTATGACATGGCTTTATTTCTATTGTATCTTTTATATATCTCTGTATCCAAATCTCTTTCTCTTTTAAAGATAACTAATCATCAGGAGATCAAACCCATCAATCTTAAAGGAATCAACCCTGAATATTCATTGGAAGGACTGATGTCGAAGCTGAAGCTCCAATAATTTGGACACCTGATGCAAACTGCCAACTCACTGGAAAAGATCCTGATGCTGGGAAAGACAGAAGACAGGAAGAGAAGGGGACCACAGAGGATGAGATGGTTGGCTGGCATTACTGATTCAATGGACATGAACTTGGGCAAACTCCAGGAGATGTTGAGGGACATGGAAACCTGGTGTGCTGCAGTCCATGGGGACACAAAGAGTTGGACAAAAGTTGGTGACTGAACAACAACAACAATCATCAGATTTAGGGCCCACCCTAATATGGTAAAGAATCTGCTTGCAATGCAGGAGACCCAGGTTTGATCCCTGGGTTGATCCCTTGGAGAAGGGAAGGGCAACCCACTCCAGTATTCTTGTCTGGAGAATTCCATAGATATCAGAGACTGGTGGGCTACAGTCCATGGGGTCACAAAGAGTCAGACACAACTAGCAACTAACACACACACACAGACACACTAATATACTATGTTCTCATCTTACCTTGACTATATCTATAAATATTTTATTTCCAGATGAGGTTACCTTCCCAGGCTCCAGGAATTAGGACATGGGTATAATTTTGGTGGGGGGTGTGGGAGGTGGGCAAAATTCAGCCCACTACAATGTCTGATTTCAAGTTGTGTGTCCAATGATATGGTATGCTGCTCGAAACTATGTTATACTGTTTCACTGAACGTCTCCCTTTTGAAACCCTACCATTGTCTCCATCATAATGCTTCCCTGTATCCACTTTACCTGTCTTGTCCTCTATGATTTTCCTGGACTCAATTTTAAGCCATCCTTAGCAAGAATTTGAAGGAAATATTTTATACAATTCTCAGCTAACCCAAAATAAGCAGTGCTTTCCTTGACTTTATTCTATAGTTTCTTCTGCATGTGGACCTCTAGAAAACTCTTCCATTTGGGTTTCAGAAGGGCATCTTTAGCTACTATACATCTGATTTGATGATTTCCAAATTCAATAGATTTTAAGTTAAGTAATAAGAGACAGAAAATTTTTGACTCATTTTTGAGTATTCCATTTATAAATTAATTTTCTAGTAATTGTATTAAACACACCCACATACTGGTACATGGCGTTAGTGAAAGAAAGAAAGCTAAAGTGTTAGTTCCTCAGTCTTGTCTGACTCTTTGTGACCTTACGATCTGTAGCCTGCCAGGTTCCTCTGTCCATGGGATTTTCCAGGCAAGAATTGAAGGGGGTTGCCATTTGAAGGTGGTTGCCATTTCCTTCCCCAGGAGATCTTCTCAAGCTGGGACTTAAAATCTTGGAGGAATCTTTATTTTTTTTAAATTTACATCTATATTCACTGAGGTATGAATATTTTCTGTCATAAAACTTTTTGTTTCTGCCCTCACTTTTTGTGCATGTACGATATGCTTGGCCTCCCTGTCTACTCGCACTTTTCAACCCAACAATTATCATTAATTATTCATTAAGGTAGTTAATATTTACTATATACTTAACTTCACTTGTTTTACTATTTCATATGTATCAGCCTTGTCTTCAGAGCATGCACAAGCTCCTCAGATATAAGTACATAATATATCATTACAGTTGTTCAGTCTACCATTCTGTGCATTCAGTACTAGATAACTGTAGGTATGAATAGAAACATAAATCACACACATATGCTCAGTTTTCAGAGATGTCTACAGCTTTTTATGAATTAAATAATATTTTTTTCTAGATCTGGAATGGCCAAAAGAAACTGAATTAGTATTTTTTTGTTACTAAATAATAGCCAAAAATTTATCAGGCATAATTGTTAGGACAAAGAGAGCTGTGCTTAGATTTTCCAGTAGGGTGTATCTTTGCTAGTTACTTGATTAGAAACAAAGTTGTCCCTTCTGGACAGATAAGTCTGAAAAACAGATCAGCTTTGAGTGGGTTCAAGATGAAGTAATGGGAGCAGAGATGGACTTTTACCCTCAGAGGTTCTGTCCATAAGATGCTGTGGCGCAGTGCGCATACTGCATGACTGTGCAGACTAGTCCTGGCTTTAGGTTACAGACCAACAGACATCTTCAGTAAAGAGGTGAGATTTTAACACCTTGCATAAATAATTCCTGTATATTAAGCACTTATTGGATTTCAATGCCTTATGTGAATTAATTCATTTAGTACTTATTCCTGCTGAATGAATCTATATAAACCCATTTTATCTGTGTGGAAATCAAGGCACGAGAGGTTAAATAACTTGCTCAAGGTCACACAGCTTTAAAATGGTAGTATGGCATTTCAAATATATGCAGCCAGATACACAAAGCATGTTCATGAACACTACACTGTCTCTCAACCAATGAATGGAATTGAAATAAATGTAAGAAAATGAGGCTACTGAAAAAGGGATAATAAGCAATAGGTAGAAGGCATTTTTAAGTCAATAAGCTCACATTGTGAAATATCCACTAAAAACATCATAGTATTGAGAGAATATTTGCTTTTTTTTAAAGATGAAAAGATGAGAAACCCTTCTATGAGTTTTAGATAAAGATCTTTAGAGTTACTATATTGGGCTAAAATCTTTTCTCCAAAGATGAAATCCAAAAAGGAGCTAGCCCTTTGATTTTGTTTGTAGTTTTGTCACTGCCAATAATTTTGGTCTCCAAGCAGTGAAACAAGTAATTCCACAGTGCAATCTTTGTTGTCTGTAGGTACTCATTTTCTTAATTGCAAAGAAAATTATTTTAAAAGTAATTTTTCCCTCAGAAGCAATTCCAAGAGTGAAGATTAATACATAGAGACAGTGTGGTTCAGTTAAAAAGTAAATAAAATGACAATAACTTTTAAAGGAGAATAAGTGAAAACAGTTAAAAGTCAATTTATTTAATTACTAGGAATTGACACCAAAGAATTCATGCTTTCTAATTTTGCCACTGGAGAAGACTCTTGAGAGTCCCTTGGACTGCAAGGAGATCAAACCAGTCAAGCCTAAAAGAAATCAACCCTAAATATTCATCAGAAGGACTGATTCTGAAGCTGAATCTCCAGTATTTTGGCTATGTGATGCGAAGAGTCGACTCTTTGGAAAAGACCCTATACTGGGAAAGATTGAGGGCAGGAGAAGAAGAGGGTTACAGAGGATGAGATGGTTGGATGGCATTATTGACTCAATGGACATGAGTTCAAACACACTTAGGGAGATAGTGAAGGCGGGCCAAGCCTGGTGTGCTGCAAATCCACAGGGTCGGAAAGAGTCAGATATGTTTAGCAACTGAACAATAACAACAACAAAGGATTTTATTATCCATTTTCAGCCACATAAACAGACAAAAAATAACCTGTTTCCAGTTCACATATTTTCTGATCTGATCATCTTAATTTTTGAACACAGAGTTATGATACAAGTAGGTTTTGACAGTGCAGAGTTACTGCTCTTGTAGGTTTGGGAAACTAGCACAAGATTCCACTTTAACTGTGTCGTTCTGTCCTCAGGGAGAGAGAGGTCAGTACATAGCTAACTCCAGATCAATGTTATCATTCAATACGAACACAAACTCATGGGCTACAGGGCTGCCAAGCCTGCCCTATCTCATCTGAGACTTTCTGTCTGATTTGACAATCCTCCTGAAGACTGGCTCCTCCATTAGAACCTTTGCCTCCATGAAGTCACTGTTGAGATTCAGAATGAAGGAAGCACTGATGTTTCTGGTGCCATTCTCCCTTGTCTACATCCATCATTAAGACACAAATAAAGCCCCTATTATTATTTAGTAATTCTTACCTAGCGAACAACGTTGCTGCTGCTGCTAAGTCGTTTCAGTCGTATCCGACTCTATGCGACCCCATAGACGGCAGCCCACCAGGCTCCCCCATCCCTGGGATTCTCCAGGCAAGAACACTGGAGTGGGTTGCCATTTCCTTCTCCAAGCGAACAATGTACTGTACACTTAAATAATTTAATTCTTGAAGAATATTTGATAATTTATCTCTGTTTTACAGCCATATGAAACAATATGGATGTCAGGATGCAGTGACTTGCCTAAGGCCATAGTGTCAAACAAGGAATTTACATTAACTTTTACATTTAATGTGCAGATGAATCATCTAAAGCTCTTCATAAAATGAAGATGCTGATTCAGAGGGTCCAGGTTTGGGTTTGAAATTTCTAACATGACCCCAGGTAATGTTCTTATTCCTGCAGTAAGTTTTTCTTGGGGTGAGGACTGTAGTCCTTACACATTGATTGCTCTCCTATGAGGATATGTAAACAGTCCCTGGGCTTTAAGTTTCTCTGAAACCATGAAAGAAGAGGTAAGTGTATGAGCTCTGCCATCAGACTTGATTTTCTCTTCTATATTTGAAATGTAGTAACTATTTTCACCTTGAAGAAATCACTTAAACTCTCAAATCCTCAGTTTCTTCATTTGTAAAGCAGGAGTTCTAGTAGAACTATTTTACACCGCAGATATAGAGATCAAATGAGAAAAATCTATGTAAATAGAAACACACTTCCTGGCATAGAAAGTGTTCAATATATATTAACTTATATTTTTAATTAAAAATAATAGCTTAGAAAATTCAAGAAGTGGCACCTTCAACTGAAATCCCTCAACTCATATAGCACTGTATCATTTGTCTACTGTTAGGGAAAATATCACCATGAGTGTGGCCATTTAAAACAAGACAACTTTATAACTGGGCCATTTCTCCCGGCCAGGATTTTGGTACATTTTATCTGGGTCTTCTACTCAGAGACTAAAACGGCTAAAATCAGAGTGCTCATCAAATACATCCTCACCTGAAGGCTTGAATAGGAAATGCTCTATTTTAGGAAAATCCATTTTCCTGTGGTTGTAGAGCTAAGGCCCACATTGTCCTACTAACTATCAGGGAATGACTGATTTCCTAGAGGCTTCTTTCAGGTAGTGCCCTGTCCACTGTTGTTCTTTAGCAGCTAAATTGTGTCTCTTTTGCAACCCCATGAACTGTAACCCACCAAGCTACTCTGTCCATGGGATTTCCTAGGCAAGAATACTGGAGTATGGGTTGCCATTTCCTTCTCCAGGGACCCTGTGCCCATATCAGTTCAGTCGCTCAGTCGTGTCGGACTCTTTGCGACCCCATGAATCGCAGCACGCCAGGCCTCCCTGTCCATCACCAACTCCTGGAGTTCACTCAGACTCACGTCCATCCCATATATCTCAGCAATAAAGAACCTCCTTCATGTGGAGCCTCTACCACACCTCAGATCTCTCTGATTCTCCCTCTGCTCCCAACCAGAGAAAACTCTCTGCTCTTAAAGGATGTGCATGAGTTCATGAAGTTGCTTGAGTTACATCCAACTCTTTGAGACCCTATGGACCATAGCTCACCAGGCTCCTCTGTCCATGGGATTCTCCAGGCAAGAGTACCGGAGTGGATTGCCATTTCCTCCTTCAGGGGATCTTCTCAACCCAGCGATCAAACCTGCATCACCTAAGTGTCTGGCATTGGCAGGCCGATTCTTTACCACTAGCGCCCCCTGGAAAGCTTAAAAGATGTGTATGATGGAATACACAGTTGATCTATTTTAAGATCAACTGTGCAGTATACCAACTCACAGGAGTAAGATCTGTGAAAATCATAGTCCCCAGGATCACACAAGGAATGTACCACAGTAGGGGGGTAATATTGGGAGCCAAGTTAGAATATTGATTACTGCAAGCATAAAGAAGGCCACCATATAAATGAAGATTTGAAAACTACTTCACAAGTTAAAAAAAAAAAAAAAAAATTTAATGCAAAAAATATTAGGAAACATACATAGTTTGACATTTAGTATTTTAATCAGATATAAAGATCTTTTAAATAAGTTACCACTTAATCTCAATATTAGAGAACAGTTGAGAATACTCTATATTTTAGAAACATAATTTTTTGGAATGATATATTTTATGCACATTTGGGGTTTTGGAACAGATCCTGGAACATAAGATGTTTTAAACACTTGAAAATATCTAAAAATACTGAAAAAATTTTGCAGAAGGAAAGAAGTTGATATTGAATGAAGAGTATTACGTAAGCATTGTTAATGTGTTTAAAGAAATATGCTCCCAACAATAAGAGGTAACTAAGGCAACACTGATTTAAAAAAAAAAAAAATTACAGTCATGAGCTTCATGCATTGGTTTTATGAACTAAAACGATTCTCTGCCTTCTAGAATTGGAGAATATGCATTGACTCATTCTACCTTATGGACATTTCAGAGCTTTTAATCTAATAAAACCTATATGTCAGCCGATAGCATGTCAGGGTCTCATTACCCTGCTTTCTTGGTGCTTGATGTGGATGGTTAAGTCCTAGCCCAAATTTCCCCCTTAGGGTTCCCTGAGGTGGAGCTGCGCAGCTTTGCATCTTTACTTACTGACAAAAAGAGAAAAAAAGATAACATTAAATATTCTATTCCTGTTTTCAGTTAAGCATTCATGAAGAACGATGAAAAGTGGAGATTACGTGACAGGGCCTAAGGACTGTGCATGAAAAGCTATCTTACATGTCTCATCAGAAGTCAGTTTCTAGCTGTTTTAAGTAGGCAAGTGAGCTGCCTCTTTGTTATAACATCATTTAAGCTTACTCAGAGACTGCCAGCAAACAAGCTTAGCTTAGGTGGACCAACTAATAAAACCAAAGTAAATTTAAATGGTACTTTCATGAGAAAAAAAAAATTATTGCAAAGAGAATTGACAGAGACTTTTAAATATAATTTAGTTAACATGATTTTACTATTAAATGATTTTGGCCTAGGAAGACTTAAGAGACTTCAAAAGAAATAATTCAGGTTATCAAGTCTTCCTTGGAATAGATTATTTTATGGTGCTGCATCTACCTATGCTCAGTGAAGAAAATAAAATAATGGAGTAGTTTCTGTCTTAAGTCATTCAGGAAAAAGAAAATAAAGATCAAATGCATCATTAATTTAGCCAAAGAATAAATATGATAAAAAATACACACAATTTTTGCATAAAATAGTAAGCAGCCAGTTGGATTTTGCTATTATTTTAAAATTTAAAATTATTAAAAAAACACTTCAATAAACACTAGAAAATTAAGAAATTTTAAAGTAAAATTATAGCTGTGCTTCATGTCACATTGTCTTAGCCTTTTTGACATTTTAATTGCTGTGCCATTTTTCACTAAGGTGGCAAAGGTTTTTAACATGTGCATAACGTAGCTTGTGTTAATGTGTATCGATTAACGTATATGTGGAGATGCCAGCATGCTGGAATTTTCCCCACTGTGACCCATATCTCCACTTTTTTTTCCCCCTTTTAAATGAAGGAAAGAAAAGATGAAGTTTGAAAAATGTCTTTATGCTACTTGAACTCTAGTATTAATAGGTTAAAAAAAATGAGTTTAACAAAAGGAAGACTAGAAAGCATCCACTTCACAAACTTGTAAGTCTTTCATTTCTGTGTGGGAGACATTGTAGAAAAATCAATAACTCTCTTTGAGTCAAGTGATCTAGTTGTTTCCGAGAAATTTACATCTCCCTGACAGGCAGTTTGTAAGGTGTAGTTCACTTGGGTCACAAGAGTCAAGGTAATTTGCATCTTGAGCAATTTCTCTTTTTCCTTGTACCTGTTCTATGAGGAAGGAAGATTGAACTTGGTCATAAAGAGGAGCTCATTATGTCTTAGCTGAGAAGAGTAATTTTGTAGGTGTTCCTGCAGTGCAAGAGTATCATACAATGATAATATTTCCTCATAGATCTGCAGACCTACATATACACCAGGAAATGAAAGTAACATAAAGCTGAGGCATATTTGATGCATTTGACCTGACATTCACCAGATAAAATTGAAGTGTTCCGTCAAGGTCATTGGTGAAATCTGATCTCAAGATAGATATACAGATCATCTGCCAACAAATATCAAATATATAAGAGGGAAATATATAGGGTACTTCTTATAAATCTGAAAAAAAGACATATATTTATTCTGCCTTTTAAAATGTACAAGGTGTAAATTTCAAATAAATGTTTGTGTTATTACATAATAATATATGACATGTAGTTTTTTCTAGTTTGTGCAATAAGTTTAGTTCAAAAATAAATAGAAACCAAGAAAGAAATGCTGATATATTTTTGAATCAGAAATAAATGCAATAGCATTAACTTTAATTATATCTTTTGTATAGCTATTTGACTCTCACTTACTGTTAAATATGAGTCTATCTGGATGCCAATCTAAATAAATATTTGATATAGAGTTGAAAAACTACTCTATTTCAATGTTTCTTCTCCAGGATAAAGATTGCAATGAGATTCAAATGTATTAATATACATCTTGCACTCATGGAAAATAATGTCTAGCTGTAGATGAAACGTACTATTAAAACTCATTGTACTATATTCAAACCTGGTATGCTGGATCTGACATATAAAATAGAGCAAGTGCAACTTTAAAATGGTTTCTATATACTCATTGCATAGTTTTTCTCTTTACAATATGAGCTAAATTCTCCTTTCAAAAAAAAAAAAATTCTGTTATTTAGGCACCTATGTTAACCCAGAAAATCTATTTGATACCATTGAACTTGAATACTAATAACCTTGGCCTAAGTTATAATTCCTGGAAGCAGTCTACTATATCTTACAAAAATGCCCTGGCAGGGTATTGGTCATAGGCACCATTTAGAGAGAAAAAATGGCTTTATTTATTTCTTTCATGCATAATTCCCCCATTATTTTTGCATATAATAAAATAGATAATATTTACTGAGTACTTATCACAAGTCGCTTTCACTTTTTCACTTTCATGCATTGGAGAAGGAAATGGCAACCCACTCCAGTGTTCTTGCCTGGAGAATCTCAGGGACGAGGGAGCCTGGTGGGCTGACGTCTATGGGGTCACACAGCGTCGGACACGACTGAAGTGACTTAGCAGTAGCAGTATCACAAGTCAGATGTCATGTTAAGTGAGGCAATGCATTTTTGGTTAGTCTACAGAAAACCATTCTGAGGTTGGTATAGCATGGCTCCCTTTCACTGAAGGATCCATTCACGAGGACCGTACATTTACACAATGAAAGATTAATTTCCCACAGGTGCAAATAACAAGCTGAGTAGGTGTGTTCTTTAGAAATATGCTGATAATTTGGCTTTATTTAGAGTATTTCTAAATCAAGTGCCTGCAGTATTCCATGTGCTTTTTTTGGGGAAGGGGAGATTTTTTTTTTTTTTATTTTTTCAGCACTGGCCCTTGTATATCCAATTTTAATATCATTATGACAAGGTATACTTTTTTTTGGATGATCACAATGCATACTAAAATAAAAGCATAATAAGCACAAGCACAGTTGCTTGCAGATGTTCTGATACATTTAAGCAACTGCCTAATTCACTACATATTGACAAATTAGCACTAGTTATCATTTTTATTATCAAATGTACTATTGCTACATAAAAATAATGACAGGGTTTATAATGGTGCCTCCTCAGTTTTGAAAATGTGTGACTCAATAATAGCTTTACATGTATTATTTTGAAATTTGCATGCAGAAGGATATTGCATTTTTAAAAGTTTGATCACAGTCATATTGCTAACATTGGTTTCCCTAGGTTTTTGAACACACAGATTCATTAAAAGGTCCGCAGATTTCTCAAAATGAATCTGACAGCAGCAGCAAATTTAAGGGGAAAAATAGAGGAGGAATGCTATAGGCAAGACAAAGACCTAGTAACAAATTATCTGAAAGAGAAAGAAACTATCTGTGCACTCCACTCATCAAGGCCAGGGGAGAGAAGGGACAAGATAGGATATATTGACAATGGTGCATAAAGAAAAAAAATAAAGTACACCTTGGGTATTGTAAATTTAAAAAAAAAAAAAAAAAAAAAATAAAAGATAAAGAAAATACTGCTATCCAATAATAAATACGGTAATTTATTATTCAACTATCTCCATGATGAAAATGACTAATTTGCTATGATAAAACTTATTAAGATAATGAGGATATGGCTATGATTATGCACACTCATGCTGAGAAAAACCTCATTGTTTTAATGAGAAAATGGCGCATAGGTGTAATTTTGTTGAAAACTTATTTTTTTGGTACAGGAGTATTTTTTTCTCCAGATATATTAATCAAAAACATATTATCTCTTTTCTGATCTATATTTATGGCCTGTATAATACAATGGATTTTCTCTGGCAACTCTCTAACATAATCACTGTTGATAAACTTATTGATCATATTTTTTACCCACCAAATACAAATTTTCACCATAATGCATTTTATCTATACTGCATATATTTACATACTGAATAACTATTACAGAAGACATTCACCTGGGCTTTTGTCTGGTAAACAATGGCTTATCTATTTAGTTCAAACACTTAAACTTCCTTGTAGCCTATTTATTGCTAAGTGTCTTCAGCTGTGTCTGACTCTGTGCGACCCCATAGACAGCAGCCCACCAGGCTCCCCTGTCCCTGGGATTCTCCAGGCAAGAACACTGGAGTGGGTTGCCATTTCCTTCTCCAAGCCTATTTACTACATAAGTATAAATGTACTGGAATTAATTTTACCATGAAATAAAATTATTGCTTCTTTCTGGAAAAGGCAGGTCAAGGTACAAGGCCAGAATCAAAAGACTGGCAAAATGCATACATGTGTGTGGGTATGCATTTTATTATCACTTAATCAAATATATTAGACACAGCAAACAATATTAGATGTATAAGAATGAAATGTGTTAGTCAGTGAAAATTAGAAAATTATAACCCATCTGTTGCTCTTCTGTCCTAGCACATCTAAACAGGTGTGTGTTCCAGAGGATTCTACAATTCCTCAAAGAGTTTTCATTTCAGTAGAGTGTCCATCATTTGGCACATAGAGTTAAGACTAAAAATAGGTTCAGTCTGATAGCAATACCTTTATAGAAGGCATTTTTTTTTTTTCTTACAGAAAAGCAAAAACAGAACAAATGCTTACTATTCTACATTGGATGTGTTAGATGTGTTTCCAAAAGAGCACTGGGGTAACTCCTTGGCTGGATATTTTCAGAAACTCAGTTTTTAATGCTTATGTTGAGTATTCACATAAATGATGTTTAGCAGGAAGAAATACACCAAGAAAACCATTCTTTCAAATAAGGACAGTACCCGTAGGAATTGGCATGACCTTAAACAAACAAACCAAATTGAACAGAAATACTAGTTGCCAGAAGCAATAAAAGATTAATGTTAGAAGATTCTTTGCAACTGTGTTTGGAAGAATTATCCATGGCTCTACATGGAGTCCTTTCCCTGCTCTTCCGCAAAGCACATGGCCCCTGTAATGCACACACTTTGTGACCTTTTGCTCAAAGTTTTAGGCTTTCATATTGCAACTCTGGGAAAAGATACAGCAAGAAGTAGAAGCACAGAATGAACTGTCATAAAAGCTTCACTATGTTCGCACTCTGTTCTCATTCATGTGTTTTATCTCCAATACTATCCACAAACCCAATGAACTTTTTGTTCACACTGTATGGTCCAGAATTTCCTTAAATCCCTTACTTTTGTGTCACCTGTTGTCTATTCTGGAAATTAAGGACAGAGATTTTAGATGATTTAAGAATCCTTAAGTAAATAAAATATTACTTAAAATATTAAAAATATTACTTAAAGTATTATTAAAATACTTAATATTAAAATACTTAAAAGAGAGCATGCATGCTGTAAGCATAATTAAAAACAAGTTGAAAGAATGACATCCAAGCACTTCAAGTGTGTTGGTTAACTGCAGTTGGAAATTAAATTTATAACTGAGATTCTGAAAGTTGAAATACAAGAAAAATGTGTATTTTTAAATAAACATCATGTATAGTCATTTAATTATTATGTTCATTTAATAAACATATTTATTTTTTATAGAATGAGGGGTTCACCTTCTTAAAACCTTTATCAAAATCACTTCATTTAATTATGATCCACATTTGACAAGGTTGACTATTTCCTTTTCCCTTACATGGCTTTCAATACATCACATTCTCTTCACCTTACCACACAGGTTGCTCCTTGACAGTCTGTTTTGTTGGTTCCTCCTCTTTGACCTTTTAATGTCATGTCTGAGGGCTATGTCCTTGGCCTTCTTATTTATTCTGTTCACATGTATTTGATTGAATTTCTTGTCTAGTGTCAGGAATTCAAATATCCTCAATACGATGACAACTTTCAAATAGACAATTTCATCCTAGAACTTCCTCCAGTCCTATGCATTTCACTCAATACAGACACTCAAGTATTAATTTCCTCCTCAATCTTCACCACTTGATTGTCTAACATGTATTTCAGACTTGTATTTAAAACTGAATTCTGCTCCTCCACCCTCCATGAAAAAAGTATAAGACCAGTAAGTTTAAAGTCATTCTTGAATCTTCTCTTTTTTTTGCAATCCGTGCCCATTCCATTACTGGAATGCTACCCCAAATATTCATAATTCGAAATTTTTCAACACCTTTGTTGCTATTGCCTGACACGAGCCACCAGTTTCTGTCTTGGTATTGCCATCTGCAACAACACCGAGGATTCGATTCTCAAACGTGATACCTGTGAGTTAGAGATTTGATTCAGTGTCAACCTT
The DNA here is from genome assembly GCF_027580195.1 of Bos mutus. Classification (NCBI taxonomy): domain Eukaryota; kingdom Metazoa; phylum Chordata; class Mammalia; order Artiodactyla; family Bovidae; genus Bos; species Bos mutus. The sequence continues at coordinate 50,983,338 of NC_091636.1, read as the reverse complement.
ACTAATAATTTCAAGGATACAAATAAGCAAGAGATACAGGTGGATCTGGGAGAATATGAGGACCCCTAGTGGGCCTCCATATGTTATTTTTTCATCTAAGCAAATGTGTTCGTTTTATGAAACACACGGGCTTCTTAACGAAGTATCCAGTCACTTCATACACACAAAAAGAGCCATGTAGATTATGGAACATCCTCATTTCATATTCTATCATTGTATAAGTCACATTATATTATCCAGGACATGATATCCAATAAATTTATTGATTCCAGGTGTGTTTACCAAAGTAATAATACAAGAAGTAAAAATCCCACCAAAACTTCCATAGTAAGGACAGTCCTCCTGGTACAGATCATTTAATTTAACTGCCAGGAGGTCTGTCATTGTCATGTTTAATAGGAGATAGCCTCCTCGCTGAATTTGTCTCTTCCCCAGGAGCATCGCCTGGGTGAAGGGAATTAATTCACTGTAGACTTGCTGTGTAAACATTTATGTCTCACCTCATAACAGTATCTCTACTCTCACTACCCCCTCTCCACCTCATATTCTATTCTCCACACAGCAGACAGAGGAACTGGTCAGAATGTTGGTCTAATCATGTCATCCCTTTGCTCATTGTTCTGCAAAGACTTGACATTTCTATCAGGAGAGTCAAATTCCTGACAGTGGTCCCAAAGTCCCCACCTGATCAGTTCTTGTTATTTCTCTAAACTCACCCTCTATTCAACTCCCATTTACTTTCTCCAGTGCAGCCACCCGAACCTCTTGGACAGAATGTTGCCCACATTTGTCAGGCATGATTCTGCTGCTTTTCTCATAGATAAACACAAAGACAATTCCTTTACTTCAAGTCTTTGCTGGATTCACACTTTCTCAATGTGTGTGTGGATCTTATTTAAAACTGAAATTACCTATCCTCTCCACCACTCTCATACACACACACACACAAACACACTTCAACTATTTGTGATCTATCTTTTTACTGTGCTTTACTTTTTTACCTTATTAATGATCAATTATTATTAATGACTATTTCCTGCCTTACTTTGCTAGAATGCCAATCTCAAAAGAGCAAGGGTTTTTATCTCTTTTGTTCACTGATGTAACCCCAACACTGAGAAAAGGACCTGATATATAGTAGATGCTAAATATTTCTGAAGGAATACATGACTGCACCAGGAATGTATAGCTGCTAATTTTAATTGGGTATCTGGTCATCCTTTGACTAGAAGCTAATGTTTTCCCTTGTTTGTATCACATTGCCTGATAGTTTGTTGAGATCATATCTTTTCCCAGAATAATTTTCATTGAAAATACATCTTCTCTTTCTAAATATTTAAGAAGCAAATAACCAGATTAAGATCATTCAAGTATTTTTGCTCAAAATATATAAAGGGTAGGTTAATCAATAACTCTAGAAAACATTCATTTTTACAATTATTCACTGTCGAGTCCTTTATTGCACAATTTTGATAAATTATATTAAATACATATATTAAAAATATTTAACAGGTATAAAATATAGTAAAACGTGGTAAAATAATTATATAGAAGACATTAATTTTATAGACATGCTGCTGCTCTAATTAGTATATTTAAGGTATATTTTCAGATCAATGTTTATATTTAAAAAAATTCTTACTTTTATAAGTGATCACAACCTGAAGAGAAAAGGTTAGACATTTAAAAAGTTTTAAAAAATGACTGTAAAATCAACTTGAATCAAATCTAAGAAATCTTTTAAGTGACAAGTAATGCTGTCTAAATATCTTGAGGTTCAGAAGAAACTTGAATGGTTTATCCTCAACCTTTATGTTTCATATGGAAATATTTGGAAAGAAAATAACTGAGACTCATCAACTAGTCTAAAAAAAATCATCATTTACCCTTTGCAGTCATATACCTTTAATGGCATGATACATACCTATGAATGAGAAAAGAGAGACCTCAATTTGTTTAGATTAGGCACATTTCAATCAGCAAGAGAAAATGCATACTAGAATGGATGTGGTTTGTGGGACAAGGTGTTAAAATCTCTCCGTTTATATTCTGAGGGCTGCTGGTCACATGAATGATTTTAAGCGGCAGAATATATAAATGCCAATCAAGTAAATTACTCACGGAAAGCCCATGCCTTACTGAAAGAAAGATACCCCAGGGAACTAGAATGACCTTACACTGCCAAACCGAAGTGGATTGAAAAGTTTAATGCCATGGACAGATTTTGACAGTGGTAATGGTATTGGTGTCCTTGGCTTGTCTCTACTCTGGGGAACTATAAATTTAAAAGCTTTGATTTTTGTTTATCATGACAAGTTCTTCAAATATATTGCTCTTCAGACTCAATGGCTTTGGCATGACCCATTTCCCTTCTATAGGTCTGAGGTCAACCATAAGAAAATAAAACACGGCACTATCTTTAATGACATAATTTAAATCTTTAATTTTACTTTTAAACATATAAATACCATAAATTTATAGTGCTATAAACAGGTAATGACATCATGATGAAAACTAGATTTTTTCATTTTATATAGGTTTGGATATTTCCTTTTATAAAATATTTTGTATATGACTCCACTGGGTCTGGTTCATTAAAGACTTGAAAGTTAAGCTTTAAAAATCCATATTACATTCCTAATAGCTTTCCTCTGGCACATGAATATATATCTGACCCAAAATATATCTGACCCAAAGGGTGACATCAACCTTTCCTTTCTCAATCATATTGACTTCTCTCAATTTCTCGTCATAACACCATCATTAGAGTGGATACTTTTCCATTGTTTCTAAAGGTCATCATTGTGCTCTCAATACATATAACTGTCAGGAGTGGCAGCTGAACAAGGACAAAAGAATTCTTATGTCACTAAGGTGGGACACGGAGGACAGACAGAAGAGGGTGGAAGTAGTTTATTCATTGTAGGTTCTGCACCAGTATCATCATTGTTCTGGTTAAGCATGGCTCTCAGCTGTATGGAATGAGCGTGCTGTAAGTGTACATCCATGGAGATTATATGTGTATTTGTAGGTATGTATTAATTTTGAATGGATGGCAATTTAAAATTATGTGATTTTTTTCTTCCATCCTACTTTCCATTACATCACTGGTCTCTAAGCCCACTGTGTTCAGTTGCTCACTCATGTCTGACTCTTCGAAACCCTGTGGACTGTTGCCCGCCAGACTCCTCTGTCCATGGAATTTTCCAGACAAGAATACTGGAGTGGGTTGCTATTTCCTCCTCCAGGGATCTTCCCGACTGTGGATAGAACCTGTGTCTCTTGAGTCACTTGCATTGACAAGTGGATTCTTTACCACAGCACCACCTGGGAAATCCCAACATTTATGGCCTATTCTTTTAAATTCTGTTTGATAGAGCTTCATTTTCTGACTAACATGATATCCTCTATTTATATAGTGATTGCTCATATATTTTCCTGTCATCAGAAATCTTACATGGACTTTGTTATCTTGAAGGAAGCCGTCATTTAATTTCAAAACAGTTTATTTAGCATGCATTATTATAGAGCCAGTTGAAGACAGATGGATACAGACATAATACTATTCATGTTTGTTTCTCTCCCATTTCCTTTTTATTCTATATAAACTAAAAGTAAAGGAGGAAACTGGCTTTTGTTTGTGTGCTTTTCATTTTTCCATTTCTCTCCATCCTGGCTCTCCTTGCAGCTTTCAGATACAGACACATTATCTGTGCCGCACATGATTCAAGTACTGTTATGAGTTATGTGGTACAATGTCTGATATATGTCATATAGAAAAATAGAGGGTCTAATGCATTCCTTCAAAGAATAATCAAAGTAAATAATGTGTGCATGAAGCATACACTGAACAAATAAATACCACAAAGAGACAGCAGTCCTTGCTGTGGGGCACGCATCTTCCCTGGTGACCTCCCATTGACAATAATGACGCTCCACTGAGGAAGAATAAGGATCCTTTCTTATGTCAGACAAAAAGAAAGGACTCCTATTTTGGACACATTTCATTTGTTCTTTTTCTATCTGTCCCTCTGTCTGTCCCGCCAAGCTCTGTGACTCTTGTCTAATTCACAGTCTGTTTCCCTCCTGTTTGTGTCTGTCAGCCTTCTTTGTCTCTTGCTCTCTGTTTTTTCTATTGTGTTACTCTTTGGCTTTTGCTCTTATCCTATTTTCCTGTTTTTTCTCTTTGTCTCTGTCTTTGTGTTTGTGTGTGAATGTGTCTCTCTTTACACACACACGCCTATACACTTCCTCATTTTCACTTTACCTTCTTCTCATATTTATATACAGAGAGATATAGATCCATAATTACCACCTTATAGGCTGAACTCATTACTGTTTTACTCTCTTGCCCAGTAAAATATCAGTCACACTATCCCACTTACTGAGCCAAATTTCTTCCTTACAGCCAAATTTCTTCTTACAAACTTCCTGAGTCTGAAGATGAACGGTCTTATCCACACTGATGACAGTATGCACTATATTTGCATAGCACCTTTTCAGTCAAACTGCTATGCAGCCTGCTTAGACCTCTGACTTCAAGAATGCATACAGAATTGTTTAACACAATGACCTTGACAAGCCTCAGAGGAAGTCTGATTCTGAGAAAATAACACCTGAAAGAAATTAATTTACATATAGCATTCCCAAGTCTAAATTATACCAATAGGCAGTTTTTCTCAGGGCTGAATCTATGCCTGCATTATATGGTGTAAAGAAAAAGAGAAAGAAGTGATTGTTGAAGGAAAATTACTAAGTGCATGTTAATATGTAATAATCTCATTTTATTTTCCATGTTAAATGTTTACCAAGTTATTTTTGCTTTATACATATTCTAAAAAAAAGTAAATTGCGTTGTTTGATGTCATAGATTTAGGAAGCAGTATGTTTGGGATTTAATTCCAGAACCATGGGTATTGAAAATATATTTTTTATCCTTATAAATATATCTCATCCAACAATCCCTACCCTATGCTTCCACATTCTTATGAATGTTTTATTTTTTGCTGTTGTATAACTTTACTACTTATTAAGTTGCACTGTGCTCAGTCATGTCCAAATCTTTGACACTCCATGTACTATAGCCTCCTCTGTCCATGGCATTTTCCAGGCGAGAATACTGGAGTGTGTAACCACTTTCTACTCCATAAGATCTTCCTGATTCAGGATCAAACCTGCGTCTCTTATGTCTCCTGCACTGGCACGTGATTCTTTACAACTGCACCACCTAGGAAGTCCCTTACTACTTATTAAAACCTGTTTAATTGAAATAGCCCACTAAGCCTTAATTTGACATTATAATCATTGTATTACTGAAATTATTAGTATTTTTTTTTCAAAAGCTAAATACAGTAAATTCTGAATGGGTGAAATACTTAGCTGGATAACATATGCATATGGGTAGACTCCTGAGTGTGACCAAAAAATAGTAAAAATGTTTTATTAAGTGACTGAGCAATAGACTGCCCTGTCTCTTTTGAAGATATTTCATTGAGGGCATTAATATCCAAAAGTGAAAAGAAATAATCTTTAGTTGTTCTGATAATCTAGGGATATCAGTTTTGGGGAATCAAATATATTGAATGATTCAATTAACCTCCAACATTCCATTTCGCTGACCTGTGCTGAGTCTCTAATATTTTTAGGCAATTTTACTTAATATATTTTATGGCTCACAGCAATCCTAAGTGGAAGGTGTAATGGATCTCAATAAGTGACTAAATTTGAGCTAGGAGGATTTTGTTATGTGTTCATAGTTAAGAAGGTGAGAGTTGGTAAATAAAGTGAGGAATATATATATTGACTTTCCACCAAGTCAATATTCTTTTCAATCCACTTTTGAACTGATGTTTCTTCATTGAAGGAATGTAGTTAGTTTAATGGGCTTCCCTGGGAGATCATCTGGTAAAGAATTCACCTGCAATGCAAGAGACCCAAGTTCAATTCCTGGGTCTGGAAGATCCCCTGGAGAGGGATAGGGTACCCAGTCCAGTATTAATGGGCTTCCCTGGCGGCTCAGGAAGTAAAAAATATGCCTGCAATGCAGGAGACCTGGGTTCAATCCCTGGGTTGGGAAGATACCTAGAGAAGGAAATGGCAACCCACTCCAGTATTCCTGCCTGGGTAATCCCATGGACAGAGGAGCCTGGTGGGCTACATCCACGGGATCACAAAGAGTCGGACATGCCTGAACAACTAAACACACACAGCACACACACATCTAATTAACATTGTGCAATCTATTCTTTGGTAGCAGAACACTAACTGAATCTGAGAACTGGTGGCACGTCCCTGGTGATAATAATAAACTTAAACCTAAGATTTTTTTCTAACCTTCAATTTTACTGAACCATACAATTAACATTTATCTTATTTTAGTCATTGTCAGTAACCAGGGTTAATTAAATTTTTAATTAAGCAGCAGTATAAGTTGTTAGAATTCATCAGACTCTCAAATCAAGAGGTTAGTAGATACATGCATAAAAAATAGATGCTGTTGGAGGTACATGCATACATATTTCTGCCTGCTTTAAGAGTTAAAATTAGATATGCTTACACATAATTTAGAAGGAAACAGTTTAAGAATATTCAGTCCCAAAACTAGCATGGTCCATTTAACAGCATCCTTGACAGGGAATTAGGACTTTGCTTCTATTCCTGGCTACATGCTAAACCAATCATCCGGGTTTAGCAAGTGAATCACTTGTTCTGTGCATCAGTGTTGTTATCTCTAGCACTGAGATAATAACTCTGACCTACCACACAGGAATCTGTAATGATTAATTGGATAATGTCCATTAAGTGTTCCTAGCTACTTAGAATAATGTGCTATATGGCTATTAAGCGTTGTTATTATAAGATGTTGCTCCAGTGTAATATCAGTGACTGACTGCTCCATGATTAGAAGGAAAATTACTTCCTCTGATAACATGAGCATAATACATATTGATTTAGAAATATATTCTTTGAAATACATGTAGACTTTGTGAATGAACTAAGCAAAGGATAGCATTCCACACTGTTTTTTGATTGTGTAATAGTGTTCATTATCAGACAGGCACTTTTGTAAGTACGTTACAACAATTCTGTGAATGTCAAGCTGGGCTCCTGATATTTAAATGGTTGCCCCAGAGTCACAAAACTAGTAAGTGATAGAGTCAGTGCAACATTTAGAAAACTGACTTTAGATTTCCCATGCTTGACCACCTCATTAAACTATGTATCTGTTATGTGTACATTTACATTATAGTTATTACTATGTTCAAGAAAGTGAATGTGTTTAGTTATATATTCAGTTCAGTTCAGTCACTCAGTCATGTCCAACTCTTTGTGACCCCATGGACTGCAGCACACCAGACTTCCCTGTCCATCTTCAAGGCCTGGAGCTTGCTCAAAGTCAAGTCCATTGAGTTGGTGATGCCATCCAACCAATATGTCTTCTGTTATCCCTTTCTCCTGCCTTCAATGTTTTCCAGCATCAGTGTATTTTCCGATGAGTTAGTTCTTCCCATCAGGTGGCCAAAGTATTGGAACTTCAACTTCAGCATCAGTCTTTGCAATGAATATTCAGAACTGTTTTTCTTTAGGAATGATTGATTTGATCTCCTTGCAGTCTAATGGACTCTCAAGAGTCTTCTCCAACACCACAGTTCAAAAGCATCAATTTCTCGGCACTCAGCTTTCTTTATGGTCCAACTATCACATCCATACATGACTACTGGCATAGTTTTGACTAGACAGAAATTTGTCAGCAAAGTAATGTCTCTGCTTTTTAATATGCTATCTAGGTTTGTCATAGCTTTTCTTCCAAGGAGCAAGTGTCTTCTAATTTTATGACTGCAGTCACCATCTGTAGTGATTTTGGAGCCCCAAAAAGGAAAGTCTATCATTGTTTCCATTGTTTCCCCATCTATTTGCCATGAAGTGATAGGACTGGATGTCATTATCTTCGTTTTTTGAATGTTGAGTTTTAAGTCAGCATTTCACTCTCCTCTTTCACCTTATTTAGAGGCTTTTTAGTTCCTCTTTGCTTTCTGCCATAAGGGTGGTGTCATCTGTATATCTGAGGTTATTGATATTTTTTTCCAGCAATCTTGATTCCAGTTTGCACTTCATTCAGCCCAACATTTTGCATGGTGTACTCTGCATATAAGTGAAATAAGCAGAGTGACAATATACAGCTCTGACATAATCCTTTACCAATTTTGAAACAGTTCGTTGTTCCATGTCTTGTTCTAACTGTTGCTTCTTGACCTGCATACAGGTTTCTCAGGAGGCAGACGAGGCGGTCTGTTACTCCCATCCCTTTAAGAGTTTTCCACAGTTTGTTGTGATCCACACAATCAAAGATTTTAGCATAGTAAATGAAGCAGAAGTAAATTTTTTTTTTTAATTCTGCTGCTTTTTCTATGATCCAGCAGATGTTGGCAATTTCATCTTTGGTTCCTCTGCGTTTCCTAAATACAGCTTGGACATCTAGAAGTTCCCAGTTCACATACTATTGAAGACTCACTTGGAGAATTTTGAGCATTACTTTTCTATCATGTGAAAAGAGTGCAATTGGGCAATAGTCTGAACATTTTTCTGCCTTTCTTTGGGATTGGAATGAAAACTGACCTTTGCCAGCCCTTTGGCCACTGCTGATTTTTCCAAATTTGCTGACATATTGAGTGTGGCACTTTAACAGCATTCTATTTTATGATTTGAAATAGCTCAACTGGTGTTCCATCACCTCAACTAGCTTTGTTCGTAGTGATGCTTCCTAAGGTCTACTTGACTTCGCACTTCAGGATATCTGGCTCTAGGTGAGTGATCACACCATCGTGGTTATCTGAGTCATTAAGATATTTTTTGTTTAGTTCTTCTGTGTATTTTTGAAACCTCTTTTTAATATCTTCTGCTTCTGTTAGATCCATACAGTTTCTGTCCTTTATTGTACCATTTTTGCATGAAATGTTCCCTTGGTATCACTAATTTTCTTGAAGAGATCTCTAGTCTTTCCATTGTACAGTTTTCCTCTATTTCTTTGCATTGATCACTGAGGAAGCCTTTCTTGCCTCTCCTTGCTATTTCTTGGACCTCTGCATTCAGATGGGTATATCTACCCTTTTCTCCTTTGTCTTTAGCTTCTCTTCTTTACACAACTATTTGTAAGGCATCCTCAGACAGCCATTTTGCCTTTTTTGCATTTATTTTTCTTGGGATGGTTTTGATCATGGCCTGTACAATATTCTCAACCTCCCTCCATAGTTCTTCAGACACTCTATCAGATCTAATCCCTTGCATCTATTTTTCACTTACACTGTATAGTCATAAGGGATTTAATTTAGGTCATACCTGAGTGGTCTAGTGGTTTCCCCTACTTTCTTCAACTTAAGTCTGAATTTTGTAATAAGGGGTTCATGTCTGAGCCACAGTCAGCTTGTTTTTGCTGACTGTATACAGTTTATTCATGTTCATCTGAAAAGAATATAATCAATTGTATTTAGATATTGACATCTGGTGATGTCTATGTGTAGAGTCAATTCTTGTGTTGTTGGAAGGGGGTGTTTGTATAACCAGTGTATTTTATTGGCAGAATTCTGTTTGCCTTTGCCCTGCTTCTTCTATTTTACTGACCATACTTCCTTTTTTTCTTTCCCATCTTTGATATTCCTAACATAAGAATGAATGTATTTAAGTACTATTAATTTTAATATCCTAATGCAAAGCTTTACATATCAAAATGGCAGAAAAATTAGTGTATTGGATTCTGTGGCACCACCATGAATTGAACTTTCTTTTATTCTATGACTGAGGATAACTCACAACCAATCTTTCTTCATGCTCAAATGCATAAAGCATCCAAGATTCAATAATCAGTCATAATGACATACATCTTATGTGAATGTCCTTCTAGATGTCATATCAACATGTAGATTTCAACATAGCCACACACACACACAAAAAAAAAAAAAAAAGCAAAAGAATTCTACCTAACTTGCCTGTTCGCTTCTAGGCTTTGCTGCTGTCTAACATATTATTTACACTTTATTTTTTTTAACAGTTGGGTTTTAAAAATTTTATTAAGCACAGTTTTGGTGATATGTGTGTATACATATATACACATACACTGTATATGTGTTTATATATAGATATATATATATATTCAAACTAATATATGCATGCAGTGAAATGAAGTGAAAATTGCTGTCATGTCCGACTCTTTGCCACCCCATGGACTACAGAGTCATCGAATTCTCAAGACCAGAAAACTGTGGTGGGTAGCCTTTCCCTTCTCCAGGGAATATTCCCAACCCAGGGATAGAACTCAGGTCTCCCGCATTGCAGGTGGATTCTTTACCATCTGAGCCAACAGGCAAGTCCCAAATACATGCATGCATACCTATATATCTTACTTAATACTAGAATGACTCTAGGGAACTCTAAGTCTAAAAACCTTCTAATATACTTATAGCAAAGCTTTTGGGGCTTTACTTGGTTTTCACAACATTGGTTAACATTTCTTTTCTGTGAGATGGCAAGATATCATTTGTACTGCTTTTATTATACTGAGAGTCTTCTGTGTGCTGTAGCTATTCATATAATTATATTGCTACTTCTACTCAACTATAATAATAAAGGCACAACTAACATTTACATAATGTATAATTTCATCAGTCTTTTCCATGGTACAATAATTTTTTGCAGTGTTAATAGGTATCATATGATAACAGATTTCAGTTAAATAAATCTGGAGAATTCTAATGCTAACAAAATTGTAGAGCCTTTAAAAATTAATATGTAACATGCTACTCCAAATTGAAGGTTATAGTATGGTTACAGTGTGCTGCACTTTCCAAGTATATGTGAGCCATGAATCACTTTTTCCTGTTGATCTTATAGCAAGGCTAATGTTCTATAAAATATGTAGACAAAAGCTAGTGTCACAAGGTATAATCCATGAAATATTTTCAAAATACATTTCATTTGTTTTTCACCAACATTTGAAGTAGTTACGTGAAGAACCGGCATTACTCTCATTCTATGGATGAGGAATTTGAAATTAAAAATAGGTTTCATCACAAATTCAAAGCTAAAGTGGGCTCAGATTTTAACTAAATCCTGTGGTTTCTTCATTAGACTACTCTAAAGACAACTCCATTTTCTTTTTGCTTCCTTCAGTACCATGGGAGCACCTTTCACATTGTAAAGACTAAAAAAAAACTTACTTCAAATTTCATTTAATAGCAAAGTAATATTAAAACTAGAAACATGCAACAATAAGTATCACTGTGTAGCTAACATTTTGTTCAAATATTGATATCAGAAAATTGCTTTTGTTTGATTAGTTGAAGATACTATGGCATTTCCCAAAACTTGTGAAACCAAAATTAAGTTCTGCCTTGTGCTGTGCTGTGCTTAGTTTCTCAGTCATGTCTGATTCTTTGCAACACCATGGACTGTAGCTCATCAGGCTCTTCTGTCCATGGGGATTCTCCAGGCAAGAATATTGGAGTGGGTTGCCAGGCCTTCCTCCAGGGGATCTTCCCAACCCAGGGAATGAACCCAGGTCTCCCACATTGCAGGTGGATTTTTTTACCATCTGAGCCACCAGAGAAACCCAAATTCTTTTTTATTTTCTATCAAACAGCAAGTCTAGGATTTAGTTAGAAATAATATGTAAATCATGGATTGTAAAATCTGTTCTGACACAGCTCTAGGTAGGAAATGGGATGATTAATCCAGACCTTAATGAATATAAATGGAGTTCTACCTGGTCTATTAAGTGAACCACAGGAATTAGTCAATATCATTTGTCTTGGAGATAAGTAAGGATTAAGCCAAAGTATACTTTAAAAGGCTATATTAATATAGATTTGTAATTAATAATAATTCCCCCACCCTGCTCATTAATAATAAAAATGTTAAACAATGCATTTTATACATACACATAATCACATTTATACCTGGTGTTAACTCATTTTGAAAAGCTGGAAGTTTTAGTCAAATATTATAAAATACATTAGTTATAAAATAAATTTTCTATTTTATGGGTTTAAGACACTGGGAAGCATCTAGGAGCTCTGATGACTAGTTTCTTCATGATCATTCCCTTCTTTCTATAACGTTATTGTTACAAATGATTTATATCTAATTACCCAGAATTACATTGAAAATTTCAACTCAGTATTGATTAAAGTATATATTAAATGATTAGCACTTATTTCTCAATCAATTAGACATTTCATATAAGAGACAAAAATCTTTGGCATTGTGAATTATGTAGAAGATAAATTCATTTATTACTTTGAGGGTGAATAGATTCTCTGATTAAACCTGATTTCAAAGATTGTCAGTATTTTTCTACCCATTACTTGTGATAATATTAAACAGAAAAATTGAATGTACAGCCAAATTTTCCTCTGTACAAGTAGTGAGCCATCTATCTACTGTCAGATTTTGGAAGGAAAAAATGTGTTTACAGCAAAGAAAATGTAGCAGCTTCTTCTGTGTCTATTAGGTTTCTCTGTTAAATTCTGGAATAAAAATTCAAGATCAAAGGAAAAGTTGATATAAAGCTATTGGAAAACCTGAGAAAGGGACAAAATACATATGTTTCTTTGTCTATTTTCTAGGTTTAAGCTTTTCTCAACATCAGAAAAAAAAAGATTAATAACTAAAATCAAAGAGACTATGGTGTTATTAGAAAAATGCAGCAAAGAATTTTTAGGTTGAATGATACACTCCTGACAAGAACTTTGTAGAGGCAGCATCCATGTAGGTCAAGTTGCAATGGGAAGTGAAAAAGCCAATGGGAGAATGAAATCTAATCAGGCTAGGGAGAGACAAATCTGGATATCCCTGGAGGTTCATTTCCTTCACACTCTCAGTGATTTAGCAAACAACTGGTTCAGCTCATCTCAACTAGCTCAAGAAAAAGTGAGGCAGAGCTCAGGCACTTTGTCCCTTTAACTGGGCTGCTTCCTTAACCAGGAAACATCAAACATAACAGAATTCCTAGATGCTTTGCTCCCTTCCCCTAAAAATACATGGACCATTACAGGAGTGTTTTTTTTTCTGAGTCTTTCCTGGAGTTATTTCAGTTATATCTGATCTTAGCTAGTCTCTATGAATTATTGAGAGATCATATAAGTCAGACTATTTCTTAGCTTGTAAATCAATGTTTTAACCAAATAATAATTTATATGTATACATAATTGTATTCTACATATAAATATACATATATAAAGTATATTATATATATATATATATATACATATGTATATCACATGGTGTTGTTCATGTGTGTGTCCAAGTCTCCTATATTATAGGACAACATTCCTATATCTAAATGTAGTAGTAAAATGGTGACTTTTTATATTAAATGAAAATGTAATTTTCTGTAAATTCCTTCACTGTGTTCTTTTTTTTCTTCTGGAAATATGTTGCAGAGTAAGTTACTATTGATGAATATAGAGTATTTTAATTAATGTGTTAGTTCTAGAAGGTCTTGTAGGTCTTCATAGAAACGTTCAGCTTCTTCAGCATTACTAGTCAGGGCATAGACTTGGATTATTGTGATATTGAATGGTTTGCCTTGGAAACAAACAGAGATCATTCTGTCATTTTTGAGATTGCATCCAAGTACTGCATTTTGGACTCTTTCACTGACTATGATGGCTACTCGATTTTTTTAAGGGATTCTTGCCCACAGTAGTAGATAAAATGATAATCTGAGTTAAATTCACCCATCCCAGTCCATCTTAGTTCACTGATTCCTAAAATGTCGATGTTCACTCTTGCCATCTTCTGTTTGACCACTTCAAATTTGCTTTGATTCATGGACCTGACATTTCAGGTTCCTAAGAAATATTGCTCTTTACAGCATCGGACCTTGCTTCCATCACCAATCACATCCACAATTGGGTGTTGTTTTTGCTTTGGCTCCATCTCTTCATTCTTTCTGGAGTTATTTCTTCACTGATCTCCAGTAACATATTGGGCACCTACCCACCTGGGATAGTGTCCTACCTTTTCGCCTTTTCATACTGGACACAAGTGAGCAATGGAACAACAACAAACAACAACGAATCTAGTTGGTTCTTCATCACATAACTTATTGATCTTTCCATTAGACTTCATCTATGCATTACTAATACCCTACTCCAAGTTAATATGACTTTTGGCTTTGGTTGCATCCTACTTGGTTCTCCCTGCTTCCACTTTCCCTCTTATCAAATCAAATCTCTTCTATAAGAAAGTTGAAGCAATTTAATCAGATAAGACCACCACCTTGTTAATTTGCCTCTGGGAATCCCCCTGTAGAACCTGTTGCTTAAAGAGCTTTGCCTCTCATAAAAGCCCCTGTCCCATGAGTAGAGTCCACCTTCTCCAGTTGCTCCAAAATAAAGCAAACTTTCCTTTCTACCAACATTTGTCTCTTGAGAATTGGCTTTTGAGTGATTAGCAGCTGAACCTGGGTTTGATAACACCACCACAGCCAAGCACTTAGGCTTACACATAACTTATAAAGAGGTTGCTTCATGTGTTCTTTTCTCCAAAAAGTGTCTCTAGAATTTTCTCTCTCAGCTTTTCCTACTCTTGGTAAGATTTTAAGATAACACAGAGATCATCTTAACTGGTTAAAAAGTAGCTAGCATTAATAAACAGCTCTATCAATTCCTAATGTCAATGATGAAATGGATTTTGTTATGTTCAAAATAAGAATAACAGGCAAAAGGAGATGTTAGTAGCACCTCTGACAATGAAGGAAAGAAAATGATCTGACTCCTGTACACGTTTCCAGCTATCTCCTTCTGCTCTGGCTTACTTCCATATCATGCTCCAAACACCAAAATATTCAGGATGCCAAAAGATAATCCTGAATATTTAAGGCTTTCTCTAATCTCTGTAGGTTTAATTGGTCAGGCTTTTCTGCCTAACAGAATTTTAACACCTTTCATTTTCTCTGGCTAACTTCTACTAAAATTTCAAACCAGAGCCCAAAGTTAAACTCTTCCAGATGGCTACCTTCACCCCACTAGTCCAAATGAGGAATTATCCATAGGAAAGTGGACTCAATTCAAACATCATGAATATCCTGAGATATCATTAACTTAATTATTCACATACTCATTAAAGCCTTCTTTGGGTTATTGGGATATGTTATTGTTATAAAGAATATTACTTATCCTCAGAATTATAAATAGCTACATTTATGAACAGTAATTTTTTTCAGGAAAATTTTCTTTTTTTTTTTTTAGACTGTTTATTTCTGTAAATTTTATTTGAAAATTTTCTTAAATGTCTATTTTTCTGGTGTATAAAACTTTTTACACTATAATCAGCAATGCAATGAAGTGAACATTTCATTCATACATCTTTGTACCTTTTTTAAATTATTTCCATAATTAAGCTGAAATTATTGGATACGTAGTGTTAACATTTAACACACAGTGTCAGGTTGCCATTCTGAAAGTCTGTGCCAATTTCTACTCTTACTGATAAGCCCATGGAGTTGTACTTTGCTCCCAAATACTACAAACTCTGAGTATTATGAATTATTTTTAACTTCACAATGGTGGTGGTGTTTAGTCACTAAGTCCTGTCTGACTTGTGACCCCATGGACTGTAGCCTGCCCTGCTCTACTCTATCCACGGGATTTCCCAGGCAAGAGTACTGGAGTGGATTGCCATTTCCTTCTCCAGGGGATCTTCCCAAGCCAGGGATAAGACCTGGGCTTCTTGCATTGCAGGCAGATTCTTTACCAACTGAGCCACCAGGGAAGCCCCAGCTTCACAACAGTGAGAAGCAATCTGGACTGTTCTGTGGTTCTTTATTACCAAAAGAAGACTGAGAAAAAAAAAAAAAAAAACCTTCAATTATGAATTGGGATTAAAGGTATTTTTCTT
This sequence comes from Bos mutus, assembly GCF_027580195.1. NCBI lineage: Eukaryota > Metazoa > Chordata > Mammalia > Artiodactyla > Bovidae > Bos > Bos mutus. The sequence goes on along the minus strand of NC_091636.1, from coordinate 50,967,444 downwards.
TTCTAGTTTATTATATCTACTTTCAAATCTCATTTAACAAATAGGTTACAGTTTTATAATAACAGATGCAGTAAAATGATTTACATTTGAAAATCTCTGTGATAGTTTAAAAAGACAACTTTACACAATGGTTAAGATTGTGGTGGGGACTATTTGACGTGGGGACTCAAATAGACCTGAGTTCAAATTCAAACACAAGTTTTTGAAATATAGCTCATTATCAGGGATATAAGGGTGACAGTACCTACCCTCCCTAGGATAAAAATAATCTCATAAATGGTCTTAGAGAAGCATCCAATACATATTAGGCAGCTAAGAAATCATGGTAATGAGGAAGCCGATGATGACCATAGCTACTCAGATTACTCATTCATCAGTCCAAGATGGAATTCATCTCTCTGTGCTTGGACATCTATTCCTGGTGGTGCTTTCCTTCAAATTAATGAATCTAAAAGGAAACAAAACTAATTTGAATATGATTATTTGTGTTGTTATCAAATATGTGTTTACGACATCTTGTAGATATTCTTTGAAGCAGGTTAATTGCATTTATACAATAAGAAAAGATTTAGTACTATAAATAGAAATCATTTAAAGTTTTTCTGCAATTTGTCTTTAAAGTGTTTAATTGAAATTAAATGTACACTATGATATTTAGCTCATTATCTTAAAGTTGGAAGACAAATGTTTCAGAAGTTATTTTAATACAAATCTAAAATTCAACTTAGAATTTTTCCAAAGTACAATATATTAAATCTAAAGATTGTTAGCTAGAAGTTTTTAAAAAATGATGGTCTGTGGTAACTGCTGTGTGCTAGAATGTTTTTAAAAATGTTTTGCAATTTGATCATGTTAGCATTCCCACTGGATAAAAATCAATTGTGCTGCAAAATTAAACATGGTCATCATAAACAAGTTCAAAATAAACTCACACCTAAGTTAAATGATTAATCAAAATCTCCCTTCCATCTATTAATTGAGTACCTACAAAGTTCTAGACTTTAGAAGCTTAGGGAAGGAATAAGAGTGAGATAATTATGAGACCTGCATCTTAAAGAATGAGTAGCATTAGTTCTCTAAACAGAGTGGGCAGGTTTATCAAGCAGAAGAAGCAACAACCATATGTGACAGAGGGGAAGGGGAATTTAAGGTCAGAGGAACTTGGTTGGATGTAAGAAACCTCCCTTGGAAGACTGTGAGTCCAAGGAAGAAAGACAGTTGAGGATGGATTGAGATTTACTCTTGCTCACTTCCATCGTTAAGCAAGGAAACTGGAAACTCTCTGAGATTTTCTGTCTCTGAAACATCTGCTGTGAATGTGAATGATATCACAGATAACCTAGGAAATAACCTAGAACCTCGATTATTTGGCAACTTAGTGTTGCTACTTTTTCTATGTAAGACACCCCACAGTCACTCAATTTCCTCAGCTACTATCTTTCAGCTACTTTTTCAGGAGGTGACCTTTTCATCTACTTAGTGGAGAAAACTAAATATACACATAGGGAACTAGCCCACTTTCTCTCTCTCTCTCTCTCTTTTTTTTTTCTTCAAATATAGAAATTCACCTAAAACTATAATAAACTTTATTTTTTTTCATCTTAATAGATGAGTTATCTCCTCTCCTATGTAAGACAGTCCTTTCATTAAAAGTTTTCGATACTTGATGGAAAATTTAACTTTTGTATTGGAGTTTCTTTTAGGGCATAAGTTATAGTTATTTGCTGCTGCTGCTGCATTGCTTCAGTCATGTCCGACTCTGTGCAACCCCATGGACTGCAGCCTACCAGGCTTCTCCATCCATGGGATTCTCCAGGCAAGAACACTGGAGTGGGTTGCCATTTCCTTTTCCAATGCATGAAAGTGGAAAGTGAAAGTGAAGTCGCTCAGTTGTGTCCAACAGAATCTATAACAAGGTTTACTGCTCTACAGCTGTTTTTTTCACATATACAGGGTTACAATTTTTGTTAGATATCCAATTTCACATAATTTTGGGCTGAATTATGCTTTCTCCCTTTTATGATTTTGACATCGATTTCTTAGTCAAATATTTTATCTGGGTATATAAATGCATTGAAGTCATTTAAACAAGTGAACAAACAGACTTTCTGATGGGTAGCATATCATTCTCTGTTCTCCCTCACAGGCAAAATATGAAGAAGCATTATATACTATCTGAATCTTCATTCACTTCTCTCACCAAGATTCTAAACTTTTTCTAACTTACCTTCAGGTTCCTATTACTTCAAATTGAAGTCGCTCAGTCATGTCTGACTCTTTGCAACCCTGTGGACTGTAGCCCGCCAGGCTCCTCGATCCATGGGATTCTCCAGGCAAGAATACTGGAAAGGGTTGCCATTTCCTTCTCCAGGGGATCTTCCTGACCCAGGGATCAAACCCAGGTCTCCTGCATAGCAGGCAGATACTTTAACCTCTGAGCCACCTGGGAAGCCCCATTACTTCAAAAGTTGTTGATAAAGTCATCCATACAGCTTGAGTGGACACATCTAATATACACTTGCAGAATTTTTTTGACCACTCAAGGTACTTGATCATTCAAGATACTTGGTTACTCCCTTCACCTTGAAATACTTCTCATATTTGTCACAGAGTACTCTCCTGTTTTTCCTCTTACCATTTTTCCCCACCACTCTTTTTGCAGTCTTCTTAGGTTGTATCATCTTCTATATAGACATTAGGTGATGAAATTCTCAAAGACTTGTCTTTGGCAATCGTTCCATGGAGATCTACATTATCTTTCTATATAATCACACTGATGCCTACACTTCTAATAACCACTTGTGTGCCAGTGTCTCTAAAATTTTTATTTATATGCTTATCTCCAGTATAAATCTTTCAGTGTTATTCTATATACTCAATGATTTCCTTACATTCTTTGACACCATCATGTTTTATGTTTCATAGGTGCATTGTATCTCAAGTACACAAAAGCAGACATCATCTTCTAGCCCTGTTTCTTCCTCTAATACCCACCTTCTTTCCTGGTCTCCATTTTCAAAGAATGGTACCTACATTCATCTATTTCTGCAAACTATACCTCTAGGAGTCATTCTTGATATTTCCCTCTCTTTGATTCTTCTCTTCCATTCAATCCATTAACAAGACCTTAAAATGTTTCCTCCATTCAATTCATTAACAGGTATCTTAAAATGTTTAGATACAAATTAAGAATCTGCTCCTAAAATACCCCTTAGGTTTTGCTGCTTCTCTTTATAATCACTACAATATGTATATCCTAAGCTATCTTCATCTCTTGTCAATACCTTTGGTTCACTCTCCCCATACCCACCTTGGCCTCTTCCAATTTGTTTTATAATCTTATCACTTTCCCTCTACACTTAAGCCTTCAACTTATTTCCTTTGAATCTAGGATGAAGTCCAAACTTATGGCTTAATACAGCCCTGAATATCTAGTTGCACTCATCTATTTGTTTTTTGTGTTCACATATACTGGCCTCTTCCCTTTTAAGGGATGTGCTCATTTGTCTATTGTGTTTTATATATATGACTTTTTAAAAAAAATGTAACCTGGCTTTTGTCACTCTTCAGATTTCAATTTGAAATCTCTTTGCCTGACTTGCCAGATTCCTCAGATCTCTTCAATATATGCTTCTAACATATGTTAGATTGTAATTTTACATTTGTTTGCTGAGTTATTTGATTGAGGTCTCTCTTGTCTACCCTTTAAGTGCTGCTTCAGTATCACTGTGGTTTCTTTGGTGCCCAGCCTGTTAGATAGTTCAGTCTCTATAAGTACTCACTGGAAAAAATGAATATGTTTTCTGTCATAAAGAAAGGTACCAAAGATTTTTTGTGTTTCCATACAAATTGTGAAATTATTTGTTCTAGCTCTGTGAAAAATACCATTGGTAGCTTGATAGGGATTGCATTGAATCTATAGATTGCTTTAATTAAAATAAATAAATTTATATCAAAAAAAGAAAGGTACCAAAGATTATGCAGGGTAGGAACACAGTTAATTTTGTCTGTTTGTTTTTAAAAATTATACACATCAGAAAATAAAAGAAACTGAAGGAGTGAGGGTGTTCTAAAGACAGGAGGATTGGTTAGAAGGTTATTGTAATTGTCTAGGCTCTTGCCTAGATATAGAATATTGACTAAGGCAATAGTGATTTGATTAAAGAGGAGGTGAAATTGTGAAATATTTATGAGACTAATTCATGGCTTGTTTCTTACTGGCTGAGTTGAGTCAGAGGAAAGAGAAGCCACAAGGGCAAATAATTATTCTTTTAAGTTATAATTATAGGGGGAGAGTGGAGGAGAAGGAACAGTTTGTGGTGAATTCTTAGTCAACATGTTACAAAGCTGAATTTAAATTGTTTGACAGGAAGAAGTCAGAGGGATATGGAGATAAAACACATTGTTCAAAGAGAGCAATGACCTGGTGAAACAAATTTGGGAGTCACTGATAAAAAGAGTAGTAGATAAAGCCATAGATGTGCTGAGAACACAGAGAGGCTGAGCCATGGAAATACATTTTAGAAGGAGAATGGAGGGATTTGAGCACGAGGAAATGAATATGAAATGACTAGCATATGTAATAGTTCAGACTGTAAAAACTCTGCCTGCAATTTAGGAGACCCAGGTTCGATTGCAGTCAGGAAGATGCCCTGGAGAAGGGCATGGCAAATTGCTCCAGTATTCTTTCCTGGAGAATTCCATGGACAGAGGAGGCTGTAAGGATACAGTTCATGGGGTTGCAAAGAGTCAGACATGACAGAGCAACTAACACATAAACAGCTTATGTAATAATTTCAGTAAACAGTTTCAAGAAATGTTCTAGGGAAAAGCTACATATCTAAAACTCTGTTTTCTTTATTTGATGCTGTTGTAAAAAATATCTTCTTATATATAAACTTTATTTTTTAAATTCTTTTGTTAATCCTGGGAAACTGGGTAAAACTAATTATTTTGAGAGTACATAGATTTGGGTCACTGATTCATTTTATTAACTCTGAGTGAATCTCAGGTTTCATTAAAAAAAATTGCAATTATTTTGACCCCTTCTTTACAAAGAGGTAAAAATCACTTTAAAATATTTAGCAGTATAGTACAAATTTATTGTCTGAAGATCACTGGTTTTCTATACTATCATGAAATTGTAGGCTAAAGATAATTGTCTCTTCAATCTAGTCTAATATATAAATGCTAAGGCTTTCAGGCTTTTTGATAGCATTATGTTGTTTGAATACTAGGCAGCTGAATTGTTTCTTAGAACCAAATCACAAGTGGCTCGGTGGTAATGAATCCACTTGCAATGCAGGAGATGCAGGAGACTTCAGTTTGATCCCTGGGTCAGGAAGATCCTTTGCGGAAGTAAATGGAAACCTGCTCCAATACTCTTGCCTGGAAAATCCCATAGACAGTGGAGCCTGGCAGGCTACAGTCCATGGGGCCACAAAGAGCTGGACATGAATTAGCGACTAAACAGCAACAGTATAAGTATAGACAGAAGACAAGAGTGTTAGGTAATGACAAAGTGAGACATTTGAGAAGAAAGTGGTGAATCAAGATGCAGCTTAAATAAAATATTGTCCATAAAATTTGGTGATTAGAATTTCCTTCTGGAATTATCCAGTGTATCCTTATTGGAATTAGATAAAAATGAAACTAATTGAGTTGAAAAGTAAATAGGATAGAAACACCAGAAGTACAGTACAGCAATTCTGTTCTGTACACATTACTCTAAATATTTTTGGTTGTAAAAGGGAAGAGCAATATGTTGGTAATGACATCAGAAAGCAAGGGAGGCAGGAGTTTTTGTCTTGTACAATGCAATGAAACCCAAATATTTTAACTGTAGTTAGCATTTGCTATATCTCATGCTGATCACCAAGATGCCTTCCTGGTGCTGCCATGAAAAAAAGGGGCTATGGTATTAGTGCTATGGAGGGTCAGTATGGCTACTATTACACAGTCATAGGACAAACTAAGTAAGTTGAGCAAGATAGAACTGAAGTTTAAGTTGAACATTAAAAATTCAGAAAGTCAAAAGTGATTCTGCAAGGCCATTAAATTGAAAGGTTCAAGAAAGCAGTTAAGAAATCAGAGATGTGCCCCTCCTTCAAAAAAAATAAATAAATAAAAAGATAAGGGAATCAGCCAGAAGGAAAAACATAAATACAGTATACTAACACATATATATGGAATTTAGAAAGATGGTAACAATAACCTGGTGTACGAGACAGCAGAAGAGACACTGATGTATAGAACAGTCTTATGGACTCTGTGGGAGAGGGAGAGGGTGGGAAGATTTGGGAGAGTGACATTGAAACATGTAGAATATCATGTAAGAAACGAGTTGCCAGTCCAGGTTCGATGCGCGATACTGGATGCTTGGGGCTGGTGCACTGGGACGACCCAGAGGGATGGTGTGGGGAGGGAGGAGGGAGGAGGGTTCAGGATGGGGAACACATGTATGCCTGTGGCGGATTCATTTTGATATTTGGCAAAACTAATACAATTATGTAAAGTTTAAAAATAAAAAAAAAAAAAGATAAGGGAATCAGTCTTTACGAGGACACTGTGGGACAATTACTAGAATAGAAGGAGCCATGAGTGATTTATTTTAATGTTATGATTGAAAAAATGGACTGGTCCAAATTTGGGAAAGCAGTACAGCAAACCTATATATTGTCACCCTGCTTATTTAACGTATATGCAGTGTACATCATGAGAAATGCTGGGCTGGATGAAGCACAAGCTGGAATGAAGATTGCTGAGAGAAATATCAATAACCTCAGATATGCAGATGACATCACCCTTATGACAGAAAGCGAAGAAGAACTAAAGATGAAAGTGAAAGAGGAGGTAAAAAATTTGGCTTAAAACTCAACATTCAGAAAACTAATATCATGGCATCTGGACCTATCACTTCATGGAAAATAGATGGGGAAACAATGGAAACAGTGACAGACTTTATTTTCTTGGGCTCCAAAATCACTGCAGATGGTGATTGCAGCCATGAAATTAAAAGACTCTTGCTCCTTGGAAGAAACACTATGACAAACCTTGACAGCATATTAAACAGCTGACAAAGTTCCATCTAGTCAAAGCTATGGTTTTTCCAGTAGTCATGTATGGATGTGAGAATTGGACCATAAAGAAGGCTGAGAGCTGAAGAATTGATGCTTTTGACTCTTGAGAGTCCCTTGCACTGCAAGATCAAACCAGTCAGTCCTAAAGGAAATCAATCTTGAATATTCACCTGAAGGACTGATGCTGAAGCTGAAAGTCCAACACTTTGGCCACTTGATGCGAAGAACTGACTCATTGGAAAAGATCCTGATTCTGGGAAAGACTGAAAGCAGGAGGAGAAAGGGATGCCGGAGGATGAGATAGTTGGATGGCATCACTGACTCAATGGACATAAATCTGAACAAGCTGCAGGAGATTGTGAAGAACAGGGAAGCCTGGCATGCTGCAGCCCATGGGCTTGCAGTGTTGGACACCACTGAGTGACTGAACAACAGCAACAGTATATGAAGTACGGCCAGTTTGAAAAGGAACTATTAAATAGCCTAGGGATTTAAAAACACAAAATCAAGGATTAGAGAGACCTGAGTCTGATTTGCCAGTTCTGTGAATCACTAGGGCCTTGATTTTAGGCAAGTCATTGAATGCCTCCTAACTCAGTTTTTTCATTTATAAATGAGTAATAATACCTGTCCTTAACATTGCAAGGAATATTAAATAAGGCCACACACCTAAAATGTATAGTTTGTGCTACATTCCTAAGGGCTGATAAAATCATTCTTGTTCTTGATAGAGTTTAAATTGAAAGGAAATATTGAGATGGATTGATAAAATTGATCCTGTTTTTAAACTAAACATAGCTTTTCATTTCCAAAAATATGTTATTTGATTATCACTAATAAAAACTTACAATGTGCACTTTCAAGTTTAATCAGTCCCATTTGTTTATTTATTTATTTTAGCATTCAGATCTCTATTAAATTCAGAAGCAAGCTTCTGAAAAGAAGGCACAGTTTGGTCCTTTAGGAAACAGTTCATTCTGACATTCCTACTGAGAAGAGGAAGCCCAGTCTACTGTTCACTCCATCACAATGCAACATGATATTATTCTTATTTTTATTTTCATTACTCTAAGAGGTGGATCCAAAAAGATATTGATATGATTTTTGTCAGAGAGTATTCTGCCTATGTTTTCCCCTCAGAGTTTTATAGTATTTGGTCTTAAATTTAGGTCTTTAATCCATTTTGAGTTTATTTTTGTGTATGGTATCAGAGACTGTTCTAATTTTATTTTTTTTTACATGTAGCTATCCAGTTTACATGTAACTGCCTAATTAAAACTAAAAGCTTTTGCACAGCAAAGAAACCACAAACAAAATGAAAAGACAACCTACAGAATGGAAGAAAGTATTTGCCAACAAAGTGACTGACAAGGGGTTTATCTCTGAAATATACAAACAGCATATGCAGTACAATATCAAAGAAGCATCCCAATCAAAAAATGGGCAGAAGATCTTGATAGATTTTTCTCCAAAGAAGACATACAGAGACCAAAAATCACATTGAAAAAAAATGTTCAACATCTCTAATGGTCAGATAAATGCAATTAAAAACTACAATAACATATCATTTCACACTGGTCAGAATGACCACTGTGAAAAAGTCTACAAACAATAAATGCTGGAGAAGGTGTAGAGAAAAGGTAACCCTCCTACACAGTTGATGGGAATGTAAATTGGTACAATCACTATGGAAGACAGAAGGGAGGTTCATTATAAAACTAAAAATAGAACTACTGTCCAACCTAGCAGTTCCACTCCTGGGCATATATCCAGAGAAAACCATAATTAGAAAAGAGACATGCACCCCAATGTTCATTGCAACAGTATTTACAATAGCCAAGACATGGAAGCAACTTAAATGTTCCTCGATAGAGGATAAAGAAGAAGTAGTACAAAGAGATTAATACAGTGGAATACTTTTCAGCCATAAAAAAGAATGAAACAATGCCATTTGCAGCAATATGAAAGTACTTAGACATTATCATACTAAGTGAAGTAAGTAAGCCAGACAAGTAGCATATGATATCACTTACATGTATAAGTTGAAAAAAGATATAAATGAACTTATTTACAAAACAGAAATAGACTCACAGTCTTTAAAAACAAATATATGGTAACAAGAGGAGGAATGTGAGGGGAAAAGGATAAACTAAGAGTTTGGGATTAACATATATATACTACTATGTATGAAACATAATCAACATAGAACAGGGAACTCTATATTCTTTAATAACCTACATGGGAGAAGAATCTGAAAAAGAATGAAGACATGTATATGTATAACTGGATCACTTTGCTATATAGCTGAAACTAACAAAACATTGCAAATCATGCGTGCTCAATCACTTCAGTTGTGTCTCTTTCCAACCTATAGACTGTACCCCGCCAAGCTCCTCTGTCCATGGAGTTTTCCAGGCAAGAATACTGGAGTGGGTTGCTGTGCCCTCCTCCAGGGGATCTTTCTGACGCAGGGATTGAACCCATATCTCCTGCATCTCTTGCATTGCAGGCAGTTTCTTTACCCACTAAGCCACCTGGGAAGCCCCAAATCAACTATCAGATCAGATCAGTCACTCAGTCGTGTCCGACTCTTTGCGACCCCATGAATCTCAGCACGCCAGGCCTCCCTGTCCATCACCAACTCCCGGAGTTCACTCAGACTCACGTCTATCGAGTCAGTGATGCCACCCAGCCATCTCATCCTCTGTCATCCCCTTCTCCTCCTGACCCTAATCCCTTCTAGCATCAGAGTCTTTTCCAATGAGTCAGCTCTCCGCATGAGGTGGCCAAAGTACTGGAGTTTCATCTTTAGCATCATTCCTTCCAAAGAAATCAACTATACTCTGATAGAAAATAAAAATTGAATTAAAAAAAAAAAAAACAATGTTCACTTTGAACTGGGCTAAAGTTCAAGGCAGAATATAATTTCAGAACCATAAATACCCTCTTCCTTGAGCTCCCAGTTCAATCATGCCCCAACAGCTATAGCAAGACATTTTCTCTGGGTCTAAGGTTTCCATTCATAGTAATTGCACAGCTGGTGACCCAAAGCAAATAAGGAGAAAGTGCCACTGATATAAATACAAAAATGAATGCAGAAAACGGTAACTTCTGAAAAAGAGAAAATTAACTGGAAGTGAGGAAAAAAAATTTCTTGAATACTCCGCCCTCTTTTTACATAGACTGCCCAGACTGGCTTCCTGTATTAGAGCTAGACAAAGTCAAGGCCTCAGCTGGCCATGTTCCTCTGTCTGTGAATGTCATGCTCCCCCGAGGAGTAGCCCATTATTCGTCATTTTTCCACGGGGACAATGAAGCCAATTCAAGTTTTTTCTTAAAGCCTAGTTTCATTAGCATGGTGATGGTAGTGGTTTAGTTGCTAAGTCCTGTCTGACTCTTGAGATCCCATGGATTGTAGTGGTTTAGTTGCTAAGTCCTGTCTGACTCTTGAGATCCCATGGATTGTAGTGTGCTAACATCTTCTGTCCATGGAATTCTCCAGGCAAGAATACTGGAGTGGGTTGTCATTTCCTTCTCTAGGGGATCTTCCTGACCCAGGGATCAAACCCAGTTGTCTTGCATTGCAGGTAGATTCTTTATGGACTGAGCCACCAGGGAAGCCCTTCATTAGCATAATGTTTATTTTATTTTATTTTTTTTTACACCTGTTCCTTGGAAGAAAAGTTATGACCAATTAAGACAGCATATGGAAAAGCAGAGACATTACTTAGCCAGCAAAGGTCTGTCTAGTCAACACTAAGTTTTTCCAGTAGTCATGTATGGATGTGGGAGTTGAACTATAAAGAAAGCTGAACACTGAAGAATTGATGCTCCTCGTAGTCCAAGGGACTCTCAAGAGTCTTCTCCAACACCACAGTTCAAAAGCATCAATTCTTCAGCATAATGTTTAGTTAATAGCATTCAAGAAATATTTTTGATTGTTTCCGTATTCTGTCAGAATTCAGTATATCTCAGGGTGTTTACTTATAAATCTTTGTCCTCCCTCTCATTCTTTGCAAATAAATATTCCATTTGCTCATCTTCAAAAACAAGTAACAACAAAAATACAGAATTTTCTTTCTATCTGATACATATATCAAGTCTTCATACGAAACTTCTTCTTAAAGAAAAGGCCCACATAAGCTATTGGCTGCTGCTGCTGCTGAGTCGCTTCAGTCGTGTCCGACTCTGTGCGACCCCATAGACGGCAGCCCACCAGGCTCTCCCGCCTCTGGGATTCTCCAGGCAAGAACACTGGAGTGGGTTCCCATTTCCTTCTCCAATGCATGAAAGTGAAAAGCGAAAGTGAAGTAGCTATTGGCATGCAACCTGAATTCTAAATTGTTTGGAAGAAATAGCTATGTACTGTAGAATCAGAAAGAACTTTCCCTTGACATTTGTAGTATGTCTCCTTTCACAGAGCATGGATGATGTTTTTACCATTCCTTGTCTCAAGCATATTTAGGTACATAAGTGAGAGAACACTGATGCTTATTTCTTATAAAGTAAGTGAAGATGCTCCATGGGCAAATAATCTGAGAATGCAGCAAGGTATTTTATTTTATACTGCACTAGGAATTTTACTGATCATCCATCACTGAAACATGGAATGAAGGACGTGCTGATAGACCAGTTCCATTTACATATATTCCACACAAGAGATTTTTTTTCATCTACATGCAACTGTTGATACATTTTATGACACCCAAGGAAGACATTGCTCTGTGATTTTCATTAAAATTAGTGCAAAATAAGGTTGAGGGACTTTACAGCAACAAACAAGGGATCCTAGTTAAACTGAACACATTCAAAATTCCCAGTGCATTTTGAGGAAACACACTTGAGTTATACATTTGGTTCAAAATACACTTGATAGAAATTCATTTGGGCATCCTCTTATGGGAATTTTTTTCTCCCTAGATGCCCTTGTGTAGATTCTCCTGGCAGACTTAAGTGCCTAACATTATTAGGTATCTTAATTTTGTACTACCTTCTTATACATGGAGCATAAAATTTAGGCAAAAGTAACACAGCCTCTTTCAAAGTCAATAACATTATAAGGAATATATAAGGAGCTTTTTTTTTAAGTCAAAAAGTATTTCCATTCATGAAGACTCCTAATTTTAACAGTGTCAAGTTGTCCACTTCCTTTTGATCTGATATCAGAGAAAAAATCGGAAGTCAATATCAAACATAGAGTCAAATCTCATTGAATGTTTATAGATAAAGACAATGAAACTTGATTCATATATCTATTTTACATTCCTGTGAAAGATAAAGCCACCATTCTGTGGACACAATGCATAGTTTTCAAAGTGGTGATGGGATGGAAATTAAATTTGTGGTGGTGAGCACACTGTGGCATTAACATCTACAGAAATAAAAAATATAATTTTGCACATGTGAAACATAAGTTACATTATAAACCAATGTTACCTCAATAAAAAATAAATTTAATAATAAAAATATACCTAGCAGCCAAAAAATAAAAAATAAAAAAATAAAAAATAAAAAAATAAAAAACCTGTATGAGACACTGCTGCTGCTACTGTTGCTAAGTCGCTTCAGTCGTGTCCGCCTCTGTGCGACCCCATAGATAATAGCCCACCAGGCTCCCCCGTCCCTGGGATTCTCCAGGCAAGAACACTGGAGTGGGTTGCCATTTCCTTCTCCAATGCAGGAAAGTGATAAGTGAAAGTGAAGTCGCTCAGTCGTGTCCGACTCTTAGCAACCCCATGGACTGCAGCCTACCAGGCCTCCTCTGTCCATGGGATTTTCCAGGCAAGAGTACTAGAGTGGGGTTCCTGCTAAGTCACTTCAGTCGTGTCTGACTCTGTGTGACCCCACAGACGGCAGCCCACCAGGCTTCCCTGTCCCTGGGATTCTCCAGGCAAGAACACTGGAGTGGGTTGCCATTTCCTTCTCCAATGCATGAAAGTGAGAAGTGAAAGTGAAGTCGCTCAGTCGTGTCTGACTCTAGCGACCCCATGGACTGCAGCCTACCAGGCTCTTCCATCCATGGGATTTTCTAGGCAAAAGTACTGGAGTGGGGTGCCTAGGAAACAACAAATTAACGTTTAATGATGCAGTTGATAGAGATTTGAATATTTATCTTTCAATTTGGAGTAAGATAGATTAAAATATATGTTAGGAAAACTATTTAATAATACAAAAAGGTAATGAAAAGTATCAGTAAATTTCTTGAAGAAGAGAAAGTTATTCAACTTCAAGTATATTATTTTATTTAAGATACATATTTATAAAACAAACGGATAGTTAAGGAGTTTGAGATTGAATGTATACACTGCCATATTTTAAATGAATAACCAATGAAGACTGTATAGCACAGGGAACTATGCTCAATGCAATAGTCTAAATGGGAAGAGAATTTGAAAAAGAATAGCTATGTGTTTATGTATAACTGAATCACTTTGCTGTACACCTGAAAGTATCACAACATTAGTAATCACCGACTGATTGAAGAAGATGAAGATTGTTAGTCTCTCAGTCATGTCTGGCTCTTTGAGACCTTATGGACTGTAGCCCACCAGGCTCCCCTGTCCATGGAATTCTACAGGCAAGAATATTGGAGTGGGTAGCCACTCTCTTGTGCATAGGATCTTCCCAGCCCAGGGACTGAACGCAGGGTTCCTGCAGTGCAGCCAGATTTTTTTACTGTCTGAGCCACTAGGGAATACTCCAATATAAAATAGAAAGTTTAAAAAAAAGATATTCATGTTTCAATGCCATTCTCCCAAATCTTCCCACCCTCTCCCTCTCCCACAAAGTCCATAAGACTGTTCTATACGTCAGTGTCTCTTTTGCTGTCTCGTTTACAGGGTTATCGTTACCATCTTTCTATGAAACGAGATGCCAGTCCAGGTTCAATGCACGATACTGGATGCTTGGGGCTAGTGCACTGGGACAACCCAGAGGGATGGTATGGGGAGGGAGGAGGGAGGAGGGTTCAGGATGGGGAACACATGTATACCTGTGGTGGATTCATTTTGATATTTGGCAAAACTAATACAATTATGTAAAGTTTAAAAATAAAATAAAATTAATTAAAAAAATAAAAAAAAAATAAAAAAAAGATATTCAGATTGGGAATTTCATAGTTTTAAAAAAAAAAGGAAACATATACAGATAAGTCATTAGGATCAGATCTTGGTTTTTAGTTACCAATTCAAGATATCTTTTTCTTTTAAGATATTCTTTTTATAAATCAGTGGTGTTGCTAATAAGTGTGTGTGCTGCTGCTGCTGCTGCTGCTAAGTCGCTTCAGTCGTGTCCAACTCTGTGCAACCCCATAGACAGCAGCCCACCAGGCTCTCCCCGTCCCTGAGGTTCTCCAGGCAAGAACACTGGAGTGGGTTGCCATTTCCTTCTCCAATGCATGAAAGTGAGAAGTGAAAGTGAATTCGCTCAGTCGTGTCCGACTCTTAGCGACCCCATGGACTGCAGCCCACCAGGCTCCTCCATCCATGGGATTTTCCAGGCAAGAGTACTGGAGTGGGGTGCCATTGCCTTCTCCAATAAGTATGTGTAGTTTACAACAAATTACTCTTATGCAACACTCAGGCACACACAGGTGAAGTCCCCTAGGAGCAACAGACCAGCCCTGGCACCTTGGCAGATGGTGCTTAAGTTGCTTGCAGGTGGTGAAGGTCGGGAAAGATGTTATTTCAAATCCAAGTGACAGACACTTTCAACTCAGAAATTAAAATATCCCACTTATAAATCCCTGCGGTGCAAGAGGCTGCAACCAAAAATCATTCTAAGTCATGTCTCTGTTCTCTATCTCAGTCAAAATGAAATAAAGTGTTAATAGGACTTCCCTTGTAGCTCCATTGGTAAAGAATCTGCCTGCAATGCAGAAGACCTGGGTTTGATTTCCGGGTCAGGAAGATCCCATGGAGAAGGAAATGGCAATCCACTCCAATATTCCTGCCTGGAGAATCCCATGGACAGAGGAACCTGGCAGGCTACAGTCCATGGGGTCTCAAGAGTCATACACAACTTAGCGAATAAACCACCAACACTTTTGTTTAATAGGATTTCCCAGGTGGGATTCATTTGCCTTCAGGAGATGTGGGTTTGATCCCTGAGTCAAGAAGATCCCCTGGAGAAGGAAATGGCAATCCACTCTGATATTCTTGCTGGAAAAATCCCTTGGACAGAGGAGCTTTGTGGGCTGCAGTCCATGGGGTCGCAAAGAGTCAGACATGACTGAGCATGACACAGCTTTGTTTAACAAGCACCTGAGTGTCTTCATTTCATGCCTCTCCTAGGTCTTGGCATTCGCCATATCAGAGGTCATTTAATCAAGAATCCTTTGAAACTTGTGTTAGCTGAATATCTCAAGAGAGCTGATTCCCTTCACTTGGAAGCCCATTTTGACCCCAAGCACCTTAACCTGGGCTGCCTACATTTCCTCCTGTGCTGTCACATAAGATATACTCCACATAAAATAAAGAACATTGACATTGAAAGAGGGGAAAAAAAGATAGGGGGGCTGGTGGGAAACACATTCAGCAACCCAGTCCAGATCTAGGCTCTGTCAAAGTGATTTCTTATTCCATTTTAGTGAAGCAGTGCCAAGCTTTATCATTCTGAGTTCATGTCTTCCCACTGAGGCAAACCACTTGAATTGGTAAGTTGCTTAAAGTATACATGTGCTGTTCACATTGTCACTGTGATTTAAAAAGGAGAGAAGCATTCTGTGGGTGAAATACAACAGAAGTGCAGACAGGAAGTGGGACCTTGAACACTAAATCGTGTGAAATTAACATTTGCTTGTTCTGGTCATTTCCCCCTCTTTTAATGAGTGGTATGCAGATGCCCTATAGCTGAAAGGGCAGGGTGCTTGGTGATGAAGGTGCCAACTTTATATTATCCTAAATCATTCATTCAAGTTGGCCTCAAAAATAGAAAGAGGGAAAATAGGTCTGATCATCGCAGCTAAATTTGACAAACTGTCACCTACCTACTCTATTACTATGCTACATAATATCACAAAACTTCTGTAAATGTCTTCTGCCTATTAGCATTTTAAAGGGCTTTGTGGCCATCTTACTCTCATTTTGGAGCTAGAGATGTTTCATTATCCTCAATTAAAACTCTCTCAGAAGCAAGATTGGCAAGCGTTTATTTATATATTTTTCTTAGAGGCAACATGGGAGACATGGATTTTGTAAAGCAGGCAGGGTGCTGTTCTGTGCGGCACGGAGAGGCAATGCTGGTTTGGAATAATTCTCCTAATGTGAAGCTAGCCCCATTAAAACATAAACCATAATTGTGGAAAGCAATTTGCTCAGTAGCAGAGAACTAACAGGATTTCTTATTGTCGTTCAATAACAAGGGAGCATGGAGATGCAATGCTGAAAAAGCTCCCCACACTCTTTTAATTTTGTTGAAATGTAATTTTCTTCTGTGAAACCAATGTGAAAAGTTGAAATCGTTTCTACTACACTCAGAAGCAAGATGCATATACATTTCATGTAAATTAACATTTTCCGACTTCAATAAGTGCCAACATTCTCTCATTCACACATTCCAAAATGTGAATTAATAAAAAGTTAAGCCTATGACACTGAGAATAGAGTAAGCAAATCCACAGCTTAGTTACAAGTTGATGTACTTAAAGTTCTAATGAGTTGCATTATACTTTATACACTGCTTCCCTTTCTCTAACAGTCTTTTTGAACACTGATTGTAGTTCAATAAAAACTTTATAGCAAGTTTGATAAATATCAACAATAAATATATATAAAGTCAATAGCACCATTAATAGAATCCTTCCTGTCTAATAAGGTCAATATCAATAAAAGCATGTGAATATATCAGGTGCTGAGATACTATACATCAGATACTACTAGAGTCAAAATCAATGATGTCAATCAGGGAATCTATTATTATATTATTTATACTTATAACAGTAAATATTTCATCCATATAATTCTATTTCTTTGATTAGGCACAAATCAAATAAATTTTAGACTCTATAAATGATTTTAATGAATTTATAGAAACATTTATACATTTAAAATGTGTTGCTCACTCATCTCTTTTTATGGCCCCATCTAACATGCACAAGTCAAGCTTTATAAAATTTTTCTTTTTTTCTGTTTTTAATGGGAGCACCGTGTAGAGAGATAAGCAATGCTTTGCAACCCATAGTCTACTCAGAGGATAACAAATGCCTTCAGAGCATTTGAAAAGGTGCCTCCTTTACCAATCTGCCCCTGCCCCATGTGTTAAATCACTGCGTGGGCTCACATGTACTTTTCGAAGATATCTTCACTTCGCAGCTGGTGAGTTGACAATTTTCATCGCTTCACCTCTTGGCAACAGATGCCTCTCACTTCAGCACAGATGCGGAATATCCACCCATCTCTAACAGTAGCCTTGTATTCTGACTAATTGGGCCAGCAGAGTCATAATTAAGATTTGAATAATTAGATAATGGATATGATTACTTCTGTAATTAATCCTCATATTGTGTCATTGTGATCTGTCTTAGATGATGACCACTGGTCTATATTTAATTTGATCTGAGATCATTAGTTTTAAAAGCATAGCATTGCTACATATATAGCTCACTTCTCTCCCAGGATGAATGTATTCTTTAAAAATATGACACTATGTACAGATACATAGTTTTCATTTTTCAAGTAGATTTTATAGGGATTTGTTGGATGATGAGTAATTATTTTAATTCAATTCATACCTACATTTTTTTAAAGGATGTCACTTTGGTTGCTTCACTGTGTTGTATGACCACATTTTTAAAAAGTAGATATTTTTCCTTTCTCACCAAGTTGATGGTATGATAAAAACTCATATTTAAAAACAAATTGGGAGGAAGGAGAAGGTGGGATGAGTGGAGAGAGTAGCATGGAAGCATGCTACTATCATTTGTAAAACAGCCAATGGAAATTTGCTGTATGACTCAGGGAACTCAAACTGGGGTTCTTTAACAATCTAGAGGGATGGGAAAGGGTGGTAGGTAGGAAGGAGGTTAAAGAGGAGAGACATATGAAACCTAAGACATAAAATCAAATCAATATTGTAAACCTGAAGTCTTAACTTTATGTTTGGGAGAATGGCATTGAAACATAAAATATCATGGCCAAAATCAAAGGGAGGAGGGAGGAGGGTTTGGGATGGGGATATTGTTCATTTTGAATTTGGCAAAACTAATACAAATTATCTTTCTATTAAAAATAAATAAATAAATAAAAACAAATTAAGGATGACCCCCTCTTCTCTCTCTTGTCTACAGAGAGCTATAAGGGTTAGTATTTCTTATGATTTGGTGTTAAGGCCCTTCCCTCATCTTTCTCCACAATCTATCCACATCTGTGATTTCCAAAATGTCACATGATAGAAATCTGGTGCTAGAGTCACTGAAAATCAACAATCCCTAGCAGACCTGTTAGGTCTCTCCTCTCTGCTGATCCCTCATGGAAACTGGTCCATCTTGATCCATCACTTTCTCAGGGAAAGATCCCACCAGCTCTGAAAATCAGTGTTTATGCTCACTCTTCATACCTCTTCCTTCTGTAACCATCACACTCTAATCCAACATCGAGTAATGCTGACTTTTCTTTCCAAACATTTTTCAAATCTACCCATTTCTCTCCATCATTGCAAAGTGGTAGACTCCCAGTATAATTCTTAAGTAACATAATAATTTGCCTTCTCCCTTTTTGCCCATTTCCAAATGTCCTTCTCCAAAATTCTCACAGCTTCTGCTCACAGGGCTCCATCTCTGTTTGGATCACCCTGGTTTCTCTCGGTCCTTTGATATAGCAGCTGCCCACCTACTGTTGCACGAACTCTTCCACTAGCCTGGCGCAGTCTTCTTTTCCTCTCATCTGGTGAACTGCGCATCCCTCTATCTCAGTTCAAACCTCCTTTCTTCTAAGAAAGCATCCTTTACCTCTTTATACCACACTGGCCCTTACTTTCTACAATCTCATAGCGCCATGCACATCTCTTTTAGGGCACTTTCCACACTTGTATCTATACATTTTATTGGTGATTATTTTAGTTTATAATTACACTGGATCTAGCCCGGTTTTTGACACACAAGAGGCACTCCATTATTAAATCAATGAATCATAAGATGATATTATACTAAACAAATGTCAAAATATGTAATTAGCAACTAAAGCATGAGAGAGGTCACAGAAGTCAACAGTCTTTAAAGAATATATTCCTTCATATATGTGCTCATGTATTACAAAATTAGTACTCAAGTATTAATATATGGCAAACATGGTACAGGACACTGAGTTCTCAAACAAACTTAAAATATTATCTGAGACTGCATAGCATTTGTAATCTATCAGGTAATACGAATCTGTCAAGAGGAAATTAGGAAGCAATATGGCAAAAGCAATAAAGTACACAATAACTCGTTTGTTTATGCTTCACAGATACTGAGTTTTTTGTTGTTACTGTTTTTACAAATTGAGGGTTTGTGGGTAACCATACATCAAACA
Organism: Bos mutus; assembly: GCF_027580195.1. Classification (NCBI taxonomy): domain Eukaryota; kingdom Metazoa; phylum Chordata; class Mammalia; order Artiodactyla; family Bovidae; genus Bos; species Bos mutus. Next base: position 50,947,856 of record NC_091636.1, on the reverse strand, counting down.
AGTGTGTCAGAACCATTTGTCCAACAGCATTGCTCACTTCATGTCTTTGTGTCACATTTTAGTAATTCTCACAGTAGTTCAAACTTTTTCATTATTATTACACTTGTTAGGTTGATCTGCGATCAGTGATCTTTGATGTTCCTACTGCAAAAACATTACAACTCGCTGAAGGCTCAGTTAATGCTTAGTATTTTTTTGAACAATAATGTAACTTTAGGGTATGTACATTGCTTTTTAGATGTGACATCATTGCACACTGAACAGACTACACAATAGTAAAAACATAACTTTAAAATACACTGGGAAATAAAAAACTTTGTGTGATTTGCTTTATTGGGATATTTCCTCTGCTATGATTGTCTAGAACCAAACCTGAAGTATTTCTGAGGTATCCTGCAGATAATCAATTAGGCTGATGGCTGGAGATCAAAGAGCATTCTGGAGAAAGTGATGCTTGTGTTGAGTCTGAAGAGAGAACAGGAAATAGCTAGAAAAGTTTTGGAGGAGCATACGGATAATGTGGAGAAGTGCAGGTGAATTTTTTTTTAATTTTTATTATTATTATTATTTTTACTTTACAATATTGTGTTGGTTTTGCCATACATCAACATGCGTCCACCACGGGTGTACACGTGTTCCTCATCCTGAAGCCCCCTCCCACCTCCCTCCCCATACCATCCCTCTGGGTCATCCCAGTGCACCAGCCCCAAGCTTCCTGTACCCTGCATCGAACCTGGACTGGCAATTCGTTTCTTATATGATATTATACATGTTTTAATGCCATTCTCCCAAATCATCCCCCCTCCCTCTCCCACAGAGTCCAAAAAACTGTTCTATACATCTGTGTCTCTTTTGCTGTCTCGTATACAGGGTTGTCATTACCATCTTTCTAAATTCCATATATATGCGTTAGTATACTGTATTGGTGTTTTTCTTTCTAGCTTACTTCACTCTGTATAATAGGCTCCAGTTTCATCCACCTCATTAGAACTGATTCAAATGTATTCTTTTTAATAGCTGAGTAGTACTCCACTGTGTATATGTACCACAGCTTTCTTATCCATTCATCTGCTGATGGACATCTAGGTTGCTTCCATGTCCTGGCTATTATAAACAGTGCTGCACAGGTGAATTTTAAGCACTGGGGACAGCATGGACAGATGGCACCAAGGGCCAAACTGTTGTTAGGGGAACTTGTCTGCGAGTGGGCACATACATGCATACGTATATGCTTATGTAACAGCCAGTTATTCACAATGACTAAAGGGTGATGCCCAGGGAAAGGAATAGCAAGAGGCACAGGAAGCGGGGGGTGGAGAAATTGGGAGTCTGTCCTATCTCCGTGTCAGGAAGACCAGAGCTAATTTTGTAGATAACAGACCGCCAATGGAGGCTTAAAGCAGAGAAGCGATGAGGCTGACTTTGTAATTTACACAGATCATGACTAGAGACTGACATGAAAGAGAAGAGAATGCAAGCCGGTGTATGGTAGAGGAAGTTGAGTCTCGGCAAGAATGAGCACCTGTATCTAACAGAAAAACAGCAAATGTGCAGACACGGTTACACAGTGAAGACAAACTGAGAACATGGTAGAGAGAGGAAATGTGGAGGAACGTGATCACAATTTAGGAAGATGCTAAATGCATCTTTGCATTTACATGCATTTACATGCATCTTTGCATGTAAAAATGCAAGTTTAACAAATATATTTCATCTTATCTAACTTGCATATTAGTTTTCAATATAAACCTGTTTTGAATATTAAATATGCATACCCATTTGTATGAATGTAAAATCTAATGTGAACAAAACATCTTAAAACTTCCCAAATTTAAGCTTAATGTTTCTATGAGAAAACATATTCAGAATTCCAACCAAGAGCATACAGAAATGTAACAGGGTAACTTGGTTGAAACTAGATTCCAAAGTAATGTTTTTTGAAGCGGTAAATACTAGATGATGGAGAAACTCCTATTTTTTTTATGTTTTCAACAACATATATGCACATATTCCTTCCTTTTGCAGGCTGCTTTCCTAGCCATTGAGGACTATCTATAGATGCATAAGTGACCATTGGGGTAGAGCTCCACATTGTCTGAATACCATCTGGTTTTTAAAAATTATTTTTGAAAATTGGAGTATAATTGCTTTACAATGTTGTGCTTAGTTTCTGCTGCACAAGAAACTTAATCAGTTATACATATTCACATATCCCCTCCCTCTTGAAGCTGCCTCCCACAGACCCATCACACTCTTCTAGGTCATCACAGAGCACCAAGCTGAGTTTCCTGTGCTATACAAGAGCTTCCCACTAGCTATTTATTTTACACATGGTAGTGTATATATGTCAATGCTACTCATTTTTTTTAATATATACACGATAGAAGAAGGTAATTGTTCTATTTTTATTAGGGACTAGAGATAGATTTTTTTCAGGTCTGTTGTTGCTTCTTTGAATTTTTTTTTTGTATGTATATACATTTATTTAACCTGCTGAATGTAATAGGTGCGTTCTTGAGGAGACCTCTTTTTTTGTGAGTGTTCAGGTGTTCATGTAGCTATTTTGTAGGAGCAAAGATTCAAGAGGATTGCTGAATGACCAGCAAACTCCACTGCACACTTTCACTGCAGAAGAGAATGAATATGAGATTGGTTTGGTCCAGTTCAACTGTGACATCCTGCACAAGGTGTCATTTAAGAATGACTAACATAGACACAATTGATGTAGGACTGTTTTCTTCTCATTTTTTTCTATTTCGAATAGTTTGGTGGGAGGAAGCAAAAAAGAATTTTTTTTTTTAATTGAAATGAGTGGACATTCTCACAGATTTCCATTAGAACTTGGAGATGAGGATGTGGATTCCAAAATGAAAGCCCAGGGTGGAGTCTGGAGTTCTGTCTCTGTTGCTTTGCTGCAGCTGGGTCCAGGCCTCTGTGAGGGAAGAGGTAGTGGAATATAGTCCAGTAGGGAGAAGAGAGCTGACTCCTGGATGATGACAAGTGAGGGTTCACAGAGATGAAACTTTCAGGCTCCAGTCCTGCAGCCTTCAGAGCAGACACATTGTCTGGCTCCTGGATTATATCTTCTGCATCCTACTCTTTCCACTGTGTCTTTACTCTATGAAAGCATCTTGCTACTTGGTCTACATGCTCTGTGTGACCTTAGTGAGTAGCCTGACCTCAAGCTGTAAGTATGAAGCAATAAAGGAAGGACAGTGTGCTTTTCCTGTGTCTTCACTTGTGTGAGCAATGAGACCCAGACAGAGGACAGTGTTGTCCAGAGGAGTTGTGATCCCCAGGAGACTTCAGCACAATGGTCTCCTCAGGAAGAAGGCAGGAGGTCAGAGAGGGAAATAAGAGAGTCTTGTTTTGAGGGCCCGAGCCAGCACCTTGGGAGCTTTCACCAACAACTAGGGAAGACTTTGAGTGTCTGAGGTGCAGGAATTAAGGCAGTACCATCATAAAGGTGGTACTTGATGAAAATATGATCCTATTTTAATATCCCAGGCTTAGATATTTGCTTTTTCATGGGTGTCTATCAAAGCTAGCTTTCTATTCACTGAGTAAACAGTGGCTTTCTTAGCTTGAAATTATTACAGACCCTGGAAATCAAGGTTTTATCTAGGACACTGATAACTCTAAAATCTGGAGAGGTTGAAATAACCCATGGGGAATGCCAGCAAAATATGGGGACCTGGGCCACCCAGTTAATGTAATTCTTGCTAATATCCACAGTGGCAGGTGCATTGCTAAGTCAGGTGCATTGCTAAGCACATTTATTATGGCATCTCATTGTATAGCAACCTTTGAGGTCATGAATATTACCTGAATTATGCTTGAGAAGGATACCAGGTCCTTAAAAAGTGAAGAAAATTCCCTAAGTCTGCACAGATCATGGTCAGATCAAAATTTCAATCTGCTGAACTGAAAAATGCATTCTTTTTAATCATTATTACATCACTATCCTTTTTAGATATACTTTGAAATCCTAGATATGCTTCCTGGTGACCTCTTTAAGCTTGGGAAGGCAAAGAAAAACAAAAACAATTATTATTGTTTTCTTTGAACAATAGCTGCTGCTGCTAAGTCGCGTCAGTCGTGTCTGACTCTGTGCGACCCCATAGACAGCAGCCCAACAGGCTCCTCTGTCCCTGGGATTCTCCAGGCAAGAATACTGAACAATAGCTACTTATCAGCTATTATGATAGGCACTTTTTACATATGGTGTCTCTGTCTCATACTTACACACACCCACCCAATCACATTTTCTCAGTGTTAACCTGTTGACTTTCCAGGTGGCTCCAGTGGTAAAGAATCCGCCTGCCAATGCAGGAGACACAAGAGATGTGGATTCAATCACTGGCTCGGGAATATCCTCTGGAGGAGGGCATGGCAACTCACTCCAGTATTCTTGCCTGGAAAATTCCATGGACAGGGCAGCCTGTTGCGCTATAGTCCCTTGGGCCACAAAGAGTTAGACACAACTGAGTGAGCACAAAACACATACAAACCTGTTGATAATAATAAAAAAAGGAGTATACATTCTTGTTGATAAGATTTAACTCTAGATGTCTGGATGGAATTAAAAAAGAACATAATAACATGATACATGTTTCTTTGCATGTTATATTACAGATGTCCTGTGGAAACAGAGTGTATGCATGTATGTGTTTATATATATACACTTACATATATAGAGAGAGAGAGGAAGAAAATATATGTTTATATATATGTGTGTATATGAATGAATAAAAGTTCACATATGCATACATGTGTAACCATGCATGTGTACATATGCATATATACTTATATATACATTTATATTTTATATATCTATATATAATATAGATATACTTTATTGATCTTAAAGAAAAGTTAGAATTTTCTCTAGCTATCGATAGTGTTACATTCCAGGTAGTATCTTGTAAGCAGGTCACAGATATTAATCACTTGAATTGACCTCAAGTAGTTGGAATAACTTGGACTTCCCTTGTGGCTCAGCAGAAAAGAATCAGCCTGCAATACAGGACCCACAGGAGACTTGGGTTCAATACCTGGGTCAGGAAGATCCCCTGGAGAAGGAAATGGCAACCCACTCCAGTATTCTTGCCTGGAGAGTCTCATGGACTAAGGAGCCTGGCAAGCTACAGTCCATGGGGTTGCAGAATTGGACACAACTGAAGCGACTGAGCGTGCAGGCAAGGGTGGAAGAACTTAGCTCTCAACCCCTTACGTGTTCCTATAAAAATGGATATCTGAAAACGGAGTAAGAGAATTTACTTCAACATGCAAATCAGTCCTCAGATGACTCCTGAAGCATCTTCAGCCTAGTTTAGGCTTCTCTGTTTTTATCACTTGCCTCTCTTCCTCAGTGTCAAGTACCTTTGAGTTTGGGAGGCATGGTTATTCCTGGCTGGGTCTTCTCTCCCGTTGATTACCTCAGGCAAGAGACCTTTCCTTTTCTCACCAAAACTTAGTGTTCCAAGTGGATTCGTCTCATTTTCTCAAGGCCAATCAGATAAAAACATACCATGATGAGATACTGATTAGCAAGAATCTGCTAGTTGCATGTATAACTCAAGGGCCTTTATTATTGCAATGTAAAAGTGGAAATAACCTTGGGAAATGTATTTTTCATCAGAGACCTCAAGGCAGAGGATTTGGAAGATAAGTAGCTTCCAGTAGTGTTAACTTATATTCTGTTTAGGCGACTCTTTTGTTTCATTCTAAATTGTTTTTTATTGCTTTTTATGAAAGCATGTATTCCCACTTCCAAAGGGCCCTAAGCTGGACTGGTCCATAGAGAGGCCTGCTGACCTCAAACTCACCTTAAAACAATGCTCAAACAGAGGAAACTCACTACACTAGGATGAGAAGATGACATCAGAAGCAGGCAGCTTGCCCAAGATGCTGATCTGACTTTTATGATCATTTATAATGTTTTCTTGATTCCTTGGACCTATGCCTATCAATCACATGTTTTCTATCATGGACATGATTCTATGCTAGTTTAAAACTCAATCCAGTTGTTGGGTTGTGGCCAATTACCTGTGCCTATTACTTCTGGGCTACCTTGGTGGATTTTCTGTTCTTTAGGGCTCTGATTGGATACCCTCTAGGAAATTTGTTTTAGATGAGTGTTCAGTCCTGTTCTATCTATTCATAATAATTCTAGATGGGATCCTCTCACCTGGCCAATTAAAAATACCTGCTCTGAGGTTGGCCATAGATTTGAGTTTTCTCTTCAGTTCGGTTCAGTCGCTCAGTCATGTCTGACTCTTTGTGACCCCATGAATTGCAGCATGCCAGGCTTCCCTATCCACCACCAACTCCCGGAGTCTACTCAAACTCATGTCCATCAAGTCAGTGATGCCATCCAGCCATCTCATCCTCTGTCATCCCTTTCTCCTTCTGACCCCAATCCCTCCCAGCATCAGGGTCTTTTCCAATGAGTCACCTCTTCGCATGAGGTGGCCAAAGTTTTCCTTTAGGGTCATTTAAACTCAATTGGAGTGATGAGTTAAGTCTCAATAAAAAATTAACTTCTCATCTATTAAAAGGAAAACCCTGACAGTTATGGGGAGGATCAACATAGTTAACACCAGGTATGGTCATTTAAGTTTAAAGGCTCCTCTATGTTGGGAATGGTTAAATCATACTAAAAATGATCAACCTGGTACTTATGAGACAAGGCTGCGTGCTTTATGAAGTATGCCTGTTATTACCCTTAGAGAGAGTGACTGGTATGGAACTCAGTGGATTTGTGGCACTAATTTATGGCCTTGACGTCTACTGGGATGATATGAAAGTGTAGCCTGGGATTCCCAAGAATTTAAGGTCATACATGTTAACAAATTACAGGTAACCCCAACCAATCTACCATTGGTATGATCCCAATGGGTCAAAGATCTATATTCTACTGGTATGACCATTTAGCAGCTTGTGTGTGTGTGTGTGTGCACCTTTAATGGGGTTGGAGGATAAAATTGACCACCATCTAAGCCTTGACAACTTTCATAAGCTTTAAATGGTAGTAACTGGGCTATTAGCCTATTGAATTCTGAGATCTCTATGATGAGAAAGGCAGTGCTACACAACTGCAAGACCCTTGACACCTTACAGCATCTCAGGGAGATATCTGTGCTATAATCCAAACTGAATGCTGCATTTTTGTATCTGATAAATCCTTTAATGTAACACATTTGAGCCACATGAAAAATCAGACTTCTGCTCTGAGTGACCCATTCCCTAGTCTTGACAATCTTTAAAAAAGAAAACTGGTGTGGGAGGCTCATGGCTAAAATATTTCCTTTTAATTCCACTAATGTTATTAAGTATACCATTTATATTTTGCTTGTTTCACAAGATCATTATTTCTTGTATTACCAAGTATATGACTGAGCCTTCAACAGAAATGATGACTAGACTTGAAGCAGCTGATCAAATGTATAGTTTGATATATGATCAATGATTGTAATAGTGTAACTCTAGAAGGCAATGGCAACCCACCCCGGTACTATTGCCTGGAAAATCCCATGGACGGAGGAGCCTACCATGGACTGAGAAGCCTAGTAGGCTGCAGTCCATGGGTTGCTAAGAGTTGGACACGACTGAGCGTCTTCACTTTCACTTTCACTTTTCACTCTCATGCATTGGAGAAGGAAATGGCAACCCATTCCAGTGTTCTTGCCTGGAGAATCCCAAGGATGGGGGAGCCTCGTGGGCTGCCGTCTATGGGGTCGCACAGAGTTGGACATGACTGAAGCGACTTAGCAGCAGCAGCAGCAGCATTGGTAAAGCGTCCTTATTTCAGGGTCCTCGTCTAAAATGTGATATTATTAGCACTTTTTCCTAAGATACATCTGTCCAGTTAAAAGTTTGAGGTGGTTATTTCATTTGTGCTTCAAACTCTGTCTTACACAAAATCATTATTTTTAAAATTTACATAGTATCAAAACAAGTATGGGATTTCTGGTTTATACCTTTATATGCATCTTGCAGAAAATTCTTAACATGTTTCTTCATTTTTTTACGTATCTGGGTGAAATCAGTTTGAAACCTCTAGAAGATTTTGCATGGTGCTCTTCACTTGCAAATTGGTGAGACAAAATCCATTATGATAATAAAAATAACCTAATAGCATGTTATTTTCTTTACAATAAAAATCAGTCAATACTATTTGAAAAGAAAAGAAACAAATTATTTATAATTATAACAAAGTTCTTAGCTAACCATGTGGTGTATATAATTTTTAATTATTTAAGAATCATACAAAAAAAAAGAAAAAGAATCATACTACAAGTGTCTGTCTGTCTCTATCCATGTAGATGCCATTCATATCCAGATGGCCATTTCCAGACTTCAGACACCTACATTTTTCACCTCTTGTCAGTCAATCCCCTCTCAAAAAGCATTCATAATGTTGCCTAAGTGAATAATGCTATGACACTTTTACTCTTTCATTGTACTTTCATTTTATATAATTACCAAAAATGTTGAAACTAGACTTCAAATTTATTTTACACACCAAATGATCTTTTATGAACATGATATAGAGATGATTACTGCATAATCTGACAATTTATCTATTAGAAAATGTTGGAAACAGGCATTTTTGACATTCTTAAATATTTTTATTTTTATGGCAAAATCATAACTAATGCCAAAAGAGCAGAATGCCTAACAAACTGTGTCTGCTATTTAAATTATATCCAGCAACCTAAATGCTAAGCTCCTTCCATCTGCATGTGTTGTTATGTTTTTTGTCAGATTTAGATAAGTAGCTCCAGGACCTAGGAAAAGCCTATTTTTTTTTAATTACTATTTCACTTCAACATTTCTGTTATATTTAGCAAGTAGTTTACACACAAAACTCAAGGCTGATGCTTGAAGGTATACTTTTACTCTCATAGACAATGGCTCCATATGGACAAAAATACTTTTAATTCTGGAGTTTCCTCTTAGAAAGCCAAACCTATGAAATATTTCAATGAGTGTAATGTTGGCAGGGTCACCCTTCTTTGCAACTTCAGGATTTTGAAATGTTTACCAAACTTGACAAGTTTTATTATTTATTTGGTAAAGCAAGCAAAAGGAAAAGGGGGTCTAATTTTTGTATCTGGTGTGGATCAGAGGAAAGAGAGCACATGGTCTCTCAAGAACTCCATGCTATACCCCGAGAAAACTATAATTGAAAGAGATGTATGTACCCCAATGTTCATCGCAACACTTTTTACAATGGATAGGACATGGGAGCAACATAGATGTCCATCGACAGATGAATGGATACAGAACTGTGGTATGTATATGCAATGGAGTATTATTCAGCTATAAAGAACACATCTGAGTTGGTCTTAATGAGGGGGATGAAGCTAGGGCCTATTGTGCAGAGAGAAGTAAGTCAGAAAGAGAAAGACAAATATTGTATTTCAACATAAGTGTGTGGAATCTAGAAAGGTGGCTCTGATGAACCTATGTGCATGGCAGCAGTGGAGGTGCAGACACGGAGAACGGACTTATGGAAATAGCAGGGGAATAAGAGGGTGGGACAAATTGAGAGAGAAGCATGGAGACATACACATTACCATCTGTAAAATAGATAGCCACTAGGATTTTGCTGTATGACATAGGGAGCTCAACCCAGTGCTTTGCGACAACCTAGAGGGTGGGATGGGGAGGGTGATGAAAGGGTGATTCAAGAGTGAGGAGACATATGTATACCTGTGTCTGATTCATGTTGATGTATGGCAGAAAAAAACTCAATATTGTAAAGCAATTATCCTCCAATTAAAAAAAACAGTATAATAATCCCTAAAAATAAAAGAACTCTATCAAAAAAAAAAAAAAAAAAACCTCAATGCTGCAATGTGTCCAAAAGGGGAAAATGGACAATTGCAGAACCGAGATGGCACTCCACTCCAGTACTCTTGCCTGGAAAATCCCATGGATGGAGGAGCCTGGTGGGCTGCAGTCCATGGGGTCGCTAGGGGTTGGACACGACTCAGCGACTTCACTTTCACTTTTCACTTTCCTGCATTGGAGAAGGAAATGGCAACCCACTCTAGTGTTCTTGCCTGGAGAATCCCAGGGATGGGGGAGCCTGGTGGGCTACCGTCTATGGGGTTGCACAGAGTTGGATACGACTGAAGCGATTTAGCAGCAGCAGCAGACACAAATTGTGTAGGAAGCACTATAATACCAAGGATGCAGCATCTGGGCACCATCAATAATTCATTTTCTTTTCACATGGAAGAGAATTTTACCTTGCTTATTGACCGACACCTACTTTTCAGAAGCAGCTGAAAGTGGTTTAAAAGTTAATATTTGATTTACACGGTTCTAAGATATGGGTGCAGAATTTATCTATGAGTACAGAATTCTACTTAAACTAGGGAATATTTTCCCAGTTCAGCTTCTCCAAAGATTAAATGAGTTACTTTAGGAAGCAAACTATGTTAACTTTCTAGCTTCTACTGAAAGAAGAATCACCAAACTTCTTGAGCAGGATGCTACAATGGACACACAAACAAAAGATAGGGAAGAGGCTCCATGTCACAGGTCATAAAGAGGTAAGAGAGGTACACAACACAAGAGTTTCTAAAAAGTGAACCTAGAAAGTACCGGAAGAGAGTGGGACTGCGAAGGGGTTGGTAGCTTCATAAGTTAGTATATTGTTCAAGAACACTTGTAACACACCATTAGGCCATCATTACACAATAAGCTTTGTTTCTCCAAAGGAATCACTGTGACACTTCTATTAGTTGCCTAGTTTGTGTTGTCTGTGCTCACTCTTCGCTGCCTAAAAGTGGGGTGATGTCCACCTCTCCCCATGCCTGCAGACCACAGCATAATTGGGTCTTTTCTTTTTCTAAAATATCAGAAAAACAAAATAACATAGCATCCAGTAGACAAAAAAAAATTCTGATGTCTAATTATATGTTTGAGTAGATATAGAATCATGGATATTATATTTTCTGACAAGAAATATTTCTCTATTATTTTAATATGATATTCCTCCTTAGACACTAGTAACAATATTTATCTTGGTGTTATGCTTCTCTCTGCCTTTGAAATGTTTACCTTCGGGACCACTGGGGAAAAAATTATATTTGGTAAATCTGCATTAAGAATCACTTCTTTCACTGACAAGATATTTAAAATGTCATTTATGCCTTGTGAAGGCTTTTAGAAAAATCCAGAGACCTAGACCCAGATGACCCAAACTGTGTTTCTGCAAGGACTGCAATTTCCTTTTGAGGATTATGGTTCCAGGGAAGATTGCTTCCAAATATCTGTGAGAGAAATACTTTCCAGGATTAATGCTGTTGTTTACTCTATATTGATTTTCATAGCATCTCACCTCATCTCATATAAAGGACAAGCAATAAAGCACAGTTTAATTATGGTAATATTAAACATAACAGTGAAATCATTCCTTAAACATGTAAGATCAAAGTGTATCTTCAGGATGTGCTTTTTGACAACTGATTCTCAAGTATAGTCAATTTCTATTGTTTGTTCTACCAGTTATTTTCCTTTAAAGATCAAAAAGCCTAAGAATAAGAATCAGAGTAGTTCCCCTGCCCCCAAACATCATCTATTTATGAAATAAGAATGTAAGAGTAGTCCTGTGAAGAGAATGGACTTTTGAGTTGAAATATGCATGTTCATTGATCACAAGTGGATAAGAAATGTCACCAAGTTATTACACAGAAAGGCGCTGATTGAAAATAGGTGACCTTTACCAAACGTGTGTGAACAACTTTTACTATTCATTAAAGTATAAGATATCTTCGTAGTCCATAAGATGTATGAAACATATTAAATAATATCAGTGGTTACTGGCATGGCAAATTTTTTAATTAATCAAACTGTTCCTCTACATTTGTGTTTTTTGACATTTCATAAAGGTGACATGGAGGTGCAAATTTCTCTTCAGAATGGCAGAAACTTAACTACCCAAGTGGAAGAAAGATGCTTATGAATAAACTATTGTTCTTGAATTCAGAGAATTATATTACCTGTCCTTGTTTACAAAGAATTTATATATGTTAGTGTCTGTCACCAGGAATACAATAGTGAATAAAACTCCCGTAGACACTGCCATGGAAGAATTTGGAATTTTACATTATTCAATGGTGTAATGAGTTCTGAGATTGGAGTAGAAGGGGAATAAAGTTCATTACAGAAAATGGAGGAGGAGCACTTTACTAGACAAATAGGGGTTGAAAACTATTTCGATGAAGTGACATCTTGTGCTCTTCAGGTCAAGAGATCTAGCCAGGCAAAAAGCTAACTTAATATGTTGGGTGGTGGACATGAAATCTCAGGAATAAGGAATCAAAGGCGGCTGGGAAACAGGCTGCTAGGGGTTAGGTGAGACTAGAGATTTGCAGCACCCAGAACATCCATAAAGATGGATGTTTCATGAAGGGTGCGATGATATCCTAAAAGAAAGGCGACATTCCAAGGGAAATCTTATATTTTTTTTATAGGCTCTTTTTTTTTTTTTTTTTTTGTCATTGTTTGCTTTTTTTATTTGAAGGGAAAGAAAGTGAAAGTTGCTTAGCCACGTCCACCTCTTTGTGACCCCAGGGACTATACAGCTCATGGAATTCTCCAGGCCAGAATACTGGAGTTGGTAGCCTTTTCCTTCTCCAGGGGGTCTTCCCAACTCAGGTATCAAACCTAGGTCTTTTGCAGGCAGATTCTTTACCAGCTGAGCCACAAGGGAAGCCCTTTTTATTTAAACTTATTTTTAATTGGAGGGTAATGGCTTTACAATATTGTTCTGGTTTCTTCTGTATTATCAACATGAATTAGCCATAGGTTTACATATCCCCTCCTCCTTGCGGAGAAGGCAATGGCAACCCACTCCAGCACTCTTACCTGGAAAATCCCATGGACGGAGGAGCCTGGTAAGCTGTAGTCCATGGGGTCGCAAAGAGTCAGACTCTTCGAGTCAGACTGAGCGACTTCACTTTCACTTTTCACTTTCATGCATTGGAGAAGGAAATAGCAACCCACTCCAGTGTTCTTGCCTGGAGAATCCCAGGGACGGCACAGCCTGGTGGGCTAGCGTCTATGGGGTTGCACAGAGTCAGACATATTGAAGTGATTTAGCAGCAGCAGCCTCCTCCTTGAACCTCCTTCCCACTTCTCACCCCATCCCACCCCTCTAGGTGGTCAAGAGCAATTGATTTGGGTTTCCTGAGTCATACAGTAAATTCCCACTGACTATCTAATTTCACACATGGTAATATACATGTTCCCATGCTACTTTCTCACTTTGTTCCACCCTCTCCTTCCTCCAAGGGAAATATTTAACACAGAAGTCATGTGATCAAGACTGTCAGAGAGGTCAGTCTTCTGGGATTAGGGAACATTACTGTGTGAAAAAGAGTTTAACATAGAGATCATAAGCAAGGAACAGATGATGGAGGTGTGAAATGTGGGGAGGCAAGGATGAAAATCCAAGTGAGAAAGATTTAAAGATGAAGATTGAAAGGACCAGATGTTCGTTGAATATGTAAGATGCAAAGGCAAAGATGAGAGCTGGGTTTCTAACTTGGCCTACAGGGTAGGTTAGAGTATCATTTGCTGAGCTGCTAAAGACAGAATAGTATGATGAGAAGATGCAGTGATCCCTTCTTCCTTCCCCACCTTCTTTTCTTCCTCCACATCCTGCTTCCTTTCTTTCTTTCCTTTAACATATCATAAACAGCTATATGAAAGATATGTATCTAGATACTGAGGCTTAAGAAGTGAATAAAACAAGACTTCTATCTTCACAGAGATTATGGTTCCAACTGGAGAAACTACCACCGGACAATAAGTGGTACCTACCAGACCAACACTAAGGGGACAGAAACAAAAAGGATGATTTGGGGTATAATGGTAAGACAAAAACTGTGAGTAAAGGACATCTGCTATTTAATTTTGGCTACAGTTAACAATGACAACACCACAAAGTAGTCCACAAAATAAGCAGCTTCTGCTGGAGTAATACCTAGTATTCTACCCATGGAATGAAAGGGTTAACATGTTAGCCTGCTAAGAATGTCAGGGTTATCAAATTTAAATAGTTCAATTTGAATTTGATTGCCCTGCAAATGTCCAGACAAGAATGGAGGTTTTTCTATTAGGTCACAGTCCAGAGGTAGGAGAGTGTAAATTCTACTCAATGTCAAAATAAGTAGGTATGGTCATTCATAAACCCTGCCATTTTTCCTAAACCCAGGAAATGAAATAAATTTGCTCACCTAATCCTGCAAAACAGAGTCCCTGAACGTCACATATGGATACATCCTTGGCCCATTTCATGCTCATTCAACCTCTGGTTTAGTTTCGAGTCCTGCTTGTGAACTTTTACAAACCCTTGGTATAACATTTTAGGAGTATCTTATTCTCTCTTCCTTCAGCCCACCAAATCTAATTTTCTTCCTGATATATTTTTGTTTTCATTTATATATATATAAATGAAATATATATATATATATATATATATATATACACACACATACATACATACATATATACTCAACTTGAAGTAGTGAAAATATAATGCAAAATTCAGAATAAAGCATCAAGAAATCTGTCTCTCACATTATTAAAATTCTTAAATGAGCTCCCATTATTCCTGGGTTGAAATTCAAACACTTTACATAGACAAATGTGAAGTTGCCTCTTCTTACACATACAACACTTCATCATAACATTATGTCAAACTAATGCGGTTCTGGAGGGGGCTCAGGAGTTTTCTGTGTCTTCTGGACATAGTGCCATGCCCAGTAGTAGCTTATAACCCTTCCCCTTCTGTCTTAATTCCAGCTATCCTTTCATTTACAACTCAGGAAACTACTATTAAGTTTTCCATGTCCACTCCAAGTTAAGTCAGGAGCTCTCTCCCGGCAGTAATGACATCTTCTACATATCTTTCATGATTACATACCAGAGTGTGTTATAATTGGTCTTTCTCTTGTCTGCTCCCTGCTACTAATGGGCAGAGTATGCTATTCAGAGGAATTAGGACTTGTCAATATGTGTCCATAGCAGCTAGCAGAGTGCCTGATACCTAAGAGGTACACACTAAAACTAAGTACATTAAGTGGACGAATGGAGGACTTTGGGGAAACATGCTTGAAACTTACCCAGTCCTAAGAAAAGCAAAACTCTCATTATTTAGGTAGTTGCCTTAATCATAACATACAGCCCCTATAACAGATTAGTTTGGAATATCCGTTCACTTTTTGTTCAGTAGATATTTTCTGAAAATGTACTCTATGGTAGGCTCTATTTTTGGCACTGGTAAGCAGCTATAAACACAAGAAAAAAAAATAACAACAACAAAAATCCCTGCCCTCATGCAGCTTACATTCTAATATCTAATGAGGGGCAGGGAGACCAAAAAAAAAAAAAAAAATCAAATAAATTTAAAAGTTTACATTTAATTAATTGCTAGGCATTCTAGAAGAAAACAATATAGAAGAATAATGGGGGAAAATATGGGCAGGTTTTCAATTTTAATAATATTAATATAAGTTATCCAAAATTTGTGTCCATACTAATAACATATATTTCCCTTTGTCCTTTGTAGATTTGAGTAAGAACAAAGAAATTTGGCAGTTGGGAATAAAAAGAGATAAAAGGTTAAATAGGTGAGAGAGCTGAAACCTGTATCCTTGCCATTTACTTTTGGGAGAGAAGAAAAATTGAAGTGACAAATAATGAAGCTTTAGGACTGCATTCCTAAGATGAAGAGAACTGAAATGCTATTTGAGAAGTCAGCCTTTTGTGATGAGTTTGGAACCCTGGTATAGAGCTATCCCGGGTAGTGCTAAAGTCAAAAATTTCTACCCATTGAGAAGTAGAATTGGAAAAGCAATGATCACCCTGCTCCTTCTGAACTGCAAAGAATGAAATATGTTGGCGATGCTTTGAATTAAATACTGTTCGTGTGTGTGTGCTAAGTTGCTTTAGTCATGACTGACTCTTGTGATCCTATGGACCATAGCAAGTGTTAGCAAAGAATTAAGCATGTTAGCAACATGCTAGAAACACATAGCTTGGGACTTCACTGGTGGTCCAGTGGTTAAGAATCTGTTTTGCAATGCAGGGGACACCGGTTCCATCTCTGCTCCGGGAACTAAGATTCCCACATGCACAGAACAAAGTCCAGTCAACACAACTAGAGTCCATGTGTCACAACTAAGACACAATGCAGCCAAATAAATAAGTAGATATTAAACGGAAATATGCTGCTTTATAGAACTTTATATCCAGAGTGAGTAAGTGGAAATAAACAATAAGTAAAATGTTTCTCAAATTTTATCTTTCTGTAATGAAAAAGCTTCTTGAGAGTTTTATCAACCTTTAACCCAGGTAAGCTGGGCTGTAAGTCATGTCCTATGTAGGCCCTCAAATACTCCAGAAGCACCCAAAGAGCAGTGTGGGGAAGAATTAGAGCAGCACTTATTGATCAGCTGCGTCAGTATTCCTGGGAGGTTGGTGGATACCCAGAACCTGGACTCCACTCCAGAATCTCTCAACAGGCTCAAGTCAGGAGCTGCTGTTCTATAACAGCAATTCTCGACTTGCCTGCATATTAGACAGATATGCAGTGATTAGGCCACATTCCAATATATTCTGATATCTTCAGAATAACCTGCATATATCTCAAAACTGTTTCCTGGGTCTTTTGTCAGATCTACTAAATCAGTACTCCAGGAATGAGACCCAGAGTCACTGATCCCTATGTATAGTGAAGGTGAAGTCGCTCAGTCGTGTCTGACTCTTTGTGACCCCATGGACTGTAGCCCACCAGGCTCCTCCATCCATGGGATTCTCTAGGCAAGAATACTGGAGTGGGTTGCCATTTCCTTCTCCAGGGGAAGCTTCCCAACCCAGGGATCAAACCGAGGTCTCCCGCATTGCGGGCAGACACTTTAACCTCTGAGCCACCAGGGAAGGAATATCCCTATGTATAACAAAATGTAAAAATATGTGACTTGGAGGATGGAAAATGATGAATTCCCTTGAAGAAAATACATTTCATTTATTGGGATTACTTGAATCAACTTACAACATATGAAATACTTTTGCATATACATATAAATGCATAAATGTTATTTGATAACTTTTCAACTGTATAACTAAATGACTTAAATTCCATAGCAAGAGACTTCCTTGGTGGTCCAGTGGTTAAGAATCCTCCTGCCAATACAAGGGACACAGGTTTGATGCTGGGTCTGGGAAGATTCTACATGCCACGTAGCAACAAAGCCCATGTGCTACAATTACTGAGCGGGTGCTCTAGGGCCTGTGATCTGCAACAAGAGAAGCCATCTCAATGAGAAGCCTGTATGCCACAACTAGAGCTGCTGCTGCTAAGTCACTTCAGTCGTGTCCGACTCTTAGTGACCTCATGGAGTACAGCCTACCAGGCTCCTCCATCCATGGGATTTTCCAGGCAAGAGTACTGGAGTGGGGTGCCATTGCCTTCTCTGATGCCACAACTAGAGAGGGGCCCTCACTTAATGCAACTAGAGAAGGCCCGCATGCAGCAACAAAGACCCAGCACAGCGAAAAATATAAAATAATAAATTCTATAGCAAGATACAGATAAGCTAGTAGACAAGAGAAAACGATAGGCTTGATTCTACCAGGAAATAGACTTTTAGATAGTCATCTTCAAAATATTTTACAAGTATGCCTCAGAATATTTCTTATGCTCATAATAAAATCATATTTCATATAAATTAGTTTCATGAATTTGCTTCTCTTTGACAGGGAGGCCTGGCATGTTGCGGTTCATGGGATCACAGAGAGTTGGACATGACTAAACAACTGAACTGAACTGAACTGAAACAAGCAGCCAGCATACTTTTTCTGTGAAAGATACAATAGCGAATAATTCCAGCTTTGGACACACTACAGTCTATGTTCTCACCTATTCAAGCCTGTTTTTATAGCATGTAAGCAGCCATTGACAAAATAGGCAGATTTATCTAAGCTATCTCCCAAATTGCTTTCTTCAAAACAACATCCACCCGTCTGTCTAAATCCAATAGAAGAAAAAAATATATATATATGTGTTCCTAAAATTCAAATGTACTGATATTAGCAGTGTCAGGACACAGTTCTAGCTTCTGGTAAGCTCCAAGGATGCATTATTTTTAAGGAGAAAAAATGCCCCACATTTTTCTTCTTGACAGATAAGGTGAGGGACTAATAAGGTTTCTGGTTTATAATAATAATTATTACTTCCTGAGCATCTGAGCCACTGTAAATGTGTTGTATTAATAATCACTTCTATTTTACACAATGCTGCTATGGGATTGGTATTATCATTTGCTCCAGTTTAAAGTTCATAAAATTAAAGTTGAGACACCCTAACTGACTTGTCACAGCGCTAGCAAATGCGCTCAGTGGGATTTGACCCCAGGTAATTGAACCTAGAACCTATACTTTCCACCACTAAATATTTCTGACTTTTTCATTGTCTACTGAGACTATGAATATGTATGATGCTGGGCCAATTATAGTCTTTTAGCTTGTAAGAAACACAGATGTGCTCAGCTTGAATTGGTTAATGGAACTGAAACTGCAGAGAAAAATGTGGAAAACAGGAAAAAGTCTCACCACGGCATGGTGTGTCTGGAATACCACCCAGGATAACATAGCCTTACTGTGCTCCGCAGGGAGCACTCCTTCATTTTTGTGTTTAGTCGTTATAGTGAGTCAAAAAATGTTTGCCTTTTCATTGAGCTAAGGGAATTAACTTCTTTATTGCCTACCAACTTCATGACTTCAGCTTATTCATAATTTCTGCAGACCATCATCCCCATGTTTCTTGACTTCTGCTCCTGCCCATCTACCGCTGTTTAACCACATTGAATTTATATTTAAGGTCATTAAATCAGCTATGTGTTACATACACATACTTTATTGGCATGCTTATTTTGAAAGGTTACATGATAGCCATTGGCCACTCTGGAAATGGCTGTCATAGACCTTCATCTTTCGTCATATCTACAGTGGCTTGTGGAGTCTAGACATACAGCCATACTTTCTGGGTGGCAAGACCTCAGCATGGTGGTTGCTCTGCATAACAAGTGGGCAGTCTGTAAAATAGTGGACCTTTTAACATCACACTGACAGACACTTTCAGGGCTAATATAGAAATATTGCTTTTTATAGATCATGTCGATTCTTTTGGAATAGTAATAAAGGAGATTATCTGTACACCTTGTCTTTCTGTTATTCATATATACACCACTAGGATAAGCCAATAGCTTACCATAAAATCTAGAGAATGGAAAGTAAACTGCTGGTAACTGGAGATTTTACATTTCTTGATCATGTTTCTAATCATTATTGAATCCATCGTTTGCAGTATCTGGTTCAATATTATCTGTTTAAGTGTTTGAGAACATGTTAGAGCATAAGAAAGGATCATATTTTATAACTATGCAGCTTATCTAGCTTTCAGTACCATGTCAACATGTCTTTGGATATACAGCTCATCATAAAAGATTTTTCAGGTCAATCCTAATTTTATAACATCTCTCACTTTTTTCCTGCTACTGCTGCTGCTAAGTCGCTTCAGTTGTGTCCGACTCTGTGTGACCCCACAGACGGCAGCCCACTAGGCTCCTCTGTCCCTGGGATTCTCTAGGCAAGAATACTGGAGTGGGTTGCCATTTCCTCCTCCAATGCATTAAAGTGAAAAGTGAAAGTGAAGTCGCTCAGTCGTGCCCGACTCTTAGCGACCCCATGGACTGCAGGCTACCAGGCTCCTCTGTCCATGGGATTTTCCAGGCAAGAGTACTGGAGTGGGTTGCCATTGCCTTCCTAGGTTGAATCAAATTTTGCTTTGGATAATATTGTCACAATATCAACATAATTAGCTTCAACAAATCTCTGTGTACATATGGAAAGGCTTATGTAAAGTCAGTAGTGCAAACAGACTCCTGAACATTTCAATCTATCTTTTTTTAGACTACTCTCGAACACTCAATCCAACTGTTAACTTGTTTATTTTTTCTAATACTGTGAATTTATTTTGCCATGAACATAACTTCTCCTTAACGTCCTTTTAATTGCGTTTCAATATAAGAGTCATGGGCTTTATATCTATACTCTTTGATTTTATCTTGACAGTATGTCTACCTCTCTTGGAAAGATGTTTATATTGCAGATACTCAATTTCAGTACTGATTATCTCAATAGTAGAGTGCTTTTTCTGTCAGTAGTAATCAGAACCAGCTTGATGCAAAGACTTGAGCATTAAGCTCTTTCAGTACCTAAAAGAACAAAGTATATGCTTCTTTCAAGCACTGCTGGCTATGGAGCTTACAAACTCATTTATTTTGAGTAACAAGAATTAAACTATTCTAAAGGTGATATAATTGAGCTCCACTATCTTAAAAATCATCTTAAAATATTCATGAGTATCACATTAAATATTGGAAAAGGTCACCATGTACAAAGTGATGAAATGTATAGTGTAAAGAGCTTTAAATACCATCTGACCTAAGTTTGAATCACAGCTTCCCCAGCCCAGTCTCCCAGGCTGCATCACCTGGAAAATTGGGGTAAATAAATTGGCATCAACCCCATTTTGACCTGATGATGATATAATCATACACACAAAATTTATACCCCAACTCTCTGGCATTCAAGAGTCCAGTAGACACTGTCTCTCCCCATTGTCTTTTATTGAAAATATCACCTACCGAGGAGCAGGTTATAAATCATAAGACAAGTTTTATAAAGTCTTAACAGATTTTGTTGTTGTTGTTGTTAAAATTTTGAAACTGCCTATTCTAAGTGAGGTTATCCTATGTTTTCTTATCTCATAGAAGGAATAAATTACCATCAAATGAATAAAAAAACAGGAGTCAATATGGAACCAAGAGGTAGGGTGGAACCTGGGGATACTACAAGAAAAAAAAAGTCTGATTCAAGCAGCAGATGCTACCCAACATAAACAACTCCTAGTTCTCAAATGTACCCAAGATTTTCTTCATTCTCTTTTAATATGTAATCCAAATTAAAGCAAAAGTTACACTGATAAAATCCCTTTAAATCATTTATCTTTTTAAACAAAAACTACAACTGCCTTTATGTTTTAAAATAAATATTTCATTACACACTAAGCACATCTTTCAAGGGTCATGTACATTGATTCAGTACATCTTGGGCTTCCCAGGTGGCTTGTGGTAAAGAATCCACCTGCAGTGAGGGAGACCTGGGTTTTATCCCTAGGTGGGGAAGATCTGCTGGAAAAGGAAATGACAGCCCACTTGAGTATTCTTGCCTGGAAATCCCAAGGGCAGAGAAGCCTGGAAGTCTACAGTCCATGGGGTTGCAAGAGTTGGGCATGACTTGTGCTTAGTGCGGTGCTCAGATCTCAGTTATGTCCGACTCTGTGATCCCAAGGACTATAGGCCACCAGGCTCCTCTGTCCATGGAATTTCCAGGCAACAATACTGGGGTGGGTTGCCATTTTGGACATGACTTAGTGACTAACAACAACAAACAAGAAAAGTTCACTGGGTAGGATATCATATGGATTTTTAATTTGGTACAAAGAATAGTTCATAATACAGAGATGTTATCAGGAATGAATAAGTCTGTTACTAACAGATGTGACCCTATTTGGGTCCTGTAATTTAATATGTAATTAATTACATATTAAAAGAGAATGAAGAAAATCTTGGGTCCTGTCTATCAATGTTGCTTAAAGTATAAACAAAGAACATGCCAAAGACTCAATGACAGCAACTAGTCAACACTTCTCAAGGTATCTTTAATCAGTTGAAAAAGCACCTCTCTTGAGAAATGAAAAGTCTCAGTGCAACAGAGGGAAATAAATGTCTTCAGACTGGCTAAAAACATACAGACAACCAACTAGTACACATCAGTGCCTATGGGTGTCCTAAAAATATTTTATTCCTGTGGGGGAAGCAATAACATCAGCCTAAAAAGCTCTCTAGAGATTTTGGAAGGCTAGCCAATTAATATAAACATTGTTTTGACATCTCTATAAAATGTCCCATCTCAAGATATCCATAGGAGAAAGGCAGAAACAGCATTTCATGAAATATGAGCACTCATTTTAAAAAGTGCATCTAAGATACCATTATAAATCTTTATACAAAAGCAACTAGATTTTACTTTGTGCTTTAGCATAACAGATGCTGTTGAAATTCAAACTGTGTAAGCATTATCTCATGACAATATACATTTGTATTTTAAATAATGTTTGTCTCATTGTTAGAAAATAATTTTGAACTATAAATTCTACATCATAACAAGGTAAGCGGTTGCTATTATTCACTCATGTGGTTAGAGTGCTAAGCGATCAATTTGCCATACATAATTATAGGGATAAAATAATTTTATTTTTTTATTTCATAGAAATTTACATGATGTGGGATAAAATTATACTTACTATGTTTACACATGCAAAGTAAAATAGGAAAGAAAAAGTTCATATAATTAAATCTAACTTTGAAAGAGTTGTTTCCATTCTCTCTAGATATTTTTTAACAAACTTATGGGAAAAAGGGATTTAAAAGAAATAATGCAAGCTAGCTTGTCTAAATTACCTAGAGAATTGCCTTAATTCATGTAAAACACAAGTTTAACCTAGTTCACTCTTGTTTGATAACAAGGTGCAACTTCAAACATAATAGCCAAGATATCAATAAACATATAAACTGAATATATTATTGAAGAATTCTCCCATCAAAATAAGTATTTTGAAAGAAATTTTTTTATTAATCTACCTCATAAAAATTCATTTCTCATATAAAAACCATAAATCATATCAGTGGCATGATAATTCTTTTTGGTTCATTTCTCTTAACAGCTACATCAGAAACTTTATTTAAATTTTAATTGCTAAATGGACACTATTAAAATATTCAGGGATTTAGTCTTAAATCCTTCAACCCAGAGGGAGCTCAGGAACGTTGTTAAAGTAAAATGCTGCACAAAATCCCAACTCTCATTTGCAAATTTTCTTTCCATCTGATTTAACTTTGAAGCTTTTAGACTGAGAGCTTTTACCAGATGACATCAACAAAATACTTCAATCAAAATCAAGTTACCTTAGTGCCGCACAATTCTCTAGATTTCTTTTAAAAGGTAAAATGAGAAATTAACTCTCTTTTCATATTTCCTTTTATTTTTCTCTCGATGCAAGGCAGAATACTTAAGATTTCCAAAGAAATTGTCCCATAATCTTATGATTCGCTAACACCGGCTTTCATTCTAGGACACTTGCTTATAAACTAAGCCTTCTCTTGACATAAACAGTCACTTGCTGCAGTGCAGAATGTCAGTTTAGTCAGAACTTTCAATGCAGAAATTCAGCGCCATGCAGTCACTCAGATCAAGCGGCACTTACCTTAATTGAAATATTCACTGTGAAGGAGGTGAGAAATCAGTCAAATCAACCGTGAACGGGGTGGGGAGAACGAAGTTTTCAATCAACACCCTCGGAGTAGCTGCATATACTCTTTCCGGTTTATGTTCAGCCCCTCACTGTCTAAGAGAACAAATAAAAAAAAAAAGAAAAAGAAAAAGAGAGAGAGAAGCTGAAATCCTCTGAGGTTCCAGTGAGTAAATGAGGACTAAGCGATGTTTCTGAACGGGGAGCTTCTCGGTGAGTGTGATGTCTTTGGAGACTCCCTAACTGCTGTGATAGGCTGCTGTCAGGTCCCTGGAGCTGGGCGATAATCATTGACCTGATTAGCAGGAAACACTCCCTGTGTGCAGGCAGCGCAAGCCGAGGGGTTAGTGGGTCTCCTGGGAACTGGAAAAGGCACCGGGGACACTTGGGTTTCTTGTCTTTCCCAGCCTCGTGGACGAACTCCAACTCTGATTGTAATTTGC
Organism: Bos mutus; assembly: GCF_027580195.1. Taxonomy (NCBI): domain Eukaryota; kingdom Metazoa; phylum Chordata; class Mammalia; order Artiodactyla; family Bovidae; genus Bos; species Bos mutus. Next base: position 50,923,952 of record NC_091636.1, on the reverse strand, counting down.
AAGGAGATTAACCACAGGGGTCAGCCGCGGAAGGACTTGAAATAAACGTGCTTTCTCTTGCTGTTTTGCCAGGTGCATTCGTGTTAGATAGCAGGTACAGTGAAACAATTAATCGACCGACAGAGCTGATGTGTAAGGCAAGACGAAAGCTGAAAAATGTTCAAAGCGATGTGATAAAAGAGAGAGCTGGGCTTGTCTTTGCCCCAAGCCTGATACATACTTCAACCTTTGTCTAAGTAAAATGTTTTTAAAGGTTGATCACAGCCCTCCAGGGTGCAACTCTGATTTCTAAAAAAAGGAAGTATTCGTACTAAATACGCATGTTTGACAGGTTCCTACAGACGCACGCACTCAAACCTAGACACAGAGGTTGTGTAGTTTTTCAAATAGCGTTTTCAATTAGCATCACACTTGCCAAAAATGTTTGAATTATAGTGTTAACCTGAGTAGCATGGGAGAATGCATCATCGTAGGTAACAAAATCATCTATTATTTTTGAAATATTGATTTTCTAAAACAAAAACAGGCAAGGGAATGAGAGAATCTAAAATGTCAAACAACATATTAAACGTAGTCATGTGCCTTTAACAACCTGCTGATACCCATCCATTGACCACATGAGAAGCTCTGCAATACCTCAGATATCAAAAATTACCTCTTCCTCCTAGAGATCTAATTCTCTCAAAAAGGTCACCTAATTAAATGCCAAAGCCTCAAATGGTTAAGTTTTGATAACTCTCACTTCTATAGGAGAAAATTATTCCAATAATATAAAAAGAACTGATGAAAAAAGTCATTTGCATGTCTTGAGGGTGAGAAAAATCTCAGTGCCAGGGAGAAAAACTGACAAATGTCCTCTCACAATGATGTGTTCAGCATTTCTGCTTTTCCAAGTAGGTCTCACTTGGGACATATGGCATTCCCTTGATGTCTGTGTGTGTGTGTATGTGTGTGTGAGAGAGAGAGACAGACGAGCAAGGGGGGCAGCTATTGAGAGAGAGAAAGATATATTTACAATATACAAATATTGCTATATTTATAATATTTACATGTATTTTAGAAAAATCTCAAATTTCAATAAAGGGATGCACAAATCATACATAATGGAGAATAGGTTTGCCTACTATATCCCCAAGTAAATGTTTTTTTAAAAAAGTATGTCATTAAAATACAAGCTCTTTGATGATGGGACTTCTTGGACAAAGTAAAACTTTAGTGTAACTGAGTTGCTATGATAGGAGGGCAAACACTTGAATTTAAAACAGGGATGCCCCAGAGAGAAGTCCCAGGAGAGCTGATCCGGTTTCTCTTGCAGAGGAGGTCTCTTGCTCCCTCAGCTGGTGAAGGTTGAGAGCTGAAGGTGAGGAAACCCAGTCAATAAGATTCAGGAAAGGGAGAATAACTCCTGCCACCATTAAGCTGGAAATCCGTTATTCAATTATTGACTGGCATTAGAGGACTCAAGTAGAAAAGAGCTGCTTAAATAAAAACTGAAGCGCATAAATAAACTGAAAATAAATAGCAAACAGGAAATATAACTGCTAATTTCTTCTGCAAGGATCCTGGCTAGCTGTTAACCTAACACTTGTGAATGAAAATCTGATGGATTCCATGGTTCTAATGTTTAGCTGGTCTTCCAGTTAAAACATTCTGGTCTCCTATTTGTCTAAGCTTCATTCTAAGCACCTGAAACAGTGGTTTCTTCTGAAAACATTTTAAAAACTTAAGACAGTGCTTATTTTCTCGAACCCCATCCATGAGCAATGACGGTCACTAACTAAGATGTGTACATTCTAAGTTAAGCTAATTTTGTGCCATAGTAGATTGTTTCTACCTGGAAAGTCCTGACTGCATCAGACTGCACTGTTGATCCTTCCAAACTATAGCTTCCCACTTGGCTCAAATGGTAAAGAATCCACCTGCAATGTGGGAGACCTGGGTTCAATCCCTGGGTCAGGAAGATTCCCTAGAGAAGGAAATGGCAATTCATTCCAGTATTCTTGCCTGGGAAACCCCATGGACAGAGGAGCTTGGAGGGCTACAGTCCATGGGGTCTCAAAGAGTTGAACACAACTGAGTGACTTTTACTTTTGCACTCTAAAGTTTTCTACAGGGAGGAGAGTAATTCTGAAGTAGTTTTTTTTTTTTTTTAAACCCATGTTGAACAAATAATTGGCTTTATGTGGAAGTACACACATGAATAACAAAGCAGAATACTAATAATACTATTTTAGAGGGACTGTAGACAGGATCCAGCAGTGATAATTATAGGTATTACATATTAAATACTTGCTATGTGCCAGATGTTCTGCATGCACTTCAGCTCTAGCTATTGTACACGAAATCCTTAGAACATCATATAAAGCAAACAGTATTATCTTTTCTTTTTTTTAATCAATTAAGCTAAGGCTCTGAGCTTCCTTGGTGGTTCAAGTGATAAAGAATCTGCCTGCAGTGCAGGAGACTGGGTTTGATCCCTGGGTTGGGAAGATCCCCTGGAAAAAGAAATGAAAACCTACCCCAGTATTCTTGCCTGGAGAATTCCATGGACAGAGGAGTCTGGCAGGCTACACTCCATCGCAAAGAGTCAGACATGATTGAGCACGCACTCACACTGAGAAGTTAAATAAATTTACCACTGCCACACAGCCAGTACAGAGCAAATCCAGAATTAAAGCTCAGGTCACTTTAACTGTGATAACCCTCAAGCTGGGAAAGATTAAAGGTAGAAGGAGAAGAGGGCAACAGAGGATGAGATGTTTGGATGGCATCACAGATGCCATGGACATGAACTTGTACAAATTCCAGGAGATGGTGAGGGACACGGAAGTCTGGCATGCTGCAGTACACAGGGTCATGAAGAACTGGACATGACTTGGTGACTGAACAACAACACTTTAACTGTAAAATCTTGATGCTTAGAAATTCCCTAACACCAAACAGACAAAAATACTTGCTTCCAAAAGTACAAGAAATTTGTCTTGGTTTTATGATTTGCAAAAAAAACATTTTTCATCCTTAAAATGTGTTTTGTGACTGATAAAATATTATACTCTAACAGCTTAACCACAACACACAGTTATCTATATTTGACCAGAAAATAAAATTCAACAAAAAATAAACTTTTGCCTAAAAAATAAACTAAATCTAGATCTTCCATGTGATGTAATTTCATTAGCTCACATTGGTCAACTTTAATTTTCCCTTTCTTTTGCAATTCATTTGCCCTCTACCTCAAAATAGTAATTATTGGATTTGTTAAAAATAGGAATATGACCTTACTCTAGTATATGTCTATCGCAAGAACATTTAGACCAAAATTAAGATGATTTATGATATATCAGTTCTCCAAGAGACATAATGTAACATTAACTATTCAAATAACTATAGAGTTGAAAATTTAATTTTTAGTCCGTTCAAGTTTTATCTAGAAGTTTCTTAAATCTCATACTATTTCATATGCTTTATTGAAATTCTCAGACACATTCACAATCTCACAAAAAAGTGGTGTGACCATGCTTTTTCAATGCTTCTAATAAAAATTCTATCTAAAAGGAAATGATAAGAATTCAAATTAATTCACTCTTTAAAATGCCAAGAAATTTCACACCTAGTGTCTCATTTGATTCTTATAGAAATCTTATAATATATAGTGTGATATTTATTTTACTTATAATTTAATGATGGGAACTTTGGAATAAGAAAAGCAGTTGATTGTCCTTTTGGTCTTTAATGCTTAGTGGAAAACCTGATGTCTTCCCTTCCAGATATTGCTCTCTACAATGTCTAAAAAATATGTTTGTTGGAGTCATGTTGTAGTGAAAATAGAATTAAATGGATATTAAAATGGAAGCCACTCTTTATTTTAGTATGTGCTAAAGAGTCAGAGGAGAAGGCAATGGCACCCCACTCTAGTACTCTTGCCTGGAAAATCCCATGGACAGAGGAGCCTGGTGGGCTGCAGTCCACGTGGTCGCGAAGAGTCAGACACAAGTGAGCGACTTCACTTTCACGTTTCACTTTCATGCATTGGAGAAGGAAATGGCGACCCACTCCAGTGTTCTTGCCTGGAGAATCCCAGGGATGGGGGAACCTGGTGGGCTGCCATCTATGGGGTCGCGTAGAGTCAGACACGACTGAAGCAACTTAGCAGAAAGAGTCAGAACTGTGATGTAGTGAAGGGAAAATTACTCTGATTGGTAGGAAGTTTGTGATTTCCCTGTACAGGAATCTTTCCACTTAGATTTCTCATAGATTTTCTTCATGTTAAGTATAACTCCATTAATACAATTGTTTAGATGTTGATTGTATGGTTCTGATATGAATCTCATCTTACTTCTCTTTCAATTTCAGATTCACATTGGTACCTTTCTGTCTTTTATGTGGTGACTTAATTATTGGGAGAGAGGAAATTTCAGAATGCTAAAGTTAATTCATTTGTTTAATTTCATTATAATTGATGTATAAGATTATATAAATTACAGGTGTACAATATAAGTGATTCACAATTTATAAGGTTATGCTTCATTTATAGTTTTTATAAAATATTGGTTATATTCCCTGTGTTGCACAATATGTTTTCATTTTCTATTATACATAATAGTTTGTACCTTATAATCCTTTATTCCTATATTTTCCCTCGGTTACCTCTCCCCACTGGTAACAACTAGTTTGTTCTCTGTATCTGTGAGTCTGCTTCTTTTTCATTAAATTTACTGTGTGTGGTGTGTGGTTAGTCGCACAGTCATGTCCGACTCTTTGTGACCCCATGGATGGTAGCCCCCCAGGATCCTTTGTCCTTGGAATTCTCCAGGCAAGAATACTGGAGTGGGTAGCCATTTCCTTCTCCAGGGGGTCTTCTCGACTCAGGGATCAAACTTGGGTCTCCTGCATTGCAAGCAGATTCTTTACCATATGAGCCACCAGGGAAGCCCGATAAATTCACTAATTTGTTGTAAATTTGAGATACCCCATATAAGTGATATCATATAGTATTTGTCTTTGTCTGACTTATTTCACTTACTATAGTACCCTCCAAGTCCATCTGTGTTCTTGCAAATTGCCCAGACTTTATTATTTATATGGGTAGTATCCCATTGTATAAATGTACCACTTCTTTTTTTATCCATTCATCAGTGTTATTTTATTGCTTACATTTTTATTGGAGCAGATTTGATTTAAAATGCAGTGTTAGATTCTTCTGTAAAGCAAAATGAATCAGTAATACATATACATCTATCCATTCTTTTTTATATCATGTTATTTATATAAAAATAAAACTATCAGACTAGCAAGCTGTTTATGAAATTGATCTTTTAGCAGTAGTACTGAGCTAACAATAACGGAAGAATGTTTGCTGATTACTAACAGGTTCTTAATTTATTATATATATTTTTATGTAAAACTGCTTGAGGAAAAATTCCTGGGGTAATACTATAGGGCAAGATCAATATGATTTGTCTAGGCTTCCCTGGTAGTTCAGCTGGTAAAGAATCCGCCTGTGATGCAGGAGATCTGTGTTTGATTCCTGGGTTGGGAAGATCTCCTGGAGGAGGGCATGGCAACCCACTCCAGTATTCTTGCCTGGAGAATCCCCATGGACAGAGGAGGCTGGCTGGCAACAGTCCATGAGGTCACAAAGAGTTGGACACAACTGAGCGACTAAGCACTCAATGTGTATGATTCCCCTGAGATACTGACGGAAAAAGATTAACATTGCAATGTTACAAAATGCCAACAATTTTGCTCTTAATAGAAAATCATTTATATTGGAATTCACTTTAGAAAAGACAAAAATGAATAAATGAGGACTGATCATGGCAACTTAATTAATAAGCTCATAAAAATAGTTTTGACACGATGGAGAATCAGTGTGAAGTTTTCTTCTTGGGAGGAGATAAAAGACTGAATTTACCCAGCTTTAAGGTAAACTTTTCATGTTTAAGGCCAGCTTCCCTCATATATACTCATGAATTTGAGATACTATGAATTTCTGAAAATAAAGAAAACTAGACTGAACACAAGAAAGCTTGAACCATAGTCAAAATTCTGACACTAACTAGCATTATAACTCTGAGCCATTTAAAAAGTTTCTGGTTAACAATTTCGTTGGAAAACATGAGGAAATTAGGCCATATTATTTCTAATATTTCAGTCAGCTATGACATTATGTTTTCTATTTGACTAACATTTTGTGATATTCTCTCTACTTAATTCAGACGTAATCAGGCAGTCAAGAAGAAAAGGTGGTATACAATTTTTCCCCTTTCTCATCCTGTCAGGCTAGTAACATTTTTATTTTATTCTATAAATGACATTATGAAAAAAATATTTTGTTTTCATAGTTTGAGTATGTTAACAATCAGTGAGGAGTCATTGATTTGAAATTGCACATGATAGATGAAAACATTTGCTAAGGTCAAGAATATTCTTTAACTTTTTTAGAGTAATTATAATGCCTTCCTTTTAAAGGATATAGCTGTTATATGACATCCAAAATGGATCCTTAGCCTTTTTCTGTATTGTCCTGGTCAGTTAAAAATGAAAGGTGGTTTAATTAAAATGATTGAGAATTAACTTAGGAGTATAATTTTAAAATGGAGATATAATATTAATATATTTGGTATTTTTAAAACCTCATTTCCACTTTAGTAGGCAGTTATTTTAAAATAACAGAAAAGTACAGTGTGTAATTAAAAGAAATGACTTTCAGTATATATAATTTCTTGGTGTTTTACTCCTTTCCTGTTAGCTCATATTTATTCCATTTTGTTTCTTCTAGGTATTATTATTAAGTGCAAACTAAATGAAATAAATAATACATGAAACATTAAGCATTATGAAATTCACTTAAAGCTATTGAATATTAGTAATGACCAAAACAGGCATACAATAAAGTCCAAACCAAATAAATTTTTTGCAATAATTTTAAAATGACTAAGCAAATATACATAAAATACGATTCCATGAACAGTATTACTTAATAGAAATTAAAAGGGACCTGTTTATTTCTTTTTGAGTAGGTATATTTATCCTTTTTAGAGAGTCAGAAAGGGGAAAAGTTAGAGTAAGTGTAAAGTTTATGGAATTTAGAAAGATCAAGAAGCATTAACATGATAAACTATTAATTCCCTGTTCAATCAAAATTTCTGGGATTAAAAAATTCTAATTTAGATGGACTTATTAATTGGAAACTATATAAGTACATATTTAATTGTTTAAAATCCTTTCTATGATGATACACATATTAGACTAATTAAAATTAAAGGTACCCTAATAATATAAAGTGTTGGCAGTGACACAGAACATCAATAACACTCACATATTGCTCATGGGAATATAAAACAGTACAACCACTTTGAAACACATTTTGGTAGTTTCTTAAAAACCTGGATATATACCTATTTTGTGATGCAGCTGTCTTACTCCAAGGTATTTATTCCAAGAAAGAGAAGGTATATTATACAAATGATTGCCTTTATTCAAAATAGCAAAAATATAAAACTTGAAACAGTCAAAATATCTATCAGTGGGTGAATGGATAAATTATGGTACATTTATATAATGAACTGCTACTCACAATTAAAAGGAACAAACTAGTAACATGCCCAAAACTGAACCAGAGGATCACTGAGCTGACTGAAAAAAGTCAGAAATAAATAAGTAACTAATACATAAATCCATTTATTTGGAGTTTAAAAATATGGAAAGAAAACCAAAGTGACAGATGGCAGAAAAGTGGTGATGAAGGATGGGCATGGAATATGTGATGGCAAAAGGGTACCAGAAGAGTTTTGGGAGGACGAGAACGGTCAGTACCTTGGATAAGGTAGTGGTTTCTGAGATGTATATATTTGTCAAAATTCATTTAATTTATACTTTAAATATGTGCATCTTTTTTATGTTATACCTAAAGTTAAAAAATACACATCTTCCTCATGTGTTCTTTAATTAAACATTACCATAATTAAACTCTCAATGCTATACTATATCCATAATAAGATAACAGTCTGCATGTCTTTCATTCTATTTCCTACTCTTTGCAGAAACCATACTGAAGATAGGATAAAATCACCTACTTTATATTTCTAACGGTTTCTTAAATTGTAGAGAGCATTTCCCATTCAATCAAAGTTTAAGACAACTTTAAGCTTAATGTCCTAGTACCTATCCAGATAATAGTTCAGTAAAATTTTATACGGGGAAATAAAGTGCCATTCCATTTGAAACAATGACTGCTGTGAATTGCTTAATTACTTCTTGATACACATACATCATTGTCCATTTGTTTCTCAGTTCTCTTTAATGTGTACTGAAATCTTACCATTGCATAACTTCAGCATCTCTGCCACAGCGAGTGACTTCATATTACAGAAAAATAATTGGGCTTTCTCACCCTCTAACTGCATTTGACAGGCCTTAAGATGGAAATACTTTTATAGCATCATAAAGTTGATATTGTTCCCTAGTGGCTTTAAAAGGATCTCCCTCTTACTCCTATTTAGTTATTTACTAAATTGAACTTTTTCTTTGTGTTTCACCATGACTCCATTAACTTCTGAATACCAGGCTTCATCCTATTCTCAGTTAAACTGACTGGAATATCCAGTTTCCTTTCCTGTCCACTTGCTCTTTTTCTCTGTAGGCCAAAGTCAATAATTTGCTTCTACAGTATAAACAATAGGTGATTTTTAACTGCCTTGCTGACCTTATTTATTAAAAATAATGTTAACTTTCCAGAATGTGACGTTTCTTGGCAGGTAATCACAAATAACATTTTTACTACTTCATGATCATCAAATATATGGACTAAAGTTTTTGTAGTCATGATGCAGTAGTAAAAATGGGGGGAAATTATCAGGAATTTTGGTGACTACTTCCCTGGAATTAAAACAACACAGATTCATTTTGATATATGGCAAAACCAATACAATATTGTAAAGTTAAAAAATAAAATAAAATTAAAAACAAAAACAGCAACATGACAGTAGTAAACAGCAATTGTGAATCCTTGGGCCAGTCCCTTTATCCATATTTGCTTCAGTTTCCTCAGAGGAGAAAAGAGAATAAAGTAATACGAAATTAGTTCATGTATATGCAGGAATGGTGAAGGCAGGAAGTCTGGCGGGCTGCAGTTCATGGGATCACAAAAAGCCAGACACAACTGAGCGACCGAACTGAACTGATAATAAGGAATAAGATTACATGAGTTAATCTTATAGGAAGAAGGAATAAGGAATAATAAGGAATAAGATTACATGAGTTAGTAGATACGCAACAAGAAGGTAACTGTTACACAATGGGGACTAAATATCAGCCACTATTATTAGTTAAACACGAGGTATATGCACTATGTAAATCACATACAAAAATTTTGTTTTTAATTATCATGATTATGCCCAATGGGATGTCATACTCTCTTTCGTAAATCCTGAAAAAATTTCATATTAAATATGTGAAATAAAATTATTACATCCTATGTTTCATAAGAATGTCACAAAGCATAATAATAAATTGCTACTGGTAGACATTAAACACTACAACTCTATCTCAGGGGAGTGATTTTGATGTTTGTAGCAAAACAGTGTGTGTGTGTGTGTGTGTGTGTGTGTGTGTGTGTGTGTGTAGATTGGGTGATTCTATAGATATTTATTGAGAAAATATTGTGAAATACATCATTGTTTATAATGGTGAAAAACTGTAAAAACTAATGTGATATTATTGATAAGATGTAAACATGAAAATATGAAACATGAATGCAGATTTTTAATAGAAAAAAATGGAGAATATATTAATAATACAATTTAAGTCTATTTTTATATAGATTAAAGTAAGTTTACGAATTTTGATAAACTAGACATGTGTTCTTGACATAAGTGTTTTGGTGGGTTAACTTAGTACTTCTTATTTGTAAAAATTATAAAACAGGAAAAATAAATAAAAAGAATAATTTTTAAATTATTTTATTGTTTTCTTTTCAATTCTTTTTCTGATTTTGTTTAGCCTATATAAACAAAGGGAAAGTGAAGTTACAATTTAGATATTTTATAAAATCCAGATACTTTAAGAGATACTTTAAAGAGATAGATAAGTGAATTCTTCAAGATTAGTTGTTGATTTCTACACAGATGACTTTCGTATGACATTGTCTGTTGCATTAACTGAAAACAAAATCAGTACCAACTCTTTCTGATTGATAAGGGGTATTACCTGTTTTCACATTTTCCACTCCATTTCCTTCCATCAAGAATGGGTAAAAAATCAAGAAAACTGATTCCAATCCCACAGAGAAGCAGATCAGCTACTGAGTAAAAGTGTGACTTCTAGGAAGAAGCCAGAGTCAAAAAAGTATATTCCAGTGTTGGGCAAAAAATCCCTTTTATGTAATTTGCTTTTCACTTTTGAAGGAGCTCTGAAGTGTCTTTGTATTGCAAGGAGGGAATTTGAAATTTATGTTGGTTTGTTGGAGTAAAAATAGACAAACTATTTTCTTTCATTTAGTTTGTAATTTTTCCAACTTCCTACTACAAAAATCTAAGAGAAATATAAAAAGTAAAGGAAACAGTATTGATAGACACCATGTTTCCATCATCCAGCTTCTTTATTTAGCAATTTGTGGCCAATCGTGTGTCCTCCATATTCTCTCACTTTGTTAGCTCACTTTCTCTTGGATACTTCTGAAGCAAATCCTAGATATTTATACTGTGCCATCCGTAAATATTTCAGTGTGCTGTGTAAAAGATAAGGGCACCTTTCTTTTTCATGGCAACATATTCAAAATATCATTATTGCAGGGAATTTTCTTTTGCTTTGACCTTAATTTACTAATGCTAATATGCCTATCTTAACAATTAAATCTAGCTTATAGGATTTCAGTATTTAGACTGCATTAATTTCCTCTAGTAGTATAGACCGTTTATATTATTTTATTGCAGCCTTCACAAAGAGATTAGCTGTCCAATAATATCTCAAACTTGATTCCAGAAGTTCCTACTCAAGCCTCCCTATACATCCTACTGATAGTGGTCATGAACAGCATCTGAAGATGTATTAGTTATTACAAAGCTTAATAATTGGCATGCCACTCATCTCGTTAATGAAACCTCAATAGTTCCCAGTTTCTTATTGAATAAAATGCAAATTTTTGCTTATAATTAAAAATTCTCCTTGATCTGCCTATTAACTGATTTCCCACCATTTCAAAGATAAAAGCTGATTTCTTTACTTTGTTATCAGAAAGTAATTTCCCAAACTCTAGGTTTTTATTCCTGGGGATTGACTGATTTCTTTCCAAACTTCATATGTAATTATGTAAAAGGACCTATACTACTTGATAGCTTTCTCAATGTTTAATGCAAATACTAAACACAAAACAGACAGTAAATATTTGTTGAACACTCAGTATAATGCTCAATTGAACAAAATACTGGTTTTCTGTTAGTGGCAGGTGCTTGCCTGCTCCATCATTTTACTATTCTGCTTAAAAGCAACACAGAAAAAAACTTCGGGGACTTTGATTTCCAGATGCTTCTGCTCTGCTTGGAAATATGAAAAGCCATCACGATTCACCATACCAATATTTCATCCAGGGCAGTTCTCTCAAAGGGGCTACAAAGCAAGGGTCATTTACCTTTATCATACAGTGTTGTTTTCTTACTAAAGACCAAGAATTAAGTTCCTGATTTTCAACAGAGGAAACACTAGTTATTTTAGGAAAGTCACAGTTTATAGTGAAAAGCCAACTTTACAATTTAATGAACATTTTTATCTTACTGAGTATATATTCTTCTTCACTTTAAAATGTTATTTTAAAATTATTTTAAATAAGGCCTCACAAATAGCTGAGAAAAGAAGAGAAGCACGAGGTAAAGGAGAAAGGGAAAGATATACCCAACTGAATACAGAGTTCCAGAGAACAGCAAGGAGTGTTAAGAAAGCCTTCTTAGGTGACCAATGCAAAGTAATAGAGAAAAACAATTGAATGGGGAAGACTAGAGATCTCTTCAAGAAAATTAGAGATTCCAAGGGGGAATATTTAATTCAAAGATGGGCAAAAATGGCACGAACCAAACATAAACAAAAGAGATTAAGAAGACATGGCAAGAATACACATAAAAACCTGTACAAAACAATTCTTCTTTTTAATATAAATTTATTTATTTTAATTAGAGGCTAATTACTTTACAATATTGTATTGGTTTAGCTATACACTGACATGAATCCACCACAGGTGTACATGTGTTCCCTATCCTGAACCCCCCTCCCACCTCCCTCCCCATACCATCCCTCTGGGTCATCCCAGTGCACCAGTAATGACCGACCTGGAAAACCACGAGTGTGTGATGAGTCACCTAGAGTCAGATATCCTGGAGTGTGAAGTCAAGTGGGCCTTAGGAAGCATTACTACAAACAAAACTAGTGGAGGTGATGGAATTCCAGCTGAACTATTTCAAATCTTAAAAGATCATGCTGTTAGAGTGCTGCACTTAATATGCCAGCAAATTTGGAGAGCTCAGCAGTGGTCACAGGACTGGAAAAGGTCAGTTTTCATTTCAGTTCCAAAGAAGGGCAATGCTACACTACACAATTGCAACGACTACAAATGCAACCACTACACAACTGACTCATTTCACATGCTCGCAAGGTAATGCTCAAAATACTCTAAGTGGGACTCCAACAGTACATGAACCGAGAACTTTCAGATGTACAAGTTAGATTCAGAAAAGGCAGAGGAACCGGAGATCAAATTACCAGCATCAGTTGGATCATAGAAAAGGCAAGAGAGTTCCAGAGAAACATCTACTTCTGCTTCATTGAGTACACTAAAGCCTTCAACATTATGTGTTGCAAAAAACAGCAGAAAATTCTTCAAGAGATGGGAACACCATACCACCTTATCTGCCTCCTGAGAAATCTGTATGCCTGTCAAGGATCAACAGTTAGAACTGGACAGGGAAAAACAGACTGGTTCAGAATTGGGAAAGGAGTATGTCAAGGGTGAATATTGTCATCCTGCTTATTTACTTATTTTCAGAATTTATGTTGTACACTGTGCTTATTTACTCAGTCATGTTTAATTCTTCATGACTCCATAGACTGCAGCCCACCAGGTATCTCTGTCCATAGGATTTCCCAGGCAAGAACAAAGGAGTGGGTTGCCATTTCCCTCTCCAGGGGATCTTCCCAACCCAGGGACCGAACCCAGGTTTCTTTCATTGCAGGCAGATTCTTTACCATCTGAGCCTAGAGTACATCCTGCAAAACACAGGGTTAGAAGAATCACAAGCTGGAATCAAGATTGCCAGGAGAAATATCAATAACCTCAGATAGGCAGATGAACCACCCTAATGGCAGAAAGTGAAGAGGACTAAAGAACCTCTTGATGAAAATGAAAGAAGAGAGTGAAAAAGCTGGCTTAAGACTCAGCATTCTAAAAAAGAAAATCATGGAATCCAGTCCATCACTTCATAGCAAATAGATGGGGAAACAATGGAAACAGTGACAGACTTTATTTTCTTGAGCTCCAAAGTCACTGTGGATTGTGGCTGCAGCCATGAAATAAAAAGACTCTTGTTCCTTGGAGGAAAAGCTATGACAAACCTAGACAGCACATTAAAAAGCAGAGACATTACTTTGCTGACAAAGTTCTGTCTAGTCAAAGCTGTGGTTTTCCCATTAGTCATGTACAAGTGTGAGAATTGGACTTTAAAGAAGGCTGAGTGCCAAATAATTGATGCTTTTGAACTGTAATGTTGGAGAAGATTCTTTATAGTCCCTTGGACATCAAGGAGATAAACCAGTCAATCCTAAAGGAAATTAACCCTGAATACTCACTGGCAGGACTGATGCTGAAGCTGAAGCTCCAATACTTTGGCCACCTGCAGGAAGAGCTGATTCACTCGAAAAGACTCTGATCTGTAGGAGACTGTGGACAGGAGGAGAAGGGGATAATAGAGGATGAGATGGTTGGATGGCATCACTGACTGGACATGAGATTGAAAAAACTTTGGGAGACAGTAAAGGATAGGGAAATCTGGTGTTCTGCAGTCCACGTGGTTGCAAAGAATCAGACAACGATTGAGTGACTGAAAAACAAAATTTTTCATTCCTGAAAATTGTCATTTTATTTTTTATAATTAATTTTAAACTCAGTCCAATGGATATTAAAATATGAGAACGATAGGTTATTAATAAAAATTATTTGAGAAAATTAATGGTTCACAATTTACATCTTCATTTATAGCTAAAGAATACAATTTGTTATACTAATGGCAGAGGACACATGTACTCACAGTTTGTTGCAAAATGATGGACTGTGGAAAAACTAAGTTGCTACACTCTGCTTTTACTATCTTTAATTAAGAAAAAATCACATAAAATCACTCTAAGCAATATGATTTAGCAGCAACTTAAACACCTAAAACATTTTAATAAAAACAACCAGAGTAACACTTTTATTAATAGCTTGAAATAATTCTAATTATTCCAGGATCATTATGATGCAAACTTTGTTTTCTCTCTAACATTTTTAAAAGGAAAACTATTATCCCTGTTGTAGTGAACTTTGCTTTCAAAGTGAGCAGCTTAGTGGAAAAAAACAGGCTTTGCGGAATTGAGTTCTAACATATCCTTGAATAAGACTTCCCTCGTGGCTCAGACGGTAAAGTGTCTGTCTACAATGCAGGAGACCCGGGTTTGATCTCTAGGTTGGGAAGATCCTCTGGAGAAGGAAATGGCAATCCACTCCAGTACTATTGCCTGGAAAGTCCAATGGACAGAGGAGCCTGGTAGGCTACAGTCCATGGGGTCGCAAAGAGTTCGACACGACTGAGCGACTTTACTTAGTTACTTATATCCTTGAATGGACATCTTAGCTAATGATCTGCATTGAAGCAATCTTCTTAGGATCATCTACTAAATTCAGTAAAGTTAGGGAAATAGACAGGCTGGTCCAAGATCATAGATGTGTTAACACTGTGATGTTTTAGGGGTAAATATTTCACATACTTCAGTTCAGTTGCTCAGCCGTGTCCGACTCTTTGCGACCTCATGAATCACAGCACGCCAGGCCTCCCTGTCCATCACCAACTCCCGGAATTCACCCAGACTCACGTTCATCGAGTCAGTGATGCCATCCAGCCATCTCATCCTCTGTCATCCCCTTCTCCTCCTGCCCCCAGTCCCTCCCAGCATCAGTCTTTTCCAATGAGTCAACTCTTCGCAGGAGGTGGCCAAAGTACTGGAGTTTCAGCTTTAGCATCATTCCTTCCAAAGAAATCCCAGGGCTGATCTCCTTCAGAATGGACTGGTGGGATCTCCTTGCAGTCCAAGGGACTCTCAAGAGTCTTCTCCAACACCACAGTTCAAAAGCATCAATTCTTCGGTGCTCAGCCTTCTTGACAGTCGAACTCTCACATCCATACATGACCACAGGAAAAACCATAGCCTTGACTAGACAGACCTTTGTTGGCACATACTTAGCAGATGTTAAATTTGGTTTTTAACATAAGTGACTCAGGGCCCTGCGCTGTCTCAAGTTGTGGATATTAATCGAGTTGCCCTAGGATGAAAGGATGACATAATATTCTGAGTATATAGAAGGCACCAAGAAAAAACAGGATTTTGGAATTCTAAGACAAATGTTTGTACTTGATTTAGTGCAGTAGGGTCATTTTTATGAAGGATTTTTACTGGTATGGTCCTCAGATTAAGCAGGCCTAGGACTGCTGTTATACTACTGAGTTATGTGACCCAGCATAAGTGTGGAAAAAATCCACTAGAAAGATTTAATTCTTAGGTTTAACATTAGGCCCCTAGATTATTGTTGTCATGCAAGCAAGAAAGATGTATAACATTTACACTGGGAAAGTAGGATTCTTAAAAATAATAGAAAATCTGCTCTAATTTATTCATAGTTCCATGTTGGGACTCAACCCACCCAAGCACTATATGCAATAGCTTCTCAGTATTCTAGAATTATTGTAGAAGAGAGTGAGTCAGAAGAAAGACAAATCTCCAAGTCAATGTAGGAGGGAGCTTTGGAAAACGGATACATCTCTGGGCCAAGATGCAATATCCTTGCAATAGAAGACACAGTGACCAAACTGCAGGATAAGATCAGGGTCGAGTGTTTCCCAAGCATTTGAATCACAAAGTCAACCCCATAAGAAAGAATTTCCAGAAGAAATCATTCATTATCAGGAAATTTGTCACTGCCAGTGGGCAATGCAAGCAGATTTCTAGGAAAGAGGTGGATAAAAACTAATCAGGGAAACAGCGATCTGCCAGCAGTTACTTCTTCACACAGCTTCAACTTGCAAAAATAAAAGCAAATAATAGTAACAGGTTACAGAAAGTTTGTTAGGCTAAATAGCTGAGTTTAATTTAGGGCAAGTTTCCCTAAATCAACAATGCTAGAAAGTGGCTTATCTGGAATTGAAATTCAGCAATCACTCCAAAGCCTGCTCTTAAAGTCAAACCTTATGTGTATTTTAATTTCATAACATATTCATATTACTGTGTTATATACTTTTCAAAGAGATTGCATAAAATTATTTCTTTGGGAATTATTATATGTATGAAGTGATCAAATCATATTACTATGTCCATTTTAAAGATGAAAGAATTGGGTCTAACATAACAATATCTTTTCTGAGTTCACAAAGGTATAATTTTCAAACAATAAAGTAGAATTCAGCTTTTCTCTTTCCTCAGTGTTTCCGTTCATTTGACATAAAGGTTGGCAGACTTTTATTTAAATGACTAGATAGTAAATGGTTTAAAGATTTCAGCAAAGAGGCAAAATTGAGGATATTATAAAGGTACTTACACAATAATTTTAGATGTAGCTGTTAAAAAATATAACAGCTTTCTTTCTTTGTGGTCTATACAAAAACAGACAGTAGATCGAATATGACCCTCTGGCCATAGTTTAGCAACCCAGATTATACCAACACTTGTTTGAATGGTTATTTTCAATAGCAACTTAATCTAACAGTGATGAATTGAATAGTGTTACATCATTTTTCATCTCTTTGACTCACTTAATTTGTGTCATATGTAGGAGAAACTTAACAGAAATCCTGATTTATAGAGAAGACATTATGAAATAATATAGTAATATCCATAAACTTATGAAATAATGTTTATAATTTATATTTCTATATTATATATACATTAATATACATTTATTACAGTTTTAAGAAACTGTCAAATCTAACTTCTTCCAAAATAAAATTATCGTGACTTGCATTAAAATCAATTTATGTCTAATTCTTTTTCTCTGTAGGTAAAATCTGTGGATAGTACACCTTAGAATTTCCTAAAATAGACCATAGGCATTCAGCCATCTGAAATTTCCACAATGACAACATGATTTCTGTATGTGATATTTCCAGGCAATAATGACTTTGTGTTAACTTTAATTATGATGCTTTATTAGAATAATATAGGCAGGAAGTATAAACTCATAAACATACAAAAGCAGAGCGGTTTAATATATTTTTTCCTCAGAAAGAATTTGACCTCATCACGTTAGGCTTTGGAAAAAGATGTTTTACTCAGATAAAAATAAATGAAAATTATTTTTCAATAAAAAAATAAAAAAAATGTCAGTATGTTCTTTAATATAACAATTAAAACTACTCATTTTGTCTTCCCACTTTTCCAGACCTTTGTATCTTCCATCAATAAATGATGAAGACAGTGACAGTAATTATTGGTAACACAACGGAAATGACATTTAAAAATACCTAAAAGAGGATTATAGTTTTGCAACAAGCTTTTAATATTTTTTGTCTTGGAACATTCAAGACAATACCACAGTTTTTTAGAGAAAAGTTTATTGACTGAACATTTTTTGTAGATAAATGGATGACCTTTACTTTCTCCTCTTATGTGTACACTTAGAAATTACCGAAGGGAGAAGAAGTGTCAATTTGTCATTCAGTAGTATGATACATGAATTGAAGTAATCTTTGGGAAGGCTTGAAATCTAAGTCAATATGAAAAACAAGAGATTCACTCAGAGAACAAGCTAACCACAAAAGTTTGCCAAATTGATGAGTTGCCTTTCTACACTGCAGCCTCTTCAAGGTCTTCTGTCTGAATACGGGCAAGCACAGCTTTGTGCAGAAACAATGTGCAAGAAAGAGGCACTTTGGGTTTGACCTGAAACCCTTTTTCTACCCCCTCACTATGGACGCGAATGAACAGCTCTAGAACTTGAAGTGTTAGTTGATTTTGAACTTATTGCATTTCTTTTTATTATTATTTTATTGCAATGTTAAATTGAAATTATAAAATATGTAGAGATAGTGTTATTTGTGCTATTTGTGTCCACCTATTTTGCTCATCAATATAAAATAGGAAAGTGGATGATCATTTCTAAATTATCATGATGGTTGACTCATGTACAAGGTAACCACATCCTTGCTCACAACATTTCTGGATAGATATATCTGCCAGTCTCATATGCATTTGGGGCTTCCCTGGTAGCTCAGCTGGTAAAGAATCTGCCTGCAATGCAGGAGACTCCGGTTCAATTCCTAGGTTGGGAAGATCCCCTGGAGAAAGAATAGTTACCCACTCCAATATTCTGGCCTGGAGAATTCCATGGACTGTATAGTCCTTGGGGTCACAGTCGGACATGAATGAGTGACTTTCACTAGTATGCATTCAGGGAAATCAATGAAGAAGGGAAGGATCAGTTTCAATAGATTGTGGTGTAATGACACTTTGAGAATAAAGTAAATGTCTTTATTTCTTTTGACACAAAAACAACAACTAGTGAGGGTGTTTTTTATATGTCAACTTGACTGGCTACGGTAATCAAACAGCAACTGAGGTGCTGCTATGAAGGCATTTATAGATGTGATAATTTGGGTGGGCTTAGTTCAAACATTTGATAAACTTTAAGAGCATAGCTGAGGCTTCCCTAAAAAAAAAAAAAAAAAAAAAAGAAAACAAAAGAAAAAATATATGTAACTTTTGGATAGCAGTGTTAGCCTGTCCCAAAGTTCCAGCCTGCCTTCTGATAGCCTACCTTGCAAATATTGGACTTGCCTAATCAAATCCAACATTTTAATAAGCCAATTATTGGTAATATAAAATTCTTTGTGTATGTGTGTGTGTATATATATATATATATATATATATATATATATATATATAGAGAGAGGTTATTTTTCTCTTGTATAACACTGATTGATACACAGAGGCACTCACTTGATTAAAGATTTAAGAACCTTCTGCAAAATCCTCCAAGGGAAAGTGAATCTTTTATAATGTTAACATCAAATACATATGGTTGGCTCACAATAACAACAACAATACAGACAGTAACAGCAACAAAAACTAAACACCTAGGGATCAAGAGTGTAACATGAAACAGAATATGGAATAACAAATTCAGATATCGCCTACTAAAAAGCTGAAGTGTGGAAAAGGCAGTCTTGGTAAATTTTTAGCTACTTTTCCACAATCTTTTTTCTTTACTTTTAATTTTTTTACATTCATATGTTTGCATTGCTGAGTAGTGTGGCATCAAATTCGAGTGTAACCTATCTCTACAAAGGCTATTCTCTGGACTCTACTCCTATCTGTGTTGGTGGTATTTAGAATTCTAAGATCATGCCTATGACCCTCAGTCTTTGTAACAGCAAGGTAGTTTTTTGAAGTTACAGTGTTTTGTAATTGAGACTACAACTCATGGTAAATAAAAGATTACCCAGTGAGCCTAATCTAAGCTAAAGCAGCATTTAAAAGCAGAGCATTTTCTTCAACAGGGAGCAGGAAAGGAAGTCAAAGATTTGAAAATTCAGAGTTGTTCCTGGCCTAAAGCTGAAGGAGGCCTTGTGGGAAAGAGCTAAAAGATCTATCTGGGCTTTGCTGGTGGCTCAGGAGATAAAGAATATGCTGACAATGCAGGAGACCCAGGTCACATTCCTGGGTCTGGAAGATCTCCCAGAGAAGTTAATGGCTACTCACTCCAGAATTCTTGCCTGGAGAATCCCATGGACAGAGGAGCCTGGTGGGCTGGTCTCCATGGGGTCGCAAAAAGTCAGAGAAAACTGAGCAAGTAACACTTTGATTTTTTCAATATCTGAGAAAGACTCTCAGATGACAGGCAGTGAGAAAATGGGACCTCAATCTTACAATGAGAATTTATTCTGCTATCAACCTGAATGAACCTGGAACCCATCCCTCTGTTAAGGAACCACCTTGACTTCTGCCATGTGATACCCTAGTCAGAGTTCAGCTGAGACTGCCTAGAATTCTGGAATATGACGTATGAGATAATAAATGAGTGTTCATTTATGCCACAAAGTGTATAGTAATTTGTTGCATAGCATAAGGAAACTAACACTGTCCATAGCTAAATATTTGAATCTCTCTAGTACTGAGAATGGACTTCCCCGGTAGGTCAGCTGGTAAAGAATCCGCCTGGAATGCAGGAGACCCTGATTCCATTCCTGGGTTGGGAAGATCTCCTGAAGGAGGGATAAGCTACCCACTGTAGTATTCATAGGCTTCCCTGGTGACTTAGATGGTAAAGAATCCACCTGCAATGCGGGAGACCTGGGTTCAATCCCTGGGTTGGGAAGATCCCCTAGAGAAGGGCATGACAACCCACTCCAGAATTCTTGCCTGGAGAATCCCATGGACAGAGGAGCCTGGCAGGGTACCGTCCATGGAGTGGCAAAGAGTTGGACATGACTGAGTGACAAAGGATAGCACAATACTGAGAACTCATGTTAATTCTTGTTGAATCACAAATGCTCAGTACATTGCCCAGCACAAAATGTGTGTTTAATACATTGCAGCCAGTTACTGAATGAAGGGAATGCCAGTGAAAGTGAAAGTCGCTCAGTCGTATCCGACTTTTTGCAATCCTATGGACTATCCAGTCCATGAAATTCTCCGGGCCAGAACACTGGCCTATCCCTGCTCCAGAGAATTTTCCTGATCTAGGAATCCAACCAGGGTCTCCTGCACTGCAGACACATTCTTCATCAACTGAGCTATCAGGAATGCCAAAGGAGCCCTTAGAATCTGATCTTTAATGATTTTATTTAGACTCATCTTTCCCCCACATTTTGATAAGTGTTAACTCAATATAACATATGTAGAATAAAGAGTAAGATGAGTATTTCCAGCTTTTAAGATGATGTCTCAGGCCATGTGCATTCATATTCCACATTATTTCTGTTATATGACACATTGTATAATTTAACATAAGTAAATCAGAACTAGGGAAATTAAGGTAATATAGAAAGGCCTCTCGGTTCCCTTCATGAATTATAAAGGAATGAGATGGATCTAGATGGAGTTGTCCAGAAGTCTGGGCCTTCTCTAATTGTATTAATGCCAGTTAGTGTTCTACTCTGTGGAACGAGAAAATATATACAACTTGGAGGCAGTAGGGAGGAGGGGGTCCTCTGAATACTCAGCCCAGATTGGGAGGTGACCAATATGCTACTGGAGATCAGTGGAGAAATAACTCCAGAAAGAATGAAGGGATGGCGCCAAAGTAAAAACAATACCCAGTTGTGGATGTGACTGGTGATAGAAGCAAGATCCAATGCTGTAAAGAGCAGTATTGCATAGGAACCTGGAATGTTAGGTCCATGAATCAAGGCAAATTGGAAGTAGTCAAACAGGAAATGGCAAGAGTGAATGTCGACATTCTAGGAATCCGTGAACTAAAATGGACTGGAATGGGTGAATTTAACTCAGATGACCATTATATCTACTACTATGGGCAGGAATTCCTTAGAAGAAATGGAGTAGCCATCATGGTCAACAAAAGAGTCTGAAATGCAGTACTTGGATGCAATCTCAAAAATGACAGAATGATCTCTGTTCGTTTCCACGGCAAACCATTCAATATCACAGTAATCCAAGTCTATACCCCGACCAGTAGTGCTAAAGAAGCTGAAGTTGAATGGTTCTATGAAGACCTCCAAGACCTTTTAGAACTAATACCCCTGAAAGATATCCTTTTCATTATAGGGGACTGGAATGCAAAAGTAGGAAGTCAAGAAACACCTGGGGTAACAGGCAAATTTGGCCTTGGAATACAGAATGAAGCAGGGCAAAGACTAATAGAGTTTTGCCAAGAGAACGCACTGGTCATAGCAAGTACCCTCTTCCAACAACACAAGAGAAGACTCTACACATGGACATCACCAGATGGTCAACACTGGAATCAGACTGATTATACTCTTTGCAGCCAAAGATAGAGAAGCTCTATGCAGTCAGCAAAAACAAGACCAGGAGCTGACTGCGGCTCAGATCATGAACTCCTTACTACCAAATTCAGACTTATATTGAAGGAAGTGGAGAAAACCACCAGACCATTTAAGTATGACCTAAATCAAATTTCTTATGATTATACAGTGGAAGTGACAAATAGATTTAAGGGACTAGATGTGATAGACAGAGTGCCTGATGAACTATGGATGGAGGTTCATGACACTGTACAGGAGACAGGGATCAAGACCATCCCCATGGAAAAGAAATGCAAAAAAGCAAAATGGCTGTCTGGGGAGGCCTTACAAATAGCTGTGAAAAGAAGAGAAGCGAAAAGCAAAGGAGAAAAGGAAAGACATAAGCATCTGAATGCAGAGTTCCAAAGAACAACAAGAAAAGATAAGAAAGCCTTCCTCAGTGATCAATGCAAAGAAATAGAGGAAAACAACAGAATAGGAAAGACTAGAGATCTCTTCAAGAAAATTAGAGATACCGAGGGAAAATTTCATGCAAAGATGGGCTTGATAAAGGACAGAAATTGTATGGACCTAACACAAGCAGAAGCTATTAAGAAGAGGTGGCAAGAATACACAGAAGAACTGTTCAAAAAAGACCTTCATGACCAAGATAATCCCGGTGGTGTGATCACTCACCTAGAGCCAGATATCCTGGAATGTGAAGTCAAGTGGACCTTAGAAAGCATCACTAGGAACAAAGCTAGTGGAGGTGATGGAATTCCAGTTGAGCTATTCCAAATCCTGGAAGATGATGCTGTGAAAGTGCTGCACTCAATATGTCAGCAAATTTGGAAAACTCAGCAGTGGCCACAGGACTGGAAAAGGTCAGTGTTCATTCCAATCCCAAAGAAAGGCAATGCAAGGAATGCTCAAACTACCACACAATTGCACTCATCTCACACGCTAGTAAAGTAATGCTCAAAATTCTCCAAGCCAGGCTTCAGCATCACGTGAACCGTGAACTTCCAGATGTTCAAGGTGGTTTTAGAAAAGGCAGAGGAACCAGAGATCAAATTGCCAACATTCACTGGATCATCAAAAAAGGAAGAGAGTTCCAGAAACACATCTATTTCTGCTTTATTGACTATGCCAAAGCCTTTGACTGTGTGGATCACAATAAACTGTGTAAAATTCTGATAGAGATGGGAATACCAGACCTGCTGACCTGCCTCTTGAGAAACCTATATGCAGGTCAGGAAGCAACAGTTAGAACTGGACAGGGAACAACAGACTGGTTCCAAATAGGAAAAGGAGTACGTCAAGGCTGTATATTGTCACCCTGCTTATTTAACTTATATGTAGAGTACATCATGAAAAATGCTGGGCTGGAAGAAGCACAAGCTGGAATCAAGATTGCCAGGAGAAATATCGATAACTTCAGATATGCAGATGACACCACCCTTATGGCAGAAAGTCAAGAGGAACTAAAAAGCCTCTTGATGAAAGTGAAAGAGGAGAGGGTAAAAGTTGGCTTAAAGCTCAACATTCAGAAAACTAAGATCATGGCATCTGGTCCCATCACTTCATGGGAAATAGATGGACAAACAGTGGAAACAGTGTCAGACTTTATTTTTTTGGACTCCAAAATCACTACAGATGGTGACTGCAACCATGAAATTAAAAGGTACTTACTCCTTGGAGGGAAAGTTATGACCAACCTAGATAGCATATTCAAAAGCAAGAGACATTACCTTGCCAACAAAGTTTCGTCTAGTCAAGGCTATGGTTTTTCCTGTGGTCATGTATGGATGTGAGAGTTGGACTGTGAAGAAGGCTGAGCACGGAAGAATTGATGCTTTTGAACTGTGGTGTTGGAGAAGACTCTTGAGAGTCCCTTGGACTGCAAGGAGATCCAACCAGTCTATTCTAAAGGAGATCAGTCCTGGGTATTCATTGGACGGACTAATGCTAAAGCTGAAACTCCAATACTTTGGACACGTCAAGTGAAGAGTTGACTCACTGGAAAAGACTCTGGAGCCTGGAGGGACTGGGGGCAGGAGGAGAAGGGGATGACAGAAGATGAGATGGCTGGATGGCATCACTGACTCGATGAACATGAGTTTGGGTGAACTCCGGGAGTTGGTGATGGACAGGGAGGCCTGGTGTGATTCAATTCATGGGGTTGCAGAGTCGAACAGGAGTATGTGACTGAACTGAACTGAAAGAATAAATGAATCCATTTATGCAGGTGAATAATATCTCACATAAATTTCCTTTTAAAATTTAGGAAGATGCTAATTGTGAGTTAATTTTGGACATTTTAGAAACAATTTGACCAAGACAATTTTTGTTTGATTTTGTATTTCTTGAGGTTGGTTAACTTGTAAATGACTCCTAGTGAGAATTTTGAACAGCAGCTGCACTTAAAATTTTAACCTTAGGTCGTCTGAGAATATTTTTTCGTGTGAGAAAACACAGGGCATCTCCCTACGATGGATATTTTATACAAATATTTGTAACACATTTTTCTTTATTGCTCAAAACACTAAGAAACTTCAACAATATTAAAACAAAACATGTGGAAAAGTTATCTTTCTTTAGTTCCCTGGTGGCCTGTATTCCCTTCCTAACTTTATCATGCAGAGAAGGCAATGGCAAGCCACTCCAGTACTTTTGCCTAGAAAATCCCATGGATGGAGGAGCCTGGTAGGCTGCAGTCCATGGGGTCACTATGAGTCGGACGCAACTGAGTGACTTCAATTTCACTTTTCACTTTCACACAATGGAAAAGGCAATGGCGACCCACTCCAGTGTTCTTGCCTGGAGAATCTCAGGGACGGCAGAGCCTGGTGGGCTGCAGTCTATGGGGTCGCACAGAGTCGGACACGACTGAAGTGACTTAGCAGCAGCAGCAGCAGCAGCAGCAACTTTATCATCTATGTGGTCATGTCACTAAGTCATGTCTGATGCTTTGCGACTCCATGGACTGTAACAAGCAAGGCTCCACAGGGTTCTCCAGGGAAGAATGCTGGAGTGGGTTGCCATTTCCTTCTCCAGGGGATCTTCCTGGACCAGGGATCAAACCTGTGTCTCCTGCATTGGCAGGCAGATGCTTTACCACTGAGCCACCAGGGAAGCCCCATAGCCTCATTACTCTGCCTGTGAGATGAGAATCTCATTCTCATTTTGCAACACGGCAATTCCTTTGCAGTGATATACCACCCTTGTTTTTTTCCATAAGAAATGTGAACCCTTCTGGGTTGTCTTAGGATAGAATTTGAATTCCTAATATTTCCATGTCTTTCACTGTCTTTTTGCAGATAATATAAGACTTGGACAGTGCTGGATATTTTTTCTGTTCTCAGCTTTGCTACTTAATAACTGCAAAGTTGGGAAAGTGATTACATTTTTAAAACCTTAATCTTTAAGTTTGTAAAATGAAGATAGTGGCTACATTATTTAGGATCTTAGTTAATTTCAGTAAAACATTCAGAAAAGTTTCAGTAATAATTCTTAATGAATGGTAGCTATTTACTCTTGCTGTTATTATTACTCAGTTCAATTCAATTGCTCAGTAATGTCTGACTCTTTGTGACCCCATGGACTGCAGCACACCAGGCTTCCCTGTCCATCACCAACTCCTGGAGTTTACTCAAACTCATGTCCATCAAGTCGGTGATGCTATCCAACCATCTCATCCTCTGTCGTCCCCTTCTCCACCCACCTTCAATCTTTCCCAGCATCAGTTTCTTTTCAAATGAGTCAGTTTTTCGCATCAGATGGCCAAAGTATTTGAGTCACTAATATTAATATTGTTTTAATAACAAGTAGCAATATTTTATGAAAAAAATTGGTACACATATAAAAGGATCTGAAAGGGCGCTGTCTAAACCTAACTTCGAAACACCATTTAATATGTTCACATTTTAGACCTTGGTGAGGGTACAGGAATGATTTTTTCTTGCTAAATAAAAAAAGGCGGGCGTTGCAGAATTTTAATGTTACTATTTTAACATTTATTATTCAGTAAAGTATGTTTCCAAAGGGAAACTGAGATCTCTGTATATCTGCAAGTCTCTATGTATCTGTATATCTCTGTATATCTGCAAGTCTCTGTATATTTAAACATTTTTCCTTCCTGTTAAAAGTAAATAAGTAAAAAAAAACCCATTTTTCATAAAAGGAAAACTGAATCATTTACTTTTCTTACCTCTGATGATCAAAACTGGAACCTAACTTGATATCACATAGTATATATATATTCATGAGCTTGAGAAATTTCTGTTCTGCTCCCATTAATGAAAACACAAGCATGATTTTAATTAGCCTGAATATATCTTGCAAAAGCATAAATCCCTTAATCAAATGTGAGAAACGAAGGCTGGTCACCTCCCCTTGCTAAATTTATACTCTCCTAAAAAAATCTTATTCTTTCCTCTAATTATGTCTTCTACTTAGAATTATAGTTTCTGTAACAAATATAAAATAATTGAAGATAAAATTAATCAAAGAAACACCTTTCATTTCTCAATATATAATACTATTTTAATAGTTATATGAATACAATTGCTTTTATATCTCCTTGGTAGGGGATATTTAAGTTGTCTATTCACAATTACAGGCACTTTAATTCTTGAATTGAGTAGATCTCCAATCAAAACCACTAGTATTTTTGAAGGATTTTACATTATCAAACTCACTGAAGCAATTATCACCCCCTCCTAGCAAGTCTGCAAATTCTTTCTCTTCTTTTAGTCATTGTAAGGAATTTTTTTATTTTTAGTAATGCGATCCCAACTTCCCCTAGAATCATATTTATTATGATGTGTTCCATTCTGATTTTTGAAGGGAAAATGCATGCTTATATCCACTTTTCTATTTAATCACATTGTTATTCCTTCTAGGGCTTCCTTGGTGGCTCAGTCGGTTGTGAATCCTCCTGCAGTACAGTAGAGCCGGGTACACTCCCTGCATCGGGAAGTTTCCCTAGAGAAGGAAATGACACCTACTCCAGTATTCCTTCCTGGGAAATCCCATGGACAGAAGAGCCTGAAGGTCTACAGTCCATGGGTTCCTAAGAGTCAGACACGACTGAGTGACTAAACCACCATCCCATCTAGGACCAAATACACTTGCAATTTAAACCAACATATTTTCTCTGCTTTTGGAAAAAAATGTAAAAAAAATACTAGGCATTATATCTAAACTAAGATTTTGGTTTCATTCACATGATGTAAAAGGGCACAGAAGTAAGTTAAATTCATGGAAGTAATATGAATGTCTCAGAATGCCAATTACTTAATTATTTGGTAAAATATTACATTTTGTGATGATGTTTGTTATTTCCACAAAGTTCAGTTCAGTTCAGTCTCTCAGTCTTGTCCGACTCTTTGCAACCCCATGGTTTGCAGCATGCCAGGCCTCCCTGTCCATCACCAACTCCCGGAGTTCACCCAAACTCATGTGCATCGAATCGGTGATGCCATCAAGTCATCTCATCCTCTGTCTTTCCCTTCTCCTCCAGCCCCCAATCCCTCCCAGCATCAAGGTTTTTTCCAATGAGTCAACTCTTCGTATGAGGTGGCCAAAATGTTGGAGTTTCAGCTTTAGTATCAGTTCTTCCAATGAACACCCAGGACTGGTCTCCTTTAGGATGGACTGGTTGGATTTCCTTGCAGTCCAAGGGACTCTCAAGAGTCTTCTCCAACACCACAGTTCAAAAGCATCAATTCTTCGGCACTCAGCCTTCTTCACAGTCCAACTCTCACATCCATACATGACCACTGGAAAAACCATAGCCTTGACTAGACGGACCTTTGTTGACAAAGTAATATCTCTGCTTTTGAATATGCTATCTAAGTTGGTCATAACTTTCTTTCCAAGGAGTGTCTTTTAATTTCATGGTTGCAATCACCATCTACAGTGATTTTGGAGCCCCAAAAAATAAAGTCTGAGACTGTTTCCACTGTTTCTCCATCTATTTGCCATGAAGTGATGGAACCAGATGCCATGATCTTTGTTTTCTGAATGTTGAGCTTAAACCAACTTTTTCACTCTCCTCTTTCATGTTCATCAAGAGGCTTTTTAGTTCCTTTTCACTTTCTGCCATAAGGGTGGTGTCATCTGCATATCTGAGGTTATTGATATTTCTCCTGGCAATCTTGATTCCAGCTTGTCCTTCTTCAAGACCAGCATTTCTCATGATGTACTCTGCACATAAATAATCAGGGTGACAGTATATAGCTTTGACGTATTCCTTTTCCTATTTGGAACCAGTCTGTTGTTCCCTGTCCAGTTCTAACTGGTGCTTCCTTACCTGCATGTAGGTTTCTCAGAGTAACTCACCCTTAATTTTTAAACTGTCAGATATTTTTTCCCCAATATTTTGAGATGATTTATTTTTTATCTTTTATAAAACTTTGTTTGATTTACCTTACATTTCAAGCCCAAATGTGTGCCCTTCAGTGGTTTTCCCTTCTTCATTTACACACTTTATTCTGTACTCCAGATATTCTTTATATTTAATATGTCAGTACAGTAAAGAATGCCAAAGTCTTAATTCCAGGAAGACTGACCTCTTCTGAGTCCCAAACACATATACAATTTACACTATTTTTGTTCATATTTTACTTTATTTAAACAATGAACTTATTTTTGTTAAGATTTAATTTCCCAAGTGACACTTTAAAGGTTAATAAAAAATAAGTGAAGAATTAATATCTACTGATTAACTAATGATGGTGTGACTTTGATGCTATAAAGATACACTGATTTAAAGAATTAATTTGAGACAATAACTTGGAAATTATAAAACGCATAAAAATGGCTCAAATTATTTCTCTATTTTGGAGAAGAATCTCAATTTGTTAATAAGATAATGCAGAAAATCCACACACATATCCCCTTGCCTCCAACCTGAAAAGAGATGAATTAATACTCCTTTTTTTTTTTTTGTACTTTGTAAGGACAAAAAGCAAATTGCTGAGTGGCTAGTAAAGGAAACTTATTTGGGCTACCTTACTGTTTGCTACAATGCATAATAATGCTATCTTTATTTTTCCAACATTCTTCATATTACGTTAGAATTGGACAGATTGCCTCGTTCATATTCTCACTACTTTCATTCACAACAAAATAGATGCATGCCAAACTAGTTTCTGCTTTGTTTACAAACTATTTTAGCAAAAATGAGAGTTCATAATTCTTTAATAGCCAAGATGATTCATGGGAGAAGACTGTCTCTACCCCATTGTAAGAAACGAGTGGAATGCTAACTTATCATCTTTATTATATTTATGAATAAATAAAATGGAGTAATAACAGTTCATAAATCACACTAAAATTGTCAGATATGCATCTTCTGTTACAGTGTCACATAATGGTGCCATATTTTGTGACTTGAATTGCAATGTGCACAGAATATGGGAAAACAAGACTGTATACTCAATATTTTCTAGATACTGATCTTGATCTTACTGGTAAACTATATAAACAGAACATTTTCATGACAACCATGGAATTCTAACCTATAGACACTCTTAACATTCCATTTTGATGTCACTTGTGTTATATTGGTATGCAGCAGAAGTACCTGAAATTTAACAATAAAAAGGCAAATTCTCACTTTGCATAAGTATCATAGCTTATAAATTAGACTAATAATTTTGAAAAAAACAAGTTATTGGCTCAAATTTATTCCTGTGAGGTGGGATATTATTAAACACATTATTAAACACATAGAGAATTTATGAAAAATAAGCATACTATTCTTAATTATTTTAATGATTATTTCTTTTTAATTTAATTGCTATTCAACAAGGGATTTAATGTTTAATATTACTAATGAAATTAAATAAAAAATGATATATAGCACCATTAAAGTAGCACATTAAAAAAATGCTAGTGCTAAAAATAACTCTACTTAGTAGGTACCAAGGGATGCATATGAAAACCATATCTCACAAGATAGTCTTTCTATTGAAAACTACTACACTATGAGGCATATTAGTTCCTTTCTCCTATAGACATATAAGTACAAAGCATGTTGTTTTTCAAATTATAAATTATACTCTTTATCGGATATTAAAAGTTGTGGCTATATAGCAGAACACAATAATTTGAAGTATTTTTTGCTTTACCATATACGGAAACAAAAACAAAACTTTTGCTTGACCTGCTTGAATTGCAATAACAAAATTGCCCGCCATTATGAATGCATTATCCATATGCCAATTTAAAATAATCTTTAAAATGATTGAAATGAGGGTGATAATTTATATCATACATGAAAATACAGGCACATTCTTGGAGATGGAAGAGAATAAACAAAATACAGCTATTTCAGAGGATATTTTAGAGATTCTCTAAACTCTTATGAATATAGGTACTTTTTAATTTTAATAGTCCTTTAAAAATCATCATTAAGGGTTAGCCATTTACTGTCTTAAGGACCGCAGAAAATTATGTACTTCACATATAAGATTATACTGAAAAAACTAAAAGGAAAGATTACTGCATTAAATGTGTTCAGTTGATATTCTGTCTTAATGAACATGTCAGTCATTTTGTTTGATTTTTTAATTTATTTTTTAATCGTTTTTGGATTTTAAATCAATAGCAAACATTTTCTGTGAATTTTAATTATTTTCCAGAGAGTTGTATATAATAATGATATTTTTCACAAAGCCATTTGGAAATATTTCCCATACAATCCTGAAAGCAACTTTGAGATATAAAATCATAGAATTAAGTAAGCCATTTCCTAGACTTGTAGTGGCAACATAAAAATTTAAAGAACTAAAAATAATAAAAGTGTTTGGTACATTAAATATGTTCTTATTTTCTACCAATACCTGCCGGGAGAAATATCAATAACCTCAGATATGCAGATGACACCACCCTTATGGCAGAAAGTGAAGAGGAACTCAAAAGCCTCTTGATGAAAGTGAAAGTGGAGAGTGAAAAAGTTGGCTTAAAGCTCAACATTCAGAAAATGAAGATCATGGCATCCGGTCCCACCACTTCATGGGAAACAGATGCGGAAACAGTGGAAACAGTGTCAGATTTTATTTTTCTGGGCTCCAAAATCATTGCAGATGGTGACTGCAGCCATGAAATTAAAAGACACTTACTCCTTGGAAGGAAAGTTATGACCAACCTAGATAGCATATTCAAAAGCAGAGACATTACTTTGCCAACAAAGGTTCATCTAGTCAAGGCTATGGTTTTTCCTGTGGTCATGTATGGATGTGAGAGTTCGACTGTGAAGAAGGCTGAGCACCGAAGAATTGATGCTTTTGAACTGTGGTGTTGGAGAAGACTCTTGAGAGTCCCTTGGACTGCAAGGAGATCCCACCAGTCCATTCTGAAGGAGATCAGCTCTGGGATTTCTTTGGAAGGAATGATGCTAAAGCTGAAACTCCAGTACTTTGGCCACCTCATGCAAAGAGTTCACTCATTGGAAAAGACTCTGAAGCTGGGAGGGATTGGGGGCGGGAGGAGAAGGGGACAACAGAGGATGAGATGGCTGGATGGCATCACTGACTCGATGGAGGTGAGTCTGAGTGAACTCTGGGAGATGGTGATGGACAGGGAGGCCTGGCGTGCTGCGATTCATGGGGTCGCAAAGAGTCGGACACGACTGAGCGGCTGATCTGATCTGATCTGATAATTACTGAGGTTTTACTATTAGTAATACCCATCTCCTGCATACGGCTACTTTAGATAGTGTTCAGGGACCTCATAGGTGTGGCTAAAAGGAAATTTTACTCATGTACAAGTCCTTGTATGTTTCAAACATTCTAACTTGCTTGCTACCCTGTCCAGTAAACTAGAGGCATCATCTCAAGTCCACAGTTTGCTAATAAAAATGTCATCAGTAATTCAGTGTTACTGCAGTTTTATTGTTTGATATAAAAATAAAACAATATTAATGCAAGTGATCAAACACCAAATGCCATTTCTTCAGACTCAGAATGATGTTTTATAGAGAGACTCTCCTAAGGTACAGTATTTTTTGAACAACATGAACAGCAACATTTTATCAGTGTCATGGCTATATTTTTGATAGTGAATGATATAAACAGGGACAAGGAAAACTAGATAAGGCCCATAAATTTTAAGACAACACACAGAAATGTAACTCACATTTTACTGAAGTTTACTTGGAACTAAATTGGTTGACACTCTTATGTCCTATAATCCCAGTAAGCACACAGACATGCAACACAAGTAACAAAATTCCATCCATTAAAATAACTGTTAATCTGTAGTCCCAACAGTGTGATTTATTATTAAATTGATATGACCAATTTTAGTTCATACAGATGAAAGTGAAACAAATGTCTACAATTTTATAAGCTGATATGACAAATTTTAAATAAAGCAAAAAAATGGCAGTCACTAATTTCTGCCTTTTAAAAAGTAAATCCATAGGTTTGAAAACTCATTTGCTTATTTGCTAAAAAAGAAAAAAAAAACTTTAAGTATCACTGTAGGATATTTAGCTTAATTATCCTAAATAACATTTACTATATAAAAGATAAAGTATAATGATAACATAAGGGAACATAACAAAGACTGAAATATATCTATACTGACTTTATATACATATATATAGATATATGAATGTGTGTACCTGTGTTATATGTATCTCTACATATTTAAAACATATCTACATTTTTCTAAGAAAAATAAAAAACTCAGATGCCACATAGACATAGAAACAGACAAAAATCAATATAAAATTAAAATCATAAATTTAAAATACTCATAAATTAAAATTTTACTCTCATTTGAAGTTAAAATATGTTCATCCCATTTGAAACACAAAAGTTTACATTGATTTATTTTTACTATGTAAAAGTTCATAGAAATCAATAGTCAGACAATTCAATCAAAAACTTGGTAAAATACATATGTAGACATGAGGTAGTGGCGGAAATTCATTCAAAATGGCTTGTAAGCATATGGAGTAATTCTAAACATACTCCAGAAATGATGTATTATTATTTACATACACTTGAAATTTAGGCACTAATCTTGCATATAAGCTATATAATCTGCTTTAATCTGTCTGATTAAACTTAAAACCTCACTAACTATTCATGAGGGAAAGTGAACATATGCGTTACACTAAGTCAAAATATATCAGTATAATATGCCATGTGTCATGTGATAATTATATATATAATAAACAAAAATACAGATCAATATCTTCAGTTAAATTATTGTATAAATCTTTCAAATCAACTCTCTGGTAAAATTAATTTTGGCAATAATTTTCTAATTTTAAAATCCTATATTAGAAGAAATGACAACAGTTTTAAGGAATGAATGGGGGTAGTAAGAAATAAAGGAAAAAAGAAGAAAACCAGAATGTGGTATAAACTGAGCTTGAGAAAATAAAATTATGCTGATTATTTGACTTTTCAAGTGACTTGTCCCAAATGTTTTCCATTTAAACCTCAGTTTATCTCATGAAAATTGAAGAGTGAAACCATTTACAAAACAAGAGATTGACAAGGTACATATCTAGTTTACAAAGAGAATTCACTCTGAAATTGAAAATAATGGAGGTAATACACTCAGCAGGCACTTTATAGCACTGTGGATCTATTATGTATAAATCTTTGGCTTGATTCTAATATACGTTTCTCATATGATGGCAAGCAGTCAATTACATTGGCCTCCTTAAATCAGGTATTTGTAGTACTGGTAGTCTGGACACAGCAAAAATTACCTCCAAGCTACTGCTAATGTAATTTCTGAATGATTGCCCTTCTCTGCTCACTGGCATGTTTTGTATATTTGAATCTAATGGAACTAAACATAACAGAAGATTCAGGCAAGGTGCCAGAATCCTTCACTACTGACCCTGTTTTGAATGCCAACTCCTGAAGGAGCTTCAAGAGCAGACCAACCTCTCCAGGTGATGTTTAAAATAGATTCTGCTCCTAAGCAACACAACACAGTGAGACACCTGAGGCAACTGGGAAGAACTTCTCAGAGTTTACACGTGTTTAACAGTTGGCAAACATTGCCATTTGTCACCTGTCTGGCTTTTCCTGGTGAAGTCTATGTAACACAGTGAATTTTCTCAGAGAAAGCAGTTGGAGTGCTAGTCAAACAATCCACTATTTTGGAGGGCTTAATAATTGTGAGAACAAAATCAATAATTAACAATTTTATGGGACTTATAAATTATTCCAATAACTCTGCTGCTGCTGCTGCTAAAGTCGCTTCAGTCGTGTCCGACTCTGTGCGACCCCATAGACGGCGGCCCACCAGGCTCCCCCATCCCTGGGATTCTCCAGGCAAGAACACTGGAGTGGGTTGCCATTTCCTTCTCCAATGCATGAAAGGGAAAATTGAAAGTGAAGTTGCTCAGTCGTGTCCGACTCTTCATGACCCCATGGTCTGCAGCCTACCAGGCTCCTCTGTCCATGGGATTTTCCAGGCAAGAGCACTGGAGTGGGATGCCATTGCCTTCTCCATCCAACAACTCTCAGTGTAACAAATTCCACAAAAGCATTTTTGAGCCCTGAAAGACGACATTTAAAGCAGGTAAAGCTGTAGAACACATTACTATGAGAATTACTTGGAAAAGAGGGAAGATTATGGAAAAGAAAGGTATTGGGAAGATTTTTCCCAGCAAGGGCTAGTGTGAGAAAGGCAATCAAAAATGTTTTTTATCCAGTAGATGTGAAAGAAGGCTATTGATAATTTTGCATCAAAATGGTCATAATACACTCAAATGTGGTGCAAAGAATGTGCAAGTTGTGTATGGAATCCAAAGTCATAGATTACAATATAGAAATATCCCTATTGCATATATCTTCATTTAATTCCACATGGATGGTCATCTTGTCCGTTTTGAAAGACAGCACAGCCACTGAACAAATTGCAAATGGGCAGTGGCTTTAGGTATCAAGTGATGCTGGAATTTTTAGGCATTAGAAAAGACCCTGAGAACATTTCTTCTCCAAATAACTACATATTATATGTAGGAGTTTGGGAAGGAAATACATTTTTTGAATGTCTTTCTGTGTATACTCAGTTGCTTCAGTCATGTCTGACTCTTTGCGACCCTATGTACGGTAGCCCGCCAGGCTCCTCTGTCCATGGGATTCTCCAGCAAGAACACTGGAGTGGGTTGCCATACCCTCCTCCAGGGGATATTCCCGACCCAGGGATCGAACCGCCATCACTTATGTCTCCCGCATTGGCAGGCAGGTTCTTTACCATTAGAGCCACCTGGGAAGCTCTGTCCACATTTACTGGAATATTGGGCTTCCCTGATGGCTCAGTCGGTAAAGACTCCACCTGCAATGAAGGAAACCTCTTTCAGTGCAAGAGACACAGGTTTGATTCCTGGGTCAGGAATATCACCTGGAGGAGAAACTGGCAAACAACTTCAGTATTCTTGCCTGGGAAATGCCACGGACAGAGGAACCTGGTGGGTTAGAGTCCATTGGGTTGCAAAGTGTAGGACACGACTGAATGAATGAGCATGTACACAATAATAATAAATATTGTTTATTGTTAAAATGAAATTTTTGATACCCTACTTGTTTTGTTTAGATAATTGAATTGTGATTTGTTTTCACCAATATTACTTTCATACACACAAAAATACACTGGAAAAACAATTCAATATAAATTGTAATTTACTGTCATGTAATTATATTTTATTATAGTTATGCAATTGATAAGCTAAACATCACCAGACCTGTGATAAACAAGAAAAAAAAAAAAAAAACTTGAAAATCTGGAAGCCATAAACAAAGAAACAAAGAGAAATATTCTTCCTCCAATTCAATGAAGTATTATATTTAAGCAGAATCTGTATTATTATGGGTAAGTAATTGGGCAAATAACATTTCAGGAGTGATTATTGTTAACATATTCCTAGAGCAGTTATTTTTCACACCAATGATAAACTCAAAAGAATGACAGAAGGGAAAGAGAGGAAGTATTAGAGGAGAGGGAGAAGGGAGTGAGGGAGATGGAGACAGAGGAGAAAGAAGATAGGGAGGGGAAGCAGGAAAAGTAGAAAGAAGAAGAGGAATAAGTAAAGAATGAAAAGAATAGAAAAGAACAGAATAGAACACACATTTCAGGAACGGTGGTATAAAGCTCTATTTCAAAGCAGTTTTTTAATGGCATGGTGTTACACATGTTGAATTATTATATTATTCTGGAATCAGAAAGCACAAATATTTCCCACATATTTAATAGTTTGTACTTAGGTAATTTCCCAGGTGGCTCAGTGGTAAAGAATCTGGCTGCCAATGCAGGAGATGTGGGTCCTATCCCTGGGTCAGGAAGAGGAGGAAACAGCAACACACTCCAATATTCTTGCCTGGGAAATCAAATGGACAGAGCAGCCTGGAGGGATACAGTCCATAAGGTCACAAGAGTTGGACGTGACTAAGCACTTTGGTAATTACTATTTTTAAAAATAAAAACTGTTTTACAAATGTAGCTTATGTAATTTTCATATTTTCTCTATTTCATATAGTCCACTGTGCTAGAACTAAATCATAGTAAAGGAGTAAAAACCCTCTGATTACAATTGCTTTGTATAAATAGAACATAAATGAACTTACACATGAGAAAATGGAAACTGATTCACATGGAGGACAGAATTGTGGTTTCCAAGGGGGTGAGATGTTGGGGAGGGATGCATTGGGACTTTGGGGTGAGCATATACAAATCTATTTATCTATAGAACAGATAAACAACAAGGTCCTTACTGTATAACACAAGGACCTATATTCAATATCCTGTAGTAAACCATAATAGAAAAGGAAAAACAAAAGAAATTGCTTTGTATTACAAGATCTGCTCTACAAGAAGGTTAATTAAAACACTGATAAGTATACACAAATATACACTAAAAATAGTTAAACTAATTTCAACGAAATTTAGAGCCTTGGAATTGCAATAAGAAAGCAAACAATAGGGCTTTTATATAAATTGTGTATTTCAGTTTTGTATTTAATTAAAAAAGAAGTCTGGAATAAGTACATTCTATTTTGTGGTTCATTACAAATTTGCATTCTATTCACTTCATATATGGAAAAGTTTAACTGTAGTTATTACTGTCATTTATGGGTATAGTTATGGTGATAAGGTCACTACCAACATTTTCTCAATTTTTTTTAAAAAAGTGATTCCAACAGTGTTGTTTCTATAATAAACTCTAAAATTAGCACCATTGACATTCATTATGTGCTTAATTTGTATCTATTTTTATAAACTATCATACTACTAATCAGAAAGTGGGCATTTTCCTGCATTTGTGTTAAATATCAGAAATCAAGAATAATATTTTGACGAGTATAGAATGTGTACTCTAACATGAATACTTACAAACTTATTCCAACATTTATAAAGATATTTAAACACTATTGGATGTTAAACCATTTTACCAAATTGCATTTATATGTGGATTTTCAGGTATGTATGCAAATATTTATATTTATTATAAAATACTACATGCATGCTAAGTAGCTTCAGTCGTGTCCAACTCTGTGTGACCCTAAGGACTGTAGTTTACCAGGCTCCTCTGTCCATGGGATTCTCCAGGCAAGAATACTGGAGTGGATTGCCATTCCCTCCTCCAGGGGAGGAGTAGTATAAAATACTACTGCTACCCTTTTCATTTATTTATTTTTTTTAATTTGAGGCTATTACATTCAACCATAACTCTCTGCATTCATTTTAGCAAGAGGAAGAACTAATAAATATTAAGTACTTAGCTTACTTAAAAAATTATTTTTAATTAAAGGATAATTGGGGCCTCACTGGTGGCTCAGATGGTAAAGAATCTGTCTATAATGTGGGATACCCAGGTTCTATCCCTAGGTCAGGAAGATCCCCTGAAGAAAGGAACTGGCAACTCACTCCAGTATTCTTGCCTGGAGAATCCAATTGACAGTGGAATTACTCTACAAAATATTGTGTTGGTTACTGCCATACATCAACATGAATCAACCATAAGTATACATGCGTCCTCTCCTTTGGAACCTTCCTCCTACTTCTCATCCCATCCCAGTCCTATTTCTGATCAGAAATAGATGGAGAAACAGTGGAAACAATGTCAGACTTTATTTTGGGGGGCTCCAAATTCACTGCAGATAGTGATTGCAGCCATGAAATTAAAAGATGCTTACTCCTTGGAAGAAAAGTCATGACCAAACTAGATAGCTTATTAAAAAGCTGAGATATTACTTTGCCAACAAAGGTCCATCTGGTCAAGGCTATGGTTTTTCCAGCGGTCATATATGGATGTGAGAGTTGGACTGTGAAGAAAGCTGAATGCTGAAGAATTGATGCTTTTGAACTGTGGTGTTGGAGAAGACTCTTGAGAGTCCCTTGGACTGCAAGGATATCCAACCAGTCCATCCTGAAGGAGATCAGTCCTAGGTGTTCTTTGGAAGGACTGATGCTGAAGCTGAAACTCCAGTGCTTTGGCCACCTCATGCGAAGAGTTGACTCATTGGAAAAGACTCTGATGCTGGGAGGGATTGGGGGCAGGAGGAGAAGGGGACGACAGAGGATGAGATGGCTGGATGGCATCACTGACTCGATGGACATGAGTTTGAGTGAACTCTCGGAGTTGGTGATGGACAGGGAGACCTGGTGTTCTGTGATTCATGGGGTCGCAAGGAGTCGGATATGACTGAGCTACTGAACTGAACTGAACTGAACTTAATATAGTTATACCAAAAGCATAGACAATGACGATGTCCATATTCTAATCTCTTGTTTTTGAATCTACTCTTCCACAGTCTTTACTATGATGTTAGGGTTGGGAATCCTGCCTCCACCTCATTCCCAGTTCCTTTGCCAGATGACTTGCTAGCTGATGGTTGGGAGCACTAGAGGACTTCTTCCCCATTTTTGTGCAAACAGAGGGGGTATATTTCAAGCATTGTTCTAACCTCCAGCTTCTCTTAACTACATCTGAGCAAATCACTAATAAATTCTTAAAAGGAAAAAAAAAAGTTGTTTGTTGAAAGGAAGTCACTCAACAAGTGTGAACAACCTTCACATATATGGTGAAGAGTATTGTAGGCAGAAGACACAGTAAGTACGAAGGCCCTGAGGCAGGAGCAGAGCCCTATGTTGGAGGAACACTAGTTAGCTCATTTTGGCTAGAGCACAGTGTGTGAGAGGAGGTGCTAGAGAAAACATTAGAAAAATAACAGGATGAATATTATGGTGAACCTTGTCAGTTATAATTTGGATCTTGGGTTTTAGTCCTGGAGAGATGAAAAACCACAGAAGTGTTTGAGAAGAAGGTGGATGCATTCTCATTTAAAATTGAGCTCCTATGAAAGATGAATAGACAAAGTGCAGAATGCAAACTGGGTGACAGTTGGAGACTATGTTTCAAATAAAGGATGAAGATAGCTTTGACCACTATCTATCTGTGAACACCAATCCTCAGGTCTTGTTCTGGAGCTGGGTTTTATGGCAACAGTGCATCTCAGATTTTCCTACTTGATTCAGTGCAAATATTTCCTGAGTTATCTGAGTTGCAGGAATCACTCAACTGGCTTCTGGATTTCCTTGATTGGAAATTGATCGATGTGTACCTTTATAGTCAATGTTTCCATGGGAGGAGAGAAATTCAGGAACCTTTTATGTCACCATCTTGGTGACATCAATCACAAAGGGGATATCCTATGTTTTGAAGAAGAGTAATGAATAATATGTTTGAAGTCCAACGAACTAGTTCTGTCATTATACTTCAGTGTTAATTCAAGTAAAAATGTCCGTTAATGACATCCTCTGTATAAGGTGTTATAAAAAATTCATTTATCAGTAAGATATAATGCCAGTCTTAACATTTTTATAGTCTAAAATATGTTCAATTCTCCAATAAACATAACATCAAGCTCAAAAATCTGCTAATCTGAATAACAAATAAATTACAGAAATTAATAGAACATAATTGAACTCAAAATAAGGGAAAAATCCATTCTAAAGTGTATGCTTTGAAATTTCAGCCCTATTTTAATAACTCAAGTTTCATACTTCTGAAGAAAATCATGAAATATGGAATGAAGAGAATATTGGAAATGCAGTATCATTTCAATCTCCCAGGCATTATTTCAAAGACAAAAGTGCTTAATTCACTTTAGATGAATCTTTGAAAAAAAAACAGAGAAATGCCCAAGAGTCAACATTTGATTTTTATTAAAACGAAGTCTGCATTTCAGCTAAACACATAATTCCTTAGGAAGTGATTATTAACTGTGCTCTATAGAAAACCTTATGATACATGATCTCAATAAGAACTTATGAATCTAACTTTGGTAATAACATATGACAGGATTTCAACTAAAGATATTTCAAATGAAATTACATGTATCTATTTATTAGAAATATAATTTACTTATAAAACTTTATTTGCATAAATTTATTCTTTTTTTGTCGGAGAAGCCAATGGCACCCCACTCCAGTACTCTTGCCTGGAAAATCCCATGGACCAAGGAGCCTGGTAGGCTGAAGTCCACGGGGTCGTTAAGAGTCAGACACGACTGAGCGACTTCACTTTCACTTTTCACTTTCATGCTTTGGAGAAGGAAATGGCAACCCACTCCAGTGTTCTTGCCTGGAGAATCCCAGGGACGGCTGAGCCTGGTGGGCTGCCGTCTATGGGGTCGCAGAGTCGGACACGACTGAAGTGACTTAGCAGCATCAGCAGCATTCTTTTTTTGCTTTCTTCTAAAGAATGTCACATTTTTATTTAATAAAATCATCACTGTTGTAAAGAAATAGAAAGAAAGCTTTTCATATTCCAGAGCCTTTAATAGAGTTATTAAGCTCTATAACTTAATCATATCAATCATCTGAATGATATAAATAAATTTCTGGATTAAATTTAAGCTATGCCTAGGGTTATTCACAGTTAAGAACCTAAGATGTATATGCTCTTAATGCTAAAAAGACTTTCACTATTGGTTCAGAACACTCCCAAGGGATGTAAATAGGGCTAGAGAGTTTATATGATTTAGTCAATGAAATTTAGTGATTAGTGGCAGAATCAAAACTAGGGTGAAAATTACCATACCCTAATAGGATTAGCAAATGACCAGTAAACACACAGCTAGTTTTTCTTCTCTTTTAGTAGAACCATTAATCTAAGTGACTGCAGTGTTAACTCAGCCTAAGAGAAACTTCATAATGCTTCACATCACAGTACATCAGGCTAAACTAGCCCATTCACACTGGCCTATAGAAAACTTTGGCAAATTTGAACTACAACTTTCCTCCATATTACCATGAATCTATCTATCTATCTATCTATATATTAGTATATATTATGACTGAAAAAGTTCTATAAATTTTTACTGTCCAATGAACTATTTTATTATAGAAATGAACAGTTACAACTAGAAAAATGCTACATGTAAGCTTCAGTTATACACAAATACACAGGTGTGCAAGGGCAGATATATGTTCAACATTTAAATGAACAAATCTTGCATGGGTCCATGAAAAATTTAGCATCTTTACATGAAACCCCAAGAGCTTAAACTTGGTAATTTACCTTTTGTGAGGTAGGTCATTTTAATATCAGGAATATCTCATTTTCCAATTTTAGTTTATTTTTAATCATTAATATTTCAAACCCTAAATACCAAGAGACTCCCAAAAGTGTTTTCAGACTTGTTCAACAATTTCAGAGGATATTTCAAACCAGAGCAAAAATAATATGTCTACAACCTCTGTGGTCCTTTCTTATTTTACACAAAGAGTACTTGTGCATAAATATATGCTGAAAAATCTATTTTCACTTGATTTCACAGACATTTTCATTTTTGGACACCACTCTTGTAACTGACTCCAGTGAACAAAACGTAAGGTGAAAATAAAAGGGAACTTAAAGATAATGGATCAAAATACTTATTTTGTGGTCATACTTTTGTCATGCTTGCAGATGAATTTACCCAATAGTATTTCAAGGTTTTTTCACTATGCTATGTATTGCTGTGTATTAACTGTGGGTGAATTTATAGATTATCATGCACCCCAAATTCAGTCTTATTCTCTGTTGCTTATCAGAAAAATAAATAAGCATGATTATAAGTACTGTTTTATTTAATCATTTACATTTCAAGTAAACATAAGAATACTCTCAATAAAAATATTATGTTATGCAGAAATTTAATCTTTCATTTTGTGCAACTTTACTCAACATTTTATTTTACTTTTCTTCCTACAATTTGCCTCTCTCTAAATATGAAATGTAAACCTTTGAACTTAGATATAGTAATGAATCATAAACTCTGAACAATTTTTTCTATGAAAACTCGAAGAAAATATTGTACCCTGTTGCCATACAATTGTGATTACATGACTGATATCTCTTTTACTGAGGAAAAAAATGACAAAAAGTATCACTGAAGCATAGTGTCAATTAATTTTAAATTCATAG
Organism: Bos mutus; assembly: GCF_027580195.1. Classification (NCBI taxonomy): domain Eukaryota; kingdom Metazoa; phylum Chordata; class Mammalia; order Artiodactyla; family Bovidae; genus Bos; species Bos mutus. Next base: position 50,881,289 of record NC_091636.1, on the reverse strand, counting down.
AACAGCTGTGAATGTTAAAGACATGCAGTTCTTCTCTGGACCCCTGTGAATTATCTGTCATGGTTAAAAGAAGAACAATTTGCCACAGGTAGACCCAGAGGCTATGGACTCCTAGGAAAGCAAAGAAAGAAACTGGAGGAGTCAGGAAAGAGTGTGATTGCAGACAGCTGCATGGGGAGAAGAGATAAGGTCGGAGAAGTGGAGGTGGGGTGAGCGCTAATAAAAGCACTGACAGAAGAGACTGACTGTGTAGAGATTAGGTTTACAAAGCAAGATCTGTATCCATAACTCAAATCTGGGAGAAGAACATTTCTAGACATCAAAGAGCCTCAAGGAGATGGTTTGCTTTTTAATACAATTCAAAAAGCAACAATAAAATGCCAGTCCTGTCACTACTTCCTAGGTGTCTGAAATGATACGATTACATTTCATGGATGGAATCGTCAAACAACTGTGTTTTCCCAAAGGGTAGGAAACGCAAACATAGCAGAGTTAACACTACTCCATTTGCTGTTGTCAGCTCAAAGTAAAGGTTCTGAAATGAACATTACTACCTGTGGTTGACTTTTACTAGAAAGGTAGCAAAGACATTTCTCTACTTTACTTTTATTAGTTTGGTACAGTAAGCATTTTAATTGCAGTGAAATATACCTACAGCCTATTACTTTATTCCTATCTCAATCCAGCATCTGTATAGCAATATCTATGATTCTAAGGCAGAAGAAAGAATAGAATTCTAATGCAAACAGTGGGTTATGAGAAACCACTTAGAAGAAGTATCATGAATGCAGCTGTAAATAATAGCTCCACCTAAAAAGTGGCACGGTTGGAAGGTATTCCAGGAATAGCAATATAATTTACAAAAGCCTTCAGATCTGAAACACATGGTATCTATAGGGAATTTCAGAAATTCAATATAATTTGAGCTAAGGATGCATTAGACAATGGTGGATTAAGTTAAATATTAAAAAAAAAAAAGAAAAGATTTATTTGATTACTTTGTAAGAAAGAAAAGCAAAAACCTTAGTGGTAAAATAATGAGAACATTTACCTTTCATGGATCTGTGATTTGGACAGGGTTAGGCAGGGGCAAATCATCTCTGCCCCACTTGGCATCATCAGAATTATCTGAAGGCTCCACACTCATATATTGGGCAGTCGATGTAGGCAGTCAACTGGGACTACACCTGGGGCTCTGATCAAAACTCCTACAAGGAGATGTTGGGTTCCATTGGTGGGCATTCAGTTCAGTTCAGTCTCTCAGTCGTGTCTGACTCTTTGTGACCCCATGAATCACAGCACACCAGGCCTCCCTGTCCATCACCAACTCCCGGAGTTCACTCAGACTCACGTCCATTGAGTCAGTGATGCCATCCAGCCATCTCATCCTCTGTCATCCCCTTTTCCTCCGGCCCCCAATCCCTCTCAGTATCAGAGCCTTTTCCAATGAGTCAACTCTTTGCATGAGGTGGCCAAAGTACTGGAGTTTCAGCTTTAGCATCATTCCTTCCAAAGAAATCCCAGAGCTGATCTCCTTCAGAATGGACTGGTTGGATCTCCTTGCAGTCCAAGAGACTCTCAAGAGTCTTCTTCAACACCACAGTTCAAAAGCATCAATTCTTTGGTGCTCAGCTTTCTTCACAGTCCAACTCTCATATCCATACATGACCACAGGAAAAACCATAGCCTTGACTAGACGGACCTTTGTTGGCAAAGTGATGTCTCTGCTCTTCAATATGCTGTCTAGTTCACCCAGACTTAAAAGCCATGCACTGTTAGGTTTGTCAAATGCTATTCATTGGAAGTCAATCACTAAATCCAACCTATATGCATGAGAGGGAAAATTAGACCCCATCTCTCAATGTATAAATGTTTAAAATGCATTATAAGAAGATCATGCATATTTTCCCATAACCATCTTTGAAAAATAAAAGCTGGTACTATCACTTCATTTCTCAATTAAAAATGCTAAAATGCATTCCAACGGCTTTCAAACAAACAGTTTGTACTGTCATACCTGGCTCACACTTTGAGCAGAAATGGCCAGAGGGCCTGTGTTTATTGAGAGGGAGATCCCTTTAAAAGCCATTGTAGAGCATAAAAGTAAGATCTTGAATTATAACAGAGGCTGTGGGGAAATGTCAGAAGACAATGAACTTTCAGGAGAGAGGGAATAAACTTCAAAGTCAAAGGCTTGAGAGTAAGAATAAAAATGAGGAGTGTAATTTGTTGTGAAATTTGGAAGTAAACTCAATGTGTTAAATACTGAAGAAGGAAGCCAGATGGAAACAACTTCCGATATTAATGAAACATTAGAAACTTGAGACCTATAAGTATGAAGGTTAGGGACTCAGGGGATTAGAGAAGAATAGAAAATAAGTAAGTTAGATAAGCTAGTTAATAATTAGATAATAAGAGCAAACCAGTCAATCCTAAAGGAAATCAACCCTCAATATTCTTTGGAAGGACTGATGATGAGGCTGAAGCTCTAATACTTTGGCCCCCTGATTCAAAGATCTGACTCATTGAAAAATACCCTGGTGCTGGGAAAGATTGAAGGCGAGAGGAGAAGAGAGCAGCAGAAGATGAGATGGTTAGATAGCATCACCGACTCAGTGGACATGAATTTGAGCAAACTCCGGGAGATAGTGATAGACAAGGGGGCCTGGTGTGCTACAATCCTTGAGATCTCAAAGGGTCCAATATGACTTAGTGACTCAACAAGAGCAACAACAAGATACGTATTTAGCTGGAGGACACAGATGAAAAGTTGGTCCTTCATTTCATTTGCTTTTTTCTCTTCTTTGCTGTAAAATGGGTAAAGCTGAGGTTCCACTGAAAGGGACTAAAGTTATGTTGGAGGGGTAAGACTTGAGAACCTTGGCTCCAGTCTATCCTAGCATTCCAGGCAGGGTCAGCTGTTGGACACTCTTCCAATGTAACTGATGGATAGAGGTAAGGCTACACACAGGTTCAGAAAAGGGGCAGGTGAGAGAGGGGCATGATTTGTGGAAGCGGGGAGTCTGTGCAAGAATATCCTGAAAATTACTAAGTTTGGGAAAAAATCAGTATATACTGAAACTAATGTATATGCTGAAAAGTAAGATGCTTAAATAGGAAATTTTCCTTAACTTTTACTGTTCTGCTACTTATAAGTTATATCAAAACAGATCCATTTCTTAGCTTCTCTTTGTCTCAGTTTCCTTATCTGTAAAATAAGGATTCTGTTTATTAAATGACAGTTTTTAAGGAAAACAGTTAGACTGGTATCTGACACATAGTAGTAGTAGTGTTAGTTGCGTAGTCATGTCAGACTCTTTGACCCCATGGACTGTGGCCCATGGGGCTCTTCTATTCATGGGATTCTCCAGGCAAGAATACTGGAGTGGATTGCCATCCCCTTCTCCAGAGGATCTTCCTGATCCAGGGATCAAATCCAGGTCTCTTGCATTGCAGGCAGATTCTTTACCATCTGAGCTACAGAGAAAATCTGACACATCCATATAAATATTAGCCAGTTTTATTAAATCAAATATCAGTCACTTATTCATATCAGACTCTTTGCAACCCATGGACTACAATCCACCAGGCTCCTTTGTCCATGGAATTCTCTGGGCAAGACTACTCCAGGGGTTAGCCATTCCTTTCTCCAAACCCACGTCTCCTGTATTTCAGGCAGATTCTTTATTTAAATAGTTGTATAAAACGAAAAGTGCTCTGACTACAGAATATGAAGGCATTGACTATTGCTGTCATCACCTTTGCACTAGAATATCCTTAACAGAGAAGTCTTAATCCTACCTTTGGGAAAATATTACTTTATATATATATATATATATATATATATATATATATAATTTTTCTGTAAATTTTTAAATGTATTTTATTGGATACAGTTGATTTAAAATGCTGTATTAGTTACTGCTGTACAGCAAAGTGAATCTTTATACATACATATATGTCAACAAAGTATTTTTAAATAAGCTGAACAAGTCTAAATAGCAGGAAAATAGATGGATTTTATTGTGAATAAAATATTTTAAAATATGCCATGTAATAATGAACTTATGACTAGTTTTTAAACCTCCCAAATATAGTTTTAGCTTAAAATATATTTTCTTTAACATACAGACATATTGGTATTAAATTCTTAAGATACTTTCTAAAAATATATACTTAGTGGTTTTTATGATCCACACATTGTTACTGAAATAAATTGGTAAATCATTTTCTTAGTTCCCAATTGCCATCTTCCCCAAAACACAACATCAATAAGAACATTTTTTCAGGGATAGGGGAAAAAAAAAAAACAGAAAAGTACCATGAAAAAATAACTACAATAATAATGTTGATTATCTAGTGTTAGATGCATCCTAAATCCAAAAAAAAAATAATGCTAAAATGAAAAACAGAATGAGGAAACAAAGTAAATGGAACAACATTATTTTGTCTATGTGTGATGAGTGTAATTTTCTGCAGCACCATTGTGGCTATGTCATGATTGCATAGTACAACAAAAAGAGATTAGGAAGATATCAGAAATTGGATTCCTACACTTTCTTTTATTGAATAAGAATTTCTATTCATATTTTTTATTTTATTTCCCCATCCCAAAATTGCTATGTCAGTGTTCCTCTCTCACTGATAGTATAGTCAATAATCCAAATAGTCAAAAAGAAGTGTAGGGCTTATCTTTCATATTACTCTCATTCTCACAGCCTACATCCAAAGAAGCTCAAGATTTTAAAAACTTTCGCTTCATAAATCTCCCCTAAAGTTCATCATTTTTCTTAATTTCCAGGTGAACCACCAATTCCTTACAGTAACAGCCTCTTCTTGCTACATTTGGACCCATTGCTCTTTCCTTATTTGTGCTCCTGACTTTGGATGGAATGATTCATTGATTTATTCTTTGAGTGTAACTTCTCATTCCACTATCTTCCCTCTTGACCTACTGTCTGCCTCCTTAAGGGCTCAGCCTCTGTACGTTCCACTCATATCCTGAGTCTCTTGGCTGTAGTCACACTGGCTTTCAATACCTGATTTGTATTCTCCTCTCCTAGAGAAGGCAATGGAACGCCACTCCAGTTCTCTTGCCTGGCAAATCCCATGGACAGAGGAGCCTGGTAGGCTGCAGTCCATTGGGTCGCCAGGCGTCGGACAGGACTGAGCGACTTTACTTTCACTTTTCACTTTCATGCATTGGAGAAGGAAATGGCAACCCACTCCAGTGTTCTTGCCTGGAGAATCCCAGGGACGGGGTAGCCTGGTGGGCTGCTGTCTATGGGGTTGCACAGAGTCAGACGCGACTGAGGCGACTTAGCAGCAGCAGCATTCTCCTCTCCACGGTGATGTGTGTTTGCTGTTCCCTCTTGGTGGATGTGGAGTATCTTTCCTGCCTTTCTTTCTGATTAACTCTTTATCATCTGTGTAATCTTAGTTTAATTGTTTCTTTATTCAGCAAAATTCCCTGACCTTGAGTTACCAAATTTAAACAGAAGTTTCAAGGAATCTTTCACTCTATACCTTTATTTAGTGCACCTCCTGAATGGTAGTTTCCTTTCATGTTTATCTACACTTAATTCTTCAAATATGTTGCCAAAAGGTTAGCACAAACAGGTTACATTAAAGAGAGAGAGAATAAAAAAGTTGGAGCAACACAAGGAACAGTGTCCAAAATTCATTACAAAGGCAAGTCAAACTGCTTCTTGAGTTCATTTTGCTGCTCAAATTCCTTTCACAAATAATCATCTCAAAAATCTGATTTATCTGTGTGATCCTAATTTGTAGATGTTTGTGAAGGACACTAAAATATTTGTAAATACATAATACACATGCTCAGTGATACTGCTTCTATTCAATGACTGATTCTGAAACTGTCTTTTTAAAAAAACTTCTGTTCTTATATATAGGTATGTCTCTGTTTCCTAACCACCAGTCTATTACCTCTACTTAGAGAGAATAACTTAAGAATTCAAAGGAAGAAGAGGAGAAGGAGGGATGAAGGGGGGAGGAGAGAAAGGAGAGGGCATTTGGACCTCAGAAATTTCAGACTTTAAATTGAAAAAGAATTTTGAGAAAGGCAAGAAGTTAGAGTCAACATTTTGTGAATCAATGTAAATGAAAGGCATAGGAACTATATGAATACAATATAAAAAGAAACATTTTTGAGTAAAACGATAAAAGGCATAGAAAGAAATGTAAATGATTTGAAACAAGTCATTTATCATATTATTCAGAGAAGTACTTTTGTAACAAATTATAATTAATCTGGTTAATTTGGTAGATGTATTCCTTATTTTCCTTATTTACTTCAATTAATTTTTAAGTATTATTATCAAAAGTTTTCTAATTTTAGATTGAGAATTATTGTGGCTCAGATGGTAAGGAATCTGCCCATAATACAGGAGACCTGGATTCAATTCCTGGAGAAGGGAATGGCTACCCAGGGTATTATTGCCTGGGAAAGCCTATGGACAGAAGAGCCTAGAGGGCTACCGTCCATGGTGTCCCAGATTTGGACATGACTGCACAACTAACATTTTCGCTTTTTTCAAATGATACAGTTTTTTTTTTTTTTTTTTTTCTCAGCTATAAACTAAAGCTAAATCATATTTCTGAAGGGGCAATAGTTATCTTTATCGTTCAGTCACTAAGTCATGTTCAATTCTTCGTGACCCAATGAACTGCAGTATGCCAGCCTTCTGTATCCATCACTGTCTTTCTGAGTTTGCTCAAACTCATGTCCATTGAGTCAGTGATGCCATCCAACCGCTTCATCCTCTGTCAACTCCTTCTCCTCCTGTCTTCAATCTTTCCCAGGATCAGGGTCCTTTCTAATGAGTCAGCTCTTCGCATCAGGTGGCCAAAGTATTGGAACTTCACCTTTAGCATCAGTCCTTCCAATGAATATTCAGGTCTGATTTCCATTAGGATTGACTGGTTTGATCTTGCTGTCCAAGGATCTCAAGAGTCTTCTCCAACACCACAGTTCAAAAGCATCAAGTCTTCAGTGCTCAGCCTTCTTTATAGTCCAACACTCACATCCATACATGACTACTGGAAAAACCATAGCTCTGACTATACAGACCTTTGTCGTCAAAGTGATGTCTCTGCTTTTTAATACACTGTTTATGTTTGTCATAACTGTTCTTCTAAGCAACAAACATCCTTTAATTCCATAGCTGCAATCACCATTGCAGTGATTTTGGGGCCCAAGAAAATGAAATCTGACACCATTTCCACATTTTCCCCATATATTTGCCATGAAGTGATGGGACCAGATGCCATGAACTTAATGGCTTGAATTTTGAGTTTTAAGCTAGCTTTTTCACTCTCTTTCACCTTCATCAAGAGACTCTAGTTCTTCTTCACTTTCTGCCATTAAAATGGTATCATCTGCATATCTGAGGCTATTGATATTTCTCCTGGCAATCTTGATTCCAGCTTGTGCTTCATACAGTCCAGCATTTTGCATGATGTATTCTGCATATAAGTTAAATGAGGAGGGTGACAATATGCAGCCCTGCTGTATTCCTTTCCCAGTTTGGAACCAGTCCATTGTTCCATGTCTGGTTCTAACTGTTGCTTCTTGTCCAGCATACAGGAGGCAGATAAGGTGGTCTTGTATTCTTGTCTCTTTAAGAATATTCTACAGTTTGCTGTGATCCACACAGTCAAAGGCTTTCGTGTAGTCAATAAAGCAGAAGTAGATTTTTTTTTTTTTCAGAATTCCCTTGCTTTTTCTATGATCCAGCGTATGTTGTCAATTTAATCTCTGGTTCCTCTGCCTTTTCTAAATACAGCTTGAACATCTGTAAGTTCTCGGTTCACATAAGCTGAAGCCTAGCTTGAAGGATTTTGAACATATTCTTGCTGACATGTGAAATGAAAGCAATTTTATGGCAATTTGAACATTCTTTGGCATCGCCTTTCTTTGGGATTGGAATGAAAACTGAATGGCCACTGCTGAGTTTTCCAAATTTGCTATCTTAATGAGTGCAGCACTTTAACACCATAATCTTTTAAGATTTGAAATAGCTTAGATGGAATTCCATCACCTCCACTAGCTTTGTTTATAGTAATGCTTATTAAGGCCCACTTGACTTCACACTCCAGGATGTCTGGCTTTAGGTGAGTGACTACATCATTGTAGTTAAGTGGGTCATTAGGAGGTTTTTTGTACAGTTCTTCTGTGTATTCTTGCCACCTTTTCTTAATCTCTTCTGCTTTTACTAGGTCCTTGCCACTTTGTCCTTTATTGTGGCTATTTTTGTATGAAATGTTTCCTTGGAATCTCCAATTTTATTAAAGAGATCTCTAGTCTTTCCCATTCTATTGTTTTCCTCTATTTCTTTGCATTGTTCACTTAAGGATGCTTTCTTATCTCTCCTTGTTATTCTTTAGAACTCTGCATTCAGATGTATCTATCTTTCCTTTTCTCTTTTGCTTTTTGCTTCTCCTTTTTACTCAGCTCTTTATAAGGCCTCCTCAGACAACCACGTTGCCTTCTTGCATTTCTTTTGGTTGAGGATGGTTTTGTCATCACCTCCTGTACAATGTCACAAACCTCCGTCCATAGCTTTTCTGGCACTCTGTCTATCAGACCTAGTCCCTTAAATCTATTCGTCATTTCCACTGTATAATCATAGAGTATTTGATTTAGGTCATACCTGAATGGCCTAGTGTTTTTCCCTACTTTCTGCAATTCAAACCTGAAGTTTTCAGTAAGGAGCTGATGATTTGAGCCACAGTCAGATTCGGGTCTTGTTTTTGCTGACTGTATAGGGCCTCTCCATCTTCAGCCGCAAAGAATATAATCAATCTGATTTTGATACTGACCATCTGGTGATGTCCATGTATAGAGTCGTCTCTTGTGTGGCTGTAAAAAAATGTATGCTATGACCAGTGTATTTTCATGACAGAATGATCTTGGTACGTTTCCAAGGCATACCATTCAATATCACAATAATCCACATCTATGCCCCAACCTCTAACGCTGAAGTTCAATGATTCTCTGAAAACCTACAAGACCTCCTAGAACACCAAAAAAAGATGTCATCATAGGAGCATCATGTCCCCTTTTCATCATAGGGGACTGGAATGCAAAAGTAGGAAGTCAAGAGATACCTGGATAACAGGAAAGTTTGGCCTTGGAGTACAAAGTGAAACAGGGCATAGGCTAATAGATTTTTGCCAAGAGAACATCCTGGTCATAGCAAACACCTTTCTTTACACTATACTGTATCTCAAACATCATATAATATTCCAAATACTATATTTCTTAGAATATATGTGCTATTGAATGTTAATATGTCACATTAAATACTATATTATTCTAAATCAAATATCAGATATAGTTATTATCAATGGGGCCATCCAATTTGAATATTTTTTCTTTACACACAAATGCAAACTTTTTATGTTCTCACTTGGACCTTATAGGCAAATAGCATAATATACAGTGATCAGCAATTTTGCCTCATTAAACCATATATAGACCCAAATTTTAGCCAGTGATTAATCTGAAATTAAAACAAAAACAAACAAAATGTTATTCACCCAAATAATCTGAGAGTATTCATCTAATTAATTCTGACCCTCAAATACCCAACATATGAGTTTTTTTTTAAATTATATATATGAATATTCTACATAATCAGTGAATTATTTGTATTATGATCGGCAATAACAAGAAAAGCAATTATATATATAATTATATATATTATTATACATATAGTGTGTGTATATATATATATATATATATATAGTTTTAAAATGTTCTTATGCTTAGTAGACTGCTAGTACTCCAGCTTAAATACTAGGTCTGGTCTAAACAATAAGTAAGCTGACTATTTCAGATTGAAGAACTACTTTTTCACTCTGGAACATTTTAAAAAGAGCTAGTGAGTATGTCAACAGACATCATTTTAATTATGGAGCATTGGTTGTACCAATGTTATGAATTTTAGGTTTTAATCGATTGAACCCAAATAAGCTGTATCAACACTATTTTTTAATGGGCTGAAGTTAAGAATATTTCCCAGATGGTGTTAGTGGTAAAGAACCCACCTGCCAATGCAGGAGACATAAGAGATGTGGGTTCTATCCCTGGGTTGGGAAGATCCTCTGGAGAAGGAAATGGCAATTCACGCCAGTATTCTTGCCTGAAGAATCCCATGGAAAGAGGAGCCTGGAGGGCTGCAGTCCATAGGGTCACAAAGAGTTAGACACGACTAAAGTGAGTTAGAACAAAGTTAAGAATAATGAAACAATCAGTGTCTTTTTACAAATATATCTACAATACTTGCTTTGTTGATGTTTTTCTTTCCCTTGATCTGCAGGTAATTTAGGATATGTAAAGGACTTTTTTTTTTTTTTTTTACCAGCACTGATGTATTTTTTAAGATATTTGCCTTGGGGAACAAACTATTCAAGTATGATTAATTCAGTCTCTGCTGAAGTAATCTTTGAAGTTGACCAAATTGAGGATCCTTAAATCAAAATTCTGGCAAATTAATAATAAAACATACACAAAGATTAGTAGAAGACCCTAAAGGTGAGCAGGACTATTCTTTAATATATGGAAGAAACAAGGCAGTAACACCATTAAATAGACATGGTTAGGAATATTTCTCCCCAAAGTTAGTATGTGTGTCTTTTTAAATTCCACAATGACACTATTAAATACCACCTTTGCTTGTATAAGAAAATAAAAATAGATTATACCTTATGTCATAGATTTTTAAATTTTATTGTTTAGTATAAATTTTCCTTAAGTTTGAACTACAAGAGAATTTTGAGCAAAGGACATCCACCTTGTCTTCTAAATCGGTATGTTTCTGTGTGATATAAAATATATAAAGATAGTGGTTTATACCATCTAATAAAATAAAATTATCCAATACTCTCATATTTATTTTAAACATTATTTTGTGTAATGTGGCTCCACCCATCTCTCTTGGATAATATGCATTCTTTTTTTTCATTTCATTGAGATATAATTTATGCATAATAGTATATTAGTGGCAAATGCACAGCATGCAATATAATTATATATGTTTGAATCAATTTATTTTTTAATTGAAGGATAATTGCTTTACAGAATTGTGTTGGTTTCCACCAAACATCAACATGAATCATCCATAGGTATACATGTCCCCTCCCTCTTGAACCTTCCCCCCACCTCCCACCCCATCCCACCCCTCAAGGTTGTAACAGAGCCCTGGTTTGAGTTCCCTGAGTCATACAGCAAATTCCCACTGGCTGTCTATTTTACAAACGGTAATGTAAGTTTCCATGTTACTCTCTCCATACATCACATCCTTTCCTTCCTCTCCAAACCCCCCTTTTGTGTTCATAAGTCTGTTCTCTATGTCTGTAGTTTTAAAATGACCTTCACAGTATGTCTATTTAACATTAATAATGACATATAGTTACAATTTTTTTTTGTGATGACATCTTTTAGGATCTTTCTTAGCAACTTTCCATTATACAACACTGTTATTAACTATAGTCACCATACTGTACATTATGTCTCCATGACTTGTTTAGTTTATAACTTAAGTTTATAACTTTTGACCATCTTCACCCAAATTCCTTCTTCTGCAACCATCAGTCTGTTTTCTGTTTCTATGAATTTGATTTTCTTTTTGTTTTAAATTGCATGTATAAATGAGTTAGTGCTATATTTGTCTTTCCAATGGATTAATTTTACTGAATATGACTAACACCAAGTTCTGCAGCCTAGGATAAAAATTCAGAATCCATATTTTAAAATAAATCTTCAGAAATTTTATTCCAGGAAGACACATGATAGCAACAACAAGAAAACAAAAATCAGGCTATTCATTCTTCTTAGTAGTTTTGTTGGAACTACTTACAATGTAGTTCTCACGGGCACAGAATTAATTTTCAGTTTCTGGAGATTAAATGAAAACCAGTAAGGTATCAGTTGCTACTTTTCAAGGAAGACATTTTAACATCACAAAAGAAATAAAAGATCAAACATCTCACTGAGTTAATCCTTCAAATAAGATTGTTTTCACCTTTTAATGATTTATTAATTTTTTAAATCATTTTTGTTTTCTTGTTGTTGCTATCATGTGTCTTCCTGGAATAAAATTTCTGAAGATTTATTTTAAAATATGGATTCTGAATTTTTATCCTAGGCTGCAGAACTTGGTGTTAGTCATATTCAGTAAAATTAATCCATTGGAAAGACAAATATAGCACTAACTCATTTATACATGCAATTTAAAACAAAAAGAAAATCAAATTCATAGAAACAGAAAACAGACTGATGGTTGCAGAAGAAGGAATTTGGGTGAAGATGGTCAAAAGTTATAAACTTAAGTTATAAACTAAATAAGTCATGGAGACATAATGTACAGTATGGTGACTATAGTTAATAACAGTGCTGATAATGGAAACAGTTAAACAGTACATTATTTCTGTGTTTTTGTTAAGAAATGAAGGTGCTCCTGAAGTAAACACATTATAGGTAAAAATTATAATCATACCCTTATAATTATTTCCAGATGTTTGTATATTAGACACCTGTGGTTAAATATATTTGAAAACAAAAGATGCTCCATCGGCCCAAGTAAATATCTTTAGTTTCCTGAACAATTGAGAGTTGAACTTTTAATAAACCATCTATACTTTTTTATGGATTAAAAGAAAACTTACAGCATAAAAATGAATAATCAATATATATAAATTAAATATGGGCGATATCAATCTATAGCTGTAAGTCTTTGGTAAATGATGAAAATACTCTGCTCTTAAGCATCTCACATCCAAATCCAAGGTTACCATGAGATTTAAATAAGATAATGTTTATCAAACAGGAAGGATTCTGCCTAGAACATAGTAAGTATTCAGTAAAAAATAGTTGTGACTAGTTAAAAAAAAAAACTTTTCAACTTAAACTTTTCAATGAAAAATATATCCCTTGGGTGTAAAATTAGTGTTAATAGTCATATAAAAACTAAAGTATACACATTTGTTTAGAATTTATTCAGATCCACTTAGCCATCTGTAGCAATTACTTATGGTATTAAATTTGGAAAAAAATAAGGGATTACAAGAATTAATGATTAAACAACTAAAGATTAAAAAGTAATTTTTGCTAGAAGTGTTAATGCTAGAGAGTTAAGGAATTAGTTGGGGAAAAAGGAAAAATATCAAAATAATAAATTATACTATGAATAATAATATGAATTATTATCTTAATTATTAGAAAATAGGATTACAAATGTACATTATGAAAGACATACTGAATTGACAAATTTAAAATACTTAAGTCTTGCCTGTGTGATAAGTCGCTTCAGTTATGTCCGACTCTTTGTGACCCTATGAACTATAGCCCCCCAGGCTCCTCTGTCCATGGGATTCTCCAAGCAAGAATACTGGAGTGGGTTGCCCTGCCCTTCTCCAGGGGATCTTTCTGACCCAGGGATGGAACCTACATCTATTATGTCTTCTGCACTGGCAGGAGTGTTGTTTACCATGAGAGCCACCTGGGAAGCCCCATTTAAGCTTTAGGGTTGTGACAAAATAAATAACATACAGTAAAACTCAAACTTTATAAAGTGGGAAAAGGTTCCAAAACTAATAATTCTGACCCACAGCATTTAATTCTAAAGTAGATAGCTAGCTTACCTCTGTTCTTGTAATAATAGCATAACAAAACTGAGAGTAGCACAACAAAGGAAACTCTAAGCAAGGTGAAAAGACATCCTTCAGAATGGGAGAAAATAATAGCAAATCAAGCAACTGACAAAGAATCTCAAAAATATACAAGCAACTCCTGCAGCTCAATTCCAGAAAAATAAAAGACCCAATCAAAAAGTGGGCCAAAGACCTAAACGGACATTTCTCCAAAGAAGACATACAGATGGCTAACAAACACATGAAAAGATGCTCAACATCACTCATTATCAGAGAAATGCAAATCAAAACCACAATGAGGTACCATTTCATGCTAGTCAGAATGGCTGCTATCCAAAAGTCTACAAGCAATAAATGCTGAAGAGGGTGTGGAGAAAAGGGAACCCTCTTACACTGTTGGTGGGAATGCAAACTAGTACAGCCACTATGGAGAATAGTGTGAAGATTCCTTAAAAAACTGGAAATAGAACTGCCTTATGACCCAGCAATCCCACTGCTGGGCATACACACCGAGGAAATCAGAACTGAAAGAGACACATGTACCCCAATGTTCATCGCAGCACTGTTTATAATAGCCAGGACATGGAAGCAACCTAGATGTCCATCAGCAGATGAATGGATAAGAAAGCTGTGGTGCATATACACAAGGGAATATTACTCAGCCATTAAAAAGAATACATTTGAATCAGTTCTAATGAGGTGGATGAAACTGGGGCCTATTAGACAGAGTGAAGCAAGCCAGAAAGAAAAACACCAATACAGTATACTAACACATATATGTGGAATTTATAAAGAAGGTAACGATAGCCCTGTATGCGAGACAGCAAAAGAGACACAGATGTATTGAACAGTCTTTTGGACTCTGTGGGAGAGGGCGAGGGCAGGGTGATATGGGAGAATGGCGTTGAAACATGTAAAATATCATACGTGAAACGAATCGCCAGTCCAGGTTTGATGCATGATACAGGGTGCTCGGGGCTGGTGCACTGGGATGACCAAGAGGGATGGGATGGGGAGGGAGGTGGGAGGGGGATTCAGGATCCGGAACACATGTACACTCATGGCAGATTCAAGTCAATGTATGGCAAAACCAATACAATATTGTAAAGTAAAATGAATGAATTAATTAATTAAAAAAAAAAACTGAGAGTATATTTTGGCTGGGCAAATCACCATAAGTGCACAGACAAATTTATATGACAAAAGAAAATAGTGTATATGTATTTTACTTAAGTAAAAGTATATATGTTCAAAGCAAGGGTCATTAAAAAATACTTCACTATACAAATATTAAAATTTAACACATCTCCACGCAAATTTGAAACAATATAATATGTAACATGCTGCAGAACATTTTCATCACAAACTATGAAATGATTATATTTCAGTAGGACCATACAAAATACTGAATATAATTCTTCAAAATTTGAAGAGTATAGTTTGTATGTATCATCTTGTTTGACAATAAATATCTAACCAATTGATTATTTAACCTCTGAATTATCCCATTTTTCCCAGTAATTTATGTCCTGTGATTATTTCTCTTTTTCCAGCTTCTCCTCCTTCACCCTCTCTTATTTTTGCTTACTATGTTTATTGTTAATACCTACTTTACCTATATCTGTTCTTTAACAAAATTACAGCCAGATCAAGCATACTGCTACAGTTGAGGTAGCCAGCACTTTCATGATTAAAACTATTCTTCAGATATTTATAACTCAACTGTAAAAATTCACACTGGGCTCACCTTGGCATAAAAGGTCATAGTCTGAAGCAAGTTACTTTTACCAATTTTCAAATTAATATAGTCAATATTCTAAGTGATGTAAGCGTAAACCAAACACTAAAGAAACATCTTCCCCCTAAAATAACCATAACCAGTTGGCTGATACTTGTTTTCAACTTATTTAGTTGTTGTTAAATTTGCATGTGTCGCATGCAGGTGTTGAAAGAAGCGTTCTACGAGGGAGGAAGCGGAAAGTGATGGTTTTCTTCCAAGGAACTAACACTAACATACGCAGCCATTAAATAAATAGCCTTCACGGCAGGTGGCTTACCCTCAAACAACAACCCGGTCTCTCAGTATTTTACATATACAACTATGTAAAATGACTTAAGGCCCTATTTACAGTAAGAAACTGTCATATCAATAGCTTTCCAAAACCATTTGGAAAATACTGTAAGAACTCTACAAATGTTTTTCTCATGCTATATAATATGGACATTAAAAAAAATTTATATAACAGTATTGCATGGTTTTATATCAATGGTGATACAGCCCCATTCTGTTTCTGTAGATATTCTTTCAAATACAAAAACAGAGATAAAATAAAAATAAGTTTATGTCTAACTGGATTCAGAAATTAAGGCTTTGGAAAAGAAAAATGTGGAGTGCTGCATCTCAAGATATTTCCTACTAAAATTATTCACAGAATCTGTAGGCAACTATTTTCAAGCTACATTAAAGATTTTGTGTAAAGCAACACAAGAAAAAATTAAGGAAAGAAATAAAAAAACGTAGAAGAAATGAAAGAAAAAGGATTTCTTTGTAAAAGAAATACTGCCATTCTGGAAAATTCAAGAGAAGTCATTCATATAAAAAATAATTATAAAGAATTTAAGTTCAGGAGTTTATTATTAATAAAAGTCAGGCAGTATTATGTATGGTAAGAGTCAAATAAAATATCATAACCCTAGTAACATCCTGATATTTTATAATTTCATTCCACTTTGGAAGTCTACGACTCTTTTTTTTTGTTTTTTTTTTTTTATCACAGATGCAATGATACAATATTTTTATTTTTATCTTATTACATTCTTATATTAAAACTTTATAGTATTTATGTAGCAGTAATAATAATAAAAATCATAATCATTGCAATAGTTAAAACATCCATAGCTCTTACTCTGTGCTTAAAGTAACTTTATTTTATTGTCACAACAACTTTCAAGTTAAGTATTATTATTAACTCTATACTCTAGAGAAAGCTTTGAGTTAGTGAATTTAAGTAACTGGCTCAAGTCTCATGATTATGAGATAATAAACCGAGGATTCAAGGCCAGGCAGCATATCTATATAATGTGTTCTTCTCCACTATGTAAGACATTTTTCATTTTAATGTCCTTAGCTAGTTTTGTAAAACTTATTTCTCTGCTATTAGAAAGAGTTTTTGTCCCTGTCATTTCTTTTAAGAAACTACATCGCTTTGAACATCTTTACATCTGTGCTTACTGGATATCTATTACTTCTTTGCAGCTGATGATTGATAGTGGTATTATTAAAACAAAATGAATATTTTTATTTTGCCTACATTCTGATTGAATTCTGTGTACTGAATGTAACTGTTAATCTATATCCTTGTCAATATAGAATTAGGTAAATATATGCATACACACACATGCAAATATGGATTTCTACTTGACTAACAATGAAATGGAACCTCTTTATTTGTTTTAATCATTCAGGAAGTTGAACATTTTTAAACATTCAAGTTAATTTATTTCTTCAGTTTGCTTATAAGCTAACTCCATACCATTTTTATTAATTCTACATCATCTTTAGTAAATAAAAAATTAACATGCATTTGTATTAAAATTTAATAGATTTAATGACAGCAAAGTTATACTAATAAACAGAGAAATCAGGTATACAGGTATAAAAATGTTCAGTACATGTTGAAAAATCAGAAATTTAATTTGGCTTAAAATTTATAAGTAAGGTGAGGGTATTTGTCAGAGACCATCATGAGGAGATAAGATTGGGAATGATCATGATAATTAGATCAGAAATTTTCATTTGCCTTTTCATGTTCATTTTTGAACCATTAGATAGCTTGATAACAAATTACACTTCTGTGAAAAATTCTTAAAGAACAAGGAATACCAGACCACCTTATCTGCCTCCTGAGAAATCTGTGTGCAGGTCAAGAAGTTACAGTTACAACGAGACATAGAAAAATGGACTGGTTTCAAATTGGGAAAGGAGTACATCAAGGTTGTATACTGTCACCCTGCTTATTTACTTATGTGCAGAGTACATCATGCGAAATGCCAGACTGGATGAAGCACAAGCTGGAATCAAGGCTGCCAGGAGGAATATCAATAACCTCGATATGCAATGATACCACACTTATGGCAGAAAGTGAAGAGTAGCTAAAGAGCCTCTTGATGAAAGGAGACTGAAAAAGTTAGCTTAAAACTCAACATTCAAAAAATGAAGATCATGGCATCTGACTCCATCACTTCATGTCAAATAAAGGGGGAGACAATGGAAACAGTGAGATAACTTATTTTCTTGGGCTACAAAATCACTGCAGATGGTGACTGCAGCCACGCAATTAAAACATGCTTGCTCCTTGGAAGAAATTACCAACCTAGACAGTTTATTAAAAAGCAAAGATATCACTTTGCCAACAAAGGTCCATCTAGTCAAACTATGGTTTTTCTAGTGGTCATGCATGGATGTGAGAGTTGGACTATAAAGAAAGCTGAGGTTTAAAGAATTGATGCTTCTGATCCTTGGTGTTGGAAAAGACTCCTGAGAGTCCCCTGGCTGCAAGAAGATCCAACCAGTCCATCCTAAAGGAAATCAGTCCTAACAATCCATTGGAAGTACTGATACTAAAGCTGAAACTCCAATACTTTGGCCACCTGATGCAAAACCTGACTCACTGGAAAAGATCCTGATGCTGGGAAAGATTGAAGGCAGGAGGAGAAGGGGATGACAGAGGATGAGATGGTTGGATGACATCACTGACTGAATGGACATAAGTTTGAGTAAGCTCCAGGAGTTGGTGATGGAATTGCAAAGAGTCAGACACAACTGAGTGACTAAACTGAACTGAAATGAGCTTATTATAGACACAATCACAGCTCACATCTTCAGTAACGAATCTGGCTGTGTCAAGGAAGAGAGTTGGTCCTAGATAAGAATATAAATGGAAGGACTTTGGGACTTCCCTACTGGTCCAATGGTTAAAACTCTATGCTTCCAATGCAAAAGGCATGGGTTCAGTCCCCCATGGAAGAACTAGAATCCCACATGCCAAGTGCCATGGCCAAGAAAAAAAAAAGAAAGAAATGAAAGGGATTTGTCTCCCTCTTCATGGGTCCACAGATCATAATAGGCAGTTCACAAATTTTAGTGAAAAACATATCTTTGTTCTCATCAACTTCCAACTGAAATTTAGAGTTATTTTCAATTAAATATTAAGGATACAAAACACAGCAATAATGTCAGTATCTGTCACTTCATCCCTAAAACAATTTCAGTTATTTTGATTTGACCTACAGTTGTTGCAAATATCTCAAAATACTGTTTATATTTAGTTATAGTAATCATTAGACTCACCAGTAGTATTTGTTTGTAAAAATATATATTCATATTGACATGCATATATTACTATGCCACATGTTCCAAATATTGATAAATTTAGTTCACATAAATCTACATAAAAAAACTATTGTTTCTTGAGTTAAAAACTTTATTTTGAAAAGAGGTCCCCTGAAATGTTAAAGACCCTGAGAAAATATGTGATTTAAATTAAATTCAGACAGCAAGGGCCTGACCAGGTTGTATGTGTCTAAAAGGTGGATCTTAATGGAAACACACATTTCGATGGAGACACACACACTCTTATTCTATATCCAGTCAGTTCAGTGAAGTCAGAATATTCATTTGAGGTCTTAATTAATTGCAAAAGACTAGACCCAATCCTATTTCATGCCTAGTTCCCAAAGGAGTGTTTTTTTTCTTTTCCCCCAGAAATTCATTTATACAAAGACACTAATCACTCATGATTTCATGGCTACAAGTAAATGCATCTATGGTATATGACAGTAGATTTTGACCGAAATTTGATAGCAATTTGACTATTAGGTCATGTTTCACTTATTTGGTTGCAATATAAGATTTTGCCTTATGGATATCACAAAGAAATTTCTTCTTCCTCAACTTCAATGTTTCTAAGATTGCTTGTTGGAGGCAAGAAGTGTGTGCTGACATGGGCCCTGCCGGAATCTAATCTGTATCTGCAATGTGTTATAGGCCTGTCTCCCCAAATCGTTTATGGTGAGACATTCTTTGACTTGTGGACATTTGTCAAGGTCAGGTTGCTGTAAATGACCCTCACTTTGGGAACTGAAAACAATCTTTCCACAATAACTTTTCTCTGAATAGCTTCTGTTAGTCTCAAGTTTTCTTAGCTACCTGAAAAACTATCCAACAACTTCAAGGACAACAAATTAAATCTGACAAAAGAGTTCTGGCCAGAGATAGCAGAGATGTGAGAATAGACCTCTGACAAAATGCGCCACACAAAATTTGAATAGGGAATCCATTCTGTATGGCATCAATCAGCAGAAGTTTAAAATACTTTAGAGAAATATGTGAGGAAAGGAAAATTAGAAGTAGGCGAAACATTGATTTCTTTTTCAATAAAAATATGACTGATTCTAACATAAATACTTTTTTTGCTAATTAGTGCAGAAATTAGGACCTCTGGAAAATCTGAAATAATTAGTTAAGATGCAATTTTGTTATATTTTAACAATCTAGTTATAATTTCCTCAACTTCGGAAATACATAACTACTAATACTTGCTTTGTTGTAATTAAAATTCAACTTTCTCTTTAAAGAGCAAAGTTCTTTTCTCTCATTTCTGGTTTTCTTATTTAGAAATAGAGTATTCTATTCAAGAACATAAAAATATTCTGTCTATATCATTTTGACAACAATAAATTCATTGAAATCTATTTATTTTAAAGGATACTAGTTGCTGATAAGAAGACATGGTTTCTCTTTTCCAGGAACTCAGTCAATTGGAAAAGAGTAATATGAGAAAATATGTATAATACAAGTTGAAAGAAAATGCACTAAAATGGAAATTACCTCAATTGATGTCACCCTTATTTTGGACAACAACCTTCACTCAAAAGAATTATTTCCTATTCTCAAAGAATTTTTGGTATAGAAGGTAAGAAATAAATATGCATAGAACCATATAAACATTCATAAAGCAAAATAAAATGCACACAAGCAAAATTAATGCAACTAAAGCTCAAAGAACTTAAAAACAGGACCACACAAACACGCCTTTATTCACTGGATTGGGTTAAGTTTGGAGATCAAATCAGTGAAATGTTAAACGTGTTACTGTATTATTACATCTCATGTTAAATATAATGTGTGTGCTACCTAAAGGACATAATGCTATCTATGCTTTATTACCTTTTAAACATTAATCTCAACTTTGCAGTTTCGTTTTGTTCTTCCAGGGCTTAAATATGTTGCAGCCCCTTGCAAAGTCATTAAGCACCTCTGCCTGCAGTACCCAGTGGATGAGACCCAGTTGAGAGACCCATGCCACTGAGGAGTGGCATGGTCATGCTCTGGCTTTTAATCCAAACTTTGAGATTTCTAAGATTCCACAGAACTGCCTGTGGACAGCAGGCAGGGCCTTGCATGGACAAAGCCCCAAGCACGGCACATCACGTTGTAGAGGAATGTGTAGTCCAGCAAAACTGCCAAACTCTGGAGTCTGTAGGCAATCAGAGGATTCTTGAAAATTTCAAAGCAAGAATTGTCACTATCTAAAAATCAAGTCACTTACTGATGTCAGCTGCAAATATTGTTAGCTATAAAATTCAGTTTGGTCCATATACATCTTTTAAAAATGAGTGTAGCTGTAAGCTGATATTTATCTGCAAAATATTCTTGGTAGTTGGGCTTGAATATTTGCAAGGGATTTATATTTCCCAAATATGGTCCAAATTTACTTTTCACATAAATTAAAATTCATTTTAGCCTTTAAAAACCACTGGAGAAATATATTTGAGTTGGATTGTTTCCTTCTAAGATAATTTTATATTTAACAAGCCTCATGGTGTTAGTTATGAAAAATGAGTCATTCTTAATTGAATTTGTCCCTTTTTTTCTTTCTTCTATCTTTCATGCCATACACAAGCATTTATTTTACATACATAGCATATGTCCAATGAGTGCTGTGGAAACAATGATAAATGATAGACAGTATTATCGAGGAGCTTATCTTATTTTTTGTCCATTAAAAAAATACTTTTAATTGAAGGATGATTGCTTTACAATATTGTGTTGATTTTTGCCAGATATCAACATGTCAAACATAGACATTCGTATGTCCCCCCATATTGAACCTCCTGCCCATCTCCCACCCCATCCAACCTCTCCAGGTTGTCATAGAACACCTGATTGAAGGATCTCATCTCTAATAGTGGGGATAGACAGGTTAAAGTAACAAACACAATGTTTCAAGAGTAGTTATATATGACAATACAGCTAGTGATGATTTGAATGGCCTAGTGTTTTTGTATGGAAGAGGGTATTTTTCTGGGAAGATTTAGTACATTCAATTAAAGATGTCAGGATTTTGGAAACATTTTTGCTATAAAATTAAACTCACTTCAATATGCACAAACCTATTATCTTTTCCTGCACATCACTACTCCATGCATCCTTCTTTGGAGTGGGGAAATATATAAAAGTCCCAGAGATTCAATTGGTCTCTGGACTTTTAAGATATATATCCATTTTATTTTAAAAATGAAGTGAATATTTGAGTTATGGGGTACAATTTAATCTGTGCATAGAATATATTTTATGTATTCTAGTGATCAATGGATAGTTCTAATAGAAAAGCACTTATATTCAAGTTAGATAAAAGTAAAAGCTTCTTTTACATACTGAATTGTTTCAACCCACTGCATTTCCATTCACTCTGGGGGAAGAAAGGATTTCATTATCTGAAAGAACCACTACATTTTTTCTTTTGTCAAATATAATTTGGGTTTCTGTGAATCATTTTTCAGACTGCTTCGGATACAGGCAGAGTAAACCACATCTATCATTGTTATGTATTTTCGTTGCGCAGCTACACAATTTTGGAAAAAAAAAGAAAAAAAACCTCAGCAATTACGTACATTTCTGCAATTTCTCAACTGAAAATGAGATGCTTATAGTTAGGAAATTTTAGTCAATTTAACTCTCTTCCCACCACTTCCTCCAGTAAATCTAAAGCTTCTCTGCTTTGTGATGTCTTATTACTACTAAGGCCTGATTATTGTATTTGGGTTCATAGAGAAAGGAAGGAGAGGTTGAAAAAGCAATAAAGGAGGAAAATCCATTATTCTGGGAGAAACTAGTTGAACAATTCTATTCTATTGATTGCCTGGTTATAAATAATCTCTTTTAATTTCTCAGACTCCAAAGTTTATACCAAGTGTTGGGCAATTGGCCCTGACATGGCCTGGCATTCAACATGACCAGGTGAAATTGATTCATGCACTGGTTGTCTGGGTTACATGATTATGAAATGGGACTGCTTTGCTCCAGACCAATATAGACAGCCTTATTTCAAATCCCTTAATACCACTGAATAACATCTCTTCATATACTTTATGCTGCTTGCCAATAGACATCCTCATTTTTTTCCCCTGAGGGACCTCAGCTATATTCCCAAAGTACATAGTTCTGGAAGGTCCATCAAAGGATTCAGGGTAGAATGTCCTTGTATCAAGCTCCAGGGGAAATTCCAATTCAGTCAGTCTAAAAGGCCCCCATTGACACCTCTAACCAAAGAATGTCCAAAAGACAGATGGGGATTTTGTATAAGGTTCCCTTGCTCTTTTTAAAAGAAGGCTGCAAGAAGAGAGGCCTTTTTATTTTCTGGGCATTTCCAAGTCCACCTCTATGAAAACACCAAAATATGGAGGCAGAAAAAAGGAAGAAAACGGAAACCAAAACACAGAAAATAGAGCTGGAGCCCGGAGTGGATTGAAAAAACAAAATTCTTTATTTTTAAGTTGTATTTATATTGTGTTTTACAGTTGTAAGCTTCCTTAGCATTACACATAAACTTTATGCTTATGTAAAATCAATTTAACACTTTCTGGAACCATCTAAGGAGGTGGAATAATCCATCCACAGTCACTCCTTAGGTGTGATAAACATAAATGTTCTAGGTTGGGAGTATATAAGAGGGATGAGAGGAAAATGAGGGAAAGTCTGTTAGAAGCATAAACATTGCCCTAAACCCAACAATGGTTATTCAGAATGAGCCCAATTTTTGCTTTGAATGGATGTTTCAAAGCAACCTCCCCCTCCTATCTCACTTTCTCTCTATTTCCCTTTCTCTATCTCACATACACACACATTTGTATACATATATGTGTATATAGATGTTCAGTTCAGTTGCTCAGTCGTGTCCGTCTCTTTGTGACCCCATGAATCGCAGCACGCCAGGCCTCCCTGTCCATCACCAACTCCTGGAGTTCACATAGACTCATGTCCATCGAGTCAGTGATGCCATCCAGCCATCTCATCCTCTGTCGTCCCCTTCTCCTCCTGCCCCCAATCCCTCCCAGCATCAGGGTCTTTTCCAATGAGTCAACTCTTCTCATGAGGTGGCCAAAGTACTAGAGTTTCAGCTTTAGCATCATTCCTTCCAAAGAAATCCCAGGGCTGATCTCCTTCAGAATGGACTGGTTGCATCTCCTTGCAGTCCAAGGGAGTCTCAAGAGTCTTCTCCAACACCACAGTTCAAAAGCATCAATTCTTCGGTGCTCAGCATTCTTCACAGTCCAAATCTCACATCCATACATGACCACAGGAAAAACCATAGCCTTGACTAGACGAACCTTTGTTGGCAAAGCAATGTCTCTGCTTTTCAATATGCTATCTAGGTTGGTCATAACTTTTCTTCCAAGGAGTAAGCATCTTTTATTGCTGCAGCCACCATCTGCAGTGATATTGGAGCCCCCCAAAATAAAGTCTGACACTGTTTCCACTGTTTCCTCTTCTATTTATATGAACTTAAATATACTCCTGCAAAAATTAAATTTTACAGGATAAGCATTTCTCAGAATAGTTTTGCAATATTCTTTGTTAGAACTTCATGATATAGAAAAAAAAAATCAATTTTAATTCTCTTAGTAAATCAAAAGAAAAAGGATATCAAATTCCAATGAAAATAGAAACATTGCCTGTACAGTTGGAAAACATTAAATTTAGTCCCAATTGTACTGTAAATAAAAAGACCTATTGTGCCTAAATTAAAGAGGATAAAACTGGACATATACTTCTGATTTAACATTAGGGAAAAAAAAAAAAAAAAAAACAAACTGTTGCTTGTCATAGGACGTTAAGGCAGAGGTAATAACCAATTTTAATTATTCAAGCTGTACATTGTATGCTGCATTTATTTTATAATTATTTAACTTATAATATCTGCAGAGCATATATGACAGCATTATTTGGTAAGGGGGATTATCTAGTCTTTAAAAAGTAACTTTATTTTTCAGGAAAATGGTAGCTTTTACTTATTGAGCATCTCATGTAATATCTGATGTGTTTCTTATTGAGTATGTCTTATATATCACACTTTACATTGCATTAGGTGTGATCTTTTTATAACTGTTTTATGAGCGCATGAGTGGGTGCACACACGTATACTAGAAAGACTGACTAGTATAGTGGTTGAGAGCATCGTCACTGGAACATCTCGGCTGAACTTTATCCTGCTCTCCCACTTAGATGCTCTGTGATCTTGAGCAAGTTTGTTAACCTGCCATTGTTTCTGTATTCTCATCCATGAAATGGAAGTAGTAATAGTATCTCCCACGCAAGCTTAGAGAGAATTCAGTTCGGTTCAGTCACTCAGTTAGTGTCTGACTCTTTGCAACTCCATGGACTGCAACACTCCAGGCCTCCCTGTCCATCACCAACCCCCGGAGCCCACTCAAACTCATGTCCATCAGGTCAGTGATGCCACCCAACCATCTCATTCTCTGTCGTCCCCTTCTCCTCCCGGCTTCAATCTTTCCCAGCATCAGGATCTTTTCCGATGAGTCACTTCTTTGCATCATGTGGCCAAAGTATTGGAGTTTCAGCTGCAGCATCAGTCTGAATTCAGGACTGATTTCCTTTAGGATGGACTGGTTAAATCTCTTTGCAGTCCAAGGTACTCTCAAGAGTCTGAGCCAACACCACAGTTCAAAAGTGGGGTGGTTAAAAATGCACTTAGATACATCTTGGCAGAGAACAAGCGATCCATAATTCTATGATTTTAGGTTTTATCTTAATTGATATTACTGTTATTACTTGGTTAAAAATAAAAGTGTTTTAGGACAACATAAGACACAAACACAACTGGTTTCTTAATTTGATTTCTTCCATTTTTAAAATACCTAACACAACTACATTTTTGACATTGTGACCTCTATCTATCCTTTCCCCATTTTCTTAGGCTACTTATTCCCATTTTAAAATAGTTTCATTCTTGTATTATTAAACCTATTTAACTTGATTGTTTTCACCCTGAGTAAGGCTTTTCCCTAAACATGAAGTATCTATCTCAAATTAATGTGTGGTTTTTAACTGTAGTTTTATATATATATATATATATATATATATATATATATATATATACACACATATTCATATTATCCATATTAGACCAATTTACTTCACGTTTAAGCTAACATAAAACCAGCTACAAAGAACACATTGGAATTCAATACATTAGTTTTAGATTGGAGCAAGGCAGGCAGTTAGCTGATGACATGTGAAAGTCCAAAGTTTCCACCCTTTATTTGAAATGACACTCTGCTTACAGAATCTTATGAGGTCAATTACACATCTCTGTAGGGCATGAATAATTTATATTTTATATTAAGCTAAAAGTGAAAATGTATCAAATATATTCAATAGAAATAACTTTAGAACACTGAAGCTTGTACCACATAAATGTCTAGCACAAGTTTGGGACCAATTTTCATTTTCATTAAAAACAAAACAAAACAAATCACCATCAGCAGGACACAAGCATTTCCTGGAAGGATACTTCAAAATGATAAAATCCTGATTGGTTCTACTTATTTCAATACAGATAATTGCATACATATTCATATATTTTAAAGTAGCTTTTTTTACTCTATGTCATCTGACTCATCATTTACATAAAGGTATCTTTTAAATTAAGGCCATCTGTGGGAAGGCCTAGAAATTTGGAATTCTGCTGATTGTTTGAATGTCTTCTTATTTGTCTTTTCCTGTATCTCCTTTACTCATTTACAGGCTGACATTTTCTGGTTGTGACTATGGTAGAGTAGAATGAGCAGTCCTCTTTCCATTGAATCCATATCTTTCCTTTCTGTTTACTATAATTTAAAGAAATGCTATAAATTGGCTTCAAGTATATTTCATGTCTGATAACATGAATTGGATAAATATTCTAATTTCCTTTTTACTTCATTTCCTCCCTGTTGTGTGAATAGAACACTCATTGTACGAGGAACAAACATTTTTTCATCATATTTTTCTTTAATAAGTGGCATTTACTTTTGGATTCAATACCAGGTTTACAGTTTGAGGAAAGATCTCATATTTTTAATTAATGAAATATTGCTGTTGTGACCTGTGCCAATACTTTCTTTCATTTAAAAGCATCTTGTATATTGAATAACATATGAAAAGTAATTGGAAAAATAAAAGGAGAAAATTTTGATAAGAGACATATGTTTTTGCTCCCCAGTACTATGCAAACTGACCATAGAACATAGATGAAAAACATAAAACAACTTATGGGAGAAAGAGAAACCAGATTAAGGCATCATGGAAGATTCAACTGGGACATATAATCTAGATCTTGCTAAAAGCATATAGAATATGATAGTTAAAATATAACTTGAGTGAGATTAGTCACTCAGTTGTGTTTAACTCTTTGTGACCCCGTTAACTGTAGTCTGCTAGGCTCCTCTGTCCATTGAATTCTTCAGGCAAGAATACTGGAGTGGGTTGCCACGTCCTTCTTCAGGGATCTTCCTGACCCAGGGATAGAATTTGCATCTCTTATGTCTCCTGCATTGGCAGGCAGGTTTTTCACCTCTAGTGCCACCTGGGAAGCTCTCTTTTTAAGGTCAACAAATTGAATTTGTACTAGTTTTATTTGATTTAAGTGGACTGAAATATGATTGCTTTAGATCTTATTTAGATGATTATCTCATTTGTATTTGATATTTTTCACTATTTATCTTAAATGTTGAAATAAAAAATACTTTGATGTTCTGAATCATTTTATATTACTGTTATAGATTGAATTGTACCCCTTTCAACCAAATTCATATGTTGAAACCCAATACTCTTGAAACCCAATACTCTTGAAACCCAATACTCCTGAATGTGACTGTACTGAGAGATATGGTCTTTAAAGAAGTAATTAAGCTAAAATGAGGACCCAAAAGGAGGTCCTAATTCAATCTGGTTGGTGACTCTACGGAGAGGAAATTTGGGTGTGCTCAGAGACACAGGAACCCACATACATGGAAAATGCCTTAAAAAGACACAGCAAGATGGTGGCCATATGTAAACAAAGGAGAAAAAGTTTCAGAAGAAGCAAAACCTACTCACACCTTGATATTCTGGAGACTTGTAATCTCCAGAACAGTAAACATTTCTATTGTTTAAGCCAATCTGTCTATGGTATTTTATTTTGGAAGCTCTAGGAAACTAACATAATTATCTAAATGAATTTTGAGAAAGCTTTCATAATGAAATTATGTCTCAATTCAGTCCAGTTGCTCAGTCATGTCTGACTCTTTGCAACCCCATGGACTGCAGTATGCCAGGCCTCCCTGTCCTTCACCATCTCCCAGAACTTGCTCAAACTCATGTACATAGAGGTGGTGATGCCATCCAACTATTTCATCCTCTGTCAGCCCCTTCTCCCCCTGCCTCTGATCTTTCCCAGCATCAGGATCTTTTCAAATGAGTCAGTTCTTCACATCAGGTGGCCAAAGTATTGGAGCTTCTGCTTCAGCATCAGTTCTTCCAATGAATATTCAGGACTGATCTCCTTTAGGATGGACCGGTTGGATCTCCTTGCAATTCAAGAGACTCTCAAAACCATCTCCTCTCCAACACCAACAGAACCATGAAAAGTTTCTATATTGTATATTTCCATCTAATCAATGGAGGTTTTTAGCACCTTCCATCTGCATTTACTGACCAAAGAATTCATTTTTTACCTCCACCCCCCAGGTTGTGCCAGGAAAGTCTCCAAAATGTGTTGCTTTACTTTGTCTTTTATGAGCAAAATAGGAAGATTGATTAGCTTGTCTCCTCATCCTTATTGTACATACTCCATAAATCTTCCTTCCACTCAAGATCAGAACTTAATGTCTCTGATCCTAAAGATGAGGAAATAGAAGTCTATTGCAGTAAAACATTCAATCATTCTTGATTTAAGTTGTATAAAATCATACTACTAAAGTAGTATAATAGGAGATATTCACAAAAAATAACAGAATTTTTAGAGTCTATGTAAACTATTTATGAATTAATAGCCACAGTTATAAATACAAAGGGCCTCAAAAAATATAATCATAGGTAATATTTATTGAGAATTTGTCATACCATGTACAGTATAAGCCACACTATATGGATTATTTTAATTATTCCTAGTTATAATAGCAATTAAACAAAAATAGTGAGTAATTATTTAGTTCTTATAATTCACCAAGTATTGTGCTGGGCTTTCCAGGCTGTGTCAGATCAGATCAGATCAGTCACAGTCGTGTCCGACTCTTTGCGACCCCATGAATCGCAGCACGCCAGGCCTTCCTGTCCATCACCAACTCCCGGAGTTCACTGAGACTCACATCCATCGAGTCAGTGATGCCATCTAGCCATCTCATCCTGTGTCGTCCCCTTCTCCTCCTGCCCCCAATCCCTCCCAGCATCAGAGTCTTTTCCAATGAGTCAACTCTTCACAGGAGGTGGCCAAAGTACTGGAGTTTCAGCTTTAGCATCATTCCTTCCAAAGAAATCCCAGGGCTGATCTCCTTCAGAATGGACTGGTTGGATCTCCTTGCAGTCCAAGGGACTCTCAAGAGTCTTCTCCAACACCACAGTTAAAAAGCATCAATTCTTCGGCGCTCAGCATTCTTTACAGTCCTACTCTCACATCCATACATGACCACAGGAAAAATCATAGCCATGACTAGATGGACCTTTGTTGGCAAAGTAATGTCTCTGCTTTTGAATATGCTATCTAGGTTGGTCATAACTTTCCTTCCAAGGAGTAAGCGTCTTTTAATTTCATGGCTGCAGTCACCATCTGCTGTGCAGTGGTAAATAATTTTTCTACCAATGCAGGAGATGCAAGAGACATAAGTTTAATACCTGGGTGGAGAAGACCCCCTGGAGTAGGAAATGGCAACCCACTCCAATATTCTTGCCTGGTAAATCTCATGTACAGAGGAGCCTGGTAGGCTACAGTCCATGGAGTGGCAAAGATTGGACATGATTGAACACAGCATGATCAAGTATTGTGCTAATTATATGTCATATATTTTATATTAAAGTATGTATTTTAAGATAAGTACATGAAAAGAGTAGAAGAAAAGCTGTTTGATTTTACATGAAAGGAGCAAAAAAAAAAAATCATTTGAATATTTCCAAGGTAATTTTAACTGCATAGACCATAACATTTTTTCATAATTCAATTTCATTGAACTTCTTATTTAATTAAAAAAGGATTTGCAACATATTGTCTTTACTTTTTACTGTTTAGAACAGTTCCTAAAATTAACTTATAAAGTTTATTGGACAACAAATTCTCACTGAAATCTTGGCACAATTCTGTTTTCATCTTTAGATTTTGAATACAATTTTTAATAGATTTTTACAAAACAAATATATAAAGCATAAATATAAGTTTGTATTTTTTTTTACTATTTTTTGTGTTCCTATTTTCAGTAACTCAGGCACACACATCCTAATTCATCTACATTTCCTGTTATGTACTGCACATCCATTAATGCAATATACAAACAAAAGTCTATGTAGATCTGTAAGATCAATTAACATGGATACTCTTATAAGAGTCTTTTGTCTGGAAGTTGATTTTATCATCTCACTACCAGGAGTGTGTTTACCTGCTAAATTACTATAATATTCAGAAGTGAGGCTTTAAAGTTATATGCATTTATGCTATTCTCTTCTTGAGCTAAATTTCAGGGGCTTTGCGAAAATGACTTAATGAAGACAAAAAGCCAAACTTAGATTTTACAGTGCATAGTATGAGATTCAATATAAATGAATCTCTTAAGAATTGTTTCTTACTTCAATTCAGTAAAGGAGTAAGTAAAATTAGACATTATGAAATGTGCACCATCTTCGGAGTCCTAAAATGCTATAATATCTCATGATAAAACCCTTCCTTGAATAGCATTTACATTTTAAGAACACTAAAATTAAGAATTTACTCATAGGTTTTTCAGTAAACTCAATCATGTTATGGAAGTGGAAAAAGTACGAAAGTACTTTAGCCATGAGAAGAGCGAAATGTAGAGTTAGTTTTTAATCTTGGAAGTTGAGTACTGAGATCTGAAATTAAAAATTTTAAATCAGTGGCAGAAGATTTGAAATCAGGGCCTGAAAAATATTTATAACTTAAGCAACTTAGATCACTTTTTTAATCCCTTCATTTCAATAATTAAAAATTAGTTTAAACTCATTCACACTGTTGAGTAACAGAAAAGCCATGTTGAAACCACTTACATTATGTCTGTGTGTGTTAGTCACTCAGTCACATGTGACTTTTTGAGACCCCATGGTCTATAGCTGGCCAGGCTCTTCTGTCTTCGGAATTCTTCAGACAAGAATACTGGAGTGGGTTGCCATTTCCCTCTCCAGGGAATCTTCCCAACCTAAGGATCAAACCCAGGTCTCCTGCATCACAGGAAGATTCTTTACCATTTGAGCCATTAAGCTATACATATAACAGTGTGAGGCTGGAGAAAAAGGTATGATAACAGAAGTTCTTTGAAGGCACAGAGAGGCCAATTTAGATGAATAGAAATCCCTAACTCTAGTTATTTTTTTTACATATTTTTTTGTCCACTTGGCTCTTTTCACCATGATAAGGAAAAATTCTACATAGCAAATGTATTCAATACCTAAAATTAACTTGTGCCATAATGAAATATGGAGAAGTATAAAAGGATCATATTGTTTCCCACATCTTCAATATGACAACTATTCTTGGAATTGAATAGAGAGTTTGGACCACATCCGTTGCTTTTAATCATTATCTAAGTCATTTAGACTGAGGTTATATTAAGCTTTCAGTGTTCAAAACTGAATTATTTCAAAAATCAGCATTGCAGTTTCTGACTGCCATTTGAATGATACTCTTTATGTTATAAAGTGTATGCAGAATCTTCAGATAACAGAGTATTGAAAAAAAATTTCTGGGGATAGTTGATAAGAGAAATCTAATAATATGTCTTAAATTTAAATATGAATACATGTTTAAAGTGTAGGAGAATAGAAACAGTAAAAAACAAAAAGCCAAAAGATTATACTTATCAACTCAAAATGTCTTGAATTAATATATAGAATGGGGTATCTTTTTGGCATAAACACATATTGGTGTCAAAATAAGCAATAGTACATCTTGTTACAACCCATGCTCTTGAAGAAATAATTATAATCTGAAATGCATCATGAAGGTGATATGATTCACTCTGATGATTCACTTAGAGCAGAAATAATTGTTATTCTGCAAACAACAATTAACACTAGAAGTGCTGCATCTGAACAAATAATAATTATCATATTTAGTAATTATACTGTTGCAAATACTCTATTTTTTCTAGTAGTCATGTATGGATGTGAGAGTTGGGCTGTAAGGAAAGCTGAGCATAGAAGAATTTATGTTTTTGAACTGTGGTGTTGGAGAAGACTCTTGAGAGTCCCTTGGGCTGCAAGGACATCCAACCAATCCATCCTAAAGGAGATCAGTCCTGGGTGTTCTTTGGAAGGACTGATGCTGAAGCTGAAAATCCAATACTTCGACCTGATGCGAAGAGCTGACTCATTTAAAAAGACCCTGATACTGGGAAAGACTGAGGACAGGAGGAGAAGGGGACGACAGAGGATGAGATGGTTGAATGGCGTCACCGACTCAATGGACATGGGTTTGGGTAAATTACAGGTGTTGGTGATGGACAGGGAGGCCTGGTGAGCTGCAGTTCATTGGGCCACAAAGAGCCGGACACAACCGAGTGACTGAACTGAACGGAAACACTCTATGTCAATAATTTGTCTGTCTCACAATAATCCTGTGAGCTATAAGCAGTATGCCCACTTACAGAAAAGAAAATGGAGGCAAACAGAGATAAAATCACTTTGCCAGGATAAGTCAACTGACTTATACAGCCAGAATTTCACACTAGGAAATCCATTTTCAATATTTATAATCTTACTCAGGACTCCATGCTCCCCTAACCTGAATCCTTGCCGTGTCTGCTAAAGTGACAGACTGATTTCAATTTTCATCCTCACTTGGACAATAGACTTTGAAGCATGATTTTTCAACCACAGCCAGCAAACCTTGCCAGACAGCTCTGCATGGCAGAAAGCTGGTTCTGCTTTCCTACAACAGTAACCTGTGTTTCTCTACCAAGAACACACTCACTGGCAGCACTACTGGCTCCAGCTGAACTTGTGTCTCTGATCACTCAGATGGCAGATCCCAGGGTCTTCTTCAACTCATTCTACTAAAGAAGTTCTGGGCCATGAAAGGCCTGGCTAGTTTGGTAGAAAGCTTGCATCTCTGAACATATCCTGGGAAGGTGGTATAAGACAGGAGTGGCTAGACATTCCTCCGCAGAGATTCTCTGAGAGACACGTGGTGCTATTCTGCCTTGTCCAGTGGCTTTTATGACAGACAGACACAGTAATACCTGAACTAAGGTTGAAGCAATATGGGAATTATCCCCCTTATTCTGGACACTGCTGCTACTGCTGCTAAGTCGCTTCAGTCGTGTCCGACTCTGTGCTACCCCAGACACGGCAGCCCACCAGGCTCCTCCATCCCCGGGATTCTCCAGGCAAGAACACTGGAGTGGGTTGCCATTTCCTTCTCCAATGCATGAAAGTGAAAGGTGAAAGTGAAGTCGCTCAGTCGTGTCCGACTCTTAGCAACTCCATGGACCGCAGCCTACCAGGCTCCTCCGTTCATGGGATTTTCCAGGCAAGAGTACTGGAGTAGGGTGCCATTGCCTTCTCCAATTCTGGACACTAGTGAACAGCAAATCAGTTTAATTCGATATTTCAGGGAAGCCTGGCGTCCTGTTGTCCAGGAGGTCGCAAAGAGTCAGGCATGACTTAGTGACTGAACAACAACAACTTACAGAATTGACTCACAGAAATAGAGACTGCACTTCTAGTATGCAGATTTAAAGATTAAAATATG
Organism: Bos mutus; assembly: GCF_027580195.1. Classification (NCBI taxonomy): domain Eukaryota; kingdom Metazoa; phylum Chordata; class Mammalia; order Artiodactyla; family Bovidae; genus Bos; species Bos mutus. Next base: position 50,847,321 of record NC_091636.1, on the reverse strand, counting down.
GAAAATAAGGTGTTTCACTTAAAACAGGTGAGAGGAAAGACTGTTTATTGACTTAATTGCCAAATAGCAAATGATAGAACAGAACAATGGTCCTTTCTCAGAGCAGAGGTATTTTATATACTATAACTAAAAGTAAGAGATGATCACAGAAACCAGCAATGCACAAGCCAAGTGACTTTTCATTTAATTGAATAAACTAAATCGGGTCAATGAAAGTACAGGTATGACACTTAAGATTTGAGTTTGTTGGTTTTGCCAACACTTTACATTCTATTGAAGATTTGTTGCCTCTACCACCTGGCTTAGCTACTGAACCTGTGTCAGCCAGAAGGATGGGAAAATGAATCAAATAAATGAGACAATGTAGACAGTGCTCAAATGAGTATCTAACTCTTCCTCCTTGCAAAATGCTGAGTTACACAAATGACAAGACACAAATCACCTGACTACTGAAAGAGAAGTGGGGTGATGTAAAGCATTTTAGAAATCTTTCTGGTCATATTTTCTTTTCTCAGATTTCAGCACTTGAAAGAATAATTTCATGTTATCTGAAATTCTACTCATGTAGAATATCTTTTTTCTTAAATATACCATACATATGAGCTATTACTCCATGATATCTTATTTCTTTGTGGTTCTAATCTTAATAGATATAGTTCTGGATGGATTATTTAATATACACCCACTCTCAAAATGTGTATGTTCCTGGCTTACTTTTAGAGACTGAAGCGTTTTGCTTTGTAAAGAGCAGAGGGGAAGGTAGCTATAGAGGTAATTATTTACAGAGACCAGAGTAGGCCAAAATTACAGCAGAATAAATGTATGAACAAATTTTTTCATCTCTTTAGATGAGTTTACAAAATCTTTGAGTTTATCTCCAAGGATGCTAAAAAGCATAAGTTACAGAAAAGTTTATCTAAATATTTACACTTCAAAGTTCCCAAAACTCACAAGTAAAGGAATCATACGTATGAATGTGATATATATTATATCCATTCACTTCAGTTCAGTTCAGTTGTTCAATTGTGTCCAGCTCTTTGCGACCTCATGGACTGCACCACTCCAGGCCTCCTGTCCATCACCGACTCCCAGAGTTTACCCACACTCATGTCCATTGAGTCATGTTTACAGACAAATATTCACATTTATCATATATCTAAATATTTATCTATACTTAAAATTCATATATTTTTACCATCCATGGAAATTCTGGCTTTCCAACTAAGAACTGAAAATACCTGAAAAGTAATATAAACTAAGAAATATCAATGGATGTTTTAGGCTCTATGACTTATGATATGTTAGCTTCACATATTGTCTTCAATAGTCTTTAGGTTCAAAATCAGTACAAGTTATGACTTGATGAAACTGTGTAGTAATCTCTGATGTTATAAAATTTTACCTAGAACATTATTTTAAATAATTTTAGCTTTTTTTTCTATTTAGTTTTCTTTTAGTTCCTATGAACAAATGATGAGTCAACTTAATTTGGATGGTAAAATACTATAATTTATTCCACTATGTTGAGTTATAGTATTTGCTATACTTTCTAAAAATATTAATTTAGTGTTTATGATTCTTTTAAATCTAAAAGAAAAAAGGAAAAATATGATTACATCTCATTCATTCCTAAAGGATATTATTTTGATTATTATACATTTTATCACGAAAAAAAGATTCAAAATATACCTTGCTACATATGCTGTATTTCACAATTTTAGATTTATACCAATGAAAAGTTATGAAAACATCATAATATAGATAGTAAAGTTACAGCTAAAGAAAACAATTTAATAAACTTTTATCCAGTAAAGAGTTTTCAATTTCTTATGGCACAGAGTAATGTTAAAATATGTGGATTCTGGACCTAGATAACCTAAATTCAATTCCTGGCTCTTCTAATTATCTAATGGATGTGCAGCTTCTCTCAGATTATTTATTTGTGAAATAGGGATAATAGAATTCACTTTCATGAACATCATAGACTACATTTTGTTTGACTGGGTCTATCTTTGTTTCTGCCTGGTGTCATGGTGTCCTGTGTGGGTAAACATATTTGAGCTAGGTTTTTAAATGAAAAATTATTAGTGATAATTGCAATAAAGCAATCTAGAATGATTTGCATTTCCTGTGAATCAATGAACTTTGTGCTTCCAGGTTCTTCATGGGCTTGTCTAGTGGCCTGTGAGACAAACATACCAGGAACATTCTCATGTTAACTCATGGCTAAAAGTGAATGTTGATCCATGCTAACCCACATTTCCTTTTCCTGACCATTCTAAACGTTCTGTGCTTTAAAGGACAGCATAGAGAACACATGCTCATAAAATAAAATACACTGGATTAGGCACTCTGTCTGTCTCCTGTGATGGTGGGCAGATACCTGACGCTCCTGCAGACAGTGATCCTACAACTATGCAGCGACTGCCAGACAAATGAAGCAGCAGCCAGGGTGCTCATTGGAGTAGTCAGTGGAAATAGTGTGAAATCCATGCATTCTACTGCTTGGTTCCACATTTTAAAATTTTCAATAAACCATTTGCCATTAATAAGTTAAGTATGTGCATGTCCAGTGAAAAATTAACTGTCTATTTATTAAGAAAGATGGTGATGAATATTGAACTTGCACAAAATATACATCCAATATCTGCCATGGGCTTGATAATAATGGAAAATGGAAAATGGAAGATAAGCATTTGCAGAAGAGAAATTAACCTCTACTTAAAACTTACCCATTATTTTTAAGAAGATTATGTCCTGAGATGACATTTAAAATGTGCATCTAAAAAAGATGTCTTTATGTATTGCTTTGTGAGCAAGTCTTTATTTTTACTGAATCCTTCTTCTAAATTAAATGTACTCTTTTTTTCCTTAATTTCATGACTTCTGATACATGTACAAATGCTGAAGCAATGGTCGTTAATTATCAACTCTAATAGAAAAGGTCATCTCAGTTAATTGTGCAAATGCAGAGTCAATATCTGCATGACACTTAGAGTGTCTCCTTAGATATTATGCCTTAAGTTCAGTTCAGTTCAGTCGCTCAGTCGTGCCCGACTCTTTATGACCCCATGAACTGCAGCACGCCAGGCCTCCCTGTCCATCACCAACTCCCGGAGTCCACCCAAACCCATGTCCATCAAGGCGGTGATGCCATCCAACCATCTCATCCTCTGTCGTCCCCTTCTCCTCCTGCCCTCAATCTTTCCCAGCATCAGGGTCTTTTCCAATGAGTCAGCTCTTCGCATCAGGTGGCCAAAGTATTGGAGTTTCAGCTTTAACATCAGTCCCCTAAAGCACCTCATTTATCTCACAATAATATCAGCCCTGCTTGTTATATACTTTAAAATAAAAAATAAATAAATAAAATCTTTAACTCCATTAAGAGTTTAATATTTCATTCAGAACATGGTACCAACGAAAAAATTAAATATTCAATTGATCGTGGTAAATATACTTAATATTATTGTATATATTCTGCCATTCAAAATACAAGTTGTTGTTACTTTAAGAAGTGCTTTAATATATAAACCGAGTTATTGACTGCATTTTTTCTAGCTTATTTATTATTTTTTTAATTTTCAAAGATTATAATTGTACAATATTGAGAAGTATAGAACAAAATACAGTTATTGGAGGACAACTGTTCTATAATATTGTGTTATCCTCTGCCACACAGAAACACAACTCAGCTACAGATATACATGTGTGGGGACATACGCATGCCTACTGCATTTTTATGGGTAAAAAAGTTGATTGATGTTCAAGCCAATGGTGAGTTCAAAAAGAAAACCTTAAAACTCAAACATGACAGAGCATGAACTTCCTCTCTTTGCCTCTATTGAACAGATTTTAAAATATATCTTTGATGGACTGTTTATCTTTTAAAAAGAAAACAATCCAGAAAATAGCACAGGAATATATATATTTATTATATGTTTCTGCATAAAAGTTGTTGCAAAATTTAGGATTAAAAAATGGACATTTATTAGCTCACAATTTCTTTGTGTGGAAATTTAAGCACAGATTAACTGTCTTCTTACATGCACTAATCAAGATATGCAGTCTTGCCTTAAATAGGGAAAGGAGAGAGTCAAGGCTGTATATTGTCAAAAAAAAAAAAAGAAATACTGAATCACACAGTGAAACTTTATTTCTATTCCAATTTTCTTTAATCCCAATTATGTCAAATGAAGAACCTCAGCATGGTGTTAATCCGATTTAACACCTCTCCAACACTTGCTAATCTTAAAAAAAAAAAAAAAAATTTTTTTTTTGATGTGGACCATTTGTGAAGTGCTTATTGAATTTGTTACAATATTGTTTCTGTTTTATGTTTTGTTTTTATGGTCAGGAGGCATATGGGATCTCCTGAACCAGGGATTAAATCAGGATCCCCTACATTGGAAGGCAAAATCTTAACCACTACACCACTAGGGAAATTCCAAACTGAACTGGGTTTGGATTTATTTCTAAACCAGCCAGATTTTTAGCACCATTGGGTTTCTCAAGGGATATTGGACTGATGGCCCCAGTTTCCACTGCTCTTAGCTAAAGGCCACCACAAATTTCTTGCCAAGTGGGCCTCTGCAGCATAGCACGTTGTTTCATTAAATGCATGAAAGCCAAATAGGCAGTAGAGAGATAGTGCTAACAAGTTTAAGTCCCAGCCTTATGAACTTAATTACAGAAATTACATTTCAAAACGATTGTCATAGTTTATTTGTCAGAAAAAAAGTTCCCAACCCAGTCCACACTTATAGGGAGAGGATTCTACAAAAGGTGTGTTTCAGAAGGTGGGAGTGATTGAGAGACAAGTTAGTGTCTACCAGCCACAACTTAAGCACATTCTATTTAAGGATCTGTCTAAAGGGCTTCCCTGGTGGCTCAGAGGGCAAAGCGTCTGCCTGCAATGAGGGAGACCCAGGTTCGATCCCTGGGTTGGGAAGATCCCCTGGAGAAGGAAATGGCAACCCACTCCAGTATTCTTGTCTGGAGAAGCCCATGGACAGAGGAGCCTTGTAGGCTACAGTTCATGGGGTCGCAAAGACTCGGACACGACTGAGTGACTTCACTGCACTTTCACTAAGTAGTGAAAAACACAAAAGAAAGAAAGGAGAGATAAAAAACAAAAACAACAACAAAAAAAAGCATTTCTTTGAAGGCCAGAAGAAAGAGAAGGGCAGGGGTATAAAAATAAGATAAAAAGAATACAAGCAAAGAAGAAAAATAATTGAAAAGAGAAATGAACAAAATGAATGGAAGGAAGTACACTTAAAGGAAAGCTTGGAAAAAAAGAATCTTTTTTTTTTTTTAAATCATTAAAATGATTTTTTAAATACTTTTTAAAAAATGAATCTTTTTTTTCATGGAAAAAAATGAAAAATTTTAAGTCTACTATTGAGGCTGAAATAGCACACATTGAGAAATATCTTATAAGGTCATGGCATAAAGCCACCAAAATATAGATTAGTCCTCACTCAAAATGGGATAGGTAGTGGAGAATCTTTTATAAGCGGATAAACATTTCTCTACACAAAAGATAATGGAGGAAAGCAAAGGCATTTTATAACCATCATGTCCATTATTTTAAGGATTTAAAAAATACATTATTTTTCTTGGAAAAAAATTTTTAGTCATGGTGACATGCTTACATGAGTAATAGCTTTTAACACAACCCAAAATAAGTGAAGATTTGCTAGTGGTATATATTTGTGCTTTGTTTATAATGCAATGTCAGAATTTCATGTATATGAATGGCTACATTGTAGGAAGGTTAAACATTCATTTTCTCAATATTTTAACTACACAATTCTTTACAAGTAATTGATGAATTCAGTGAAGCTTCGGAAGAGATATTCTGAGTCTTAATCCTTCATGTAATAAGGTGAAAATCAAAAATGATTTTAGAGTATTATGAGAATTAACAATAAAACTGCTTAGAACTTTGCTGAATGCTTAAGTGATGTCCTTTAAACATCTGTTGAATGAATAAAATACTCATATAAAGTTATATAAATCCCATATCAAACCAAATTAGAGGGAAAAAATTTGTGTTTTAAAATCTTAGTATCAAAGTTAATTTTCAGTTTTGAAAAGAATAAAACTTTTATTCTTTTAATTGTTTTTGCTATAAGCTGAAAACTGGAAAAGCTATTAAAAGATTGTCAGGTGCTACATAAATTCACCAATTAATGACTGATGTATGAGGCTGTCTGCTGGCTCTGAGAACAAAGCAGAGAATAAGAAGAAAACCTGGTCTCTTTGAGATGACATCGTGTACATGTGTAGGCATGCATGGGATAAATGAATATACATACTGTACTTGGAATTATCTTTATATGTTTTATCTTTACCTTTAAAATCTGTTTATCAAGTATTATATAACATCAGTAAACAGCTCTATCCATTTTGACAATATAAATATTCTTAGTTTGATTTATACCGTAACATTGATTGCTATTATTTCCTGTAGCATAAATGATATCTTCCTGCATTTTATCCTACACATTGTTTCCCACACTCTGTAGAATCATAATGTTGTACGTGGACTGTTGCAGCCAAAACTATACAGGTAGAAATTAAATCAAGAACACAGTTCTCACAATGGCCAGTCACGTAAAGCAGAATAAATGGCATTGCAGCAATTTTTTCAATAATTTTCCCTCTTCAATTAATCAGACTCTCAATTGGCTTGAAAAAGTATGTATCATCAAAGACAAGCCATCCATCTTGGCTGGCACCTAAAGTAGAAGGGCCATTTTTTACCTCATAGCACTTCTACTATATAAACCTGAGTATAAAATGCAATTCTAGACACACAAGGCTAAGGGAAAGCAGAGTCAGGTTTCATCTCCTGCAATAATGTTAAATGGTCAAGGTGAGGAACAAAAGTAATATCCTTGTTTCGTGAAATATAAAGGAAACGTGAACCAGAATGTCAAGAATGATGAATATTATAGAAATCCTCTCATAGGAAGAAGTTTGTCTACACAGCATTTTCAACAAATAAATCACACTTTCTTTTTCTTTTTTTGCTCTTACATTGAGTGGTAAGTCATTGCTTTGCAATAAGGGTTAACTTCAACATTCGAATTGATGTGACCACATACTCACCTGGATGTAGCCATTTGAGAATAAAGATAATTTGAATCAATTCTAACAAAACCCGTTTACATGTATTTTGAATCTGGTGATGCTGAGGCATTTATGACACAATACAGTTGGTACTGGATGTTTCGCCTTGCTGTCTCTGTGAGTTTAGAAAGTCCCTTGGTGACTTATTAGACATTAAAGTTAAAAAAAAAAATCCAATTTGTTTTAATAACAAGTTGAACTCTCCAGAAAAATCTGAAGTTTGAACAAGCTTTACAATGGAAGCAGCCTTATACTGGTCCCAGAGGTCATTTTTAAGTCACTCTGTAGATCAGAGGACAAACGAAGCTGATCCACTACTGCACGAGAATAATGAAATTGAGGTACAGACAGCGGTAAACGTGAAAAACAGTGTCTGGTTCTGCCTCTGATGCTTTCCTCCAGCTTTCAGACACTTAGACGCACATTCCTGCCATTGGATGCCGTGACACATCCCTATAATCTTATCATAGTATTTTCCTTCTGTTATATCTGGTAGTTTTGATGCATTTTACCAACAGCCCAAAGGATGCTAAATAATATGAGATTTTATTTATATTCTACTAGGTGTTCTGATATTTTTAACTCAGAGACTTACATTTGATAGTATAGATGGTAATTTATATGCTCAAATATAAACTTGCATAATATAAATGAACCTGAAACAATTTACAACATAAATGATATTTTATATAAAGTACACAATACTGTATAAATATAAAATAAATTACTTATAAATCAATTTGAGTTTGAGGGTTGTATGATATTGCTTATATGTGGGATCTGAAAAAATGATGCAAATGAATTTATTCACAAAGAAGAAAGAGACTCTCAGGCATAAAGAACAAACTATGCTTACCAAAAAGGAATGGAGGGGTGGATGAAGGGATAAACTAGAAGGTTAGGATTAACATATACATGCTACTGCTTATCAGAGAAGGCAATGGCACCCCACTCCCGTACTCTTGCCTGGAAAATCCCATGGGCGGAGGAGCCTGGTGGGCTGCAGTCCATGGGGTTGCTAAGAGTTGGACACGACTGAGCGACTTCACTTTCACTTTTCACTTTCATGCATTGGAGAAGGAAATGGCAGCCCACTCCAGTGTTCTTGCCTGGAGAATCCCAGGGACGGCAGAGCCTGGTGGGCTGCCGTCTATGGGGTCGCACAGAGTCGGACATGACTGAAGCGACCTAGCAGCAGCAGCAGCAGTTACTGCTTATAAAACAAATAGGTAAAAATGACCTACTGTATAACACAGGGAATCATATTCAGTATTTTGTAATAACCTAAAAGGGAAAAGAATCTGAATATACATATATGAATGTGTGTGTGTGTGTGTATACACACACACATTCAGTTATACATATACATACATACATATACATGATACATACATACCTTTAGTTTTATATATATATTCACTCTGCTGTAAACCTGAAATTAATATAATATTGTAAATCAACTATACTTCAATAAAATAATAAAAAAGAGATACTTTACAATGTATATTCTAAGAAAGACTGTTAGTAAGATCATAATGGATTTCTAGAGAACAATGCTGTTTCTTTTCTAGGATATAGCTGTTCTCTATGTGCAGGCTCTACAGTATAACACATGCTTGCATGTTGAGTTTGAATGTTTAGTTGACTGGGTAAAATACTCAGTATTCAACCAAATGAATTCTTGCTAGTGCACAGAGAGTTATGTGTACATTTTGCTTAATTATGACTCTCTGGGTAATTTCATATTTGTGTGCAATAAGACAATCTCCTTGAATTCCATAATCAAAATATTTGATTGCTGGATGAAAGCCAGATCCATGCTCTGGCTCATTGACAACACATACAAACAAGTCTCCTTATATGTCCTATTACTTGTCTTGATTTGATGGTGGGAAGGATAGGAAAAATCTGTAGTTAATACGGAACTGAAAAACTATGTGTGGCAAGTTTTAAAATTATGTACAAATATAAATATATAGCTATTAACCAGAGAAGGAGATGGCATCCCACTCCTGTATTCTTGCCTGGAGACTCCCAGGGACAGGGGAGCCTGGTGGGCTGCCATCTATGGGGTCGTACAGAGTTGGACACGACCGAAGCGACTTAGCATCAGCAGCAGCAGCAGCAGCTATTAACACTGAATGTATTGTCTGTAACTGTAGTTCACCAGATGCATCTTCAAAGCAATATCACAGTATCTCATTTGATGAAAATCAAAGCTTAATATTTATATCTATATCTGTATTTTTGCAACCCCATGGACCGTAGCCCACTGGGCTCCTCTGCCCATGGGATTCTCCAGGCACGGACACTGGAGTGAATTTCCATGCCTTCCTCCAGGGGATCTTCTCAATCCAGAGATCAAAGCCGGGTATCCTGCATTGCAGGCGGATTCTTCACCATCTGAGCCACCATGAGGCCCTTAATATCGATGTCTGTATCTGTATCTCTTTTCTAGTCTATTTAGATTATGACAATTAGGAATGACAGATCTGATTGTTTGGGAAAAGAGACATAAGGTAATGACAGAATGGAGTGAGTTTCCATTTTGTGCACAGTTGGTGCTTTTGAGCAAGGTGCTATGATACACAGGAGAGGAGTTGTTAGAGGAAAGCCTTGCTGCTGAATGTCATTTTTCAGTTTAAAATTGGCATGGCTTAAACTAAAGATCTAATATAACCCTCAATATTAGTAACACCCCTGCTGTGTTTGCAAGTAGTTTGAAAGCTATTACACATCCATTTATAGTACTAACAGAATCATGATTGCAAAAAGCTGATCACTCTATTTGCCTTGCTCTTAAAAAAAAAGAAATTCCAACATTAGTCAAGAAAAGTCCTCCCAAACTCCATTCCAGTAAACATTCCCAATACTAAATTCTAGTCTGGTTTCCAGAAAGTAAAGGGTGGAGTGAGATGTCAGTGACTCCCTTTTCTTCAACTGGTGGGAAAGGTGACAGAATTTTAAAAGTGTATCCAAATGTTCTCCTTGAAACCAGATAAGAATTGAAAATCAGATGGATAGGAGGGGATTTTTCTGAAGGTATAAAGAATAATTTCATGCTTTCTAAGGACAGGTCGGACACTGACTGTCTACGGAATAGAAATTGGTTACACTAAGGACCCTGGGAGACTTTCCTGATCTTGCTGACCCTGAGCACCTGGTTAAGAGATATGATGGTGTACTCAATAGTTGACATTCCTGGGGGTTAGAAGGTGGCTGCCATTTTAACCTGGAATAAATGGACCCAGTATGTAAATGTTATGTCTATCCTTAATAAATTTTGAATTTAAAATGTCTTTAAATAAAAATATATGATAATCACAGCTCAAACCTAAAAGATGATCTGCAGAGTCAGAGAAAAATAGCACTTAATATGGAACAAGTGCAGGAAGGAATGGAAAGAACAAGGAAATGCTAAAAAAATTTGTATCACAAAGCAGATGTAATAACAGGGGGTGGAGGAAAGAGTTCCAGAAAGGAAAAAAGATTAAAGAAAATGAAAACCAAATAAGGGATGCATTTTCTCTGAGCCTGGAGATTAAAAGTGCTTATCAAGTCCCAGACAGGATTAATAAAAAAAAAAATCACATACAAAATTCATAATATTCTGATAAAAATCCTCAATTCAGAAAAAAAATGAGAAAATCTTATAGCTTTCAAAATAGAAGGAAAACTTCCCTTAAAAGGAAGAGAAAATCTGCCAACCATGGGACTTCTCATCTGCACAGTAGAAAGTGAAGAGCATGGGAATAAAATCCATGGGTGATGAAGAAAAAGTATCTTTTGTTCAGGAATGCTAAACACTTTCAGTTGTTACAATTATATTTTTTAAAGGAAAGTAAGATAATATCAAACATGAAAAGTCAGAACTCTTTGCCTCCTGTGTGTCTTTGGATAATACTAGAGAAAGTACTATTAGCTATAGAATCAGAACACAGATTTTAAAAAGTGGCAAGTAAAAAAAAAAGTAGCAAATGAATGTTGTAATATACTTATGAACATACATTTTAGTCAATAGTGATATAAATTTTATTTAAAGTTATTGAGCTGTAGGAGTTATACTCTTAGTAACTGTATAATAGTCCAAAATTAAAAATAGATCAGAGAATAACTTGATTGGTTATTGATAGATGATAGAGCTACAGATAGATAGATAGATAGATAGCCAATCCCAGCAAAATGCAGAAGTAGGGCAAGGAGTAGAAGATACACATTTTTCATGAAGGTGGTAGCTGAGAGGAGAGAGTTAGACAAGTAAATTGTCTACAGAGGAGGTAGCCACAGGCACAAGTTACTCAGTACTAAGAGATCAAGAAGTCCTTAGGATTCTCCTGAGCTTGATTAAATGTTAGACAGGCTTCTTCTTGTCTTTAGGCCCCTGACCTCCCTCTTCTTAGAGCATTTACTTTGGAAAACATACACTTGTAAATTATTTCTCTATCCCTTTCAGATATAAATCTTTTCTCAGCCTGTTGAAGCCAGTTTTACAACTCAGAAATTTCTTTTTTTTTAATCAAAGACTTGTGAGCCATTCCTTTGCAATATAATTAAGAATGATAGCAGCCTGAATTCCCAGTGTCTGAGGAAAGGTAGGAGGCTAAGTTCATTAAGCGCCAATTAGTAAACACAGATGACATAATCACATTGACCAACCTCCAGATTCCCTGGACTAGGGGATGGCTACCCACTCTGGTATGCTTTTGTTTTAAATTAATTCATTTATTTTAATTGGAGGATAATTAGTTTACAATATTGTGATGGTTTTTGCCATACATCGACATGAATCAGCCATAAGTGCACAGGTTTCTTCCATCCTGGAGCCCATTACCATCTCCCTCCCCACCCCATCCCTCTGGGTTTTCCCAGAACACCAGCTTTTCCCCTTGGCTGGGAAATCCCATGAACAGAGGAGCCTGATGGGCTACAATTTATGGGGTCAGAAAGAGTCGGATACAACTGAGCACACACGCACACACACATGTTATATGCAATCTACTAAAGTTATACAAGGATACCTATGTGTGTCTCTACAGATATGTAGGGGATAGATGCCAGCAAACTAACACTGGATTTCTTTCTTTCTTTTTAATTGGAGTACGATTGTTTTACAATGTTATGTTAGTTTCTGCTGTAAAACAAAGGAATCCGCTATCTGTACACATACATCCTCTCCCTCTTGAACTTCCCTCCCACCCCCTATCCCATCCCTCCAGGCCATCACAGAGACTGAGTTGAGCTCCTTGTGCTATACAGCAGTTTCCCACCAGCTATTTCACACACCGTAGTGTATAAATGTCAATTCTATTCGCGCGATTTGGCTCACCCTCCCGTCCTTCCCTGTGTCCACATGTCTGTTTTCTATATCTGTGTCTCTATTCCTGCCCTGAAAACAGGTTTATCTATACCATCTTTCTGGATTCCACACATATACATTAACGCACAGTATTTACTTTTATTTTTCTGACTTACTTTACTCTGGATAACTGACTCTAGGTCTGTCCACATCACTACAATTGATCCAATTTCATTCCTTTCTCTGACTAATATTCCATCGTAAATATGTACCACATCTTTATCTATTCATCTGCTGATGGACAGATTTAGGTTGATTCCATGTCCTGGCTACTTTAAATAGTGCTGCAAAGAATATTGCAGTACATGTAACACTGGTTTTCTAAGGCATTGAGAAGGATGGGACATAATAGAAAGGCTAAGTAATAATTTCATCTTTAAAATAAGATGAAATAAGTAATAACTTGTAAACTTCTATAGTTACAGCAAACTCATACTTTATTTTAAAACATAAAAAATTTAATAGAAATCCAATTTTTTCAGTAAAATATTAAAGCATTTAATGAAAACTAAGTATGATACTTATAGGAGAAAAACAGTGCATGCAAAAGGGAAAAATACAAGTACATCTTTATAAAATATATTAATATTTGAAAAACTGAATTTTTTTGTGTAATAACAAAGCCTACTGTCAAATGAATTGTTCATTATATCAGCAGCTAAATATCAAACTAATAACTTAAAAGACTAGAGAATTAATTTGCTCATTTGTGTTAGTGGATCTATCTTACAAGAAACCTAGAAACTAGAATCCCATTTCAAAATATATCCTTGGAACTTGACCTATTAGTTACATGCTTAATTTATGTATCCATTAAATTAAACAAGAAGCAAGGGTATCACAAAATGGTCATTTTGTATTAACTTTTCTAAATACTCATGAAACATTTATTAGGAACCAGGATCAAGTGAATATGATTTGAGTTTTGATCACAAGTATTAAAGTAAAAACTTTTTAGATGCAATGGTTTTTAATTTGTGATAGATACTTAACTAAACTAGAAACTTTATTTTGTAGTTACTACAACCTCCTATAATTAATGAAGCTCCAAAGTAGGAAAATAGTATTAAAGCTACTAAGAATGAAATATCAATATTTCTTAAAAAAAAAGCTATTGAATAGATATTAGTTTGTCCTAATTAATTTGGTTTCTATAGCTTCAAATGAATGTGCTATTTATTTATTTTCAAGAGTTTTTATTAATAAAAGAAATTAAATTGTGCTAATCTAAAGAGTGAAATTGGTCTGTGTTTAAGAGCTTCCAAACGATTTCAGTAAACCTTTCTCAGTAAGCGCTTCTAAGCAATAAAGTTTTGCCATCTTGTTCAATAAACAATTAAATATTGAAGACAAGGCAGCCTAGCTTCACTCCTACATACTGTACCATTAAAGCGTGAACACAGAGCTTTATCAAAGTGTGTAAGACAGCAGTATTCCTTTTTGAAAAGAAAAACTGCATCACATATATTTACATTTTAATTGCAAAGTGAGAGGTATATGTGCATCTGTGCAGGTTCATGTGTTTCTAATTGAGTTAAATGATAGCATGTATTTAAATTGAAGCTTCTAAAACTTATGTATTTATGTTGCTACCTGCTTAGAGCACAATCACAATTCAGTACTTTGTATGCATTCCTTCCGTAGTTAGATTTTATCTAAGCTAATCAATAACATATAAGGTGAAAAGCATTCCCTTACTGTCTTGCAGCTGCTTCTAAACCTGATTTATGATGCTCATATTGTATTTGCATTCATTATTTGCCTTCAATTATTAAATACATTAAATAGGATAAAATTTTTTTCAAACATCATTTGAGATTTATGGATTAAAACTAAATATGGAAAACAAGCTTAAAGTGGAGAGAACAGACTGCTGATTTTAAGTTAAATCACTTCATCTCTGTGTAATTCCTATATCTTATATTCAAGATTTGAAATAAATCTTTTATGAAAACCTAGATGGGAGATGTTGGTTTTGAACAATGAGATTATTCCCTGGTTGTTGACTGTAAATAAGATACTAGTCATTTGCTGTTGAATGTCTAGTGGCCAGACTTCCCTTATATGTGGTTACTTAGCTTTATATATCTCTTTGTAAAAATAATGACATAAGTTAATTAAATATTGATTAATTTGCACTATGTAGTACTATTTAATATAAAACTAAAAATTAGCATCTTTACTCCAAGAAATTAAGTTTTAGTTATTAGAAAATATCAACAAACTTAAATAATCTGGAATTTCTTTATAGAACTCTAACCTTTTCAACATGTGTGCTATGCTGTGCTAAATCACTTCAGTCACGTCCAGCTATTTGTGACCCTATGGCCTGTAGCCTACCAGGCTCCTCAGGCAAGAAGACTGGAGTGGTTGCCATGCCCTCCTCTTTCAACATGGCATACCTATATTCATAGAAAGACACTTCAATTTACAGAGAGCTGGACCAGAGTTTTATGGAAGAAATATACCATTCCTTACAGAACCAGACATGGAAGCAACAGTTAGAAAAAGACATGGAACAACAGGCTGGTTCAAAATTGGGAAAAGGGTACGTCAAGGCTGCATATCGTCTCCCCGCTTCTTTAACTTATATACAGAGTACATCATGAGAAATGCCAGACTGGATGAAGCTCAAGCTGGATTCAGCATTGCAGGGAGAAATATCAATAACCTCAGATATGCAGATGACACCAGAAAGCAAAGAGAAACTAAAGAACCTCTTTGTGAAGATTAAAGAAGATAGTTAAAAGCTGGCTTAAAACTCAACATTCTAAAAACAAAGATCATGGCATCGGGTCCCATCACTTCATGGCAAATAGATGGGGAAACAATGGAAATAGTGAGAGACTTTATTTTCTTGGGCTCCAAAATCACGCAGATGGAGACTTCAGCCATGAAATTAAAAGATGCTTGCTCCTTGGAAGAAAAGCTATGACCAACCAAGACAGCATATTAAAAAACAGAGACATTACTTTGCCAACAAAAGTCCATCTAGTCAAAGCTATGATTTTTCCAGTGGTCATGTATGGATGTGAGAATTGGATCATAAAGAAAGCTGAGCACTGATGAACTGGTGCTTTTGAACTGTGGTGTTGGAGAAGACTTTTGAGAGTCCCTTGGAGTGCAAGGAGATTCAACCAGTTCATCAAAAAGAATTCAGTCCTGAATACTCATTGAAAGGATTGATGCTGAAGCTGAAACTCCAGTACTTTGGCCACCTGATGCGAAGAACTGACTCACTGGAAAAGACCCTGATTCTGGGAAAGATTGAAGGTTGGAGGAGAAGGGGACAACAAAGGATGAGATGGTTGGATGGCATCACCGACTTGATGGACATGAGTTTGAGTAAGCTCCGGGAGTTGGTGATGGACAGGGAAGACTGACATGCTGCAGTTCACCGGGTTGCAAAGAGTGGGACACAACTGAGTGACTGAACTGACTGAACTGAATAACCTACCAAAAACTCCACCAACATTTTCATCTTGGAATTTATCCCCAAACCTCATGCAAAACAGAATGCAATTTATTAAAAAAAAATATCCAATGGGATGCATGTTATTTATTCTTTGTGAAGCCAAAAGTGAAACATTTTTAAAGTATTTAATCACATAGTAATAATACATTAATAAATAAAAAGATATACAAAATCTACATTAGTAGCAATTTTGGTGTAATATATAACCAGTATCTTCAATTAGCTTAAATGGCTAAAAGAAAAAAATCTTTCTGTATTGTTTTAATAAAAATGGCTTTGATGATGTAAAATTAATGTACATTTGATCTTTCTTTTTTTAGACATAGAAATATCTTAATTATAATAGAAATCTTGATTATGGACTGATAGTAGTTAATTATACTCATAAGGACAGGGCACATTCTTATCATTTAATATGGAACAGTTCTTTTCTTCATTTGTTCATTTGTTTATTAATTTATCTCATTTTCTATGTCTTTATTTAATCATTGATAAAATTTCATGAACTTAATACTATATTTTGTTTGTATATATTTTTGAAAATATATATTCTGATTTTTATCCACATTTTAATTGATATATGTTAAGATTATATATCTATATATTTGTCTATATGAATACATGTATATGCATGTATACATACATGCATGTATATATAATGATCTTTTTCAGTAAGCATTGTAGTCTACATATATATGTAAACATGTATATATATAAACATATGTCATATATATATGCATGTATAATGTACTTTTATGTTTTTAATAATTAATTTTTAAAGCTCTACGCATGTATATGTCCCTAGGGACATATCTAAGTGGTGCTAGTGGTAAAGAATCTGCCTACCAATGCAGGATATATAAGAGAAGCAGGTTCAATCCTTGGGTCTGGAAGATCCCCTTGAGTAGGAAATGGCAACCCACTTCAGTATTTTTGCCAGGAAAATTCCATGGACAGAGGAGCCTGGTAGGCTATCGTTTATGGGGCCACAAATAATCAGACATGACTGAGCACGTGTGTGCGTGTGTGGATGTGCGTGTACACACACACGCAGATACACATTTAAAATGCTGCTTCATACTGTCATATAATACTCAATGAAGTGTAGTACTACATTTTATATATTTACTCTTCTTCCAGGGATATATTATGTAGATGGAAGATATGAATTAAATTTGAAATTATTTTTTAACCTCCAAATATTTATCTAATTCTACTGAGTACATCTAGTTTATAAATATGGATGTACAACTAGTATCCTCTTAAGAATAAAGATTTAGAGGGGGGGAGGGGCAAAGGCCAGATCTTGGGAAGAAAAGGGCTCCCTGTCTCCAGTGTTTGTTGGCCCCGGCCACCTCCCTCACCAGACTCAAAGCCTTGCCAGGGAGCCCTCCAGGTAGTCAAGGGCAGGCAGGAGATGGGACAGTGAGGGGAGAAAGTGTTCCTGGGGTACAGAATCCTTGACCGCAGGGTCCAAAGGCTCGGGGCCAGCCACCAGGAAGCTGTGCATGCCTACAGCCCGTGCTCCCTAAATTAAAAAAAAAAAAAAAAGAATAAAGATTTAAATATTCACTGTTCTCATCCAAGCCACTAGTTGATTATATCGGTGATGACAAAGATATTTGATTATCTCTTAACTACTGAAATGAATGACTGAAGGAAGCAGGAATGCTGTGAAATGGAATGAACCAGAAAACAGTTTATTCAAATATTGGTAAAGTTTCAGATATTCTAAGATTCCATTTGTGTTTTGCTATGTAGTCTTTAGTGTGTCTACAAAGAAGTATTTGATTCAAACTCCCTATGAGTGTTATATAATTTATGGTTTATTGTTTGGATAAATTTAATAGTGTTTTATTCTTTTGTTTATGAATTCAGCAACCAAATGTTTGATGACCTAATATGATTGAGTCATCATTTCTGGAGGTAGGGATATGGCAGTGAATTTTTTTAAAAATGAAAAAACATACCAAAAAAAAAACTTTAAGTAGGCTGGTCAGGAAAAGACTCATTTAGAATATAAGATTTAAATAGACTTGGAAATAAAGGAGCAAATCATACTTATATGTAGGGGTAGAACATTCTAGGAAACAAAGAGTAAATGCAAACCCTAGGAGTGGGAGAATGACTGAGGTGTTTGCAGTGAACTAAGAAAGCAACGTAGTTGGAGCAAATTGGTAGGAGACGGGGTGAAAAGTTTTGCTTCAGAACATGTAGGTGCTGGATAAACATTGACTTTATCAGAATAAGATAGGGAGCCAGTGAATGGTTTGTTGCAAAGAAGATATAAAGTCAGAGATCTTTAGAGTACTCAGGCTACCTATGAACAAATTCATAAAAATATGAAATGCTGCTGCTAATGAAGCAATTAATATTATTTATATAATCATCATAAAAGAAGCAGCTTAGGATAATACAATACAATACAAAGAACTTCCTTAAAGGAAGTTAAGGAATTGTCATGTTTGACACTAATTAGTTCTGTGAACCTGAAAAAGTCATTAAGACTCTTTGACCTCAGATTTCTATTGGCTGAAAGAGATTGTCAGGTATACTTTCTAATGTTTCTTCGAGGTATAAGTTTTATGATTCTGAATTCCCTATGCCTTATTTCAGTTGTTAGGCAGATAAACCTGTAATTGTATTTCACTTGCTTTGTGAAACTAGTTTTTGTTGTTTAGTAAAAAGGCATTGTTTCTCTCCTTTTTAAAATTCTTAACACTAGGTCAGGAAACAATTTCAGTTTGGTAATAGAGTTTAGTTAGGAGATGGCATAGTAATCATTTTATACAGTCATTTTTTCTACTCATTTGCAAATTCATAATTTTTTCAGAAAATTAAATCCCAAGAAAATTAGCTAAAACTTACAGCTTAATCTTATTGAAGTGCATAGGTACTGAGCATGATAATAGCTTGAAAGGTTATAATCTCACATTTCAAAATCCATATGTGCATTAATATATATCAACATATATATATATTTAAGCTAAGGTAGATGGAATTCATTCTTTTATAATATAGAATAGTAATAGAAGTGAATAAAAGCAAAAGGGAAACACCTTGGATGAAAATGAAATTGTCTCACACAAAAATAGCACCGTCTGAAATGTACATCTATTTACATTAAAGATGTGGACAGCCAGAAGCCACAAACTAAAAGTGTGGGTGCCACTGGGTCTGTGGTGTACACTTTGGCTGTGTAAAAGCTACAGCTATGGCAACAACATTTATTAAGAACCCACAATATGTATGCAATGGTTCCTCTCTTCTGTGCAAAACTTACTGTTGGCGCCACTGAATTTTTTAAATGACTGTCTAATATTAGTAAAGGAAAGTAAATGTTTCTTCCATATGTGGTTCCAAATTAAATTTCGCCTTAAATCTGTATCTTCCAAAGGTCAAAATCCTGAACTACTCTGAGAATTCCCTACCAGGTTATTACAGCTATCAGTTTTGGAGGACGGATTGCCAGCCTGCTTTACCCTAGCTTTCAACTGAAAAGCGTGAATCACAACAATTTGGTAGCCATATATTTTTAACTTTCTGCAATAAAGCTCAGTTCTCAGTATACCATATTTTATCATAATGTTGTGAAAGGTTATGAAACATTTCTCACAAGCAGGAATGCGGTCATTACGAATCTGATTCTGTATTTCACATGTGGAATGCTGTTTCCATACAGAACCCATAACACTCATCTACAAAACTCAATTGTCACTTACAAAGTTTTAGTGTTGTCCTGATGTATAGACCTGAAATAGAAAACTAATAGCATTCTTGACATTTAGCAATTTTCTCTCAAATGTTGTTTTCCAAGATACATAGTTTGAGATTTATATATATATATATATAATTTTAATTATATATTAATATATATATTTATGTATATAATTAAAGACTTGTGTAATACCTTTTATATTATAAAAATTAACAAAACTGATTAATATTTTGCATAGGATTAATATTTTGGCATCACTTAAAATGAGATGAGAACTTATATTCCATAAAATGAGAACTTAAATTAATTTCATGCATTAATTCACAATTGTTGCTACTGTTTAATCACGTCTGACTCTTTTTTGACCTTGTAGATTGTAGCCTATCAGGCTCCTCTGTACATCTGTCCATGGGATTTCCCAGACAAGAATACTGGAGTGAGTTGACATTTCCTTCTTCAGGGGATCTTCCTGACCCAGGGATAGAACCCGTATCTCCTGCATCTCCTGCATTGGCAGGCAAATTCTTTATCACTGTGCCACCTGGGAAGCCCTTAATTCACAATATCAGGTAGAAAATTTTAAAGAAGCTTTGTTTAGATTTCATAAATTTTGCCTTTTATTTCTGAGACTGGTTTCAGTAATATATTTTTATTGAACAAGATTTTCTATCGAGGATTATTTAAATGCTATACATGCTTAACAAAAAACTGTAAGGCTATTACTATAGAATATAGCTGGTATTATGACGTGTAAAATTATTATCTTTGTCCTCAAGAGACTTTCCATGAAGGAAAAAAATATCATTCATTCACTCATTCCATAAAACAGTTTTCAAGGGCATCCCATGCATCCCAAACTGATACAATGACATGCCCAGAACTGATTTAGTTATTTTTGATGACAAGGATGATAAGGAGCATTTACTGTCATTAAATATGCAGTATCTGATGCATATTTGATGCACAAACCAAAATGACTAAAGCACCAGGTGAAGAAAGTGTCAATAAGACCTGATGAAAAAAACCGCTTTCTATAGTCAACTAAAGTTTAACTAGTGACAAAATATGCTACAAAACTACAATAGAAAATAAAGATGTGACTAACACTTCTCATTTTATAATCATGGAATTTATTACCTACTTAAACACATCTCACTCACTTTTGCAAGTGTGTATGTTAAAATAATGTAATTTGAGTAATTCTTAAAATATAAAAAGTATCTTGTCAGATTTGTACATAAAGATTGCCATTGAATTTGTAAAAAACGGGAATTCAATTGAGACTCACAGAAAAAAGGAAAAAAAAAACCAAGAGTACAAAGAATGCCAAAAAAAAAGGGTACCCCCAGGGACTTCCCTGGTGGTTCAGTGGTTAATTATTTGCCTCAAATGATGTGTGTGTGTGTGTGTGTGTGTGTGTATGTTAGTCACTCAGTCATGTCTGATTCTTTGCAACCCCATGGACTATAGCCTGCCAGGCTCCTTTGTCCATGGGGATTCTCTAGGCAAGAATACTGGAGTGGGTTACCATTCCGTTCTTCAGGGGATCTTCCCCACCCAGGGACAAACCCGTGTCTCTCTCATTGCAGATGGATTCTTTACTGTCTGATCCACCAGAGAATGATGGGAAGATCCCACATGCCATAGTGCAGCTAAGCCATGTGCCACAACTCCTAAGCCCCCCACTCTAGAGCCTGTGAGCCACAACTATTGAGACCATAGGCCACAACTACTGAAGCCTGACTTTTCTGGGACTCATGGTTTATAATGTGAGAAGTCATCACAAGGAGAACCCCCCGTAGGGCAGTGAAAAATGCACTCCACTGGCTACAACTAGATAAAGTCCACGTGCAGCAACAGAGACCCAGCACAACCATAAATAAATAAATTAACACATAAATGCAACTTTAAGAAAAGAAATGCACAAAGTGCTCTACAGAATGTATAAATGGAGGGGGATACACACACACAGAAATGGGCAAAATAGTCCATGTTTCAAGAAGTTAGAAATAAAGAAATATTTAAACCAAATACTGCAAAAATTGAATACACATATATATAACTTGGCAGCCAAGTATATGTAGGGTGTGAGAAAGAAGGCAATATTGAACAATACTCTAGGGGATTATCTCAAGACAAATTTTTATGAGAAGAAAGTGTTTATTGAATTCTTGGTGTGCTGAATTTAAGCTGGTTTCAGGGATTCCAGATGGAGATGTCAAGGAAACAGTCAGAACACAACTCTCATTTCCAGAGGGTCTAAAATGCAGTGTGGAATTACTTACATAGAAGTTCAAGTAATTGGAATATATAAAATCCTTAAAGGAGGGTAGTTTACAAAATAGTCAAAATATTGTCACAGGTCACATTTCTCAAAAACATGTTTACCCAGAGAAAAAGATCAGGTGGCTTTTTTTTCTTCTACAAAATGACAAATCTATGATTATTTCATTATAAAATGTCAATTTACTGAAAATATCTATTACCTAAGTTTACTGGTTATATATAAACCAAGTAACAACTTTTATTCACATTAGTTTGAAAATATCATGAAACTGCCATCATAGGACACTTAGGGTATTTACAATGTCAAGGCAATGTTTATTTTAAAATTTAGAAAATTATAACACATATACTGTCCCAAAATAAAGCATATTTCTACCTGGGAAGTGAGAAACATAGAATTGATAGGAGAAGTGTGAATAAATATAAAATTTTCATTACTACTATCATAATTTCTACATTGTAAAGTTAGAAGTAATGGAAAACAAAAGCCAGTATAGAATCAGGAAAGCAATGAGATTTATTATCCCCAGTATCTTCATTATTCAAATACTCGTAGAATCACAAAAATTTTGAAAAGATTTGTCCCATGAAAGTCAGCTCATTACTGTTCATCTAATAGACTTAAAACCTTTTGGACCTAGACAATACTTTAGAAAACAATATTCAACTGCATTTAACCATATTTTCAGAGAACACTGAATTTGAAGTCCACATTCTCATCAAAACCTCACAGTAAATTATAACACTGCTGAGATCCAGAATCCCACGTTGTAGATCAGGGATCATATTACCACTCATGGTGATGAAACAATATTCATGAAGTGATATGTTTTAAGATGGTTTTACTTTTTAAATGATAAATACTATATAAAATTAATGATCAGATATATTTTACAACTATCCCTAAGAAATTCAAGTCACTACTTCCTTCTAGGATTAACGGTTTTGTTCACTGAAGTAGAATCATTTAATAAAAGTTTGATGACAGATCACATGTTACCCAGCATGTTGAAAAGCTAAATTATTTAGCAATCAAAAAGTACTTTTAGTAAGGTGGCCAATGATTTAAGAGGCAAACCAGGATATTTGGCAAGTTAAAGAAATGCTGTAAAGGATTGTAGGAAACCACAGGCAGGAACCAGGCCACAGTTCAGTTCAGTTCAGTCACTCAGTCATGTCCAATTCTTTGTGACCATATGGACTTAAGCGGGCCAGGCCTCCCTGTCCATCACCAACTCCCAGAGCCTACTCAACCTCATGTCCAATGAGTCAGTGATGCCATCCAACAATCTCATCCTCCGTCTTCCCCTTCTCCTCCTGTCTTCAATCTTTCCCAGTATCAGGGTCTTTTCAAACGAGTTAGTTCTTCCAATCAAATGGTCAAAGCATTGGAGTTTCAGTCTTCTCCAACACCACAGTTTAAAAGCATCAATTCTTCAGCGCTCAACTTTCTTTATATTCCAACTCTCACATCCATACATGACCACCAGAAAAACCTTAGCATCGACTCATCGACTAGACAGACCTTTGTTGACAAAGTAATGTCTCTGCTTTTTAATAAGTTGTCTAGGTTGGTCATAACTTTTCTTCCAAGGAGCAAACGTCTTTTAAAAATTTCATGGCTGAAGTCACCATGTGCAGTGATTTTGTAGCCCCCCAAAATAAAGTCTGTCACTGCTTCCACTGTTTCCCCATCTATTTCCCAGAAAGTGATGGGACCAGATGCCATGTTCTTAGTTTTCTGAATGTTGAGTTTTAAGCCAACTTTTTCACTTTCTTCTTTCAGTTTCATCAAGAGGCTCTTTAGTTCTTCTTCACTTTCTGTCATAAGGGTGTTGTCATCTGCATATATGAGGTTATTGATATTTCTCCCAGAAATCTTGATTCCAGCTTGTGCTTCATCCAGTCTGGCAGTTCTCATGATGTACTCTGCATATAAGTTAAATAAGCATGGTGACAATATGCAGACCTGACGTACTCCTTTCCCAGTTTGGAACCATTCTGTTGTTCCATGTCCAGTTCTAACTGTTTTTTCTTGACCTGCATATACATTTCTCAGGAGGAAGGTCAGGTCTTCTGGTATTCCCATATCTTGAAGAATTTTCCACAGTTTGTTGTGATCCACACAGTCGAAGGCTTTGGTGTAGTCAATAAACTACTCTAGATAAACTAGGATACAGTTTTCCTAAATACAGGACACCTTCAATTGAATATCTTTCTCTTTTTTACTAACTATAAGAGAACACAGCATTCTTTACATTAATTATTTCTGCCAAATATTTAACAACCAGTGTTCTTTATGGGAGCAGACTTTTCATTTCTCCTTCTTAAGAGAGAAAGGAAGTGTGTGTGTGTGTGTGTGTGCGCGTGTGCACGTATTTGTGTGCCTGCACACATGCACAAAAAGGCATGTATGTATGTGAGTGTACATCATCACTTTCATTTCATTATTAGTCATAGATGCCTCTTTTGTGATGCATTCTTAAGTCTACCTCCAAAGTCATATGTGTATATACTACTTACTTGGCACAAATCCAGCCTATTAACTAATGAAATGTGAAATCAGAAAAGCATTAAAAGGCTAAATTGAAAGCAAAGAAGCCTGATGATTGCATTCAGCATCCAAATATATGTATGTAGGAGATATGAAGGTGAAGAAATAAACTTTCTTGTATCTCTTCCTGTGTTTATAGATGATATGATGTGAATAATCGCTAACTGTTT